>NW_027361737.1:277500-880000 GCF_039654945.1 Dendrobates tinctorius | reverse complement strand
TGACACAGATGCCTGTAAGCAGAGCTGGAGGGTCTCAGGGCCCAAGATATGGGGTAAAAAGCAGGAATGTTCAGGGCAGACACATCACAGGCAGCATCTCCCAAAGATTAATGGTGGCTGGAAATTAGATAGCATGCCTGATGTAATAAGTCTATATATACAGCATATCTATAAATATAGAAATATCTCTCTTCCTCTCTCTCTCTCTATATAGATATAGACAGCTAGATATGCACATACATCTTTTGTGTGTGTATAAATAAATATATATATATATTATATACATATTTACATCTTGTATATATATTTTCTTGTATATATATATATATATATATATATATATATATATATATATATAAATAAATGTGTGTGCTTGTGTTATACATATCCAATATATATGTTTATACATTTGGGGGGATGTGTATATATATATATGTGTGTGTGTATATATTTATAGATGTTTGTGTGTATATACATACACACACACATATATATACAGCATAATATATATATTGCACTGTTGTAGATGTTAATAATAATAATAATATTTGTGTGTGTTTACATCATATATATGTATATGATATATATATTTATTTGTACATACATACATACACACAATTCATACATGGACCCAGATATGTATTATTAATACCAATAATAGTGATATATATATATATATAGATATATATGATAATATGATATAGAGATGCATATATATAATATATATATGCATATACACACACTATATACATACACACACACATATATATATATATTGATTACACTGTTGTAGCTGTTTATAGTAATGACAATTATTATTATCACCAAAAAGTGAACGAATGTAGTAAGAGAGCTGCTGGTAATGTGGTTAATGTGAAGGTGCTCATGAATCATGCTAGGACACTTTGGTGCCCCCATATTTACACTAGCAGAACCCCTGATGATTGATGGCGAGCTCTCCTCCTGATAGCATTAGCCGTGACAGATGAGGTTCGGAGCATTGGGTCAGACGAGCCTTGCTGTTCTACCTTTGACTCCGACTCTCTAAAATTAAATCACATTTAAAAATGCAAATACTATCCCTCAGCATGGATCCTCCTATTGGGCTGAAGTCATTCCTAGAGGAAAGATGTTAAACTCCGAAAGACACATTGTCCAAGTCTTTGTAATCAAGTGGTATAATTGCATTAGCAGGATTGCAGGTTGCAGAAGCATGTGTTCCTAGCCATAGTCCTGGGGTGTCTGTAATTCATAATATCCAGCTCTCCATCCACAGGAGGGTCACATTGTGTCCTAGAGACAAAGGCTCCATGGGCTTGAACGTCTTCTCAGAAAGCAACAGATTTTATATTATTTTATGTAGTATTGATGCACTAGATGAATGACCATTGATTGTGTTTTATGCTTGTTAATATCTGTAAGATTTTAATGCACAATTGTTTATTTTATTTGTTTACATATTTGTATATTAATATATCCATTTATTCACTCACTCATAATATGATAATAGGGATCCTGGGACCCTCTGCCCCTACATTTACTTACATTTGTCCGCATGCATTCTGCACAGAGTTTGTACTTTTAAAGTCAAAACTTTATTTTTTCATTATATTTTAGAACTATCTACCAGTTCCTGACTTCCTATAACTGGCCTGATTCTAAGCCAAAGTAAATAAGCTGTTGACTAAAATTTCCATATTGCTATAAAGATGTTTTGTTTTGCTTTTAATTGTACCTTTAACATTCTAATAAAATGATGTGCACTAAACAAAGTAATTGCATTTTTTAATTAAAATAGTTATAATGTAATATTACTAAACTTTACATGGGAACCAATTGAGCCAACCCTCAATCAGGTCCAAGTCAGAAGGTCATGGCGTGTCTACATTCTTTTTACAGTCATGGATCATGTGTGACCACTGACCTCAGATCTGCAGGACATTGTTCTGCTGATTGTAATTTCGGCTTTGAAGGTTCTTTTTCGTTTTTATTTCCTTAGTTTATGTAATAGTTTTCATTTTCTTAATGTCACTTTTGCAACAAGGACTATTGAATCTAAGTGTGTTTTTCTTGTATTTGATTTTTGGACGATCAGTAATATTGTCATGCTGGCGCCCTCCATGCTCTACTGTGGGTATGCAGGCCGTTGTGAGTGTGAAGCTAATGATCATTTTAGCTTTGAAAACTTTCTTAATTTCCCATACAGTTGTATATAGAACTGGTGCATTATTTCCAAACAGCCCTGGTTTTAGTATACTATGGAGAGCAGTTAAATTGCTCGTTGGTAAAGTGAGCATGTGTTCTGCAGTCATCAAAAATTGATATGTACCGCCAGTAAACTAATTATACATCATCCTGAGGATACATTGTTAATCCACTTGCACACCCGCGTTGACTTGCAGCATCAGGCTGCAAATAGCTTCATTAAGTCATAGAGCAGGAATATATCCATATTAGAGCAATTCATATAGTATATGTCTGTGCCTTAATTTATTGGATCAATTAATTCCAGCAGTAGTACTAGGGTTTGATTACCGAGGCATTGGTGAAAGCATCAGAAAAGCAAATCTGCAGAGGGTTAAATAAATTTATATATATATATATATATATATGCAATTTTATTAATTTAAAACTTTTTGAAAGTATTTAAATTCTAATAATGTTTTGATTTTAGTCAATAATTCAATTATTAAATATAATGATAATAGTAATAATAATTTTATGCTGCCAACGAATGTAAAAATATCATTTTAATTAATGAATCAATCAATCAATCAATTAATTAATTATTGTTTTTTTTTAATATCAGTCATTCATTTCATTTTAGTCTCCCATTCCTTGTCCTGTGTGTAGAGTAGATGTTTGCATTTTGGCACCCCAAATTAAGGTTTATCTAAACCACCATTTAACATGTATCCCCATAATTCCTACTTTCATTCCGACCATAAAATAATGTCCTCCAAGGATCTCAGAATAAAGTGCAGATGATAATATGTAACAAGGCATGGATTTTGGTTGAATGAGCCATTCTTTCTGTCACATGACGTCATGTGTGCAGTTAGATGACGTCATTTCCACTAGTGAGTCGCCTCTCTATGTCGCCATTCCTGGCCATGTGACGTGGTGCCCGTGGATGCCCCGCCATTGCCCGGTCTCATGACCTCAGCTTATGGATTTCTGGTCTGACACCAGGTTCTCACAGCCCCACCTTCTGAACAGGAGCTGAGCGCAGGCGAGGAGCGGGACCGCGCGGGCTTCAGTGGCTACTAAATGGTCTCCCATAAACCCGTCTCCTCCGCACAGTGTGCACTGACGCCTGCCTGTCTGTGGAAGGAGCGGCTTCTCCTGCCCTCCTCACCGCCACAGTAAAGAATGCTGCTTTTACTTGGACAATTCAAGAAGCTGTGTTTTTTTGTCTCATACGATTAACAAACACACATGAGCGAGACCTTCCCTGTATAGGGGAAGCATGGCCGGAGGAAAGATGCGACTGTGTGCCTGACCATATCAATACACGCTGCACCCTGTCCGGCACTGTTCACACTGGGGAGGAGCGAGCTGCGGCCGCACTGAGCACTCAGGACGCGGGCTTCATGGTGCCAGTAGATAGATGGATAGATAGATAGATAGATAGATAGATAATTAGATACATATGAGTGGCCGAATAGATAAACAGTTTGCTGTTGATATTCAGCAACATAGAACAAATATGCATCTATCTCATATGTATCTATATATTATCTATCTATCTATCTATCTATCTATCTATTATCTATCTATCTATTATCTATCTATCTAGCTCATATCTATATATTATCTATCTATCTATCTATTATCTATCTATCTATCTATCTATATATTATCTATCTATCTAGCTCATATCTATATATTATCTATCTATCTATCTATATATTATCTATCTATCTAGCTCATATCTATATATTATCTATCTATCTATATATTATCTATCTATCTATATCTATCTATCTATCTATTATCCAACTATCTATTTATTATTATTTTTATCTATCTATCTATCTATCTATTTATCTATCTATCCCATATCTATCTATCTATTATCTATCTATACATTATCTATCTATCTATCTATCTATTATCTATATATCCATCATCTATCTATCTTCTATCTATATCTCAATATATCTAACTTTCTATCTATCGATCTATCCCATATCTATCTATCTATCTATCTATCTATCTATCTATTATCTATCTATCTATCTATCTATCCCATATCTATCTATCTATCTATCTATCAATCTATCTATATATCTATTATCTATCTATCCATCCATTATCTATCTATCTATCTATCTATCTATCTATCCATCTATTTATTATCTATATATCCATCTATCTTCTATCTCTCAATATATCTAACTTTCTATCTATCTATCTATCTATCAATTATCTATCTAATTGTTTGCCTGTCTTTCTGTCAGACGCTTGAAAAATAATAACTGTCAAGTTCTAGAAAAGGGTAGAAGGAAAGTCATATTCGCCAAACATGTGATAAGCAAAAATAAATATACTGAAGATAAACGAATAGATATAGGCAGATATATAGATAGGTAATAGGTAGATAGATAGATAATAGTTCGAGAGAGAAAATAGATAGATATATAATAGATAGATAATAGATAGATAGGTATATAATAGATAGAAATATAAATAGATAATAGGTAATAGAGATAGATACATAATAGATAGATAGATAATAGAGACAGATAGATAGATAATAGATAGATAGATAATAGTTCGAGAGAGAAAATAAATAGATATATAATAGATAGATATATAATAGATAGAAATATGAATAGATAATAGATAATAGGTAATAGAGATAGATACATAATAGATAGATAGATAATAGATAGATAGATAAAAGATAGATAGATAGATATGATGTAGGTGATAAAGACCTTATCTAGAAAGATGCTTAGAGAAATCACAATAACATTAGTAGATATCAGTATTATTGACAAATACTAAATGAAAAAAGTAATAACAGTAAATCCATGTCTGTGTAATTCTTTGGTTTATTTTTATTGTGGCCGGTGGCTCCTATGTGTCCCCCCCCACAGTGTGCGCCCGTGTCCCCCTGCCCGGTGTCCTCCCCCACAGTGTCCCCCGTGTCCCCCTGCCCGGTGTCCTCCCCCACAGTGTGCCCCGTGTCCCCCTGCCCGGTGTCCTCCCCCACAGTGTCCCCCGTGTCCCCCTGCCCGGTGTCCTCCCCCACAGTGTCCCCCGTGTCCCCCTGCCCGGTGTCCTCCCCCACAGTGTCCCCCGTGTCCCCTGCCCGGTGTCCTCCCCCACAGTGTCCCCCGTGTCCCCCACAGTGTCCCCCGTGTCCCCCTGCCCGGTGTCCTCCCCCACAGTGTCCCCCGTGTCCCCCTGCCCGGTGTCCTGTGCGGGGAGGCCGCTGCCATCTGCCGGCGCCCCGTGCTGGAAGGTCTCAGCTCAAATCTCTTCCGCTCTACTCTCCTCTTGTATTGAACTCATCAAAAGCAGAACTTTCCCGGAGGTTTTTTGTAAGAAGGGTAAAATAATAAGGCGACCACTGTGCCATTCTCTGGGCCGGGGCCATTTTTCATAACGCAGCTGATTCTCCTTTGTGCGGCGACCAAGCAGATGAATAACTAGAAAAGTCCCCACAAAGTGCAAGAGCCAGGAGCTCGTCTCCTCCACACCCTGCACTGGGGGCAGCACAGCTCTGCCATACACTGCTGCTGCCCCAGACGTGCCCAGGGGCCACCAATGTACGCCAGGGTGTGGGCACAGCCAGCCTGCCCGGGACCCCAGAGGACGCCGCTGCCAGCGACCCGGGTGAGTCCAGAGGTGATCGCAGAAACTGTGAGGTCAGCACTGCTGGTGGAAGGAGCAAATCATGGGGCAGGAGGAGGAACAGGCTCCACTATGTGTAAGGAGACTGTATGGAGAGAAGGGACAGTCAGAGGCTAGAGAGAGAGAGATAGAGAGGTAATAGAGAGATAATAAATAGATAGATAATAAAATAATAAACAGATAGATAATAAAAAGATAGATAAATGGATACAGATAGATAGATATGGGATAGATAGATAATAGATAGATAGATAAATGGATAGAAAATAGATACATAGATAGGTAAATGGATAGATAGATAGACAAATAAATGGATGAAGAGCTAACTAAATGTAAGTTAAATATCACAGATATAAAAGGTAAACAGACATAGCATTATATATATTAAGACAGAAAAAAAGTAGAAAAAAAGAGATTAAAAACGAAAAAATAGACAGAGGATAGAAAGAAAAAAAAAGAATATGGCTATATTGATATCCATATAAAGATAGAAGATAAATGATAAATGGATAGATAACAGAGAGAGGATAGATAGATAGATAGATAGATATGTGATAGATAGATAATAGATAACAGATAGATAGATCGATAATAGATAGATAGATATGGGATAGATAGATAGATAGATAAAAATAATAATAGATAGATAGATAATATATAGATAGATAGATAGATAGATATAGAGATATATAGATAGATAGATAGATAAAAATAATAATAGATAGATAATAGATAGATAGATAAATAGATAGTTAAATAGATAGATAATAGATATATAGATAGATATGGGATAGATAGATAGATAAAAATAATAATAGATAGATAGATAAATAGATAGATATAGATAGATAATAGATATATAGATAGATAGATAGATAGATGATAAATGGATAGAATATGTGGCTATGCAACAAAAAAACACATACTTAAATCCTACACAGATAGGAAAAGAAGAGTTAGAGACTTATACACAGCATAAATGGAGATTAGGGGAATATGTACACTGATCTGTGGTGACGTCACTACTTGGTGTATACTGGGAGCTGATTGCCAGGTGTGATCCGTTCCCTGCCCCCGGTGTCCGCCCCGTGCCCGCTCTACCTGGACGGAGGAGGCTCCCGGTACCTGGCGGCTGCAGAGACCTCAGTGACTCGCAGTGTAATTGGGGCAGAACATGCCCTGCGCGCCCTATTGGCTGCCTAGGTAAATGAACACACATGACCAGTGAGCAGCACTTGACCTTTGCCTTTATGTTTGCCTGAAACACAATCGGCCCTGACAAGAGTGCGTGCTACCGTGTGACCCCCTATTCACAGAGAGATGTTCCCTGCCACACACAACCCACATCAGCATCTAAATGACCGTCTGGGGGGCAGCTCCTCCTGACATGGCTGCAGCCCCTCACACTGCGGCCCCCACCCACAGGCCCAGAGCAGCTCCTCCCCTCTCCGGGTTACCATGCTGTCCTGTCTTTGAATCCCTCTACGTCTAATGTTCATAATAACACTATCAGATAAGTAATATCTATCCATCTATCTATCTAATTATCTATCTATCTATCTATCTATCTATCTATCTATCTATCTATCTATCTATTTATCTATCTATCTATCTATCTATCTATCTATCTATCTATCTATACATTTATCTATCTAAGTATCTATCTATCTATCTAATTATCCATCTATCTATCTATACATTTATTTATCTAATTATCTATCTATCTATCTATCTATCTGTCTGTCTGTCCGTCCGTCCGTCCGTCCATCCATCTATCTGTCTATCTACTTAGCTATTATCTATCTATCTATCTATCTATCCATTATCTATCTATCTATCTATCTATCTATCTATCTGTCTGTCTGTCCGTCCGTCCATCCATCCTTCTTTCTATCTACTTAGCTATTATCTATCTATCCATCCATTCATTATCTATCTATCTATCCATTATCTATCTATCTATCTATCTATCCATTATCTATCTATCTAACTATCTATCTATCTATCTATCTATCTATCTATCCTCCACCCGTCTCCCCTACATTGTGGTGTCAGTAGTAGGAGTAATCATGTAGTGGAACCCCCCATTGCTCTCGTCTCTGAGTGGCAGGAGCTTGTGCTGGAGCGTGGCCGCAATGTGCCGGCTTCAGGTGACATCACACCCCACTCAGCGGAGCCCGTGGAGGGGAATCTTCCGCCAGTGACAGTGACCCATTAGTAATCCTGTCTGATGTATCCGTGGCTGATTCTCCTGCACACACCCAACCATTCCCGGCATCTGCACTAGGAGGTGTGGATTGGAGCTTACACTCACATTGTCTGCCATTTCATATAAGTCATCTTCATACCTACAGTTGTGGCCAAAAGTATTGACACCCCTGCAATTCTGTCAGATAATACTCAGTTTCTTCCTGAAAATGATTGCAAACACAAATTCTTTGGTATTATCTTCATTTAATTTGTCTTAAATGAAAAAACACAAAAGAGAATGAAGCAAAAAGCAAAACATTGATCATTTCACACAAAACTCCAAAAATGGGCCAGACAAAAGTATTGGCACCCTCAGCCTAATACTTGGTTGCACAACCTTTAGCCAAAATAACTGCCACCAACTGCTTCCGGTAACCATCAATGAGTTTCTTACAATGCTCTGCTGGAATTTTAGACCATTCTTCTTTGGCAACCTGCTCCAGGTCCCTGATATTTGAAGGGTGCCTTCTCCAAACTGCCATTTTTAGATCTCTCCACAGGTGTTCTATGGGATTCAGGTCTGGACTCATTGCTGGCCACCTTAGAAGTCTCCAGTGCTTTCTCTCAAACCATTTTCTAGTGCTTTTTGAAGTGTGTTTTGGGTCATTGTCCTGCTGGAAGACCCATGACCTCTGAGGGAGACCCAGCTTTCTCACACTGGGCCCTACATTATGCTGCAAAATTTGTTGGTAGTCTTCTGACTTCATTATGCCATGCACACGGTCAAGCAGTCCAGTGCCAGAGGCAGCTAAGCAACCCCAAAACATCAGAGAACCTCCGCCATGTTTGACTGTAGGAACCGTGTTCTTTTCTTTGAATGCCTCTTTTTTTCTCCTGTAAACTCTATGTTGATGCCTTTGCCCAAAAAGCTCTACTTTTGTCTCATCTGACCAGAGAACATTCTTCCAAAACGTTTTAGGCTTTTTCAGGTAAGTTTTGGCAAACTCCAGCCTGGCTTTTTTATGTCTCGGGGTAAGAAGTGGGGTCTTCCTGGGTCTTGTACCATACAGTCCCGTTTTCATTCAGATGCCGACGGATAGTACGGGTTGACACTGTTGTACCCTCGGACTGCAGGGCAGCTTGAACTTGTTTGGATGTTAGTCGAGGTTCTTTATCCAACATCCGTACAATCTTGCCTTGAAATCTCTTGTGTATTTTTCTTTTCTGTCCACATCTAGGGAGGATAGCCACAGTGCCATGGGCTTTACACTTCTTGATGACACTGCGCACGGTAGACACAGGAACATTCAGGTCTTTGGAGATGGACTTGTAGCCTTGAGATTGCTCATGCTTCCTCACAATTTGGTTTCTCAAGTCCTCAGACAGTTCTTTGGTCTTCTTTCTTTTCTCCATGCTCAATGTGGTACACACAAGGACACAGGACAGAGGTTGAGTCAACTTTAATCCATGTCAACTGGCTGCAAGTGTGATTTAGTTATTGCCAACACCTGTTAGGTGCCACAGGTAAGTTACAGGTGCTGTTAATTACACAAATTAGAGAAGCATCACATGATTTTTCTAACAGTGCCAATACTTTTGTCCACCCTCTTTTTTATGTTTGGTGTGGAATTATATCCAATTTGGCTTTAGGACAATTCTTTTTGTGTTTTTTCCTTTAAGACAAATTAAATGAAGATAATAATACCAAAGAATTTGTGTTTGCAATCATTTTCAGGAAGAAACTGATTATTATCTGACAGAATTGCAGGGGTGTCAATACTTTTGGCCACAACTGTACAGTCTTACATAGGACTGCAAGGAAAACTGAATCCAGTCTGTGCAGAAGAGAAAAAGCTCCATCACAATAGAAGGAAGTGTGCTCTATGTGCAGCATGAAATAGGAGAAACTCCGCTCCTGACCTCTCTCCTCCATCTCTGTGACTCTCAGTGTATCTGTACATCTGTGCACATATAGAGATCAGTAGATGGATGTGCAGAAATACAAGAGCTCACTGTGAAAAGTGTGTGTATATATAAATACAGCTAGCTTTCAAGTTGAGCCTACACACATCTAAATGTATAGTAATAATCTAATATATAAAGCTCAATGTGAGTGTGTATGTATGTATTGGCATCCGCACTGTTGCAGCTACAGCCACAAAATTTGGCACAGTCACACGTCTGGACCCCGACAGCGTAATAGGCTATGTTGTGAGGCGAAATTTTAACCCCGCGTCTTCCAATTCACCAAACAATTTTGTCCCTATCTACATAATGGGGAAAAAGTGAAAGGAAAAGTGTTGGAGGCAAATTGACAGCTGCCAGATGTGAACAAGGGGGACTTAAAGAATGAGAGCGATGGCGCAAAACAGTATATACCGTACAGTTGCTAAGGTGCGGCCCTGTCATGGGATACTCACCACACACGGGGATATGAACACACACAAAATGCGCCACACACTACCATGTGCTTCAACACATACAGTATACCACCCTCAGCACACATTTCTCACACATACCCCAACCTCGCCACATAAAAGTTGAAACACAAAAATCACCACTCAAAACTCGCCACGCTGTCCCAGAGATGTTTAAAAGATGAAAAATGAGCTGTGATTGGTTGCTATCAGCAACAGTTTTCTTTGTAGACAGTTGTGGTTACTGAGGCCTATTATTCTTATCATTTCTATGATGTTATCGTCCTTCTGTAAAGCTGGAAATATCACAATCTATTACCGTGCCAACACAGACCACACTCTGCCACAGACTGCAGGGGGAGCCCAGTATCACAGGATAGGAATAGATACACGGCTCAGCAGGCAGTATCACACAGGATAGGATTAGATACACGGCTCAGCAGTCAGTATCACACAGGATAGGATTAGATACACGGCTCAGCAGTCAGTATCACACAGGATAGGGTTAGATACACGGCTCAGCAGTCAGTATCACACAGGAGAGGATTAGATACATGGCTCAGCAGTCAGTATCACACGATAGGAATAGATACACGGCTCAGCAGGCAGTATCACACAGGATAGGATTAGATACACGGCTCAGCAGTCAGTATCACACAGGATAGGATTAGATACACGGCTCAGCAGTCAGTATCACACAGGATAGGATTAGATATACAGCTCAGCAGTCAGTATCACACAGAATAGTATTAGATACACGGCTCAGCAGACAGTATCACACAGAATAGGATTAGATACACGGCTCAGCAGTCAGTATCACACAGGAGAGGATTAGATACATGGCTCAGCAGTCAGTATCACACGATTGGAATAGATACACGGCTCAGCAGGCAGTATCACACAGGATAGGATTAGATACGCAGCTCAGCACACAGTATCACACAGAATAGTATTAGATACACAACTCAGCAGACAGTATCACACAGAATAGGGCTAGATACATGGCTCAGGAGTCAGTATCACACAGGATAGGATTAGATACACGGCTCAGCACACAGTATCACACAGGATAGGAATAGATGCACATTTTTTATGTGCAATATAATCAATATAATTTGTTATAACTACCCACAGTTGGTTACTATTCCCAGGCAACGCCGGGTGCTTCAGCTAGTATTGAGATATATGTATATCCATCTATTTATCTATATATGTACACAGATATATGTAGAACAATAATAAGAAAGTTTTCTTGATTTCCTATGTGGATAGCACACATTGCAGATCTATACAAAACAGAACATTTTTTTCTATAATCAATTAAATAAATAGGGAGATTGCAAAGCATCAAATTTATGTATATTTTACCCTAGGATGAAAGCATTGAAGAAGTAATTATTGTTATGTAGGTGGTAGAATTTTTGTATATGTGTTATTGTTATATGCATTGTATAGGAGGCTTGAATTCTCTGTTTAGGAGAAAATCAAAATCAAAATATGGATATTCAAATTACAAATAGATATCTGTGTCCATATTTTATACATATTTAGTTCTCTAATATGGGATAAAATATAGGGGAAAAATGGAGAAAAATGGATCTTACAACCTCAAGTATACAACCAATTGTTTCCATAGTTACATGTTCCAACATAAGAGACTGGAGCGAGTCAGCGGGGCAATGTCCACGTTTTGGGGCAATGTCCACGTTTTGGGGCAATGTTCACGTTTTGGGGCAATGTCCACGTTTTGGGGCAATGTCCACGTTTTGGGGCAATGTTCACGTTTTGGGGCAATGTCCACGTTTTGGGGCAATGTTCACGTTTGTGTGTCTTCATAGTCACATTTCCATAAAGTTGGAATTACTCCATAGGCAGAAATTTCCAACGGATTGAAAAACTTCAGTGAAGTCTTAAAAAATGATCCATATTTTTAATGAATATTTTAGATTTGTATGAAATCTGTGTATGGATCTGCAAAATGGGAAAATCAAGATTAAAAATGAAAAAAAGAAGATAGAAATAAAAACAACAATATGCTTGAAAAAGACAAACAGAGAGATGGCACAAAGCTGGAGGCAAATGGAACCATTGATATTTTATGTCATTATTTGTTTCTTAGTTTTTTTGTTTGTATTTGAAAACGATCTTCCAGGAGGCCAGAGAGGAGAATGCCGGCCTAATACTGGGCGAAAGAAGGAGCTAAAGAGACCCAAAAAGAGTCCTAGTTTGTGCTCGATCATATGTGAATGAAAATGAGGCCTTAATGTGACACAACCCATGAAATCCTGAACCACAGCAGGTCTGTTTGTGTTTGTAGCCACAATGAGTTTTTGGTGAGATTTTCACGCGGCGTATTTCGCTGCATCAAAAAATACATCTTACAGTTTCAGCAAAGTGACTGGGATTTATAGGGATCTCCTGCCCACCGTGCTTCATTCTGACTCAGTGTATATTGATCTGCGGTGCGTGTTTGAGATCCGCAACATGGCAATCTCTCTGGCAGGGTACACTGAGTTTTCTGGGCAGATTTTCCCCATGGATTTGAATTAGATGCGGAAAATCAGCAGGTTAAAAACGCACATTAGTTTGTTTCCGTTGCGGAAACTCATCCAAAGCTCATGTTATTAGGATATTACAGTAGCAGTGAAGCTTCGTCGAAGCCAAATACCAGGAAGTATCAAAAACAAAACGGGTTTATATAAAGCATGTCACACCGATGAGAGACAAGAACCGCAGCGTCACATGCAAAGAGTGAAAAAACGCACGTTACAATATACATCATAGGTGCAGAAAATCTGCAAGGAAAAACCTGGGGGAAGTATTCCAGCTCCTGGCAAAAAAGATTTACTTTATCGCATAAAAAACATAGCCTTTAAAGTAGGCACAAAAGATCTATCTATTATCTATCTATCTATCTATCTATCTATCTATCTATCTATCTATTATCTATCTATCAATCATCTATCTACCAACCAATCTATCCATTATGTATCTATCTATCTGTCTATCTATCTACTAATCTATCCATTATCTATCTATCTATCTATATATGTATTATCTATCTATCTATCTGTCTATCTATCTACTAATCTATCCATTATCTATCTATCTATCTATCTATCTATCTATCTATCTATCTATCTATGTGTTATCTATCTATCTGTCTATCTATCAAACTATCTACCAACCAATCTATCCATTACCTATCTATCTATCTATCTATCATTCTATCTATGTCTTATCTATCTATCTATCTATGTACTATCTGTCTATCTATCTATCTATCTATCTATCTATCTATCTATCTATCTATCTATCTATCAACCAACCAACCAATCTATTCATTATCTATCTATCTATCTATCTATCTATCTATGTGTTATCTATCTATCTATCTACCAACCAATCTATCCATTACCTATCTATCCATTATATATCTATCTATCTATCTATCTATCTATCATTCTATCTATGTCTTATCTATCTATCTATCTATGTACTATCTATCTATCTATCTATCTACCAACCAATCTATCCATTACCTATCTATCCATTATCTATCTATCTATCTATCTATCTATCTATCTATCTATGTAATATCTATCTATCTCATATCTATCTATCTATCTAGCTATCTATCTATCCATTATCTATCTATCTATCTATCTATCTATCTATCTATCTGTCTATCCATTACCTATCTATCTATCTCATATCGATCTATCGATCTATCTATCTATCTATCTATCTATCTATCTATCTATCTATCTGTCTATTATCTGTCTATCCATACATCATGATAATACAGTATATTTACTGTTCTTTATTTAGACTTCTATATTCACATGAAACCTTAGCTAAGTGTTCAGTACCTCTGATTTCTGTCTGTAAGTAAAAGACAAAACAAGCTTCCTAATATTGCTCTGCCCGGGCTTCTTAATAACACAAGCCTGCTCTCCTCACCTCCCCCTGCTTGGAAGGATGTTTGAAAATGATGAACACAGGGAGCACATTTCCTTTCTTTAAAGTGCTCAGCGCATGATGTAATGAATGGCGCAGTGTATGGCTGCGGTGGGGGTGGGGGAGCCGGCTCCTTGGCCTTGCACACTCACACTTGGCACATTAACACACACATACACGGGCTGTAAACAATTGTACATTCAGCAGCAATGTGTCATGGAAGCTGAAGAAATAACATTGGCTTACCCTGGTGCTCGTGTGATTATGGAGGGTTATGATGATGTTTTCACTGCCCTGGAGCCACTTAAGGCAAAGTCCACATAAACTATCATGTGTTCTTATAGGATTTACACTCAGGCAAGTTGCCCAGCTGAGAGGAAAGTGTTTGTTGACCCGTATTAGAGACAATACAAGTTGCACATTAGGGACGGTCAGGGGCCCAGCGCACCGCAGTTCTGCTACACATAAAGACTTGTACATGTAGGTATATAATTATTACAATCAATGCACATTCAATGCTCAGGTACAGCAATCAGCAAGGGCCGAGCCCTAGAGCCACAAGCAGGCCGGATGGCAGACAATGCTGGGCTGTTGTATGGAGACGTGCGCCAAGCACCGGTCTCTACAGGCAATATGGACGCGATGTAGGAAGACTGGATTAACAAGGGCTAGTGCTACTGTCCATAGTACATCTCTTATGGTGTGTGCACACGCTGCGGATTCTGCTGCAGATTTATCCGCACAGATTTTGCAAAATCCGCAGGTCAAAAGACCTGCGGTTTATCTGCGGATTAGCCTGCGGTTTTGCCCTGCGGTTTCACACCTCTACAATGGAGCAGGTGGCAAACGGCAGCGGATTTGAAACCGCAGCAAATCCGCTTGGAAAATTCCGCACAGTGTGCACTGCGGATTTCATTTTCCATAGGCTAAAAGGGTACTGTACAACGCAGCTGAAACTGCTGCGGACCCACAGGGCCAAAACCCCTGCGGATCCGCAGCAGAATCCGCAGCGTGTGCACACACCCTTAGGATTACATGTCTCCCACTATGACCGAGTCACAGATCCTTTACCAATATCCGTCCGTCCATCCGTCTGTCATTCCAAAGTGTGGAATCACCAAGCAAATAAAGTGGTACAGGCCCTAAAGTCCGGATCTCTGGACAACTATGTACAGGCAGCACTACCAGTTGAAAAAAAAATAAAAACGCTTTTTTTATTCCATGTTCACAGCATTTTGCCTTTGGCACGAGCCTTTCTCTACTACATTGCCAAGTACTGGAGAAAGGCTCTTTCCTAGGGTCGATACATCGTGTACAGGGGCCGGGAATAAAGGCAGCGTTTTTCACTTTTTTTTAAATGGGTGTGCTGCCTTTTTAGATCTTTTCCCTATTTATTTATCATAATGTATTTTTAATAACACTGAGGGATTTTTCCTAAATACCATAAAACAAATATAGTATTAGAGAAAGTAATGCTGCGTGTGCCCATACTCAGTATTCAATCACTAGGGCAGGCCCATCACACGGAATGTAAACCTGTCATCGATTTGGCAAGATCTGCTACAGATCTATGGTAAAATTTGCCCAGGATGTCCCGATTTTGCCATGGATTTGGAGCGGATTTCACCCTATGCATTATAAACCCACGGTGCGGATCCACAGCATACATTGACATGACGTGGATTTTGAATCCGCGCTCCTGGTAACTTTCCTCACAAATTTTTCTTCCTACTGGTACTACTATAAAAAAATCCAGGCAGAAAATCTGCATCACGTCCGCACTGCATGAACGCATCCTCAAAGCAATTTTTAAGTGATGAACGTATTGCAGAAACATTTTACCCATGTGAAAAATGGACTGCTCCTTTAAAATCATTGGCTGCACCACTAGTGGCAAAACGCAAGTGACCATTTTGCACCTTTAGGCCATTCCGGTCAACATTTTACCTCAGTATTTGTAAGTCAAAATTAGGAGTGGGTGATAAATGCAGAAGTGGTGACGTGCAGGCTCGGACTGGTCCATAGGGTTACAGGGCAATTCCCCGGTGGGCCTCCAAACCCATGGGTAGTACTTGGCATAATTCACTTGATTCACTCTGTACAGAAAAAAGCAGCATCTCCTCATTCATTAACCAAACTACCCAGTTTATTATTATATAGAGATATAGGTAAATTTGTGAGGGTAATGTAAAATTTGTAAGCAGGTGAAAAGTGGGCCCGCCATAGTCAATGTTACTGGTGGGCCCTTGCACCCCAGTCCGACACTGGTGACGTGTTTCTATTATATTTTTCCTCTGATTGCTCCTCTCCTGGTTTTGGCTTACAAATTCTGATGTAAAATACTGACCAAATACTGAACGTGTGAACGTGGCCTAAGTTTAATTTTTGTCTTTCGCATTCCTTTTGAATCTAGACATCGACATATAAGAAACCCTACCTTGAGACTGAAGTGGCCGCCCCAAAATTGTACCCAAGATCAAAAGCAGAGAACCCTATACAGCGTATACAGTACCAATTGGGGGTATGACAACATAAAATCAAAATGATCCCAAAGAGTAATAATCAAAAGAGTAACATTAAGGCAAAATATTTGCTCAGCACATGTCCTTCTTAGATATACGTCTATGAACATACATCATGTGTCAGGATGGGCAGACGCCTCCTTGTCTTAAGCTGTAGTGTCGGTTCCCATGGTAACAACATGTTCACTATGGTCCAAGGAAGGCAGCGATCCAGCTAGGCTGATCCATTATGACTATGTTTCCGCTGCTGGGCCCAACTCGTATGTCTGATTACAAGTGTGGGGAAGACACTGTCTGGCAGAAGCCGGGGACTCCTGAAATATTAGAAAAGCAAAACAGCACAGACATAGACAGATTTCTAATTTGGTTGACTAAGCTAACTAAATTTCTGCTAATCGTAAATATATATGTATATATATATTTATAGTCCTCAAGATGAAAGCAGCACACCAAAAGAAATCCAGTCAAAGTGCTATTTATTAGTCCATCTGGCTAGTTGCCCATACACCGACGTTTCGGGCCTGGGAGTTGTGGACCTTTCTCAACAACTCCCAGGACCGAAACGTCACTGTATGGGCAACTAGCCAGATGGGCTAATAAATAGCACTTTGACCGGATTTCTTTTGGTGTGCTGCTTTCATCTTGAGGACTATTTTTGAGGTTTGGTATATGCCTGGAAGGCTTGCACCCGCATTGTCTGTTCATTTCTTGTGCTGCTTTTTCCCTTTTTTCACATATATATATCTATATATATATATTCGGTTAATTTCTTCTGGAATGAATCACTCTGCTTACTATACTCGTGTAGCGATGACTTGTTTTATTATAGTGGGTACCGATTCAATAAAAATAGAATTAAAAAATTAAAGGAATGTAGGGAAACTAACGTACGATGTGTAAATCATGGTCGAACTTAACTTAACGTGGTGCCCAGGAATGTCTAAGGAAGTCAAGGCTTTTATAAACTTGGATGGTAAAAGGTTGAATTTCTCTTCTTCCTAACCTCTAAACTTCTCATAAGAGAGATTGACCAATATTGCTTTCACTAATGTTACCGTATCGTAAAATACAGTATATTCTTTTGAAATCAAAGACACCAGAGGATTTGATTAAAAAAAAATGGTTTATATTTAATTCATACATAAAAACAAACAAAAACCACATTGCAACATTTGGACCAAAAATGGCCCTTGTCAAGAGATGAATAAAAGAAAACCCAATAAAGGAATAATACACGTAATAGTCTTGTCTGCTTTTCCCTTGACAAAGGCCATTTTTGGATGAAACATAGCACTGATTATTTTTTTCTTTATGGATCAAATAAAAGATGTCTTTTCTCATCAGATCCTCTGTAGCCTTGGATTTTTGGATAATATACGTTACTTTGGCCGAGTGGAGAAGCTGAGCCAAGCTCGCACATGAGAACAGCGGTGGCACATGGGCTTTTTTTTTTAATACTTTTGAAATATAATTTACACTTAAAAAAAAAAATATATATTCACTTCTAAAAGAATTGTTAAGTAGTTTACGGACTTTACCACCAGATTGCCGGAATGATCTGGCATGACAATGGTTAACAATGCTCAGGTCCGACATAAACCACTTACACATTATACCACAAAATATAAAGTGAGCATTTTGGAAAAGTGCTAATATATATATTGCTTGGCCATGTTGTGCTTACACCCCCTGGGAAGTTGTGGACAATTTACCCAACTCTATGCATTATTAATACATTCCTCTATTGTATCAAGGGGCAATAATTTATAGGGTGGCTTTAACCAAACACTACAAAGTGATTGAACCCTATGGGGCCTTAGACCCATTTTACGAGTATTTTCAGAAGCAGAAGTTTCGCAGGACAGATTACACAGATTTATTTTCTTATTGCGTTTTACACGTCCTAATAAATAATGAATAAATTGGAAACTTTACTAAATTTCTTAATTGTTGCTTAGCTGATTGGAGCCTTCCCTCCGAGCCCGCTCCTGTGTTTTATGTAACAAAAACATATAAACTAAACCCATAATGAAGGGTTTTATTGGCGGCTTATGAATGCCTATAATTATTCTATAGGATAAACTAATTACAATAACAAAAAAAAACTAACGCACAAGACACAAATTAGACAGGCGGAAAGCCGCTGATTACGCTTTACGCAACCGCGTAGGACATTTATTTATGAAAGTGCAACTTTATTATTTTCTCAAATTTGGAAAAAAAAAATTATTTTATTGTTCAAACACCCAGAAGTTTGGCAACAAATACATTTGTCATAAGAGCAGACTCGGGTTCATTAATTATCAAACTGTATCAGTTTTCAGAGTGTTCGGTTAATTTGCCAAAACATAAAGGCCTGTTATGTGCGGGAAAAAAAAAAAAAGAAAGTCTTTTCTCCTCCATTCTTTTGATTTTTTTTTTTCATACATCAAAGGAAAATAAGGGTAAAGAAAAATTGGCAGGCAAAGATATACATTGTTCTCGTGACAAGATGACTATCCGGAGGAGAATGCCTTCTCCATCGGAAGTAAAAACTCCCTTCTCCATCCTCCCTGGGTACATTGTCTTAGAGGTTGCGCTATACAGTATGTTGCCATGGAAACGCAACCTGCTGCTGCTACAAAGTTTCAACGCTGGCAGCTGAAGGGACCGGCGTTAGGAGCAGCAGAATAAACAATATTTTGATTCATTGGAGAAAAAGAAGGTTACAAAAAAAAAAAAAAAAAAACAGGGAATGAATGCTGGTATTGTCCAAGTCTTTCTGAATCTGATTTACCATATCATAACCCCTAGGAAGAAGAAAACATCAATATCACTAAGGAATGGAGATGTTTCTATGGAAAACCTAGGAATTTTAGGCCATAACAGATCTGGTGTAAAAATCAAAGAGATCAAAGGCAGAGCTCCCGGGAGTATAGATGCATTGCTGAATTAAAGATGGACTATGTAGACTACAAAGTACCTCTCTCTCTTTATTCAGGCCTCTGTTCAATTTCCAGGGAGGCGCTGTCTCCACGTCCTATCTGAAATCGACAGGCAGCATCGGACAGGCATGCAAAGCGTGAAAATCTGAAGTCGGAAGTTTTTTATTTTTTAAATAGTAAAAAACACAAAAGACAAATCTATTATTAATTAGAAGCGTATTTATGTTTAAGTAGTCAATTGTTATCTGCAATCTCTACAGATATCACCAGGACTTTTATGTGCCACGTAGCGAAAATAACCTCAGTGGTTCGGTGGGACCCTAAGATCTTCCCAGAGGTCTTTGCTTTTGACATCTTCATATTGTGAGCAACTGAGTCCTCAGAGGTTTCCTAAGATAAAATAAAAAACATTTATGGTCAGCAGTTTACAGAATTTGCGTCAATTTCTACGCCTCTTGTTTCCCTTATTCTATCTTATGTCTCCCTTCATTGATTTCAATCACTTTAAGTCTATGCTCTCACATAGTGTTTTTACTATTTGTTTTTTCTGTAGTCAAAACCTGATTTCTTGGCAGTGTAGAAGCTGCTTACAAACAGCAGATTTTAGTCCATTTTTTTTGGGGTGCTTTTTTCTGCATTTTTCGGTGCAGATTACTTGTCATTTGTCTACAGTACATGTTTAATAAAGTCAGTTTTATTCTCCAAAAATGCAACGAAAGTGCAGGGTTGCATTTTTTTTTGTGTTTTTTGCATTTACTCATTGCTTTTTAATGCTGCAAAAACTGCTAGAGATGTGAAAAAAATGGCCGCGTTCAATCTCAGTCAGGAAAAAAAAAGCAATAATATTATCATGGAAAACCACCCCATTAATATATAGTAAAACAAGTACACATACGTATAGTGTTACCAAAAGGGGTATATATATATATATATATATGTATATGGACATAAGGGACCATCGCAAAAAATTAATGGGATATATAGGGGAAGAAAATTAGCGAAAAAAGGGGTCCAATACAAAATTTCAAATTTTATTGACAATAATTTTATTCAAGTATTTCAGGATTATAGAAAAAAGGTGAAGACCATCTAGCCGAAACGTACGTTGGGGAGGGTACACCTGGGTGGACTTATACTACATACCAGCCTGAAGGTAATATTATGCTGTGATACTGTTTGTAGTTAAATCTGGATTTAGTACATACCACGAGTGGTGGCTGGTCTTCCTCCTGTGGCAGTGCTATCCGACTTCCATTGGGATATTGTGACTGGTCATTTTTCTAATTATGGGTGTATGTGGAATATTTAAATTTGTTGTTGTACAGTTATAAAACTATGCACATTCCCATGTCCATGTACCCTTGTGTGCCCTATTGTTTTTGCCCATGTACCTGTTGGGATCATCATTGACTCTTATTTCACCTTTTTTCTATAATCCTGATATACTTGAATAAAATTATTGTCAATAAAATTTGAAATTTTGTATTGGACCCCTTTTTTCGCTAATTTTCTTCCCCTATATATCCCAGGGAAAAAAGCAAGTGTGTACATGAGATATGTGAAATGTTACAGCTTTTGCAGGTACTCGTAAAAAGCAGCTTTAATTTGCATTAAAATTGGCAAAAGATAGCGTATTAAAAACGCAACGTGTGAACATAGCCTTAGGTCTTCACAGGGTTTTAATATCACATTTCCGAATATGATCTGCTCTTAATTCTGCTTTTATCCTGGTGAATGGGAATCGTTGCCTTTTTGAAAAAAATCTTGACATACATTGAATAATAAAGTAAAAATGGACAGAATAATTTTTTTTATAGTGGATCTGAAAATCAGGTTAATAATCAAAACAAAGCAAAACGAAAACAAACGCTAAATAGTTGGTTGAGTTTAGTGACGTCTGAGGCATCAATTTGTGTTGAAATGTTTAGAATAAGCAATAAATATATTTTCTGCATTGGTGGTCGCTCTGCTATTTTTTTATTAGGGCCAGTGTTTTTCTAGAATAGTCATCTTAACACGCGCGAAATCTGACTTTAAACGGCCCAAGTTTTTTGACAATTTTAAATATTTGGGACACGGTTGCATCAGTCAGAACCAAGTGTTATTTATATCACGAGCAAAACAGTTAAATTAACAAATGTAAATTGTTTTCGGTCATCGGTGACAATCACAGATATTATCAGCATACTATTTATGGCAGCTAATAATATTGGATAAATCTGAAGCCCAATGTACGTCTTGCCTAAATCTGATTTTTCAGTCAATTTTTACCCCCTCAGTTCTGCCTTAAAGTCCATTTTTGCGTCACCCCATTCCGTGAGCCATAGTGCTCGTTATTTTTTTCTCTTGACATCGTTGTGTAAGGTATTCTTTTTGCAGAATTAGTTGAAGTTTCCAGTTACTTTATTGATCTTTATTCACTTTTATTAACTCTTTGCTGCTCACTCTGCAGCATAAATAAACCTATTACCTTTTCCCACAAGTCCGTTCAATAACAGCAATACCAAATATTTTTCTGTTTCGCCGCTTTTGCCCAATAAGAGCAAATTTTCTAGGCATATTCCAAGAGCCATAACGTTTTTCATTTTCTCCTAATGGGTCCTTATATGTGGGACAAGTACTATTTTTTTTGTTTATCTATTGTTTTATCTATTTTTTGGGGGTTGGGGATGGGAGGAAAATAAGTAATTATAACATTGCTTTTTTGACCATTTTTCATTGTTTGTTCTATGGTGTTAGTAATGTTATTCATTTATTATATGAGTCATCAAGATGAGTGTGGCAATTACAAGTATGTATATTTTTGCAAACTACCACTTTATATGGAAAAATGTTTTTTTTTTAAATTGTGCACTTTTTCTATTTACCAGTGTTTCATTTTTTAGGTTTTACTAAGAATCTTCAGTATAAGCTCATAGCCATACAGCCATGGCAGGCCTTAAGGCCATTGTATGACTTGCCAGTTTAGTTGTACTCCAAAATTGTGTCCACAGAACCATTGACGACAAATGGAGCCCCCACCATCTCATAAACTACCTGGATGGTGGGTTCTCAGCTCTTACACCTACACCATCCAATTGAAATAACTGTACATCTTTTGGAACACATTGTCAAAATTGCTGTATCACTGTGTTAAATGTGCCGTCAGTTAAGGAGATCAGCAGTCATACTCAATAATAGAGAACACTTAGCAATCTTGCACCTAGATCCTGTTGTTGCCAGGTAAAACAAAAACTTTTACTGTAGCAGAATTTAGCATTCTCAGATATTACATAGATTAAGTAATTACAGGGACTGGCAGCTGGAGCTTTTTAAATAAACTATTTAGCGTTGGTCAAAATAATTACATTTTAATAACCCAGATTTGCTAGCATTTGGTTAAACTTGCCATTTTTTTTAGATAGCCATTGGTCAACCTTTATTCCTCCAAATTCCCCTCTCTTTGTACAGTACTATCAGCCTAATCGAGTGTGTTTTGCGCTCTTACTATGAAAAGTGGAGTAAGGGGTACTTCACACTAAGCGAGATCGCTACCGAGATCGCTGAAGCGTCACCGATTTTGTGACGCAACAGCGACCTAGCCAGCGATCTCGTTACGTGTGACACTTAGCAGAGACCAGGCCCCCGCTGCGATGTTGCTGATCGTGCTCGAATGTCCTGGGCCATTTTTTGTTCGCTGGTGTCCCGCTGGCCAGCATGCATCGCTGTGTTTGACACTGATGAGCGACCTCGTTAGCGACTCAGAAATCATGGACGCAGGCAGGAGTCGTCAGAATCGCTGCTGTGTGGCAAGGTCCCAACGACCGCTGAGATCGTTGCTGCGTCATTGGGTAAATCTGACTGACAGCTTACTAGCGATTATTTAGCGATGCACCAGTGATCCTTACCAGGTCATATCGTTGTCGGGATCGCTGGTGTGTCACTTAGTGTAACGGTACCCTAACCCTCTGCCTAACTCCACTGTAGATGACATCTCCCATGGAAACAAAAAGAATGTGGCATGTTATAATTCAACTGCTTGGTGGCCCGATTCTAACGCATCGGGTATTCTAGAATATGTATGTAGTTTATTTATGAAGTTTTAATAATAATGCAATAATGCACCCCCCAATCCTGATATGCATGGTCATCTCACCCCCCCAATCCTGATATGCATGGTAACCCTCTCCCTATCCTGGTATACATGGTCCCCTCACCCCCAATCCTGATATGCATGGTCCCCTCACCCCCCAATCCTGATATGCATGGTCCCCTCACTCCCCAATCCTGATATGCATGGTCCTCTCACCCCCCAATCCTGATATGCATGGTACCCCTTACCCCCCAATCCTGGTAAGCATGGTCCCCTCACCCTCGAATCCGGGAATGCATGGTCCTCTCACCCCCCAATCCTGGTATGCATGGTCCTCTCAACCCTCTTTCCTAGTAAGCATGGTCCTCTCACCCCCCTTTCCTAGTATGCATGGGCCCCCTCACCCCCCTTTCCTGGTATGCATGGTCCCATCACCCCCCTTTTCTGGTATGCATGGTCCCCTCACACCCCAATCCTGATATGCATGGTCCCCTCACCCCCCAATCCTGATATGCATGGTACCCTTCACCCCCCAATCCTCGTAAGCATGGTCCCCTCACCCTCCAATCCTGGAATGCATGGTCCTCTCACCCCCAATCCTGGAATGCATGGTCCTCTCAACCCTCTTTCCTGGTAAGCATGGTCCTCTCACCCCCCTTTCCTGGTATGCATGGTCCCCCCTCACCCCCCTTTCCTGGTATGCATGGTCCCCTCACACCCCAATCCTGATATGCATGGTCCCCTCACCCCCCAATCCTGATATGCCTGGTCCTCTCACCCCCCAATTCTGATATGCATGGTACCCTTCACCCC
Organism: Dendrobates tinctorius; assembly: GCF_039654945.1. Lineage (NCBI taxonomy): Eukaryota > Metazoa > Chordata > Amphibia > Anura > Dendrobatidae > Dendrobates > Dendrobates tinctorius. Next base: position 855,237 of record NW_027361737.1, on the reverse strand, counting down.
CCAATCCTCGTAAGCATGGTCCCCTCACCCTCCAATCCTGGAATGCATGGTCTTCTCACCCCCCAATCCTGGTATGCATGGTCCTCTCACCCCTATTTCCTAGTAAGCATGGTCCCCTCACCCCCCTTTCCTGGTATGCATGGTCCCCCTCACCCCCCCTTTCCTGGTATGCATGGTCCCATCACCCCCCTTTCCTGGTATGCATGGTCCCCTCACCTCCCTTTGCTGGTATGCATGGTCCCGTCACCCCCCTTTCCTTGTATGCATGGTCCCCCTCACCACCCTTTCCTGGTATGCATGGTCCCCTGTTATGATTGCGTCACCGAGGAGGAAAACAAGACCAAGCTAAGCTACAGAAAATCAGAGAGGTTGGTAACTAAGCGGATTGCACACCCCTGATCCTATCCACACAACTAGCTGTAGCCGTGGAGCGTGCCTACGATGATTCTAGACACCTTGACACAGCCGGAGAACTAAATAAGCCTAAAGCAAGAAAAGGGGAAATCTAAACTGCCCCAGAGCAGACCCCAAAGGAAGCCTCCAAACATATATTGTCAGTGAGACAAGATGAAAACACAAACACAGGTAGGAAAATAGGCTGAGCAAATGATGGGGCCCACACTAACTAGAAAGGACAGGAAAGGAAAGACACTGTCTGCAATCACGCAAAAAACCCTGCAAAAATGTCCAACACTTCTGATAGCAAAACTCTGAAGTCACTAGCCTTCTCCCACTATATCAGCACTCTGGCATATTCTGAAAGCAGACCAAAAAGAGGCCAATCTAATAGGGGACAAAAAACAAACTGACACAAACAGTAACATAAGGATGGAAATTCAGCACAGCCCCAGCTGGGGCTGGCTGACCACACAAAACTGAATAGACAAAACCAAATCAAATGTGAACAATAGCAAAGAACACTTAGAATCATAGAATCATAGAATCGTAGAGTTGGAAGGGACCTCCTGGGCCATCTGGTCCAACCCCCTGCTCAAAGCAGGATTCGCTAAATCATCCCAGTCAGATGTCTGTCCAGCCTCTGTTTGAAGACTTCCATTGAAGGAGAACTCACCACTTCTCGTGGCAGCTTGTTCCACTCATTGATCACTCTAACTGTCAAAAAGTTTTTTCTAATATCTAATCTGTGTCTCCTCCCATTCAGTTTCATCCCATTGCTTCTAGTCTTTCCTTGTGCAAATAGAATAAAGATGATCCTTCTACAATGTGACAGCCCTTGAGATATTTGTAGACAGCTATTAAGTCTCCTCTCAGTCTTCTCTTTTGCAAACTAAACATTCCCAAATCCTGCAACCTTTCCTCATAAGACAGGGTTTGCAGACCGGTCACCATTCTGGTCGCTCTTTTCTGAACTTGCTCCAGTTTGTTGATGTCTTTTTTAAAATGTGGTGCCCAAAACTGGACACAATATTCCAGATGAGGTCTGACCAAAGAGGAGTAGAGGGAAATAATGACTTCACGTGATCTAGACTGTATGCTTCTGTTAATACATCCTAGAATTGCATTTGCCTTTTTTGCTGCTGCATCACACTGTTGACTCATATTCAGTCTGTGATCTATTAGTATACCCAAGTCTTTTTCACATGTGCTGTCACTTAGCCCTATTCCTCCCATTCTATATATGCTTTTTTCATTTTTATTGCCCAGATGTAGTACTTTGCATTTCTCCCTGTTAAAAACCATTCTGTTAGTTGCTGCCCATGATCATGCAGGGACTGAACTAGAAACTAAGACCTCAGGAGGCAGGAAAAATCACCAGCATGGATAGAGGGAGTCGGCAGTCTTAAATCCAGACAGAGACTCCAGATGTCCAATCGTCGTCCACATTATCAGGTGGCAGGCCTCTGTCAATTAGATCAGCTCCATTACCTCCTGTAACCACCAGAGGGAGCCCGGAAAGAGAACTCACGACTCCTCTGTCAATACAACCAGCTCCACTACCTTCAATAGCAACCAGAGGCAGGCCAGAAAGTGAATTCACAACAGTCCCCCTCATCCCCCTTTTCCTGGTATGCATGGTCCCCTCACCCCCCTTTTCTGGTATGCATGGTCCCCCTCACCCCCCCTTTCCTGGTATGCATGGTCCCTCTCACCCCCCTTTCCTGGTATGCATGGTCCCCTCACCTCCCTTTCCTGGTATACATGGTCCCCTCACCTCCTTTTCCTGGTATACATGGTCACCCTCACCCCCCTATCCTGGTATGCATGGTCACCCTCAACCCCCTTTGCTGGTATGCATGGTCTCCTCACCCCCCTTTGCTGGTATGCATGGTCCCCTCAACCCCCTTTGCTGGTATGCATGGTCCCCCTCCTCCCCATTGCTGGTATGTATGGTCACCCTCACCCCCCTTTCCTGGTATGCGTGGTCCCCCTCACCCCCCTTTCCTGGTATGCGTGGTCCCCCTCACCCCCCTTTCCTGGTATGCGTGGTCACATCACCCCCCTTTCTTGGTATACATGGTCTCTGTTAAAATAAAAATAGCTATATACTATACTAGGATCTTGCCATGTCTGGGTGCTCTGGAGAACAGTTGACCACCTTCTCCCTCAGTCAGCCCCACTGCATCAGACATGGCCACATCCTAGGCCAAGGGTCAGGTATTCCCCCATCTGGTGCTCTTATACAGTGTGAAAGATAAGAAAATGGTCATTTGCAACCTGCGATGTACCAAGTTCACTCGGTGCCTTGTCATCCAAGCACCTGACTAGGTTGACTGAACACCTGGGTGTTATGATTCGGTCACCGAGGAGGATTACCGGGGAATTAGCTAAGCAACCAGGAAACCAGAAAGGTTGGCAACTTAGCAGATTGCAGACCCCTAAACCTAACAATGCAACTAGCATTAGCCGTGGGATGTGCCTACGATGCCCTAGACGCTTCGGCACAGCCGAAGAGTTAACTAAGCCTAAAGCAAGAAAGGGGAAAGCTAAACTGCCCCGGAGTAGAACCCCAAAGGAATAGATAGCCCCCAAACATATATTGTCGGTGAGACAAGATGAGTCACAAACGCAGGCAGAAAATAGAGTGAGCAAATGATGGGTGTTATGAATGGGTCACCGAGGAGAGAAAAGCAAAACAAGCTAAGTCACAGAAAACCAGAGAGGTTGGTAACTATGCAGATTGCAGATCCCTGATCCTACCACACAACTAGCAGCAGCCGTGGAGCATACCTACGATGTTCCTAGATGCTTCATCACAGCCGGAGGACTAAATAAGCCTGAAGCATGAAAAGGGGAAAACTAACTGCCCCAGAGCAGACCCCAAAGGAATAGATAGCCCCCACACATGTATTGGCAGGTGAAACAAGATGAAGGCACAAACACAGGCAGGAAAATAGGCTGAGCAAACGATGGGGCCCAAACTAACTAGAAAGGAAAGGAAAGACACTGTCTGCAACCTGCAAAAAACCCTACAAAAATAATGTCCAACACTTCTGATAGCAAAATTAACCCTGAAGTCACTAGACTTCTCCCACTATATCAGCACTCTGAAATATTCTGAGACAGAGCAACAAAAGACCAAACTAGTAAGGGACAAAAAGCAAATTGGCAAAATACTGATAAATAAGAGTGGAAATTCAGCACAGCCCCCAGCCGGGGCTGGCTGACCACACAAAAAACTGAATAGACCAACAAAATCAAGTGTGAACATTAGCAGAAAAACTTAGCTTTAGATGACTGGAACAGAGCTGAAAACCAAGAGCTGACAAGCCAGAAGGAATAACCAGCAACTGAATAGGGCGTCGGCTGTCTTAAATCCAATCTGAGACTCCTGAGGTCCAATCGTCATCCTCATTCTCAGGTGGCAGATCTCCACCGATCAAATCAGCCTCACTACCTCCTGTTACCACCAGAGGGAGTCTGAAAGGAGAACTCACAACTGGTGAACCAGAGAATGAATTCACAACAGATGGGGCCCAAACTGTCTAGACAGGGCAGGACAGAAAAGATACTGTCTGCAATCACACAAAAACCCTAAAAAATCCAACACGTCTGATATACAAAAACACTGAGGCCACACAACCTCTCCCCCGCTAGATCAGCACTCTAGTGTGAACTGGAAGCAATGCAAAAGATAATAATATAACAGGGGATTATCAATACTGAACAGAATGACATAAGCTGTGACATATGAGCGGGGTCCAGCACAAATCCCAGCAGGGAATAATGCTGAACCCACACAGCAAAGCAGAAAGCAGAGAAAGGCAAAAACTATATCAAATGCAAAAGACTCAGCAAACAAATAACTTATCTGAATGATGCAAGACCAAGGAGGGGAAAAAGCAGACTTCACAATGCACAGGAAGACAAACAAATTACCAGCAGCAACTGAAGGAAGCTTGGTTACTTAAATCCTCCCAGTCTGTAACCCCTGACTTTCAGTCATCATCTTCAGGTGATAGACTTCTGTCAATGCGACCAGCTCCACTACCCGCTGTAACCACCAGAGGGAGCCCCGACTCAGAAGTCAGATCAAAAGATTTCACAACACCTGGGTCCCCAATCAGTGTCTGCGGGTGACAACACTGCCTTTTCTCCTGTGCTACGTGCTTGCCAATCCTTTGTCCAGGATGCAGGCATAGATGTCTCCCGACCTGCATCCGTCGTTGCACATACGCAGCCACCATCAGCAACCATGTTCACTTCCTTGTCCGAGTGCACCGTTCAGCTGTCCCTACCATAGGCCTTGGAATGCAAGTGAAAATACGCAGCCACCCACCCACAGGTCCAAACACTAAACAGACATATTTCTAGACAGTTTGCCAAGGAAATGTTCCAAATTAGGCTTGTGGACACTGATACTTTCCGCAACCTCATGGCAGTGGTTGTACTTTGGTACTCGCTCCACAGCCGACACTATTTCTCCTGGAAAGCCATCCCTGCCTTACGCCAACAAAACATTGGCATAACAAAATCTGTGCACTGACAAACACAATTACTGGGAAGGTCCACTTAACAACCAACATGTGGACAAGTGCTTGTAGCCAGGAACCCTACATTTCCCGTCACACTGGGTGAACCTGCTGGAGGCCGGTGCCAAGTCAGATCCTGGGACTGTGCATGTGCTACTGATGCCTAGAATTGCGTGCCCACGTTCTATCAGGGTTTCCCTTTCTCCTACTCCAGTTCCCACACCCCCTCCTCCTCATCCATCCTTCATCTCAGAATTATCATCCATATCAGTTGCAAGTTGGAAGCACTGCAGCACTGCCTCAGCAAAGAGGCAACAGGCTCTGCTTAAACTCATATGTTTAGGTGACAAACTGCACACTGCAGCAGAGTTGTTGAAAGATCTAACAGGGACAGATGTAGGGCAGCACGATGGCTCAGTGGTTAGCACTGCAGCGCTGGGGTCCTGGGTTCAAATCCCATCAAGTTATTCTGCTCATCCTCCGCACATAACGAGTGATCATGGATGGCTGACATCTGTGTAGTACTCCAAAACTTTTAGAAATCAACCAAGATGGTGAGTGGCGATGATGACATAAATAGTATGATAAATGGACCATCCTGCTTCTGTGTCTATTCAAACGTTCACTGCCACAATGAAGGGTGAAGCTTTGCATGCAAACCAGATGTCTATGGGGGAAGAAAGAAGACAAGGTGTTACTACCCAGCCCTGCCTCATCTCATCTTCTCAGCACAGATTGGGTGATAATGAGGATGATTGTTACCTGCACTACATAGGGTACTACTAAGACTAGCTTCTCATCTGTTCAAAGTGGTTGACCTCAAGAGGAAGAGATGGAGAGTCATCCTCCTACTGGAGGCAGTGAACTCTTGACTGTTGGGAATCTGGCACACATGTCAGACTTTATGTACCACTGCCTTTCAAGTGACCCTCACATTATAAGCAATTTGGGCACCACCTATTACTGGTTGTTTACCCTTCTTGATCCCCGCTACAAGGAGACTTTTCCATCTCTCATTCCATCAGGTGAGAGGGCTAATAAAATGGTGAAATACTAGAAGGCCTTGTAGATGAAATGATAAAAAAAAGAGGTCAGCGGAAGAGGTCAGAGTTAGAATCATAGAATCATAGAATCGTAGAGTTGGAAGGGACCTCCTGGGCCATCTGGTCCAACCCCCTGCTCAAAGCAGGATTCGCTAAATCATCCCAGTCAGATGTCTGTCCAGCCTCTGTTTGAAGACTTCCATTGAAGGAGAACTCACCACTTCTCGTGGCAGCCTGTTCCACTCATTGATCACTCTAACTGTCAAAAAGTTTTTTCTAATATCTAATCTGTGTCTCCTCCCATTCAGTTTCATCCCATTGCTTCTAGTCTTTCCTTGTGCAAATGAGAATAAAGTTGATCCTTCTACAATGTGACAGCCCTTTAGATATTTGTAGACAGCTATTAAGTCTCCTCTCAGTCTTCTCTTTTGCAAACTAAACATTCCCAAATCCTGCAACCTTTCCTCATAAGACAGGGTTTGCAGACCGGTCACCATTCTGGTCGCTCTTTTCTGAACTTGCTCCAGTTTGTTGATGTCTTTTTTAAAATGTGGTGCCCAAAACTGGACACAATATTCCAGATGAGGTCTGACCAAAGAGGAGTAGAGGGAAATAATGACTTCACGTGATCTAGACTGTATGCTTCTGTTAATACATCCTAGAATTGCATTTGCCTTTTTTGCTGCTGCATCACACTGTTGACTCATATTCAGTCTGTGATCTATTAGTATACCCAAGTCTTTTTCACATGTGCTGTCACTTAGCCCTATTCCTCCCATTCTATATATGCTTTTTCCATTTTTATTGCCCAGATGTAGTACTTTGCATTTCTCCCTGTTAAAAACCATTCTGTTAGTTGCTGCCCACTTCTCCAGTTTATTTAAATCTTTTTGAATCCTCTCTCTCTCTTCTCTAGTATTAGCTATCCCTCCTAGCTTTGTGTCATCAGCAAATTTAATCAGTTTACCCTCAATTCCTTCATCTAAATCGTTGATAAAGATGTTGAACAATACAGGGCCCAGGACAGAGCCCTGTGGTACCCCACTTGAGACATTCTTCCAACTGGATGTGCAGCCATTTACGACCACTCTTTGGGTCCGATCACTAAGCCAGTTATGAATCCACCTAACAGTTGCCTTGTCCATTCCATACTTAATCATTTTTTCAATAAGGATTATATGAGAGACTTTGTCAAATGCTTTGCTGAAGTCAAGATATACTATATCTACAGCATTTCCTTGATCCACCCAATCAGTGATACCGTCATAGAAGGAAATTAAGTTAGTCTGACATGACTTATTAGTTACAAACCCATGCTGACTCTGTTTAATCACTTCATTCTTATCCAGGTATTGACATACATGTTGTCTAATAATTTGTTCAAAGATCTTTCCTGGTATAGAAGTCAGACTCACCGGCCTATAGTTACCTGGGTCCACCTTCTTCCCCTTTTTGAAGATAGGAACAACATTTGCTCTTCTCCAGTCTTCTGGCACTTCTCCTGTTCTCCAAGAATTTTCAAAGATTATAGAGAGGGGTTCAAAAATTTCTTCTGCTATCTCCTTCAGTACTCTGGGGTGTAATTCATCTGGACCTGGAGACTTGAATTCATTTAGGCTAGCTAAGTGTTTCCTCACTATCTTTCTGTTTATAGATATCCTGGATTCTTCTATTCCCTTAATAGGACAGTGAATAACAGTTGATGTTACATTTCCTTTCTGAGAGAAAACAGATGCAAAATAGGAATTTAAAAGTTCAGCCTTCTCAACATCCTGTCTTACCATTTCATCATTTTCATCCTGTAAAAATCCTATGGCATCTTTGACTTTTCTTTTACTTTTGACATATCCCCAAAATCCTTTATTATTGCTTTTGACATCTCTTGCAAGCCTCAATTCATTTTCAGCTTTAGATAATCTGATTTGTGCCCTGCAGGTTCTGCAGACAGCATTATATTCTTCTTTAGATATGCCTCCCTCTTTCCATTTTATAAACATTTTTTTCTTCCTTTTTAGCATGTGCTTAAGTTCTGTGTTCATCCATCCTGGTTTCCTTAACTGCTTCCTATTCTTCCCTCTTTTCGGAATTGTTAACAACTGTGCTTTGAGAATTTCATTTTTCAAGATTTCCCATCCTTCCTGGACATTTTTGTCTTTAAGGATATCCAGCCATTGGATCCCTCCAATTCTCTTTCTGAATCCCTTAAAATCTGCCTTTCTGAAATCTAACCTTGACGTCTGAGTCTTCACAGGTCTTCCGCCTCTAGTTATCCAAAATTCTAAAATAGCATGGTCGCTACCTCCTAGGGTCCCAGCCACTTTTACCTCCTCAACCATTTCCTCCCTGTTTATAAGGATTAGATCCAAAGTAGCAGTTCCCCTTGTTTTCTCCCTTACCTTTTGGAAGATAAAGTTGTCAGCAAGAGAGGATAAGAATTTCCTTGACCTGTTAGTTTTGCCTGAGAGAGATTCCCAACAAATGTCTGGATAGTTGAAATCTCCCATGACAACTATGTCATATTTTTTGGAGAACTTGGCCATTTGATGCATAAAGAGTTCATCCATAGCTTCAGGTTGCACAGGCGGCCTGTAGTAAATGCCTACAATGGTGTCCTTTCCATTGTTCTGTCCTTGTATTCTTACCCAAACAGTTTCCACAGAACTCCCAGTCTCTGAAGCTTCAATCTCTGTGCAGATATACGCGTTTCTAACATACAATGCAACACCCCCTCCTCGTTTATCAAGTCTGTTTCTTGCAAATAAGTTGTATCCTTCTAGTCTTGTATTCCAATCATGTGTATTGTCCCACCAAGTTTCAGTGATTCCAATGACATCATATTTCTTTTCCTGTGTTAGTAGTTCCAATTCTCCTTGTTTGTTGCCCATGCTTTGTGCATTAGTATAGAAACATTTTAGTTTGTGATTGGTTTCTCTTTCTCCAATATTTTTATTAATTAGATTCTTTCGTCTTTGTTCTTCCTTTCCACTTCTAATAGCAGAGTTCTCAATAGCATTTGTCAGGTGTATGGCTTTTTCTGGTCTTTTGCTTCCCTTCCCATGTTGTTCTAGTTTAAAGCTCTCCTTACAAGTGTAGCAAGGCGACTTCCAAATACATGCTTTCCAGTCTTCGTAAGGTGCACCCCATCTCTAGCAAGTAGTCCATCGTATAAGTAGTTCACTCCGTGATCCAGAAATCCAAATCGTTGCTGACGGCACCATCGACGTAGCCAGTTGTTCACCTGCAGAATCTTATTCCACCTCCTTGTTCCATGGCCATCCACTGGGAGGATGGAAGAGAAGACCACCTGCGCTCCCAGTTCTTTCACTTTCTTGCCTAAGTCTTCAAAGTCTCTGCAGATGGTTTCCAGGTCGTTTCTTGCAGTGTCATTTGTCCCCACATGTAGTAGCAGGAATGGGTAGTCATCTGTAGGTCTGAAGAGTCCTGATATCCTGTCAGACACATCTTTAATTTTTGCACCTGGAAGACAACACATTTCTCTTGAAGTTATATCCGGTCTGCAGATAGCGGCCTCAGTTCCTCTCAACAGGGAATCCCCCATTACCACCACTCTCCGTTTCTTCTTCACAACATTTTTCTTTCTCCATCCAGGAGGACTCTGAAGGCGTACAAGGTTGCTGCTTGTTGGCAAAGTCTTTTCCTGATGTATTTCTTCATTGTTTTCCTGCGTGAGAGCCTGGTACTGGTTTCTGAGCAGTATGGGTGCTGACTGCCTCCTGATCCTCCTGCTTCTCTGGGTCACATGTCTCCATTCCTCTGTTTCTTCAGGTGCACTTCGAATTTCTTCTCTTTCTGTAACATGAAGAGATAATTCTGCTCTGTCCAAGAACTCTTCACCTTCCTTAATGATCTTCAACGTAGCTAACCTCTCTTCGAGATTTTGCAACTTTTCCTCCAACAGGGACACAAGCTTGCATTTGTGGCATGTGAAGTTTGGCTTTTCCACTGGTAAGTCTGTGAACATGTAGCAAGAAATGCAGCTCACCAAATGGCTCCTAGCCTCTTCCATCTTGAGATTTCTTAAAAACGATGAAAGATGAGCCAAATTCGCGCGCCGATAGGCGCGCGGTTTTTCCGATTTCCTCTTTTCAGCTGCAACGGCCAAAACCCAGTGATCGTTGAGCTCGCGGAGACTCTTCACTTATCCCAGAAGGCACTGGGAATATGCAAATGATCTCCTCAAGACTCTTCCCCTGGTTTTCCGATTTCCTCTTTTCAGCTGCAACGGCCAAAACCCAGTGATCGTTGAGCTCGCGGAGACTCTTCACTTATCCCAGAAGGCACTGGGAATATGCAAATGATCTCCTCAAGACTCTTCCCCTGGTTTTCCGATTTCCTCTTTTCAGCTGCAACGGCCAAAACCCAGTGATCGTTGAGCTCGCGGAGACTCTTCACTTATCCCAGAAGGCACTGGGAATATGCAAATGATCTCCTCAAGACTCTTCCCCTGGTTTTCCGATTTCCTCTTTTCAGCTGCAACGGCCAAAACCCAGTGATCGTTGAGCTCGCGGAGACTCTTCACTTATCCCAGAAGGCACTGGGAATATGCAAATGATCTCCTCAAGACTCTTCCCCTGGTTTTCCGATTTCCTCTTTTCAGCTGCAACGGCCAAAACCCAGTGATCGTTGAGCTCGCGGAGACTCTTCACTTATCCCAGAAGGCACTGGGAATATGCAAATGATCTCCTCAAGACTCTTCCCCTGGTTTTCCGATTTCCTCTTTTCAGCTGCAACGGCCAAAACCCAGTGATCGTTGAGCTCGCGGAGACTCTTCACTTATCCCAGAAGGCACTGGGAATATGCAAATGATCTCCTCAAGACTCTTCCCCTGGTTTTCCGATTTCCTCTTTTCAGCTGCAACGGCCAAAACCCAGTGATCGTTGAGCTCGCGGAGACTCTTCACTTATCCCAGAAGGCACTGGGAATATGCAAATGATCTCCTCAAGACTCTTCCCCTGGTTTTCCGATTTCCTCTTTTCAGCTGCAACGGCCAAAACCCAGTGATCGTTGAGCTCGCGGAGACTCTTCACTTATCCCAGAAGGCACTGGGAATATGCAAATGATCTCCTCAAGACTCTTCCCCTGGTTTTCCGATTTCCTCTTTTCAGCTGCAACGGCCAAAACCCAGTGATCGTTGAGCTCGCGGAGACTCTTCACTTATCCCAGAAGGCACTGGGAATATGCAAATGATCTCCTCAAGACTCTTCCCCTGGTTTTCCGATTTCCTCTTTTCAGCTGCAACGGCCAAAACCCAGTGATCGTTGAGCTCGCGGAGACTCTTCACTTATCCCAGAAGGCACTGGGAATATGCAAATGATCTCCTCAAGACTCTTCCCCTGGTTTTCCGATTTCCTCTTTTCAGCTGCAACGGCCAAAACCCAGTGATCGTTGAGCTCGCGGAGACTCTTCACTTATCCCAGAAGGCACTGGGAATATGCAAATGATCTCCTCAAGACTCTTCCCCTGGTTTTCCGATTTCCTCTTTTCAGCTGCAACGGCCAAAACCCAGTGATCGTTGAGCTCGCGGAGACTCTTCACTTATCCCAGAAGGCACTGGGAATATGCAAATGATCTCCTCAAGACTCTTCCCCTGGTTTTCCGATTTCCTCTTTTCAGCTGCAACGGCCAAAACCCAGTGATCGTTGAGCTCGCGGAGACTCTTCACTTATCCCAGAAGGCACTGGGAATATGCAAATGATCTCCTCAAGACTCTTCCCCTGGTTTTCCGATTTCCTCTTTTCAGCTGCAACGGCCAAAACCCAGTGATCGTTGAGCTCGCGGAGACTCTTCACTTATCCCAGAAGGCACTGGGAATATGCAAATGATCTCCTCAAGACTCTTCCCCTGGTTTTGGACAACCAAGAAGTATAGAGGAGGGAGACATTATCAAAGGTCTGGGACAGTTTCATTAGTCCCTCCCAGAGCCCAGGACATGATTTCCGGGGTACTCTGACAAGAAGGGAAAAAATTAATGAAGATGGTGAAGGAGTACCTAGCCGACCGTACCAGCATCCTCAGTGATTTCTCTGTGTCGTACATCTATTGTGTGTCCAAACTGGACACGTGGTATGAACTGTAATTCTACACCTTGGAGGTGCTGGCTTGCCCTGCCTCTAGCATTTTGTCAGCACTGGTTTTTAGTGCTGCTGGGGGCATAATAACTCATAGGCACATCCGCCTATCAACTGAAAATGCTGACAGGGTGACTCTCATCAAAATGAACAAGGCCTGGATTGGCCAACACTCAACAACACTGTCGGATGAGAGCAGCGGAACATAAAGTCAAATAATAAGTTCCTTTTTTAAGGGTGTATTCCCTGGCACTCCTTCCCACTCAAACATGGATATAAGTTTCTGGTTTGATAACTTTTAATGTCCTCCTCTTCTTCCTCCACTGTATCTACAGGGTCATGATCTGACTCTTGTTCCTAATTTTGCAAGAGTGTACCTGATGCCCTACTATATAATTTTTAAAGTCATACTTGTAAAATCATCTTATATATATGTATACCCACTAGGGGTCTGTCATGGTCACGCGTGGCTGGACACAGTGCCTCCAGCAGGGCGGATTTAGATGACACACGTGACCCTAGATACACCGCCTCCAGTTGGGTGAATTTAAATAATAAAACGTGCAGCTGGATACGCCGCCTCCAACAGGCGAATTTCGGAAATACACGTAAAACTGGAAACCCCGCCTCCAGTAAGGCGAATTTAAACAATAAAAGGGAAAAACTGGGTAACAATAACAATGGTGACCATGCGATAGGGAATGGGGATGTGGAGACCTCTTGCACTCCCCTGAGTCAGTGTCTCTACACTCCTAACGTTCCCTAGACCGGTGCCGCACCGGGCGCCGCTCAGGATACCTTTAAACCCTAGCTCACCCTCCACCTAAACCCTCACTAGTGAAGTGGACGGTGCAGAAACTAATCCCACCACTGCACTAAATACACATAAGGAAAAGAGACAAAACAGGGGAACACCACTTAGCTTTGCTCTGTTGCTTTCGCTCCCAGCAACAGAGCCCACCACCTGCGTGCATCTTTTCCTCTGACCAGGTCCAACACCAAAGTGCAGCCTTGGAGCAAACAGAGTCCACCACCTGCATGCAGCTGTCCAGAAAACAGTCCAGCATATGAGTCCAGCTTTTCAGCTACCGAATCCAGCATCATGAGTGCAGCTCTACACCATAGCTGCCACTCCACCAAGCCATGCAAGAACTCCTTGCTGACACCATAGCTGCAACTCCACCAAGCCATGCCAGCCCTCCTTGCAGACACCATAGCTGCCACTCCAGGACTCTCACTGAGCTGCCCGGGACTCTCTTTGAGCCCCATCCTTCATCCAGGCTTGCTTGTAACTGAGGACTAATCACCAACCATGATTGACACACTCTCTTATAGAGCAATCACACCTGTTACATAATTGCGTGCACAAACTAAAGTAACCAAGTGCAATGACGCTCACCACCACCGGGGGGCAAATTTAGAAGAAAAGACACCACTGTGCAATAATCCTAATGGCCACCGGGGGCAAAAAACAAACCTTGGCACACAGCCAAAGGAAAAAAAGGTTACTTTGTCATTTTAATCTGTCAGATCCAACCTGGATCATGACAGTGTGAATATGTTTTTCAGCCCTTGCACATAGTGTATTGGCTTTACCAGTGAAAGCATCCCACTCCTTTCAAATGATAAAAACTGTTTTTAGAGGCACTCCTCTACATCTCTTCCAGGGTGTATCACAGTGTCAAGTTATAATTTTTGGCATCTGTGGTGCCCCTGAGGGTTCAGTCGCCACAGAGGTACTGCACCTCCTCCTGAGGTGTGGTACCCCACCATTCAGGTAAGGTGGAGACACCTGACCACACTCCAACACCTGCATCCCACACAACATAGTAGTGTAGCAAAGCACCTTTGGTGGCTCCCTGCTTGGAACACGAAGAGTGCTGGGAGGTGGGTGGAGCTTAGTCTGCACAAGAGAGCGGGAGATTATTAGAACTAGGTCAGTCTGTGAGAGAAGATCCCCTGAGTGGGATGGATGGAGGGAGGTGCTGCAGCAGTCTCCTGTGACCTGGAGCTGCTGGCACTGGAAAGAGATATAGAAAGCCTGATTCTCCATAAGGAAGAAAGATTTGTATGGAACGTGAGGAGAAGAAGAGAACTAAGGACTAGGGTCAGAGCAGAGCCCTTCCTCAAGTTCTAAGCGCATGGCCGGGGTCCGGTCCCCGAGGTTGTATGGATACTAATGGTGCTGCAGCAGACACCAGAGGAATAGAAGTTGTCACCACTTTATTCCCACACAAGACTTGGGGGCACAACAGCAATGTAAGTGAGCCGGGACTTGGTAGCAAGGAGTCCCTGAAGCAGGCTACAGCTGTCTGCTGTACAAGTAGAGTTCAAAGGAACATCTTAAAGGAGGAACTTGGGTTTAACACACAACCACAAGTACTTCATTACAAGTGCTAGAAAGGAGACGTTCAGAGAAGGCAAATGTTGGCGGAGTGTTGGAACGGAGTACTTCATCTTGCCTGGAGGTTGGCTGAGCCCCTGACCTGGAGGACACAGCACCGAGGCGGGCACCTGTATGCACAACAGACTGTGAGCAAAGCTTTGGAACTACATGCCCTGGTGTCCTCCGCTTATTCCTGTATCAACCCACTCAGCACTGCTACATCTCTGTGCTTAACATTGCACCGTTACACTCTCCTCACTAACTCTTCATCTACACTGCAATGGGACTACGGCCCTACCTGTGGAGGGCCACAACATCATTGCTTTACCACACCATCTGTCCCAGAGGATCTGTCTGCAGCGTCAGCTTAACATCTTCATTGCCGAACACCACTGGTGGCGTCACGAATCATTCACTTATAAACTTTAATCATCAGCCACACTATTTCTTTTACATGGACGCCCAGGGCCACGGACCGGGTCACCGCTGCCGTGACACTTCCCATTGAAATCAACGGGCCCAGCTCCGAGTACCCCACGGCCATGGCGGGCAACCCACATCCCCTGCACACAGTGCATTGGCTTTACCAGTGTAGGAGTCTGATTTTTGTCAGGCCTTGCATCAACTTTACCACTCTAGGAGTTTTACTGTTTTTCTCACTCCTAATTTAGGGAGGTTAAGCTTAATTGCCAGATCACAGGTGTCGACGTCAGCCTCTGTGTGGGCTCTGTACACCAGGCTGTGTGGGTGACATTTCTAAAAAACAGTGTTGCTTCTTTCAAAAGCTGTAATGAAAGCAGGAATCATTTTCTAGCACATTAGTTTACACTCTGGCAAGGATTTTAAGGAATCTGTTTCACAGGCTTTTTGCTAAATATTAAGAGTTATGATGACCAAATTATCAAAGTGTTAGCAGCACTTTTACTTGTAACAGATGCAAATTCTTTGCTTTTTTCTGTTTGGTTAGTTGTAATTAACTGTATGTGACTTCACTTTATACTTGAACATTTACATATGGATCTATTAAGGTATGAGGTCAGTTTCCTGAATTGAGAAAATTTTCTTTTACAAGCAAGTCCTTCCACCTTCTTTGTTTTGGCCTATACCACCATCCACAGCATGAGGATCTCTTTCCATGCATTCATTGCCTGATTCTGTCTCTTTACGGTCATGTGTAGACAGAAATTCCCTAAAGAATGCAATGCACTTCTCAATCATTTTCAAATTATCACAAAAATTTTTTCTTCATCCAATCCAATTTACAATCTTTATAGAATTGTCAAAATATTTATTCTTCATCCAATATAATTGACAATCTTTTTAACCCCTTTCTGATGTCGGATGGGATAGTACGTCCAACGTCAGTATCCCCCACTTTGAGGTGGGCTCCGGCGGTGGGTCCACCTCAAAGCTGGAACATGTCAGCTGTTTTCAACAGCTGACATGTGCTCGCAATAGGTGCGGGCATAATCGCGGTCCTCCCATGCCTATTAACTAGTTAAATGCAGCTGTCAAACTCTGATAGTAGCATTTAACGTGTGCTTCCAGCCATCGGTCCAGAAATATCACGTGATCGGGGTTCATCGGTGCGTCGGCCTGACAACCAGAGGACTCCTTGAAACCTCTATGGTTGTTGATGACAGATTGCTATGAGCAAGAAAAAAAAATTAAAACTCCAGAATTACGTTTTTTTGGTCACCACGACATTGGATTAAAACGCAATAACAGGCGCTCAAAAGATCGTATCTGCACAAAAATGATATCATTAAAGATGTCAGCTCAGTATGCAAAAAAAAACCCCCTCACACAACCTGAGATCACGAAAAATGAAGACGCTATGGGTCTCGTTAAGTGGCCCATTTTTTTCTTAGCAAACTGAAATTTTTTTTCACCACTTAGACAAAAAAAGATCCATCCTAGACATGTTTGGTGTTTATGAATTCATAATGACCTGTAGAATCATAATGGCAGGTCAGTTTTAGCATTTAGTGAACCTAGCAAAAAATCCAAACAAAAAACAAGTGTAGGATTGCACTTGCTTTGCAATTTCACTGCACTTGGAATTTGTTTGCCGTTTTCTTTTACACTACATGGTAAAACCAATGGTATTGTTCAAAAGTACAACTCGTCCCGCAAAAAATAAGCCCTCACATGACCATATTGATGGAAAAATAAAAAAAATATGGCTCTGGGAAGAAGCGGAGTGAAAAGCAAAAACGAAAAAGCTCCGGTCATGAAGGGGTTAAAATAGTCAAAAAGTGTATTCTTCATCCAATCCAATTGACAATCTTTTTTTAAAACTGTCAGAATATTTATTATTCATCCATTCTAATTGACAATATTTTTAAAATTGTCAAAAAGTGTATTCTTCATACAATCCAATTGACAATCTTTTAAAAATTGTCAAAAAATGTATTCTTCATCCAATCCAATAGACAATCTTTTTCAGTCTTTTCTTTGTTGTGATTGTATTGGGCAGGTGATGAGCAGTGCCTGTTTTCTCTACACATACCGCTTAGAATTATCATCAAAAAGTTCTATTTTCGTCTCATCAGACCAGAGAATCCATTACTCTTAAAGAAGGGTAATGGTGAGGAGTAGAGGGGTTGGAGAGGTGAGTGTTGAGGTGAGCAAAAGTATTTTGCTCATTTTGTAAAAATATTATTATATATTATGCTCTTAATAATAATAAAATAATTTTATTTATACGGTGCCAACATAATCCCCAACACTTTGCAATTAAGCGGTGTTACGATCGTGGATGCAGCGTGGCTTACCAGCCAAGCTCCCACGTCAATGAACCTTAACGACGACGGGGTATGCGTCCTAGGTGATTGTGGAATGTGGACCCACTGGACCACAGAGGAAGACCTCACTAGGGAAGGGTAGCGACCGGGGTCTGTGGCAGCTGAGCTAGTGGACAAGATGGCCATATGTAGAACTAAAAGACACCGCACAACTTTAGGTATGAAGAAACATAAACTTTACTTAAACGAAGCAAAAAGACATCTAGACACTAGGTTCCCAATTACACGCATCAAGAAGGGCACGTATCTCAGGTTGACAGACGAAGCAGGAGGTCGTCACGGGTTGACGTAGTTCAGGGACATCTGGCATGGGCATCCTAGGAGGACCTCTCTCTCAGCCAACAGGAGAGGCACAGGCACAGCAGGAGAACATCAGACACCGACCTCAGGCAGACTTCAGATGGTGGTTAGGGTCATCATGGGTTGATGCAGTCCAGGGTTGTCTGGCACGGGCATACTAGGATGGCCTCTCTCTCAGGCCTAGCACAGGCACAGCAGGAGAACATCAGACACCGACCTCGGACAGTCTTCAGACAATGACAGGAGCCATCACAGATAAGACCCCAGGGAACCGACAGGACATCGGAACATAAGCAAGGCACACATAGCACAGGTCCAGGAATGTTGGGACTACAGCACCGGGCATAGGCTGGTCAGATGCAGGGCTCACTGGCGGGACTGTCACTGGGAGACAGAGCTGGAGACTTCCAAGAACCAAGGAGGAGGAATCTATCCAGGAACACGAACGGGACCAACTCAAGAGCACAGGCTGGACCACCAGGACCATGGACAGGAAATCAGAACACGGACAAAGTTTGGGCTCAGGCAGGACATCAGGACACAACCGGAACATCAGGACACAGGCTGGACATCAGGACACAGGTTGGACATCAGGACACAGGCTGGACATCAGGAGCCAGGCTGGACATCAGGTCATCAGGACGCAGACAGGACATCTGACACAGGCAAGACATCAGGACATCTGGTCATCGGACACAGGCAGAACATTTGGACATCAGGACACAGGCTGGACATCAGGAGACAGACTGGACTTCAGGACATCAGGACACAAGCGGAACATCTGGACATCAGGACATCAGGGCACAAGGCGGACATCAGGACATCAGGGCTCAGGCTGGACCTCAGGACATCAGGACTCAGGTCACAGACTGGACATCAGAACTCGGATCTCAGATAGAATATCAGAACATTGGCACCGGACTTTGGACATCTAGCGGAGGACGTCAGGCACCGGACATCAGGCCGCGGTCATCTGGCTCCAGACACAAGGCCACGCTCGTCAGGCTCCAGAAATTTGTCAGTGACCTAAAAAGAAACTCAAGTGAACAGGTGCAAGCACCGCCGGTTTGGACTGGAGCCGACCGGGGATTGCACCGAATAACAAGCTGAGTATAGCATAGAAGAGACTCAGCAGTAACACCGGACTCCAAGTTCCAAAATGAACCCAGGTTTGTTCACAGAAAGCCAGTTAGCAAAAAGTCACAATCACTGAGTACAGGGTTTCAGACACAGAGGGACCTCAGGAACATAACACAGAGGACACAGTTCAGACAGGGTCAGATACAGGAACGGATACAGGATCAAGGGTACAGGCCTGAGAATGTAACCCTCTGTGAAACAAAACAGAAATGGACCTGGATATGCAGCTTCCAGGAGACGCGGATCTGGGTACTCGGCCCCCAGAGCAGGCGGAAACGGTCCTGGATATGCAGACTCCAGGAAAGGCGGATCTGGGTACTCAGCCCCCCAGAGCAAGGGTAAAAACAGGACATGAACAGAAACGGATCTGGGTACTCAGCCTCCAGAGCAGTCGGAAACAGGTATCAGCTCACCTAGAACTGCACGCAGGCAGAACAGGAGCTGACCACCAAACACACACGGCAAGACTCAGAAACTTAATGCGAAGCTCTGACAATGCCCCACAGGGCAGGGGAACTTTATATAGGAGCTTCCCCACAATGATAGACTGGGGACAGCAATTTAAGCACACACCCATTCCTCATAAAAGCAGGGGAAGTGTGGCAAGTGGTGACATAGACAATAAATTCAATACACGGTAGGACAGTTCAACCCCTTAACATCTAATGATGAATATATCCAACATTGGACGCCTCCCCCTGTTTGATGCGGGCTCCAGCGATGAGCCTGCACCTTTTCCTGCACATGACAGCTGATTTGATCAGCTGTCATGTGCCCCTAAGAGCCATGGGTGTCCACATATTAAATGCTGCAGTCAAACTCTGACAATCGCATTCAACATGCACTCGCAGGAAGCGCGTCATTTACCCCGCCCATCGGTGCCTGTGTCACATGACTGTGGATCACTGATGGGTTGGCATGACAACCCAGGGTCTCCAGGAAACCACTTTGGTTGTCTTTGCCGGATAGCTATGATAGCAAGTGAGCATTTCTGCTACATAGAGCAGGGCTGTAGCACAAGCAGTCAGGTGATCACAGCTTCTAGTCTCCCATGGGGACTATTGAAGCATTGAAGCAAATGAGAAGCAAAAAAAATGTTTTAAAAATATAAAAAAAATAAAAAAATAAAAAAATTCAAAACACTTCCCATTCACCCCATTCAAAATAAAATAATAATAAAAAAATCAACTATACACATATTTGGTATTGCTGCATTCAGAATTGCCAGATCTGCCAATATATAAAAAGAATTAATTTGATCAGTAGATGGCGTAGCGAGAAAAATAATCAAAACAACAGAATTAAGTTTTTTTGGTGGCTGCAACATTGCAAAAAATGCAATAATGGGCGTTCAAAAGATTATATCTACATCAAAATGGTAAAAACATCAGATTGGTACACAAAAAATTAGCCCTCACCCAACCCCAGATCCCGAAAGATGGAGGCGCTACCGGTCTTGGAAATAGTGACAATTTTTATTTATTTTTTTACAATCTTTGGATTTTTTTTCACCACCTTGACATGTTTGGTGTCTGTGAACTTGTAATTACCTAAAGAATCATAATAGCAGGTAATTTTTAGCAATTAGTGAACATGGTAAAAAAAAACCAAAGAAACAAATGTGGAATTGCACTTTTTTTTGCAATTTCAGCACACTTGGAATTTTTTCCCATTTTCCAGTACACAATATGGTAAAATCAATGGTGCCATTCAAAAGTACAACTCATCCCGCAAAAAACGAGCCCTTACATGGCTATATTGACGGAAACATTTAAAAGTTATCGCTGTGGGAAGAAGTGGAGCAAAATTGGAAATACCCTTGGTCTTGAAGAGGTTAAATAGAGTAGGTGTGAGGGATCTGCTCGCAAGCTTACAATCTACAAGGAAATTGGCGGATACAATAAGTGAAAAGTATTTCATATCGCATATTTGGAATAAAGAGGAGTTTTCAGTTAAAGCTGCATGATCCGGTCATCAGTTAATATGTTTAAGCGCAGTTATCAAGTGCAGTTATCGTGCGCATGGAGGGAGTGGAGTCAGATGAATCGGAGGGAGCAGATTCCGAATAATTTTTGGAAGGAGGGAACAGGAGAGAGTTAGGTTTGTGAGTTGAGGTGATATTCTTGTTTAAAGAGATGGGTTTTTAAATCATGCTTAAAAATGTGGGGGCTAGGTATCAGTCGGATCGTGTGTGGTAGTGCAATCCAGAGAACTGGCGAAGCAAGGGCAAAGTCTTGGAGACAGAGGTGCAAGGTGCACATTATGGAGGATGTTAGTCTTATGTCATTTGTACAATGGCGGGAACATATAGGGCGATATACAGAGATGTGGGAGGAGATATAGGGTAGTACAAAACTGTGGAGAGCTTTGTGGGTGAGAGAAATGAGTTTATACTTGATCCTATAACGAATGAGCAAACAGTACTGCCACAAGGGGTGGAAGCATCGATAAAGCAGCTGGACAGAAATAAGACCGTGGCTGCCACATCCGTTCTTGGGTATAGAGAGACCCCAGGGCTTGATAAATGACATTAAATTGGAGAATAACTGCTCTGCTAAACAAACATCCAGGAAAATGCTCACAACCATGTGAATTAGAATTTTGCCTGATTTACTCATCTTTAATGAGCACATTTGAAATTAATTCCATAATCCCTTTAATGTTTTTTTTTATTCCCCCAAACCCATAATTCTTGTGGATTATGGAAGAGTGTGAAAAATGAATTATAAATAAAAAGAAAGAGTGTAGGGGGATTTTCAGGAAAATGTAATTGCGGTTTATAATAAAATTGAGTTGATTTGAATCTTGCAAAACTAATGGAGAGCATTTTATCTCCATGAGCCCAACCCTATCTATTTAACTAAAGGAAGCCATACACATTTGAAGGCTATTGGAAGAACAATGCTTTGACCAATTGTATGGCCGACCGTAATCTAGGCCGACTCTCCCACTCACACAAGTTCTAGCAAGGCCTGGAGATCTTGTTTTCTCTAGAAGAAAGCTTATCTCTAGCAAAACAAAATGATTGGAAGTCTGAAATCAGACATGCCTGATTGACATCTCTTTCGACAGTCAGTCGGCCTGCAGACCCCATACACATTAGGTTCTCTGCCAAACCTGTCGATATTGGAATGTTCAGCTGACATTAGTTCGATATGTAGGGGGGCTTTAACTCTTTAAAAAGATTATCTCAAAGTTTATCTTTTTAAAACACACAATATTGTATTGTTTTTAGTGATCATCTGCTGTGCATTGTACTATGCAGATAACATTTTAGTTAAGTAAAATATGGTAAATCAAATGACAAGTAAAATAGTGTTCCATATTCATAAAACAATTGGACATCACTAACTGAAAATAGAGTGGTTCATATGCATAAAACACAATTAGTGTACTCTACATATGAATATACATAGCCAAAGTTATAATGATTTTTCCTAAGAATACTAGTTGCATCCATTGTACCAAATCCACTAAATTGACAAAATTTATAGGATATGTAAAATCTTTATTAATGATGAATAATACGACATCAGGCACAATGAACATAGAACTTGCTGCGTTTAGCTTTTCATTAACAGACATGTGAAATAAATTATATGTATAATTGACAAATATTCATTAGAAAAACATGATAAGCTGCTCAAAATTAATGTTAAAACATTTATCATTTATCATTTTGTAATTAAACTCAGTGCTAGTGATGGGTGAACCTGAACTGTAGAATTCAGTGGTTTGTATGGGACATGGAGCTGAACTCTGAACTTCGAGTACTCCTGGAAGCCGATTTTACAGCTCAGAAGTCCGGGAAGGAGGGAAAGAAATAGAGGTTTTCCAGCTCCAAAGTTTGGGTCCCCATTGATTTCAATGAGGTTCAGGTTCAAGGTCATGTTCGGGTACAGTTTTGGTAATAACTATATTAGTTTGTCTAGTGAGTAGTTTATACCATGAATTTAGGAGGCATTTAAATTGCCCGATGTGGCTGCTAAATTACCTCATATTGGCTACAAAGAAGCCTATCGGAGGGTCAATCAAACTTCCATGTGCTCAGAACAATTGTTAATTGGATCATTCTTCATGCACAGAGTTTAATTATTCTCGGTAGCCCATGCCCTGTTTAAAAGTCATTTCAGATGATGAACGAATGTTTGGTTTATCCATTGGGTGATCAGCTGCCTGTTTACTCTGGTCATTTATCAGATAATGAGGGTCCCTAGAAATGCTCCTTCCCAATACTCAATCAATGTAAGGGCACCGAAAGTTTTTCTTGTAACTTTAACATTCACTTTGCCAAAATACCATTTATTCTCTGGGTCACATTATAAACGGCAAAAGCTATTCATGTACTGTATGTAAAATAAAAACTGACCTCCGTGAGGACACCGTTTCCTGACACCCCATTTCCTCATATGCTCATGTATTGCTATTTAAAATCCAGAGAAGAGAGTTAAAAACTAACCCACCATGTCCTGGTTTCTTTAAATGTCCGAACAGGAAACAATTTCTGTTAAATTGGAGGCCAAGTTACGGGCATACCAACATTCAAATTTTTCTGGAGAAAACAACTGATGAATATGGATCAGCCAATATATATATTATATATTTCTTTGAGACTATTGGTGCCAAAACGAAGTGATGTACAACAACCTAAAGACGCATTATTATTATTATTTATTGTTATAGCGCCATTTATTCCATGGCGCTTTACATGTGAGGAGGGGTATACATAAAAACAAGTACAATAATCTTAAACAATACAAGTCATAACTGGTACAGGAGGAGAGAGGACCCTGCCCGCGAGGGCTCACAATCTTCAAGGGATGGGTGATAATACAGTAGGCGAGGGTAGAGCTGGTCGTGCAGCGGTTTGGTCGATCGGTGGTTACTGCAGGTTATAGGCTTGTCGGAAGAGGTGGGTCTTCAGGCTCTTTTTGAAGGTTTCGATGGTAGGTGAGAGTCTGATATGTTGTGGTAGAGAGTTCCAGAGTAGGGGTGATGCGCGAGAGAAATCTTGTATGCGATTGTGGGAAGAGGAGATAAGAGGGGAGTAAAGAAGGAGATC
The DNA here is from genome assembly GCF_039654945.1 of Dendrobates tinctorius. NCBI lineage: Eukaryota > Metazoa > Chordata > Amphibia > Anura > Dendrobatidae > Dendrobates > Dendrobates tinctorius. The sequence continues at coordinate 831,479 of NW_027361737.1, read as the reverse complement.
TTGTGAGGATCGGAGGTTGCGTGCAGGAAAGTACCGGGAGACGAGGTCACAGATGTATGGAGGAGACAGGTTGTGGATTGCTTTGTATGTCATGGTTAGGGTTTTGTAATGGAGTCTCTGGGCAATTGGGAGCCAGTGAAGGGATTGACAGAGGGGAGAAGCTGGGGAATAGCGGGGGGACAGGTGGATTAGTCGGGCAGCAGAGTTTAGAATAGATTGAGGGGAGGCCACAGAGCATGAGGTTGCAGTAGTCAAGGCGAGAGATGATGAGGGCATGGACTAGGGTTTTTGCAGATTCTTGGGTGAGGAATGAACGGATGCGTGAAATATTTTTGAGTTGAAGTCGGCAGGAAGTGGAAAGGGTTTGGATATGTGGTTTGAAGGAGAGATCAGCGTCAAGGATTACTCCGAGGCAGCGAGCTTGTGGAACTGGGGAGAGTGGGCAGTCATTTACTGTAATTGATAGGTTCGTAGGGGGGGTCACGTGAGATGGGGGAAAGATGATGAATTCTGTTTTGTCCATGTTGAGTTTCAGATATCTAGTGGAGAAGAAGGATGAAATAGTGGACAGACATTGAGGGATTCTGGTTAGTAGGGAGGTGATATCTGGTCCAGAGATGTAGATCTGTGTGTCATCAGCATAAAGATGATACTGAAAGCCATGAGATTCTATGAGCTGTCCCAGGCCAAAGGTGTAAATAGAGAACAGCAGGGGCCCAAGGACTGAACCTTGTGGGACTCCGACAGATAGGGGGCGAGGTGAGGAGGTGGTGTGTGAGTGGGAGACGCTGAATGTCCGGTCTGTTAGGTATGATGAGATCCAGGAGAGGGCCAAGTCTGTGATGCCGAGGGATGAGAGGGTCTGTAATAATAGGGAATGGTCCACTGTGTCAAAGGCAGCCGACAGGTCCAGGAGGAGGAGGACAGAGTAGTGTCGCTTGCTCTTGGCAGTTAAGAGGTCATTGGTGACCTTAGTAAGGGCAGTTTCAGTGGAGTGGTGTGACCGGAAGCCAGATTGTAAGCGGTCGAAGAGGGAGCAAGAAGAGAGATGGGAGGACAGTTCAAGGTAGACGTGTTGTTCCAGTAGCTTGGAGGCGTATGGGAGAAGTGATATAGGGCGATAGCTAGATACAGAGGATGGGTCAAGAGAGGGCTTTTTGAGGATAGGTGTGATGGAGGCATGTTTAAAGCTTGAGGAGAAAACACCAGTTGTTAGTGACAGGTTGAAGAGATGGGTTAGGGTTGGGATGAAGACTGTGGTGAGGTTTGGGATGAAGTGGGATGGGATCGGGTCGAGTGCACAGGTGGTGAGATGTGATCTTGAGAGTAGAGTGGAGAGTCGATCTTCTGTAATGGTGGAGAAGTTGGTTTTGAAGGTGGAGGGCTGGGAAGTCGGGAGGAAGGGCTCTGGGGGTTGTTGACCAAAACTGTCCCTGATGTTATCAATTTTCTGCTTGAAAAATGAGGCAAAGTCTTCAGCTGAGATGAGTGGGGAGGGAGGAGGTGCTGGGGGGCGGAGGAGAGAATTGAAGGTGTTGAATAACTGTTTCGGGTTGTGAGACAGGGAGGATATGAGAGATGAGAAGTAGGTTTGTTTAGCTGTGGCGAGTGTGGTCTTGAAAGTAGTGAGGGACTGTTTGAATGCGATGAAGTGCTTGTTGGAGTGGGATCTTTTCCATCTGCGCTCAGCAGCCCTGGAAGCTCGCCTCAGCTCTTTGGTCAGGCTGGTGTGCCAGGGCTGTCTGTTGATTTTGCGAGTTTTGGTATGTGTAAGTGGGGCAGCGGATTCCAAAGCTACAGCTATTGTGGTGTTATATAGAGCGGCAGCGTCATCCGCATTGTGTAAGGAACTTATATCTGTAAGAGGGAGGAGGGATTCAGAGAATGAGTGTAGGTCAAGGTGTTTAAGATTCCTGCGAGGGTGTGAAAGTTTGTGGGGTGGGGATTGTAGACATGGAGTGAAGAGGGAAGAGAATGTGAGCAGGTTGTGGTCAGAGAGAGGAAGAGGTGAGTTAGAGAGGTTAGATAGGGAGCAGAGGCGGGTGAAGATGAGGTCCAGTGTGTGGCCATCTTTGTGTTTTATAAGGAACCTTTAGTGCTAATATCCCCTTAATAAGTGATGGATGGAATAAATGGACTGAATCTTTTTCAGTGAGAATCTTTTGCAATGACTCTCTAATCTGGCTCATAAAGTGGAAGTCCTGAACAAGTAACCCACTTTTTAAGGCATCGATGTGGCTTCATAAGGTGTATAGACAGACCTACTTAAGCCAATCCAAGCATTTTTTTATTTTTGTTTAAGGCATTGAAAGCCATTTCTTTTCACTTATTTTATGTGCTACTTCTTTTACTCTATGTTAATTTAAGTATTCTTAGTGGGGACATAGAGATTTGATATGCAGAATGAACGCTGAGCTTTGCATGCATGATTTATTAAACCGTTTTTGTTGAAGTTTAGTTGTATTTTTACAATTGTCATATTATATGCACTTGGACCAGTGCTTTTATAAGGTCACTCTCCTAAAACTCATCTCGTCATCAATTATAACAATGCTGTCTTCAAATCAAATAATTATAAATTACCAGGCTAGCAGCCATGTTGTATATGTGTCAAAATTGTATAAGTGTTAATTAAAATTATCTTTATGTGGGTTTTGCTTCACTTTTGTCTTATGATCGTGACTTCTGTGCAATGAAATTTGTGAGATTGAAGTCTCTTGTGAAGGTCAAACATTCTGCAATACCACGTTAAAAATCATAATTATACTATGAAGCGCACAGGTCCGACTTTGTTCCAGTCGTCATGGTCCATATCAATGAAGTTAACTGATGCACAGCATGTAATACCTTGAGATTCAGCTGGTTAGTAAGGTCTAATTGATGGTTACCAGAGATTCAGACAGCAAGAGATATTAAAGCTCTGTATATTGCTGTTGTGATGAAGCAATGAGCTGGCCATTAATATTTTTTCTTACTGGTCCAGGCTGTAACATGTAGATTACCTTTGGTCAGGAGCGAACGTAAGTTTAGGAGATGGAGGATTAAGCATTATAGATCAATGTACATTATTGAAAAGCAACAATATATCAAATGATGATAAACATATTAATAAATAAATGCGTGTCAGGCATCGGGATTCTCCCACTGTGCGGGATAGATCCCAGGCCTTGTCTGGTGCAGCGGTCTCCTATTCGGTCCCAGCCACTGCGAGTGCTGCTCAGCACAGACATTGGACCCAGTATCTTGCTCAGGCTCACATTGTTCGCTTGGTTGCTGCTGGTTCTCCAGCCAAGTCTATGGTAATCAGAGGTATACTGGGGCAACCTTGCGCTCTGGAGTCTAAGTCGAGAGATCACCCTATTGAGTATTTCTGTGACGTGGCGTCTTCTCAGTGGTGGATGGACGTCAGCTGCTCTGGTGATGTGTCAGCTTTGGATTGGCCCTCGGGCGATGTCTTAGCCGACTGGCATGAGTGTTTGGGGAGGAGCCTAGCGCATAAAAGGCCCTCAGCGGTGCATGCGGGCGTGCTAGTGTCACTAATGTGTGGTGTATGTGAGTGGAAATTCTACCACTCAGGTTGCATGTTCTAGTGTGTCGCTCTATACGCAGAGAAGTACTTTGTGGGCAGGTAGGGTTAGGACTGGGTAATTACTCCCTGGCTTAACACCAGTTTCCTTCATGTGTGCGGTTAGCACAGTTGAGTTACTGGGCAAGTCAAACGCTCAGGTTAGACTTCTCTAAGAGAGTGATAGGATATTGCACCTAGCGCCACTTGAGTTCATTTCCGTTTCTCCACTTCTGTTTTCCTTGCGCAGTTAGCACAATTCACTTGCAGAGTGGTTTCTACCTTTGAGCTACTTCCCCTGTGACTTTTAGCCTGGTTCAGTACGCTAATTACCTCTCGCAGTACCACTCCGTGCAGTAACTGAAGTAGGTACTCTGAGTTCTGTTCACACTGTGTGACATTTAACACAGTGTGTCTAAGGTGATCGCTCGCTGGTTAGCTCCGCCATTGTTCACTAGCAGCAGTTTTACATCTCTGCACGGTGGACATCGGGTTGCGATTGCACTCTACTATTTTTTTTATTTAGTGCAATCTGCCAACCCTAACATTACACTAGCACCAGGGACTGGCTAGTAATGGCGGATGAGCAATATCCAGCAGATGGAGGGCAGGTTGTCCATGCTTGAGCGGGTGGCTTCAGCTGTGGATCTATCCGCAGTAGCAGCACAGGCAGCCAGTGAAACCGCTACTAGGGTTTCTGCTGCGACTCCTGTTCCATCTTTCCCACACTTCCCGTTTCCCAATAACATCCACACGGGCTCTGGCGGTATTGTTTGTCAAGTATGTGTTCTTCCTTCAAGGGATGCCTGACAAGATTGTCAGTGACCGGGGTCCCCATTCCGCATCTCATTTCTGGAGGGAGCTTTGTCGCCTGCTCAGTATAGAGCTCAAATTGTCCTCAGGGTATCATCCTGAGATGAATGGGTTGGTGGAGAGGACCAAAAAGACACTGGTCACTTATCTACGGCACTTTGTGTCTGCCAGGCATAACAACTGTTCGTCTCTGCTGCCATGGGCAGAGTTTGCTCTAAACAATGCCGTCTCCGGTTTCACAGGGAAGATGCCTTTTCTCATAGAATCATAGAATCGTAGAGTTGGAAGGGACTGCCTGGGCCATCTGGTCCAACCCCCTGCTCAAAGCAGGATTTACTAAATCATCCCAGACAGATGTCTGTCCAGCCTCTGGTTGAAGACTTCTATTGAAGGAGAACTCACCACCTCTCATGGCAGCCTGTTCCACTCATTGATCACTCTAACTGTAAAAATTTTTTTTCTAATATCTAATCTGTGTCTCCTCCCATTCAGTTTCATCCCATTGCTTCTAGTCTTTCCTTGTGCAAATAGAATAAAGATGATCCTTCTACAATGTGACAGCCCTTGAGATATTTGTAGACAGCTATTAAGTCTCCTCTCAGTCTTCTCTTCTGCAAGCTAAACATTCCCAAATCCTGCAACCTTTCCTCATAAGACAGGGTTTGCAGACCAGTCACCATTCTGGTCGCTCTTTTCTGAACTTGCTCCAGTTTGTTGATGTCTTTTTTTAAAATGTGCACCCAAACCTGGAGAGTATTCCAGATGAGGTCTGACCAAAGAGGAGTAGAGGGCAATAATGACTTCACATGATCTAGACTGTATGCGTCTGTTAATACATCCTAGAATTGCATTTGCCTTTTTTTGCTGCTGCATCACACTGTTGACTCATATTCAGTCTGTGATCTATTAGTATAACCAAGTCTTTTTCACATTTCCATTTCTCTGCTTCTGCTTCCTGTGCTCGGTTAGCACAATTCACTTGCAGGGCAGTTTCTACCTTTGAGCTGCTTCCCCTGTGACGTTTAACAGGGTTCAGTATGCTAATTATCTCTCGCAGTACCACTCTGGGCAGTAACTGAGTTGGGTACTCTGAGTCCTGTTCACACTGTGTGACATTTAACACAGTGTGTCTAAGGTGATTGCTCGCTGGTTAGCTCCGCCATTGTTCATTAGTAGCAGTTTTACTATTATTTTTATTTAGTGCAATCCGCCAACCCTAACAATGTGCTTTCTCACCTGGTGTTTTTGATCAATTATTGCATGTATATTAAAACATTTAAGGTGCATTAACACTGCAAGATTATCATGAATGAGCATTTCTTGTGCTCATTTCAAAATAGCCTTGAAGTCTGCCAATTACCTGACAAATGATTCACCCTGAAGTTCACAAGGTGAAATGATTTTTAAAAATCATCATTCTCTGCACTGTAATGTACTGTGTAAACAGCACTGGTGCTGATGAGGACAATAACAACCTATGCACACTGAAAAATTTATTAGGCTGTTCAGTGCGCATCATTCAGCATGGTCTGCCTGTTTAACCCCTTCCCAACATGCGCCGTACTATTACTGCACTGTGGAAGATGCATTCCCACAAACAGCAGTACTAGTAAGGCACGGCGATCGCGTGCGGGTGTCAGCTGTATGTGACAGCTGACACCCTGCAGCAACGCTCATGATTGGAGCTAGCACTGATGTCAGGCATTTAACTCCTCTGATGACACTACTAACAGCAGCATAGATGGACATCTCGCAGGGAGGGGGGCTCCCTGTGTGCTTCCATCAGGCCAACATGATTTGATCGCATTGTTCTGATGGTCTCCATGGAGACCCCTGGCCCCAAGATGTCCGCGGAGTCCTGCAGGGAAGGTGGCTTGTGAGCGCCTGCTGGGAGTAGGCGCTGGCATGCCTCCTTCTCAGCCTGTCAGATCCTGATCTGATACTCTGAAGTGTCAGATCAGCGATATAATTTAATATAGTAATGTTCCATTCTGGGACAATGTAATAAAGTAAAAAAAATATTATAAAGTGTAAAAATATTTTTTATAAAAATCCATAAATAAAGGAAAAAAGAAAGCAATATTTTTCCAATAAATACATCTATTTATGTAAATAATAAAAAAGTACAAATATTTGGTATCGGCACGTTCGAAAAGACTCACTCTATAAAACTGTCCCACTAGTTAACCCCTTCAGAGAGCATCGCAAAAAAAAACGAGGCAAAAACAATGCTTTATCATCATATTGCCAAACAAAAAGTGCAATAAAACGTGATAAAAAAGAATGTAAATTAAAATGATACAGCTGAAAACGTCATCTTGTCCTGCAAAAAACAAGCTGCCATACAGCTTCATCAGCAGAAAAATAAAAAAGTTATAGATCGTAGAATAAAGTACTGCAAAAATAATTATTTTTTCTCTAAAATAGTTTTTATTGTGTAAAAGCGCCAAAACATAAAAAATATATTAATGAGGTATCGCTGTAATCGTACTGACCCGAAGAATAAAGCTGTTTTACCAATTTTACCACATGCGGAACGGTGTAAAAAAACAAAGCAAAAAGCAATTCCTGAATTGCTGGTTTTTGTTCATTCTGTCTCCCAAAAATGTCATGTGCCTGAAAATGGTACCAATAAAAATGTCAGCTCGTCCCACAAAAAACAAGCCCTCAAATGACTCTGGAGGCCGAAATATGAAAAAAATTATAGCTCTCAAAATATGGTGATGCAAAAACTAGTTCTTGCAACAAAAAGCAAAATTTCAGTTTGTGACAGCAACCAAACATAAAAACCCAGTATAAATTTGGTATTACTATAATCACACCGACCCGAAGAATAGAGTCACCTAATCACTTATACCGCACGAGGAACGGCGTAAAAAATAAATAAAACCAATTTTTCACATGCTGTTGATTCTTCAATTCTGCTTCCAAAAGATCACAGTAAGGCTCATCGCACATTTTCCTGTGCTCTGTGCTGAGTGCTAAATCCAGGGTTTCCGTGTAAATTTCTGAATCAGATGGAACCTCTGGTGGAAGAATCTCTAAAAATGAGGCAGATGGAGGCACTGTGGATGCGCTCTGACCTGTGATCTGGCAGTGCCCGTCTTTTTAGGATTGCATAAAAGTATCATCGCCCACAGTTTTGTGTACTTCTGAAAAGAAGGACACTGCTGAACAGAGGCTAGACGGAGTCCAGAGTAACTCTTCTACCTCATCATAGTGAATGGATCCCTCAGAGGTTTCATCTGAATCACGTCATTCAGAGATTTAGATGGAAACTCCAAAGTAAAGCCCCCGTTACACACTGCGATATCGCTAGCAATATCGCTGTAAAGTCACCGATTTTGTGACGTTGCAGCGATATTGTTAGCAATATCGCTACATGTGATACTTACCTCCGACCAGCTCCCCCGCTGCTCATCGTTGGTCGCGCGAGAATCTCCTGGATCATTTCTCGTCGGGCGCTTCCTGCTGGGCTTCCTGTGGCGCCGACGAGTGACGCGTGGACGCGGGTGGGAGGACGTCAGGATCGCCACGTCTGACAGGTAAGTAGCGACCCCCGACCCCAGCGATGTCGCTGGTGAGATCTGCCTGTGTGGCAGCTCACTAGCGACCACTTAGCGATGCACCAGCGATCCATATCGTTTTCGGGATCGCTGGTGCATCGCTATGTGTAACGGTACCCTAAGTGCTCAACGTAGAGTGCCGGATAAATGTGATCCCAAACATTATGTAAAATGTTCCCATTAAAAGCTTCAACTCAATCCACAAGAAAAGCAAGCCCTCTATCAGGACTGTCATCTGTAAATGGAAATATAGGGGGCTTCCACGTTAATCATAGAATGTAAGTCAGGAAGGACATGTACCTCTCCCCTCTGTACTGGTCTGTCATTGTAAATTTGTTTACTGTAAATGATATCTATAACTTTGTATGTAATGCCTTCTCATGTACAGCACCATGGAATTAATGGTGCTATATAAATAAATAATAATAATAATAAGTGGCAGCACAAAAGCTATGGAAAAGCAAAATGGCTCCTCACCCGCCAAAAGAAATTCAGCCAATTCTGCGCTCCCAAATCCAAATGCCCCATCCCTTCTGAGTGTACCTAAACCACATATTGTGTCCACATTTGGCATTTCGTAAGCGATGAGAGCCTGCCTAACTTACAGGTGCATACCTCCAGAAGCATGGGCTGGGCATAATGTACTATTCACTACAGCGTACTGGTCACTACGACGGCAGTTTGCAATTTTCACTCGGCAACATTCATTTCTGCTTGTTTCTGGAAAATACCCATGGAGTCAAAATCGTCACTACATCTGTAGGTAAATTCCCAAAGGGGTATAATTTCCAAAATGGCGTCACTTGAAGGGGGGATTCTGCTGTTCTAGCAATTAGGGGCTCTTTATATGGAATCTGCAAACTAGTCTAGGAAAATCTGCGCTCCATGAGGCAAATAGCGCTCTGTCCCTCCCGAGTCTCTCCGTATGGCAAAGTAGTACTGTAGAGCCACATTCAGTAGAAATTGTGGGACAAATTTTGGTGCCATTTTTACCCATTTCCCAGTGTAAAATTGTAAAACTTGGGGCTAACACACAATCTTGGTGGTAAAAATGTAAATTATTTTTTCTTCACTGCCCAATGGTATAAAAGTCTGTGACACACCTGTGGTGTCAATATAATCATTGCACCCCTAGATTAATTCATTTAGAGGTTTAATTGGTAAAATGGGGACACTTATGGGGGGTTCTGCTGTTCTAGCACCTCAGGGGCTCTGCCAGTGTAACATGGCACCCTCAAACAAGTGCAGCAAAATCTGCATGGTAATATGGTGCTACTTCCCTTCTGAGCTTTGCACTGTGCCTCAAAAGTCGTTTTCGACCACATATGAGTTATTGGTGAACTCAGGAGAAATTGCACAACAAACTTTGGAGTCCATTTTCTTCTTTTGTCCTTGTGAAAATACAAAATTTGTAGCGAAAATGATTTTTGTGAGAAAAATGTGATTTTTTATTTTCATGGATTAACATTATAAACTTCTGTGAAGCATGGGGGTTCAAGGTGCTGAATACACATCTAGATAAGGTCCCAAAGGGGTCTAGTTTCCAAAATGATGCCATTTGTGGGGGGTTTCCACTGTTTAGGCACATCAGGGGTTCTTCAAGTGCGACATGGCGTCCGCTAATTATTTCATCAAATTTTGCATGCAAAAAGTCAAATGGCACTCCTTCACTTCCAAACCCTGCTGTGCACCCAAACAGTAGTATTCTCCCGCATATGGGGTATTGGCGTACTCAGGAGAAATTGCACAACAAATTGTATGGAGCAATTTTTCTTGTTACCCTTATGAGAATGCAAAATTTGAGCTAAACAAATTTATCTGGGAAAAATGTGATTTTTTTTATTTTCACGACTTAACGTTAGAAACTTCTAAAAAGCATCTGTTGGTTCAAAGTGCTCAATACACATTAAGATAAGTTCCCTAAGAGGTCTAGTTTCCAAAATGGTGTCACTTGTTGGGGGTTTCCACTGTTTAGGCACATCAGGGGCTCTCTAAATGCTACATGGCATCCGCTAATTAATCCAGCAAATTTTACATTCAGAATGTGAAATGGCGCTCCTTCCCTTCTGATCCCTGCCGTGTGCCCAAACCATAAATTTCTCCCACATATGGGGTATCGGAATGCCTAGGAGAAATTGTAAAATAAAATGTATGGTCCATTTTCTCCTGTTACCCTTGCAAAAGTTAAAAAATAGGTCTAAAGGAAAATTTTTGTGAAAGAAAAGTAAATGTTTATTTTTTCCTTCCACATTCCAAAAATTCCTGTGAATGACCTGAAGGGTTAATAAACTTCTTGAAAGTGGTTTTGAGCACCTTGATGGGTGCAGTTTTTAGAAAGGTGTTATTTTTGGGTACTTTCTGTTATATAGGCCCCTCAAAGTCACTTCAAATGTGAGGGGGTCCCTAAAAAAATGGTTTTACAAATTTTGTTGTAAAAATGAGAAATCGCTGGTCAAATTTAACCCTTACAACTTCCTAACAAAAAATTATGTTTCCAAAATTGTGCTGATGTATAGTGGACATGTTGGAAATGTTATTTATTAACTATTTTTTGTGATATGACTCTCTGATTTAAGGGCATAAAAACTAAAAGTTTGAACATTTTGAAATTTTCAAAATTTTTGCCAAATTTCCATTTTTTTTACAAATAAACGCAATGATATTTTATCACTGTCATAAAGTACATTGTGTCACAACAAAAATGAGAAATCGCTGGTCAAATTTAACCCTTACAACTTCCTAACAAAAAATTATGTTTCCAAAATTGTGCTGATGTATAGTGGACATGTTGGAAATGTTATTTATTAACTATTTTTTGTGATATGACTCTCTGATTTAAGGGCATAAAAACTAAAAGTTTGAAAATTTTGAAATTTTCAAAATTTTTGCCAAATTTCCATTTTTTTTTTTTACAAATAAACGCAATGATATTTTACCACTGTCATAAAGTACATTGTGTCACAACAAAACAATCTGAAATCTGTTGAAACATTCCAGAGTTATGACCTCATAAAGTGACAGTGGTCAGAATTGTAAAAAGTGGCCTGGTCAGGAAGGTGAAAACAGGGTTCGGGTTGAAGGAGTTAAACAGACTGTTAAACGAGCACAAATCTGGAAACATTTACAGATTGGCCATTGTTTAATGCTTAGTCAGTACCAATAAACAAACCCATACAGTGATCAAACATTTTACTACACGTCCAAAATGACATAGATTAGTCGCCATGTTTAACCGGCATGTGAAAATCAAAACAAAATAATATATAAAGAAAAATTAAAAAAGTAATATGTTTTCTAGTGTTACAGTTTAGTATCTTAGTTCTCCAGACAATCTTTTTATTCCATTAGGAAATAAAGCACTGCACAAATAGTTACAACCAAATAAGTGCTATCTATAATACTACTGAGCACCATAAATTAGAAAATCTACATTAATACAGTATTAAACAGTGGTTGAAGTCTCTATTTCTAATACTGTAATTAAGCAACATATAAAGCACCACCAATCCCATAGAGCGCAGGTGCAAACCACAAGATTCCTGAGCCACTGGAAAAATATAAACAGAAAAAATCATAGAAAGCCTAATTGCCAACATATGTTTTGCACTTTCTTTGAATGGAAGTGCAGACTTTTTTACACACACACACACACACACACACACACACACACACACACACACACACACACACACACACACACACACACACACACACACACACACACACAGCTCTGGCAAAAATTAAGTCCCCACCACATCAAAACCCTGTCATGGGCAGCCCATTCTCCAGACCTGAACCCCATTGAAAACCTCTGGAATGTAATCAAGAGGATGATGGATAGTCACAAGCCATCAAACAAAGAAGAACTGCTTACAATTTTGCGCCAGAAGCAGTGTGAAAGACTGGTGGCAAGCTTGCCAAGACGCATGAAAGCTGTGATTAAAAATCATGGTTATTCCACAAAGTATTGACTTCTGAACTCTTCCTGAGTTAAAACATTAGTATTGGTTCTAAATGATTATGAACTTGTTTTCTTTGCATTATTTGTGGTCTGAAAGCACCGATGTTTTTTTAAAATTTTGACCATTTCTTCTTTTCAGAAAAAACAAACAAAATTTGTCAGAAGTTTGTAGACTAAAAGAACAATTTACATTTTACTCAAAAATATGCCTATAAAGAGAAAAATCAGACAAACTGAACATTTGGAAGCGGTCTCTTAATTTTTGCCAGCGCTGCATTTATATACATACATACATGACACCAGACAGTTGGTGCTATAGTGGTATAGTGGTGCTATAGTTGTTTAGATGTTAAAATTGTATTTGAATACAGCTTTTAAAGTGTAAACATTTAATAATTTAATTGTTATTATAAGGTTAGTGAGGGTCTCAGCATAAGGCCATGTGCACATGCTCAATATTTGGTCAGTATTTTACATCACTATTTGTGCCAAAACCAAGAGTGGGTGAAAAAAGAAAAGTAGTCCATGTTTTTGTTTTTTTCTGATTGTTATACTCTTGAAATTGGCTTACAAATACTGCTGTAAAATACTGACCAGATGACCAAATACTGAACGTGTGTGCATGGCTTTATAGTGAGATTCAAAATTTAATGTCAAACGGTTGACTTTTATTCTCGGATTAAATGAATATATACTTTTAAGGAACAATTGATATACGATTTTAACATACAAGTATGACTCTCACTGGCATCATACCTACATTTAGTCCAAGCACAAAAATAAACTTTTGGTGTAAGAAAAGCTTGATATAAAATTTTTAGATACAAGTTTGAGTCTAACTGTTATGTATGCCTCTTGTTATTATTTTGGGACCCGTATAAATCTTAAAAATTACATTTTAAAATGTTTATATTTGTAAAGAAATAAAACATTTAAAAAATGTAAATGAAAATTGTATGTACGAAGGAGAAGGACTTACCAACCATCAAGCCATATATTAATATACATTCCTAGGAAATATAGTCCCAGTAGGGGAATTTCTATGTCTAGTGCAAATTTATTAAGCACATTCTAATTTTGGAACAACTTTACAATGTTTTGTCACTTTACATTACAAATTTATTGTAATTTATGATACTTTTATTTACCTCTAGTTTTTCCAATGATGGCAGTCAGTTTATAGCTATACTTAATGTCCTACACAATTTTTTTTTAATACTTTCTTACATTTTACATTTTTCCCTTTCTGGTGTTCCTTCTTAGATGAGATGGGGCCATCCTGCCTTTTATGAGTAAACTTTCCTGTGTTTTTGCTTGGAGGTATTGACGATTGTTTACTTGTACATCTAATACTTGTATCTTCAAAATAGTTCCAGTAATTTGTTGACTTCACAAATACAAATTCGCAATTTCTAACGGCAAGAAAATAAATATAAGACAGCCAGAGAAGTCAATGAGTTGTTTGGTAACACATGTATTAGAGTACTTGGTCTATGCTGTTAAAAGAGAAAGCCAATTAAAATGGTTTGATAAGCATATGTATTAGAAGCAAGTCGAACACAATGGACAGAAACAACACTAAGTAAACAGAAGTGACAGAAGAGTGAATCTTTTGTTGAGGGTCTCCAGCTGTCCAACCTCCTATTATCCATATAAGACTAGCTGCATGTTCCCTGCTGCCCCCTCGCCAACTCAATGCACAAAAACAGATTGGGATGTTCTGCATGCATGCTCGGCACTGCAGCCTCACTCCCCTTTTTTTCACTGGTCCGTCTTTACTAGACAAGAAACTCCAGACATTTTTTTTTTTGTCGGTAACAAAGCCCGGTTGTAAAACAGAAGGAGGAATAAAGGATACCAAGTGAAAAAAAAAAACTTGTCACTGACAAAAAAAGCATAGGAAGTAGAAAATAGAAATAAGACTGAATGCAAGAATTATCCTGTTAAACACTGGCTCTTTTTGTTCCCAGATCTCTTTGTGCAGGGTTGTAAGTATCATGATGTGGAACAAGTGCAGTCTCACACATACTTTAGCCAGGAGAATGCCGGACATTGACAGCTTATTTTAACCATGAAAAATGGGAACTTTTATTTTTTACAAAACACAACATTTTAAGGGTCTATTGTCAGAGGTTCACAATAGTGAAAACTAAAACGAAAACTTTTTAATATCTGTGCTATCTAAAGGTAAATATGTTTGCTTGTAAATATATTTGTAATTATTATTTCAGAAATTATATTTATTAAAAGGAAGATAGATTTTCCTACAAAAAATATAAGTATATAATTTATTATTTTTTTTAACAGTTTCAAATATAAAAATGAATAGAACTATCATAAATGAATCAACTAAGAATAGAGTGGAGAGCTCACCACGCTTGTCCAAAACATGTGAAGCTGAGAATACTGCATGGATGGGCGCCAAATCCTGCTGGAGCGGCACAGCAAAACAAAACGAAAATAGAGGAATTTTGCAACATTTTTATCCAATGAATAAAAATACTTTTTGCTCATTTCTGGGACAAGCATGCACAATTTTTCTTAGTGTTAGCCTATTTATGCCAGGCCAGAAAGCATCATTCTTTAATTCACCTCCACATGCCACATGGATTTGCTTATTTTATTTATTTACTGTAAGATAAATTTTAGAATTGGATGGAAGTGCTGCAAAATTCCCCTATTTTTGTTTTATTATGTATGTATGTATGTATATATATATATATATATATTTATTTATTTATTTATACACTGTATATATAAAATATATTTTCTTAATATATTTCCCTAAACTATTTTTATGATGTCGGGAGGTCAGCTGTCTAATATTGATACGTATTATATAATTATATGTCATACAGCTTATTGGGATGCATATTGCAAACACATCCACACAACTCGAAATTGAATTATAAAGATAAGTATATTAATTGTGAATTATCATTAAGCATGATTTATTGATGAAGATAGATATGTTTTTACCTAGAGTGATATGAAAATCTATTTTACAGTTTTTTTTCCACTGGTTTATTTAGCCCCTTCACGACCTTACGAATTTCTGTTTTTTGTTCTCCTTCTTCCCAGAGCAGTAACTTTTTTTATTTTTCTGTCAATATAGCCATATGAGGGCTTGTTTTTCATGAGACGAGTTGGACGTTTGGATGATATCATTGAATTTACCATATAGTGTACTGAAAAACAGAAAAAAAAATAATCCAAATTCTAGATTGTTTTTTGGTTTTCTTAATTAACATGTTTACTAAATGCTAAAACTGACCTGACAATATGATTCTCCAGATTAGTACGAGTATGGAGATATAAAAAATATAAAGGTTCGTGTTTAAGTGATAAAAAATTCCAAAATTTGTAAGAAAAAAAGTGCTTATGTCACCATTTATCAAGACCTGCAGCGTCTCCATTTTTCGTGCTCTTGGGCTGGGTGAGCTTTTTCTTTGCACGCCGAGCTGATGTTTTTATTGATACCATATTGGGGTAGATAAATAGTTTTGATTGCCCATTACTGCAGTTTATTGTAATGTTGTGGTGGACAAAAAAATTAATTCTGGTGTTTTAATTTCTTTTCTCGTTACGCTGTTTCAGGATCTGATTAATTTACTTTATATTTTGAAAGATCGCACATGTCTGAATACCAAATATGTGTATTTTTTCTTTATTTTCTTTTGTTGTACTTTCATTGGATTAAAAAGGGGGGTGGTTTGATCTTTTTTTTTGTTTTTTTATATATTTTTAAAATTTTTATTTACTTTTTACTGCCTTCAATATTCCCCTTTGGAGACTTGAATCTGCGATCATCCGATCACCTGTGCTACGCATAGCAGGACCTTAGACCTTCTATGTGTTGCAAAAAACATGATCTCCTATGAATGTCACAAGCTGGTGTTCATAGGAGATTCACCATCACCGGCACAGGGGCTGTCATGATATTGGCGCCCCACGATCACGTGACAGGGGCCCCGATGGGCAGGACCTTTGATGCTCTTTCACCCAGTGAATGTTAAATACTGCTGTCAGTGATTAACAGCATTTAACTGGTTAACAGCTGTTGGTGGATCTCGAACCTACTGGCTGTTGGAGGCACATGACAGCAGACCAGATAAGCTCAGCGTTGGAGCCCACATAAAAGGCACGGACAAGACCTTTTACATACCTAAATGACAGAATTCTAAAATAATTATTTTATAATTTAACAATGACACAAAAAACATATGAAAACATAGTACAACATTACAGAAGATACAGAAGTAGAAATCAATATACTATGATTAGGATTAAAGGTCCATTTACAATACTTGATTACTGGGAATGAACGTTCATAGGCTGCCGATCACTCAAGGAATGAGCATCGCCTTCTCTCATTGGGTGAAATTACTTTTTAGCTTGCATAGAAGATCATCATTCTCAGTAGTACATCGTTCTGAGTAAACATGACCTGTGCTACCGAGAAAAATGGCAGCCTATGTACACTGTTCTATCATAGTAGTTTATTGCCTAGGGGTCAGTCAAGAGTAAACTGACCTTAAGTCCACATTCACAAACAGCGGTTATCCTGCATCCATAAATCAGAATAGCCCTTTGCCGGTTTTCTCTTTTCACTGTTTCCCTGCTCAATCACTTAATCTTGCAGGAAAACAGCTGTTTCACCAGCAATACCACGCGGGCGATCGTAATGGCTGCGCAGTGTGAACATAGCCTTATGGAAAAGTTAGGGTATCTTGACATTTGCACATATGTTTTTGTTATTGATGTCTGAGCACAATAATTTAACTGATTTTGCAGCAATTTATTCAGAATTCTATACAACTTCTTCCAGTCAACAGAGAAAAACAACAACAGTTTACTTTCCTGTGGTTTTGGCAGTAGAATCATACAGTATATATATATATATATATATATATATACAGTACATATGTATATACTATATATATATATTTATGTATATATACCGAGTGGGCCATTTATATGGATACACCAGGGTAGGACATTTAAAAGGTTGGATCCAAAATGGCCGACTTCAAAATGGCTACCATGGTCACAACCCATCTTGAAAAATTTCCCGCTCCAATATACTAATGTGCCACAAACAGGAAGTTGATATCACCAACCACTCCCATTTTATTTTAGTGTATCCATATAAATGACCCACTCAGGTGTATCCATACAAATGGCCCACCATATATAATATATATATATGTATATATATATATAGTTATAGGATTACTCAGGATTATTCAGGATGTCACTGCTGCAGCAAATGCACAAAGACTGGAGCAGGGGTGAAGAGTCAATGCTCAATTGTGGGAATTTTAGTAGTTTGTGCATTTGGGAATCATATTTTTTCCAGAGCAAAACAGTTATATGATGATGTCTGCACATTGTAAATGAAATGCTGATAATGTTGCTTTTGCAATGGTTTGAATTATTCTATTTTCAGAAAAATTGGATTATTTGAGGCGTGTCCATTGTGATAAATAAGTATTGGAATATTCTTCTAAAGTTATCACTAATTTTCAGCCAACATTTTATTTCCTGACGTTTGTCTGTAGAGGATAGTTGGAACACCCCCTTAAACATTGCATGTGGCAGATTTGCTTGGCCTTCATCTAATGTGTATAGCCACCCTAAAGGCCCAGTTACACGCAACGATATTGTGAATGATATCATTGCAACGTCACCAGTTTGGTGACGTTACAGCGATGTCGAAATGACATCGTTGCGTGTGACACATAGCAACGATCAACGATTAGTTGGCTGATCGTTAATCGTTGCCTAATGGTCTGGCCCATAAATCTATCGTTGGCCTCCCACTGGGCTGCACACATTGCTGCGTGTGACAGTGAGAGACCAACGATCAGCGAGCTCCCAGCACCATACAGCAGATGCTGGGAGCTGGTATCCAGGGTAGACAGCGGTAACTAAGTGCAGCGCGGCGCTTAGATGCCCGCTGTTTACCCTGGATATCAGTGTGCTCGCTGGTCCTGATCGCTGGTGAGTCTGCCTGTGTGACAGCTCACCAGCGATCAGCTAACTATGTCCCAGCGATCCCATCCATGTCGGATCATTGGTGGGATCGCTGGGACATTGAAGCGTGTTACTGGGCCTTAAGGCTACTATCATCTTGTTGTTCCCTTGATCTTAATGCAGATAAGTCAAACTTAAATATTGGATATACCCAAGAATGAGCAACATGTGTGGTCACTAAAATTAAATTAATTAAATAACCTTTATCCCATTCTCCCTGGGGCGATTTTACGTTTTTTCATTTTTGCTTTTCCTCTTCTCCTTCCAAAAAGCAATAACTTTTTTTCCATCAATGTAACCATATGAGGTCTTATTTTTTTAAGTACAAGTTGTACTGTTGAATGACACTATTTATTTCAACAACTGATGTACTGGAAAGTGGGGAAAAAAATTCCAAGTGCGGTGAAATTGTAAAAACAATGCAATTCCACAATTGTTTTTTGAATTTTTTTTATTTACTATGTTCACTATATTGTAACTCTGGCCTGGCAGGTCAGATATACGTATATATATATGTATATGTATATGTATATCCATATATGTATGGATATACAAAACCTGCATTATTTTTGTTTAAGTGGCAAAAAAAATCAGAAATTTTTTAGAAAAACATTGCCTTTGCTGCTGTCATCATTTTGCGAGATTCGCAACGTTTTCATTCTTCTGCATATGGGGCTGCATGAGGGTTTATTTTTTGAAGCTGTGATTGTCCAATTGCTTGTGCAATACATAATATTGCACCAGAGGGTCTTGGACTCAGTGATGAACAACTCATCCATCCTATGCAGTGTTGGAGTGATTGCTGAGCTGTCGGTGCTTTGAATGACAGCTCAGTTAATTTATCTGAGATTGGAAGGTACATAGATTTTTCCAGGTGCTCCCTGTTCTTAGTAATTGCCCTGCTATTTAGGTGAGTTGTCTGGCACAGATCACTGCCAGTGAAATCTTCTGCTCTCTGGTGTGTGTTTGCCTGATTCCTGTGCTGTGAATTCTGATCTATTGCTAACTGACCTTTGGGAGCATGTTCTGACTACCTGTTTGTTTTTGCCCCTTTGCTTAGATCCACTATTTCTCTGGTATTTTGGCCTGGGCTGTGACCTAACATACGCCTTCATCTTTTCCCTTAGCCTACTACATCCCACATAGCTTTTGTATTTTATGCATGTCTTACATTGATATATAAATAGTGTATATCAAGGCAATATCACTGTATTTATTTACTGTCTTGTTGTCCACAACCACATTCACATAGATTTCATTTCATATGGAGATATGTAGCATAAATGACAAATTCCCACATCTATAATCTCCGATTTAGGGTACCGTCATATTTAGCGATGCACCAGCGATCCCATCAACGATACGACCTGGTCAGGATCGCTGGTGCATCGCTAAATGGTTGCTAGTGAGCTGCCAACAGGCAGATCTCACCAGCGATGCAGCAGCGGTCGGCGGTCGTTACCTGTCAGACACGGCGATGATGACATCCTCCGCTCGTGTCCACGCGGCGCTCGTCGGCACCAGCAGGAAGCCCATAAGGAAGCGGCCGACGAGAAACGGCCCAGGATGTTCTTGCGTGATCAGCGATAGACAGCGGGGGAGCCGGTCGGCGGTAAGTATCACACATAGCGATATCACTAGCAATATCGCTGCTGCGTCACAAAATCGGTGACGCTTAAGCGATATCACTAGCGATCTCGCTTAGTGTTATGGGGCCTTTATAGTGCCTTGCAAAAGTATTCGGCCCCCTGGAACATTACAACCTTTTCCCGCAGATCATGCTTCAAACATAAAGATACCAAATGTAAATTTTTCGTGAAGAATCAACAACAAGTGGAACACAATTGTGAAGTTGAACAAAATTTATTGGTTATTTTAAATTTTTGTGGAAATTCAAAAACTAAAAAGTAAGGCGTGCTATATTATTAGGCACCTTTACTTTCAGTGCAGCAAACGCACTCCAGAAGTTCATTGTGGATCTCTGAATGATCCAATGTTGTCATAAATGACTAATGATGATAAATATAATCCACCTGTGTTTAATCAAGTCTCTGTATAAATGCACCTGCTCTATGATAGTCTCAGGGTTCAGTTTGAAACACAGAGAGAGCATCATGAAGACCAAGAAACACAACAGGCAGGTCCGTGATACTGTTGTGGATAAGTTTAAAGCCAGATTTGGATACAAAATGATTTCCAAAGCTTTAAATATCCCAAGGAGCACTGTGAAAGTGATCATATTGAAATGGAAGGAGTATCATACCACTGCAAATCTACCAAGACCCGGCCATCCCTCTAAACTTTCATCTCAAACAAGGAGAAGACTGATCAGAGATGCGGCCAAGAGGCCCATGATCACTCTGGATGAACTGCAGAGATCTATAGCTGAGGTGGGACAGTCTGTCCATAGGACACTGCACAAATCTGGCCTTTATGGAAGAGAGGCAAGAACAATACCTTTTCTCAAAGATATCCATAAAAAGTGTTGTTTAAAGTTTGCAACAAACCACCTGGGAGACACACCTAACATGTGGAAGAAGGTGCTCTGGTCAGATGAAACCAAAATCGAACTTTTTGGCAACAATGCCAAAGATGTTTGACGTAAAGGCAACACAGCTCATCACCTTGAACACACCATCCCCACTGTCAAACATGGTGGTGGCAGCATCATGGTTTGGGCCTGCTTTTCTTCAGCAGGGACAGGGAAGATGGTTAAAATTGATGGGAAGATGGATGGAGCCAAATACAGGACCATTCTTGAAGAAAACCTGTTGGAGTCTGCAAAAGACCTGAGACTGGGAAGGATATTTGTCTTCCAACAAGACAATGATCCAAAACATAAAGCAAAATCTACAATGGAATGGTTCACAAATAAACATATCGAGGTGTTAGAATGGCCAAGTCAAAGTCCAGACCTGAATCCAATCGAGAATCTGTGGAAAGAGCTGAAAACTGCTGCTCACAAGCAATCTTCATCAAACCTCACTGAGCTCGAGCTGTTTGCCAAGGAAGAAAGGGCAAGAATTTCAGTCTCTCGATGTACAAAACTGAGAGAGACATACCACAAGCGACTTGCAGCTGTAATCGCAGCAAAAGGTGGCGCAACAAAGTATTAAGTTAAAGTGGCCGAATAATATTGCACGTCCCACTTTTCATTTTTTGAATTTCCACAAATATTTAAAATAACCAATACATTTCGTTCAACTTCACAATTGTGTCCTACTTATTGTTGATTCTTCACCAAAAATTTACATTTGGTATCTTTATGTTTGAAGCATGATATGTGGGAAAAGGTTGAAAAGTTCCAGGGGCCGAATACTTTCCCAAGGCACTGTGTCATGGTAAAACTCTAGGTGTTATACCCCCCTCATACACATTAGAGTATTGTTGTATGAACTCGTCAATAGGACACATTTGGCCAACAGTCTGATGTATATGGCGGTCCTCAACTTTCCCCTGATACATGATGTTGGGTGAACTAAGGATCCAGCTTGTCCAATTTCATACTACTGATCTTTTTGTCCTTGGATAAGCCGTCACCAGATATTTCTGGCAGAATATCTGTCTCATACAGAGCAACTGCTCCTCTGTATGGAAGCGTCAGAAGAGAGATCAGCGAGCGTTCAGCCACACCATCAGTTGCCTAAGGCTGGTTTCACATTTGCGTTTTTTAGCGCTGGAAAAAAACGCACACCTGCGCATGCGTTTTTTCCCCTATATTTAACATGGGTGCGCATACCTGCGCACTGGTCAGCGCATGTATGCGATTTTCATGCGCTGCGTTTTTTTGGGGTGTGCGTTGGGATTTTCCAGATGCAGCATGTTGCATTTTTTGGCCCTGCAAAAAAGCGCATGCGCACATATGCGCACGTTTTGCGCTAAAAATGGCCATTATAGCCTATGGATGCGCATATGTGCGCACTGGCATGCTCATGTATGCGTTTTTTTGCATATGCGTTTTTTTTTTTAAACCATGGAATTTAGGGGTTTGGGTTAGAGTTAGGGTTAGTTAAGGGGGTTTAGGGTTAGGGTTATGGTCAGGGTCAGGGTTAGGGTTAGGGTTAGGGTCAGGGTTAGGGTTAAGTATGGTTTTGTTAAGGATTAGGGTCATGGTTAGGGTCAGGATTAGGGTTAAGTATGGTTTTGTTAAGGGTTAGGGTCAGGGTTAGGGTTAGGGTTAGGGTCAGGGTTAGGGTTAGGGTTAGGGTTAGGGTCAGGGTTAGGGTCAGGATTAGGGTTAAGTATGGTTTTGTTAAGGGTTAGGGTCAGGGTTAGGGTTAGGGTTAGGGTTAGGGTCAGGGTTAGGGTTAGGGTTAGGGTCAGGGTTAGGGTCAGGATTAGGGTTAAGTATGGTTTTGTTAAGGATTAGGGTCAGGGTTAGGGTCAGGATTAGGGTTAAGTATGGTTTTGTTAAGGGTTAGGGTCAGGGTTAGGGTTAGGGTTAGGGTCAGGGTTAGGGTTAGGGTTAGGGTTAGGGTTAGGGTCAGGATTAGGGTTAAGTATGGTTTTGTTAAGGATTAGGGTCAGGGTTAGGGTCAGGATTAGGGTTAAGTATGGTTTTGTTAAGGGTTAGGGTCAGGGTTAGGGTTAGGGTTAGGGTTAGGGTCAGGGTTAGGGTCAGGATTAGGGTTAAGTATGGTTTGGTTAAGGGTTAGGGTCAGGGTTAGGGTTAGGGTCAGGGTTAGGGTTAAGTATGGTTTTGTTAAGGGTTAGGGTCAGGGTTAGGGTTAGGGTTAGGGTCAGGGTTAGGGTTAGGGTCAGGGTTAGGGTTAGGGTTAGTTAGGGTTTAGGGTTTGGGTTAGGGTTAAGTATGATTTGGTTAAGGGTTAGGGTCAGGGTTAGGGTTAGGGTTAGGGTCAGGGTTAGGGTTAGGGTTAGGGTCAGGGTTAGGGTTAGTAAAGTCATGGTTTTGGTAGTGTGAGTGGCCACCTAAAAATGTTGGAAAAAAACGCAAACGCGGTAAAAACGCGCTAAAAACGCATACAAACGCATAAAAACGCTGCGTTTTTTTCATGCATGCTCATAAAAATGCTTGAAAAAAACGCAGCAGTTGTATGCTTATGTATGCGTTTTTTCAATGCGTTTTTTTGCGGGAAAAACGCGCTGCAAAAAAAAGCAAGTGTGAAACTAGCCTAACAGCTAGATAAAATGTATAGGTGCTTCAGACTAAACGTTATTTTACACTAGAAATCATTGGCTCAATACTTGCAAAAAAATGTATATGTTTGATTCTGATTAATACCAACAGATTTCATAGAAAACCATGAACAATTCAATGTTTAATAGACAATAATAAAAAAGCAACTATCAAGTGGGCCATGAGTGGTGTGACTAAAATAGTTAATTTAGTGTTGAAGTATTTCAGGGTTTTTTTACTACTTCAAGACTGTAAAGGTCTCCATGTACATGAAATAGCTGCTGAACAAATGCTTCAATAGCTGACAGTTATCTCCCAGGCAAATAATTTATTGAGAACATTGCCCCAACTGTACTAAGACAGGTGTTTCATAGCGGTCTTAAAGAAGACCTGTCACCAAGACAGAAGTGACCAGATTTTGCTCTTATTTTATTCCTACCATTCCCCTGAGTATTCTTTTTTAAATCTGCTATACAGCTAGTTCCAGAGAAATGGACGTTCTTAATTAGTGATAATTTTTAAGGTCTTTACCAAGGGAACAGTGCTCGTATGGTAATAATGCAGAGAAACCTAAAATCATGGCCCCAGGGAATCCTTTGCGTCCAATGCCTTATTGAAGACTGTAAAAAGTATCAATAAATAGAAAGGCCCATATCTCAGAAACTGTATGGGGGATTTTAAAAAACATGAAATACTCAGGGGAGCAGCGGAAATATGATAGGGTGAAAATGGTCCACTTTTGAACTAATGACAAGGTCTCTCTCTAAAAAAGTTTGTTAAAGTAAATAGTGACCCTTAAGGCCTCATTCAGATGTTCATGTTCATTTACATACACAAAAGAATGACATAGGTGTCTTCAGTATTTTGGATCCAAGTTTCATCAGTGTTTGATTCATGCATCAGTTTTTACCATCAGCATTTCATTGGTAATTTTCACCTATCGATAAACACCCAAATAAATTGCAAAGCTTCTCCTGTACATTGCAATATTAATGACAGACATCACACAGGCTTTATACTTGTGGCATCCATGTGTTGTGCATAAATTGGTAATTTTAATCTGTGATGCCAGAAAAAATCCTTCACGTCGCTATGCATCTGTAGACCTAGTAGACATTGTAACACAGAAAAACACAATAAAACGCGTAAAAACACTCTTGCAAAAAGTAATAATAATAATAATTGCTAGTAATAAGTAATTATAAATAATGAGTGCTAGTAAAAAGATGATAAAAACAGGGTATTTGGTTGATACATTTTTGCAAAAAATGTATACTAAGCCGCTCTACCAAACATCAAGGTAACCCGTGTCAGAGCAGTCCCCAATTGATGTATTTAAAAACCTGATCATGTGTATAGTACCTATGTGAGCGGGATTCAGACAGGTGATGTCCGATGTGGACACACTGCAGAGAACGGCTTATATGTGTCTATGAAGGACACACAGTGCGTCACCCAGCTTTGCACATAGACTTGCCTCTGCACCTAGCATTCACATGGTATGCCTTTCAGCTAACCCCAGCTTACCCCAGTGTTATTTATGACCTTGTTTACTCTGGCTTGATCATATACATCTGGTCCACTCTTAATTGTCTGGCCAAGATGAGCAGAGACCACTCCTCTCTGCTTCACACCTGACTGCACTTAGTTGTACATATATTGCAGAGTACAAGTCTGCATAGACTTCAGTCTGCATTGTGATTGCTATAAGTGTGTGCTAGAAGTGTGAAGATTAATTTAAGAATTAAAACCAGAATTGAACCAGAAGGGAACTGAAGGTAACTGGACACAGTCACTGTAAACAATGTTTCTGTTTGTTTTCACTTTCACCCCAATAATCCTTCACTTTCTGCTAATTCCCCTAATCCCTACTCCTAGTAAGGAACTGTTCATCTCTTCTTCAATCCTCCCCATCCACCTCACCTCCGCCTCAAAACTGTTCCTTAACATACAATCCTCTGTCTCCAAACACAGACAGCCCCCTCATGCCCTCTCCTGCTCCCACCTGGTAACACTTTCTCTGCTCCTTCTCACTGCTGGTGATATCTCTCCAAATCCTGGTCCTCCTCACCACATTCCCACAGTCATTTCTACCTCCCATCCACGCTCTATCACAACCTTCCGTAACCTCTCCAACCTTAAACCCATTCACCCAGCCCCCGCTTCCCCAGTCCCACTAACAGGAGCTCTGTGGAACGCTCGCTCTGTCTGCAACAAGCTTTCCTACATCCATGATCTTTTTGTTACTACCAAACTCTCCTTCCTCGCCATCACCGAAACCTGGCTCACCCCTTCTGACACAGCCTCTCCTGCTGCACTTTCGTATGGCGGCTTCCACCTTTCTCACACCCCCCGCCCCAGCAGCAAACATGGTGGAGGAGTTGGTTTTCTCCTGTCAGATACCTGCTCCTTCACCCCAATCCCACTGCCACCCTCTGTTACCCTCCCTTCCTTTGAGGTGCACTCTGTGCGCATCTACTCCCCCTCCAACCTCCAACTGGCTGTCATCTACCGCCCCCCAGGGCCAGCCACCACCTTCTTTGACCACTTCACCACCTGGTTACTTCATTTCCTTTCCGCGGACATCCCTACTATCATCATGGGCGACTTCAACATCCCCATTGACACTTCCCTCTCAGCTGCCACTAAACTTCTATCTCTCACTTCCTCCTTCGGCCTCACTCAATGGTCTTCTACAGCCACCCACAAAGATGGCCACACACTGGACCTCATCTTCACCCGCCTCTGCTCCCTATCTAACCTCTCTAACTCACCTCTTCCTCTCTCTGACCACAACCTGCTCACATTCTCTTCCCTCTTCACTCCATGTCTACAATCCCCACCCCACAAACTTTCACACCCTCGCAGGAATCTTAAACACCTTGACCTACACTCATTCTCCGAATCCCTCCTCCCTCTTACAGATATAAGTTCCTTACACAATGCGGATGACGCTGCCGCTCTATATAACACCACAATAGCTGTAGCTTTGGAATCCGCTGCCCCACTTACACATACCAAAACTCGCAAAATCAACAGACAGCCCTGGCACACCAGCCTGACCAAAGAGCTGAGGCGAGCTTCCAGGGCTGCTGAGCGCAGATGGAAAAGATCCCACTCCAACGAGCATTTCATCGCATTCAAACAGTCCCTCACTACTTTCAAGACCACACTCGCCACAGCTAAACAAACCTACTTCTCATCTCTCATATCCTCCCTGTCTCACAACCCTAAACAGTTATTCAACACCTTCAATTCTCTCCTCCGCCCCCCAGCACCTCCTCCCTCCCCACTCATCTCAGCTGAAGACTTTGCCTCATTTTTCAAGCAGAAAATTGATAACATCAGGGACAGTTTTGGTCAACAACCCCCAGAGCCCTTCCTCCCGACTTCCCAGCCCTCCACCTTCAAAACCAACTTCTCCACCATTACAGAAGATCGACTCTCCACTCTACTCTCAAGATCACATCTCACCACCTGTGCACTCGACCCGATCCCATCCCACTTCATCCCAAACCTCACCACAGTCTTCATCCCAACCCTAACCCATCTCTTCAACCTATCACTAACAACTGGTGTTTTCCCCTCAAGCTTTAAACATGCCTCCATCACACCTATCCTCAAAAAGCCCTCTCTTGACCCATCCTCTGTATCTAGCTATCGCCCTATATCACTTCTCCCATACGCCTCCAAGCTACTGGAACAACACGTCTACCTTGAACTGTCCTCCCATCTCTCTTCTTGCTCCCTCTTCGACCGCTTACAATCTGGCTTCCGGTCACACCACTCCACTGAAACTGCCCTTACTAAGGTCACCAATGACCTCTTAACTGCCAAGAGCAAGCGACACTACTCTGTCCTCCTCCTCCTGGACCTGTCGGCTGCCTTTGACACAGTGGACCATTCCCTATTATTACAGACCCTCTCATCCCTCGGCATCACAGACTTGGCCCTCTCCTGGATCTCATCATACCTAACAGACCGGACATTCAGCGTCTCCCACTCACACACCACCTCCTCACCTCGCCCCCTATCTGTCGGAGTCCCACAAGGTTCAGTCCTTGGGCCCCTGCTGTTCTCTATTTACACCTTTGGCCTGGGACAGCTCATAGAATCTCATGGCTTTCAGTATCATCTTTATGCTGATGACACACAGATCTACATCTCTGGACCAGATATCACCTCCCTACTAACCAGAATCCCTCAATGTCTGTCCACTATTTCATCCTTCTTCTCCACTAGATATCTGAAACTCAACATGGACAAAACAGAATTCATCATCTTTCCCCCATCTCACGTGACCCCCCCCTACGAACCTATCAATTACAGTAAATGACTGCCCACTCTCCCCAGTCCCACAAGCTCGCTGCCTCGGAGTAATCCTTGATGCTGATCTCTCCTTCAAACCACATATCCAAACCCTTTCCACTTCCTGCCGACTTCAACTCAAAAATATTTCACGCATCCGTTCATTCCTCACCCAAGAATCTGCAAAAACCCTAGTCCATGCCCTCATCATCTCTCGCCTTGACTACTGCAACCTCATGCTCTGCGGCCTCCCCTCAAACACTCTCGCACCCCTCCAATCTATTCTAAACTCTGCTGCCCGACTAATCCACCTGTCCCCCCGCTATTCCCCAGCTTCTCCCCTCTGTCAATCCCTTCACTGGCTCCCAATTGCCCAGAGACTCCATTACAAAACCCTAACCATGACATACAAAGCCATCCACAACTTGTCTCCTCCATACATCTGTGACCTCGTCTCCCGGTACTTTCCTGCACGCAACCTCCGATCCTCACAAGATCTCCTTCTCTACTCCCCTCTTATCTCCTCTTCCCACAATCGCATACAAGATTTCTCTCGCGCATCACCCCTACTCTGGAACTCTCTACCACAACATATCAGACTCTCACCTACCATCGAAACCTTCAAAAAGAGCCTGAAGACCCACCTCTTCCGACAAGCCTATAACCTGCAGTAACCACCGATCGACCAAACCGCTGCACGACCAGCTCTACCCTCGCCTACTGTATTATCACCCATCCCTTGAAGATTGTGAGCCCTCGCGGGCAGGGTCCTCTCTCCTCCTGTACCAGTTATGACTTGTATTGTTTAAGATTATTGTACTTGTTTTTATGTATACCCCCCTCACATGTAAAGCGCCATGGAATAAATGGCGCTATAACAATAAATAATAATAATAATAATAATATGTGCATGCCTCATAAGGAAGGGGTGGAAACCTCCCTAATCTTGTAAAAACAAGAAACAAATTAAATGCAAACACATGAGCCTTGTACACAGTGAACAAGTATGTAGGACAGTGTTCACACCACCAAAAGACTGAAACACAGAAAAACACAATAAAACATGTAAAAATACTATGTTGTAAAAAAGTAGCAATAAACAGCAAGTGCTAGTAAAAAGATGATAAAAACCAGGGTATTTGGTTGATACATATTTGGAAAAAATGTATACTAAGCTGCTCTACCAAACATCAAGGTAACCCGTGTCAGAGCAGTCCCCAACTGATGTATTTAAAATCCTGCTCATGTGTATAGTACCTATATGAGCAGGATTCAGACAAGTAATGTCTGATATGGACAAACTGCAGAGAATGGCTTACAGTCATATGTAAAAGTTTGGGCACCCCTATTAATGTTAACCTTTTTTCTTTATAACAATTTTGTTTTTTGCAACAGCTATTTCAGTTTCATATATCTGATAACTGATGGACTCAGTTATACTTCTGGATTCAAATGAGGTTTATTGTACTAACAGAAAATGTGCAATCTGCATTTAAACAAAATTTGACTGGTGCAAAAGTATGGGCACCTCAACATAAAAGTGACATTAATATTTCGAAGATCCTCCTTTTGCAAAAATAACAGCCTCTAGTTGCTTCCTGTAGCTATTAATGAGTTCCTGGATCCTGGATGAAGGTATTTGTGACCATTCCTGTTTACAAAACAATTCCAGTTCAGTTAAGTTTGATGGTCGCCGAGCATGGACAGCCTGCTTCAAATCATCCCACAGATGTTTCATTGATATTCAGGTCTGGGGACTGGGATGGCCATTCCAGAACATTGTAATTGTTCCTCTGCATGAATGCCTGAGTAGATTTGGAGCAGTGTTTTGGATCATTGTCTTGCCGAAATATCCATCCCCGTGTAACTTCAACTTCGTCACTGATTCTTGCACATTATTGTCAAGAATCTGCTGATACTGAGTTGAATCCATGCGACCCTCAACTTTAACAAGGTTCCCGGTGCCGGCATTAGCCACACTGCCCCAAAGCATGAAGGAACCTACACCAAATTTTACCTTGGGTAGCAAGTGTTTTTCTTGGAATGCTGTGTTTTTTAGCCTCCATGCATAACGCCTTTTTGTATGACCAGTCCACAGGACCTTCTTCCAAAATGTAACTGGCTTGTCCAAATGTGCTTTTGCATACCTCAGGCGACTCTGTTTGTGGCGTGCTTGCAGAGGCGGCTTCTTTCGCATCACTCTCCCATACAGCTTCTCCTTGTGCAAAGTGCGCTGTATTGTTGACCGATGCACAGTGACACCATCTGCAGCAAGATGATGCTGCAGGTCTTTGAAGGTGGTCTGTGGATTGTCCTTGACTGTTCTCACCATTCTTCTTCTCTGCCTTTCTGATATTTTTCTTGGCCTGCCACTTCTGGGCTTAACAAGAACTGTACCTGTGTTCTTCCATTTCCTTACTATGTTCCTCACAGTGGAAACTGACAGGTTAAATCTCTGAGACAACTTTTTGTATCCTTCCCCTGAAAAGCTATGTTGAATAATCTTTGTTTTCAGATCATTTGAGAGTTGTTTTGAGGAGCCCATGATGCCACTCTTCATAGGAGAATCAAATAGGAGAACTACTTGCAAGTGGCCACCTTAAATACCTTTTCTCATGATTTGATACACCTGGCTATGAACTTCAAAGCTCAATGAGGTTACAAAACCAATTTAGTGCTTCAGGAAGTCAGTAAAAAGTATTTAGGAGTGTTCAAATCAAGAAAATGATTAGGGTGCCCATACTTTTGCACCGGTCAAATTTTGTTTAAATGCAGATTGCACATTTTCTGTTAGTGCAATAAACCTCATTTGAATCCAGAAATATAACTGAGTCCATCCGTTATTAGATATATGAAACTGAAATAGCTGTTGCAAAAACCAAAATTGTTATAAAGACAAAAGGTTAACATTAATAGGGGTGCCAAAACTTTAACATATGACTGTATATGTGCATGGCCCACAAGGAAAGGGTGGAAAGCTCCCTAATCTTGTAAAAACAATAAACCAATTAAATGCAAACACATGGGCCATGTACACAGTGAAAAAGTCTGTAGGACAGTGTTCACTGTTGTGAGTTCATTTTCCCCTTCACCATTGAGGTCTGATGAACTCCCTCTTCTGGTGAAGGAAGTAGTGAGGCTGATTACCAAGCATCTGGGCAGGATGATGATGACTGGGTGATGGGAATTGCTGACTGGATATAAGGCCTTGCTGGTGATCTCTCTGAGGGATTCTAGGAGACCAGTCTGATTCCTGCTCCTTAAAAGCTAAGTTTTCTGCTCTGCTTTTTGCATTTGTGTTTTGGTTTTGTTTTTCCTTGTTTTTCTGGATTTCTGCCATTCCCTGCAGGGGTGAGCTGAATTCCTTTTTGCTCTGTCTTCAGAAAATACCTGAGTACTGATATAGTCTTTTTGAAGCCTAGCGTCTTCAGAGCTTTTTTCCCTATCAGCTGTTGGCTCTTGTTTTGATAGGGTTTTGGCGGATTACAGACAGCAGCTTTTCTATCCTGTCCTATTTAGTTAGCTTGGGCCCCATCATTTGCTCAGCCTATCTTTCTATCTGTGTGAGTGTTTTTTCATCTTGCTTCACCGTCATTATATGTTGGGGGCTGCCTATTGCTTTGGGGTCTGCTCTGGGGCAGTTTAGATTTTCCTTTCTGTCTTTAGGCTATGTAGTTCTCCGGCTGTGATCGAGGGGTCTAGGGCACCGTAGGAACCCCCCACGGCTACTGCTAGTTGTTGTTGATAGGTTCAGGGGTCTGCAATCCGATAGCTGCCAACTTCTCTGGTTTTCTGGACTTAGCTAGTATTTCTGTTTTTGCCTCCTACGGTGACTCATTCATAACAGTTCACGCCATCAAAAGAAGTTGTTAAAGAAAATAATGACCTTTAAGGCCTCATTCAGATGTTCGTGTTCATTTACATATAGAAAAGAATGACACAGGTGTCTTCAGTGTTTTGGACCCAAGTTTCATCAGTGTTTGATTCATGCATCACTTTTTACCATCAGCATTTCATCGGTAATTTTCACCTATTGATAAACACCCAAATAAATTGCAAAGCTTCTGATGTACATTGCAATATTAATCACAGACAGCACACAGGCTGCATACTTGTCACATCCGTGTGTTGTGCATAAATTGGTAATTTTAATCTGTGATGCCAGAAAAAATCCTACACGTTGCTATGCATCCGTAGACCTACTAGAGATTGCATTTCTCGGGTTGTCCTAAAGACAAAAAAAATGAAATTTATGTCTTCAGCTTGTGTTCCATTTTCTGTCTCAAGTATTAAAAATTCTGTTAAAAAGATGCTGGCAACCACCCCTTTCCGAGTTAAGGGGGCTTTACACATAGCGATATCGCTAGCAATATATCGCTAGATATACCGATTTTGTGACGCAGCAGCGATATTGCTAGCGATATCGCTACATGTGATACTTACCTCCAACTGGCTCCCCCGCTGGTTATCGGTGATCGCGTGAGATCGGCCTGGTCCATTTCTCATCAGGCCCTTCCTGCTGGGTTCCTGCTGGCGCTGACGAGCGACGCAAGGACGCGGGCGTAGGACGTCATCATCGCTGCCTTTGACAGGTAAGTAATGACCGCTGCTGCGTCGCTGGTGAGATCTGCCTGTTTGGCAGCTCACTAGCGACCATTTAGCGATGCACCAGCGATCCTGACAGGGTCATATCGTGGTCGGGATCGTAGGTGCATCGCTTAAGGGTATGTCACACTAAGCGAGATCGCTCGCGATATCGCTTAAGCGACCTCGATTTTTTGACGCAGCAGAACATCGCTGACGATGTCGCTGCGTGTGACATGTTGTGGCGACGTGGCCCCCGCTGCGATGTCGCTGATCGCGCACGAACGTTCAGGACCGTATTTTGATCGTTGGCGTCCCGCTGGTGTGCCTGAATCGTTGTGTTTGACCCCTTTTATGAACAACGAGCGATCTCGTTGGCGACTCATATGTCAGCGGCGCAGGCGGGACTAGGTTTCATTTGTAATAACGCCCCTCAGCACCGATTGGTGGCCACTACATCACCCCAGCAATAAATGAAAACGTCACAGTGCGTCCCCATCTATTGTTCCATTGCGCTTGGATTACACCTCATTCTGGTCCTTTGTGCGTGCTGAGTATAGTATCGTGTGAGGCTGGTTTTGGATTCTGTCGGAGTCACAACTGCGATTCATCTTTGGCATTTCTTCCATCTGGTTTTCTGGATTTCCTTAGCAAGGTACATATATTTTGTTTGTTTTGTTCCCATTTTTAAACTATTTTAATCTTATTACAATTTGTTATATCTAATGTTTTTTCTTTTAGCAGTGCAAACCGCATCTATTGTTTGATTTTTGTTGCTTTGTGAGTAAATCTTTTTGTAATATTTGATCCTCTATTAATTTTTTTTTTTAAAACTTTCTAAATAACTTTTCTATTCCTTTTACCGGGCAGGTTGCACATAATGTACATGTCCACCACGGAACGTGTGATTGTGGCAGCAGCTTTACTGATGGAGGGCGATCGACAAGAAGAGGCGCGCGTGGAAGAGAGGCACTCCAAACGAAAGCATCGCATGTGGACCAGAGAATGGCTTGAGCAGCGGTCCAAATTCACCCACATGCATCTAGTGAGGGAGTTACAGGAGAAGAATCCGCAGGATGTCCGCAATTATCTACGGATGTCGGAGGATTCATTTAAGCTCCTACTGGAATGTGTGAGGCCACTCATTGAACGGCAGGATACACGGATGCGTGCAGCTGTTTCGGCAGAGGAACGTTTGGCTGTCACACTGCGATTTCTGGCAACCGGACGTTCAATGAAAGACTTGCAATTTTCAGCAGCTGTTTCCCGATCACTCCTCAGCGTGTTAATCCCAGAGACATGCAACGCCATCGTCCACAGTATACGGTGCTACATGCCTTTTCCTAAATCCGCGGCGGAATGGAAAAAAATTGCATCTGATTTTGAACGTATTTGGCAGTTCCCTAACTGTGGTGGTGCCTTGGATGGCAAACATGTGCGCATCACACAACCAGCCAACAGCGGAAGTTATTTCTACAACTACAAGGGCTACTTCAGTGTGATCCTCATGGCCCTTGTGAACACAAATTATGAATTTATAAACGTTGATGTTGGCATGAACGGGAGGGTTTCGGACGGAGGCGTTTTGGAGCACACTATTTTTGGTGAACGCTTGAAGAACTCTGAACTGCACTTGCCAACTAACATGGACACCACCGCCAATCTTAACTTTGTGTTTGTGGGCGATGAAGCCTTCCCCCTTCATGCGCATCTTGTGAAGCCGTACCCACTAAAGACTCTGACGGAGGAAAGGCGTATTTTTAATTACAGGCTGTCAAGGGCACGCCACGTTGTTGAGAATGCGTTCGGCATCATGGCCAACCGCTTCAGGGTTTTCCACACTCCAATAAACATGAAGCTGGAATCCATAGACTCCGTGGTGTTGGCCTGTTGCGTGCTGCACAATTTTTTACGAAAATGAGATGCTGCAGCCTACAGTCCGCCAGGCTTCATGGACTCAGACAGCCAAGGTGACGTGGTGCTCGGAGAATGGCGTGAGAATGATCCCGCTATTGCAGGACTTCGACCTGTCAATCAAGGCAGGACCAAGGACGATGCAAAGGCCAGCCAAGATAAGTACTGCCAATACTTCAACGGGCCTGGTGCTGTGAGTTGGCAGCATCAAATATAGTAATGTAAAGATTGCTTGGTTATCCTGTTTAAAAGTTTGTGCTAATAAAAAAAAAAAAAAAAAATTTCAATTTTGTGTTGTGTTTATTCAGAGGTGTGATGGGGAGGGGGTATTAATATCGAGAAGGCAAAAAACAAGAGGGTTGAGATGGGGAGGGACAGTACTGGGGACATAACTCCAAATGAGGTGGAGGTGATGGTGAGGGGGGAGTTATGTGGGGGAGGGCAAAACAGGTGGTGTGATTGTAGCGGAGTGAGCAATGGGCAGAAGGAAAAATGAGGTTAAGCCCACACATATGCATCTCAGGTGCGATCTCAAAGAGGCTGTGGGACTATGACGCATCTGCGTTCCCGTTCGCCATGACGTCATGATGCATGCGTGGGCGGCGTTACAGCGGCCTAGAAGAAATTATTCTAAACAATATGGCTTCCAGGCGTTCTGTACCCTGGGGAGAGCCTGAGGTTCGATTCTTGATCCAGGAAATCGACGCAAGGGACTATGATTGCACCACACATATCCGGCCCATGCTTCATAAGAAGAGGGTGTTGAAAAAAATTAAAAGAGGCCTCATGCGCAGGTTTGGGGTCGAGCGCAGTACGACGCAGATACGAAAAAAACTCGCAGATCTGCGCTACCGCTCCAGCCAGCGCATAGCAAATATCAGGTCCGACAACCAAATTGAAGAGGGTGAGTGTTTTTGACAGAATATGAGAAAAATTTCTTTTAAGTTGTATGTTGTCTATTAACGTGTGCGTTAACGCTTCATATCTCAGATTGCACGTTCAGCATTCGCTAACTGTTCAGTTGTTAACAGTTTGCAAAATGCCATGTGGTTATGCTGGGACATAGCAATGTGTTGAAGTGAAAGTGAAAGTGAAAGTGAAATGAATTTTGAATAATATTTTCCTTTATTTTTACAAAATAAACATGAGCTTGCACTGTGGAGAATAACATAAATTATTGTTATTATTCAAGTGTTCTTATTCAAATAACGGCTGACGATGTAGCATCTCGCAGAACAATATCCTTTTTTTTTTTTTTTGGTTTCAATTAAAAACAGCATTTAACATGCAGATATCCATGGATTGTTTTCCATATCTGTAGAACCACCATTACCATCAAGCCCGCCATCGCAGGATGATCCAACAGCCCCAGCATCAACGATGGATCAAACAGGGTCACCACCTACCCCTTTGCCCGCTTCAAGCCCATCTCCGGCATCACTCCAGGATATAGATGTGGCCTCTCCATCCGGTAAGTAAAGACATTTATTTTTAAAAATGAAATAATAAAAAAAGGGGTTCTTAAACTTTTGTCTCTGGAAAGGAGGAAGTGTTGCCGTGTAAAATTTCTGGTTTTTTTTCTCATAGCCGTTGGTGCCAGTGCTTTAGGGTGGGCTATTAGCCCCTCCCCAGAAAGAACTGTTCCGACCCAATACCGTAAGGATAAAAACAAAAGCCAT
Source organism: Dendrobates tinctorius (assembly GCF_039654945.1). Taxonomy (NCBI): domain Eukaryota; kingdom Metazoa; phylum Chordata; class Amphibia; order Anura; family Dendrobatidae; genus Dendrobates; species Dendrobates tinctorius. Next base: position 795,916 of record NW_027361737.1, on the reverse strand, counting down.
GTACCTTTTATTTCTACTGTCTCTATAGTTGCCAGGTTTACATTTTACATTCTTTTCATCCACAGAAATACCCACAGCACAGGCACTGCTGGCTTCTCACCGGCGGATGAGAGCAGCTATGGCTGTCACTCTGGCAGCCATGGACGTTCACGGAGTGAAGCTGGAGAGGTTCTTGGCGGGTGTACAAGAGGGTGGCAGTAGCCAGTAATTTTTTTTTTTTAGGTTTATTTATGTTTTTTTGTTAAACACCCTTGTTTCTGATGTTGTAAAAGATGTTAAAAAAAAGAGTTTCTAAATATATCAGAAATAAAAATTTAAATATTTTCTGATTATATACGTGGCTGGATATTACTTTTAGTAAAAGATGTTCATGTGCACAGCCATCTTTTAAGTGTTGTTAACATCAATGTTCTAATACGAAACAAAGGCAAGTAAACGACACCACAATTCATGTAAAATATTACATTTTTATTTTAAAAAAAAATAAACCAATTTGAAAAATTAAAAATATGTAAAACTATATACAAAACAAAATTTTCTAAAAAACAAATTGGCACAACTACAATTGTAAAAAATATGGATCTTTTTCATTTACACGGTGCCTAGGCAGAGTTAAATAATAAGGTGCAGGAACATGGCCTTGGTTTGGCGGATGCTCCCTCCACATTGTAGGCTCTGGAGTCTCAGTATTCTGCGGCCAAGCGTTTTGGGGGTACTGACGTCTGTCCATGAAAGCTATTGTGTCTGTAAGTTTCCCCATTGAGGCTTCACTCAAAACTTGTAGCATAAGCCTTTCTGCATGGAGACGCTGAACTGGGTCGAGTGTTGGCAGCTTTTCATTTGCATAGAACGCAAAGCCGGTCAGGTTCTGAGGTGTAGTTAAAACTTTTTTTGCCAGTTCAATAAATTGTGGTGTCTCTGAGGTGGGGGCCTTCCTTTTGCGCCCGGAAAATGTCAGTTGCCTCGGCACAGAGGCGGATGGTGCAGATAGGGATGGTGTCTCTGTTTCCTCCTCTTGTGTCGTAGATGCGAAGCTGTGTTGCTCTGGCGTGATTATGGGTGTAGAAATGCCAGCCTCTTCTGTGTCCTATGGGAACAGAAAATACATGTTACATCACAAGCAAAAGAAATATACCTTCACAACAGCCAAATACAGCTACAAGATGAATAAAGGGGGTTGTATCAATGGTTTTTAATTTGTCCTTCAACGGTATGTCAAATAGGTAGGCATCTAGCGTAAAGCTAGATCAATTATCATTACGTTACGGGATAACGTCTGCTATTGTGTCAATGTTTCCTTAATTATTCATAAATTCTATTCCTAATGGCCACGTACATTACTATGAGTTGTAAAATCAAGGTACTTACATCACCGACAGTGGAGTCATGCTGGATCAATGGGTCTGGGGCCAAGATAGATGCCATTTTTCTCGGAACTTCTTGGTCCCTTGTGAAAGAGAGAAGTTCGAAGTACCAAAGTTTCGGCACATAAACATCCTCCGACCCCGCTCCCGACTTGTTGAATTCTCGACTTTGTTCACTTCTTTTCGGTACACTGTGCGTATGGCCTGAATCCTTTTTTTAACCGATGCTTCATCCGCTGGCTCACTGGGGTAATGTTGTTTTGTAAGCTCAACAAGTTTTTGGTAGGCCTCCTTCTTTTTAAGTCGGTTACTATAATCAGCCGACTTTATTCTCCATAAGCAAGGCATCGTGCGGTACATCTCTATGAAGTCCCGCAGGAATTCGTGCTTATCAGCCATCTGTAATAATGAAAGGATAATGTTAAAATGGCACAATACTAATAGAAACATTTGTTTTATTAAAAAATAGGATAAATTAAAATGCGTACATTACCAACAACTTATAACACACCTAGGATCATAAAATGGCGGAGATGGGCACGGCTGAAACTAAAATGGCTGCCTGCCACCCAAAAAAAAAATTAGATGGACAACAACAGTTTACACAGCTGCAGAAAAAGGCAGTGGTGGGCGCAGCAGAAAAAAAATTTGCTGCACCAAAACATCACAGAGATAGACGACAAGTAAAAAAGCTGACAAGAAATTGACGCGGCAGAAATAACATGGCTGGCCCCAAAAAAAAAATTACAGTGATAGCCAACAACACAGTAATGGTGGACGCGGCAGAAAAAAAAAAGGTCCGAGATAGATATGTGATAGCGGAGGGCGGTGGAAGGAAAACTACCAAGGCTGCTAAACAAACATGTAATTCAAAAATGTTAATGACACGTAAAAATGTTAAAATAAAAAAATTATAAAAATAAGTGCCTACCTTACAAGACTGTATGGAGATCCTGATGGAATCAATGAATCGAGGGCGAACGCAGCAGCGCCACACAATGGATCTCAGGTCTTGAATCACAGAAGGCGGGCAGGACGCATTAAGGTAACCACAGCGCTCGAGAACAATGAAAGGGAGCGCTATTGCGGCGTCCTTTATTACTCTGTCGTCCAATCACAAAGCGAGAGCTGTGACAGCAACAGTCATGCCATACCGTGCCATATAGTGATGACCAATCTGGGTTGAGGGGAGTGGAAAATGATGCGCTCAATCACGCCTATCTAGGTCTGGGTCTTTAACAATACATGCTGTGTGACAGGTCCCAACGACCCCCGAGGTCGTTATACAGATCGCTGATTGCAGATGTGTCGTTTATGAGATCTTCCTGTTTGGAAGCTAACTAACGATCATATAGCGATGTTCTAACGATCTCTCCCAGGTCGTGTCGTTGTCGTGATCGCTAGTGCGATCGTTTAGTGTGACAGTACCTTAAATGTAAAGGGGCTTTAAGCCTCTCAACTTCTGGATAGATTATCTGTAGAGTAAACAATTGTTTATTTAGAGATCCAGCATACTTAATCCTTTTTTTCTTATAACATTTATAAGAGGAGCGTCAGGCGGCCATATAACTCCGATGATGATAGCAACAGACTTTGACTGGCCGGCGGCTCTCCGGACCAGTGTGACAGCTGCACTCTGTCACGCTACTTTTGGGAGAGCAGATGGCCAGTCAGAACATTGTGTTGCGATCCTCCTTCGAGTTATACGATCGTGTCTCTCCCCTAATTGTGCATCTGTTGAGCTCCCCTTATACACATCATACGGCTAGTCGGTCCAGCAGAAATTTACAGATAACCATGTACAGGGTTGGCCATTTATATGGATACCCCTAAATAAAATGTGAATGGTTGGTGAGTGACCCAGATCGGTGCGCTAAATTTGCAGAATGGGCAAAACAAAAATTGGAACAGGACCCTCAGTTTACACACAACATTACAGTATGTTCAGTGATGAGGCAAACTTTCTTGGGTGGGCCATTTATATGGATACACCTAAATAAAATGGGAATAGTGACAGTTTTCTTGCGTAGGGTGTCTTGTATTGAAAATTGCTGCAATGACCCGGGTACTGCGTTCGCCAGACATCAACACAATTTCTATCCGCTCCTCACAAGTTAACCTCTGCGACATTTCAATTGCTGTAAACAAAGAGAAACTTGTAAATAACTCATGAAAGAATCAAGTTACATTAAAACCAAGCACACTATTGTTTTTCTTGTGAAATTCTCAATTAGTTTGATGTGTCACATGACCCTCTTCCCATTGAAAAAAATAAAGTTGGCTCCAAAATGGTCAACTTCAAAATGGCCACCATGGTCACCACCCATCTTGAAAAGTTTATCCCCCTCCCATATACTAATGTGCCACAAACAGGAGGTTGATATCACCAACCATTCCCATTTTATTTAGGTGCATCCATATAAATGGCCCACCCTGTACTTTCAGCAAACATGTATTGTTAACCTAAAGCTTAATGTGTATAGGAGTTTCCCCAACTTCCCCCTGCATCCTATATAAAGGTCTAGTCATTTTAATTATAACTCCTGACCCTCTTGTTATTCAGGCAATAAGCCACTGCCAAAGACTTTCGGCAGAGGCTTTTGCTACACTTTAAAAATTCATGAAGGCTCAGCTGAGTAAAATATAGTAAAAAAACTGTATATGTCAAAACACTGTAAATAGTAAATAGTGTAAATAGTAATAGTGTAATAGTAAATAGTGTAAATAGTAAATAGTGTAAACTGTATATGTCAAAAAACTGTAAATAGTCAAAAAACTGAATATGAGTCAACAGTGTAATGCAGCAACAAAAAAGGCAAATGCAATTCTAGGATGTATTAACAGAAGCATACAGTCTAGATCACGTGAAGTCATTATTGCCCTCTACTCCTCTTTGGTCAGACCTCATCTGGAATACTGTGTCCAGTTTTGGGCGCCACATTTTAAAAAAGACATCAACAAACTGGAGCAAGTTCAGAAAAGAGCAACCAGAATGGTGACCGGTCTGCAAACCCTGTCTTATGAGGAAAGGTTGCAGGATTTGGGATTGTTTAGCTTGCAAAAGAGAAGACTGAGAGGAGACTTAATTGCTGTCTACAAATATCTAAAGGGCTGTCACATTGTAGAAGGATCAACTTTATTCTCATTTGCACAAGGAAAGACTAGAAGCAATGTGATGAAACGGAATGGGAGGAGACACAGATTAGATATTAGAAAAAACTTTTTGACAGTTAGAGTGATCAATGAGTGGAACAGGCTGCCACAAGAAGTGGTGAGTTCTCCTTCAATAGAAGTCTTCAAACAGAGGCTGGACAGACATCAGTCTGGGATGATTTATCAAATCCTGCTTTGAGCTGGTGGTTGGACCAGATGACCCAGGAGGTCCCTTCCAACTCTACAATTCTATGATTCTATGATTTTTCTGTATGGTAGAGTTGGAAAAACAGTTAATAGCTGAATTAATGTTTTGCTGTTAGCTATCATATGTGCATCGCCAGCTTTCAGTTCTAACTTAAAGACTCAGAGATAAGCATGCACCATATATTCATTCACTTGGGTTCAGTGCATGTATCTGAAAAATAGCTTGATTGGAGAATGTTTAAGCAAGATCCATCTTTACATGGAATTGAATCCTTCCTTAAAAATATATGTTGAAATAACATTTGCTCTACTAAATATTAAATGAAAACACTTTAATACAGGTAATAAAGGCTATAATATAACCAATATATTTTGAGGCAGTCTACTTACTGCCTATGTCCCTTAAAGGGGTTGTTCAAAATAGTGAAAACTCTTAACACAGGTAGCAATACATATAAAATAAACTAAAATGTACTCTTCCAGTTCCCAGTAGCTCAAGCGCCATATCCCTCAAGCTTCTGTTTACCTTGCCGGTGAAGATTACAGTTTGGTTGCCCCACAAGATGTCTGCAGCCAATTAAATTGATTATATGGCACCGGAAGTGCCAAGAGCAAGGAGAGAATATGTATTAGTGTATTTGACATTCATTGCTGCTCATTTACAGGTTTTTCTTTATTTTGGACAACCCCTTTAATTAAATATCATCCAAATCATGTAAAAAAGTATATTTTTCCCCTTAAAATGATTTTTGACAGTCATTCCCACTATGCACAAAGTTTAAATAACTTCCTTTGGCCTACTCTAAACCCGGTCTCTTCTAAGTGGGTAATTCTATGCATGTTTTTTGTGGTCTGGTTCCTGCTATTCGAGGAAATGGACAGCAGGGTCAATAGCAGCAGGAAAACGTTACATTGAGGTTCAATGTAAATGTTTCTAACACATAGAACAACATACCGAGTGCAAGCTCATGGGGTTTATGACCTGCGGGTTAAGTGGTGAAATTTTAAAATATTTGTATTTCCAAAAAAATACTTTCAATTTGATTAAAAATATAGTAAACCAAGAAATGTTCGTTTCGGGCAACAGATTTTAGAATAAATGACATTATATATAAAACATATAAAATCGGAACAGAAACTAAAATATCTGATAATCACGGCTCCTTGACCCAGTCATTGTATTTAACCATAATATTGAATGTTTGTTCTTCCTGTCAGACACTTCCAGGTTGTGGCGCTTCACCATGTAATATAATCACAGCGTTCTGCTAAACTTCTATTACTGTCTATGGAACTTGTCCCAAAATACACAGAACTCAGAAGAATGGTCACTAATACTATGACTTTGTCTTTTAAATTTACAATTGAGATCATTATGTATACGACTTCTACGACTTCTCCTAATGCTGCAACCACCAGTACTACTACAATTAATACTACTACTCCTTCTTCTACTACTACTACAACTTTTATTAAAGCTCACTAATACTAACAACACAATTCTATCGAATTCTATTTAAACAGGTTTTTGCAAATATTATACACACAGATATGCACATTTTTCTTCAATACACATTTTCTGGGCTATAATTACATTTTTAACTACATTATTTTTGGTTCATATTTGTGTGCCTCTTTTTCAAATATAGCTATCTGACTTCTTTACAATTGCTATTGGTGGTATGTAGAAAAATCACAACACATCAAAGAGTAATGTTTTTATGTTCATGTCGATATTTCTTATAATGTTACGAAATTTGTATCTGACTACTCAATGAAGATGAACTGTTTTTGAAAGATTAAAAATGCTAGGCTTGGTGTCTTGCCAAGGAAAATGACTGATGCTTACGAGTCCGGTGAGCTGGTTATGCTTACCCTACTATTAAAGAAAAATGTGGACATCACAAAAACAAGAATTCTACTTCTTAAAATTCTACATTTCTCAATGCATTAATTATAGATTTTCTTTGATTGTTACATTGCAGTAATATTATCCAGATAGTCCCGCCTCTAAAAACAAATGCCCAAAGAGTGTTGGGTTAATACACAGTCAACTATTCTTTTCTATAAGAGGCATCTGATAAAAAAGCATAAATAACATGGATTCCTATGTGTAATCTCTTTCTCGTATATACAGTGGCATGTAAAGGTTTCGGAACAACTGTTATTGTCAACAGTTCACGCGGCATTTCATTTTCATTTTTTCATTTCTGTTTTTTCTTCCCAGAGCCATAATGTTTTTATTTTTCTGTCCACATAGAGATATGACAGCTTGTTTTTTTTTGCGGGATGAGTTATACTTTTAATGTGAAGCAAAAAAAGAAGAAATATGCAGCACTCACCGATGCAGCTGAAAAACTGTGAGTCTTTATTTCACATAATTTCCATCAAATGTGTGGACATGCAGGACGTGGAGGAATGCTAGGGGAGGGAGGTGCCGGGACCCGTAGAAGCGAGTAATCGCGAAACGGCCGTTGTCCGGCACCTCCCTCCCCTAGCATTCCTCTAACGTCCTGCATGTCCACACATTTGATGGAAATTATGTGAAATAAAGACTCACAGTTTTTCAGCTGCATCGGTGAGTGCTGCATATTTCTTGTTTTTTTGCTTCACATTGAAATATTCATGTTTTTTCATGCAAGCACCTCCATTTTTTGACTGAATCATATGCCGCAATACTTCAGATAAATAGCTCCGTCTGGTAATGTGGTGATTTGTGTGCCCTAGTATGCCATTCATCTGTTTGCTCTTTGCTGAGTTATACTTTTGAATGACACCATTCACTTAACCACATAGTGTACTCGAAAACGGGAAAAAAAAAATTCCAAGTCCGATGAAATTGTGAAAAAAACACAATTCTGACATTGTTTTTGGGGAATTGGTTTTATTGTGTACATTTTGTGGTAAAAATTACCATGCAATACAATTATCCTCATAAATATGATTAAGTTGATACCAAACATGTCAAGTTTTTTTATTATGTTAGGGGTGAAAAAAATCTTAAGTTTTAAAAAAAAACAACAAAAAACTTTTTTGGAATTATTTCGCCATTTTCTGATACCTGTAACATTTTTATTTTTCGTCCGATGGAGCTGTACGATACATTAGTTTTGTGGGTCAAGACTATTTTTTTATTAAGACCATTTTGGGATAGTGACTTTTTGATTGCTTGTTACAGCTTATTTGTGGAATTGTGGCTGCCAAAAAAACTTAGTTTTGGCATTCTTACATTTTTTCCGTTTACAGTGTTTACAGATCAGGTTAATTGTGTTTATATTTTGATAGATTGGATTTTCTGAATACGGCAACACCAAACATGTGTATTTTTTAATATCTTTATTTTCACTGGGGGATAAAGTGGGGGTGATTTGAACTATGATTTATTTTTTAAAACTTTTTTTACTATTCACTGATTTTGTTATCCCCCTTAGGGGGCTTGAAGATGTGATCATCCGACTGCTTGTGCTATATGCAGCAATGACTCAGGCAGGGTTTCAAAGGAGTTCCGTAATGACAGTCACGGGGTTCATCAGCTGACACCAGCTGTAGTGACAAACCATTGTCAATCCTTGATCATGTCATCGGTACGCCGATGGGCTGAAGTAAAGTCTTGCACACTTGCCAGCATGAGTTAAATGCCGCTGTCAGAGATTAACAGTGGCATTTAACAGCTTTGCTCCACTCGCAGTTCTTATTGGCTGATCCTGGATGTAATAGTCAGCCATTGCCTGCCAGGTATGGGGTGGGCTTACTGCATGAGCCTGCTCCATACATCTGCTTCCCACCTTTGTCATATATATACAGTGCATATCATAAAGGGGTTAAACATTACACATTTCTTTTGTATTTTAGGCAATAAAAATAAAAAAATATATCTTCATCTTTTAAATTTTAAAAACTGCAAAAAGGAAAATGAGCAGATGCAAAAGTTTGGGCACCATTCAGGATTAGTATCTAGTAGCACCCCCATTTGAAAGAATCAGAGCTTGTAAATGCTTTTTGTAGCCTGCCAAGACGCTTTCTATTCTTTTTGAGGGATTTTCATCCATTTTTCCTTGGAAAATTCTTCTAGTTTTGTGAGATTTCTGTGTTGTCTTGCACGCACTGCTATTTTGAGGTCTACTAACAGATTTTCAATGATGTTCAGAACAGGAGATTTTGAAGGCCATTGTAAAACCTTCAGCTTGCGCCTTTTGACATAGTCTATTGTGGATTTTGATGTTTGTTTAGGATCATTATCCATTTGTAGAAGCCATCATCTTTCCAACTTCAGCTTTTTTACAGGTGTTGCTATGTTTTCATCAAGAATTTGTTGAAATTTCATTAAATCCATTTTTCCCTCTACTCGTGAAATATTCCCCTTGCCATTGACTGAAACACAACCCCAAAGCATGATTAATCCACCCCCATGCTTAATGGTTGTCGAGATGTTTTTTTCCTGAAATTATGTGCCCTTTTTTCTCTACATATACCTCAGGCTGGTTTAGATGTTCTTTTGCATACTTCTGACACTGAATTTTATGGTGAGGATACTGGAAAAGTTTTCTTCTGATGACTCTTCCCTGAAGGCCATATTTGTGCAGGTGTCTCTGAACAGTAGAACAATGTACCCCAACTTCAGAGTCTGTTAAATCTTCTTGAAGGTCTTTTGCAGTCAAGCAGGGGTTCTGATTTTTTTTTGCCTAAAATGTAAGGGAAATGTTTACTCTTTAACTTTAGGCCTTTTAGAGATAATAATAACAATAATAATAATAATCTTTATATAGCGCCAACATATTCCACAGTGCTTTACATGTTAACAGTATCAAAACACAAGTCATAAGTAACAACTTTAACAATACAATAATTAAAGCAAAATAAACGACCCTGCTCGTGAGAGCTTACAATCTACAATGAGGTGGGGGAGATACAAAGTACAGGTGTGTATTTACAATGGTGTATTTACAATAATGGTCCAGCGATCTTGAGGGAGTGAGGAATGGATGGAGATAGTGAATGGGCTACTCATGCACACTTACACATAGAATGATTTTGATTAGTGAATGTGATAGGTCATTCTGAACAAATATGTTTTGAGGGAGCGCCTAAAACTATGCAAATTGTGAATAGTCCTAATTTCTTTGGGTAGAGCATTCCAGAGGATTGGCGCAGCACGGGAGAAGTCTTGGAGTCAGGAGTGGGAGGTACGGATTAGTGCAGAGGTTAGTCGAAAGTCGTTTGCAGAGCGCAGCGGTCGGTTAGGCCGATAGACAGAAATGAAGGAGGCGATATAGGGGGTGCTGCACTGTGGAGAGCTTTGTCGGTGAGAACAAGTACTTTGAATTGGATCCTCTAATGAATGGGCAGCCAGTGTAAGGACTGGTGAAGAGCGGATGCGTCCGAGTACCGATTAGCCAGGTAGAGGACCATGGCTGCTGCATTAGGTATGGACTGGAGAGGGGATAGTCGGGTAACGGGGAGGCCAATTAATAGAGAATTGCAGTAATCCAGGCCGGAGTGAGTCAATGCTACAGTGAGGGTTTTTGTTGTTTCCATGGTGAGAAAAGGGCGGATTCTAGAGATGTTCTTTAAGTGTAAGCGGCAAGAGCGGGCAAGAGATTGTATATGGGACGTGAAGGAGAGATTGGTGTCAAATATAACACCCAGGCAGCGCACCTGCTGCCGGGGTGTTATTATAGTGCCACCCATGGAGAGGGAAATGTCAGATTTAGGAAGGTTAGTAGATGGCGGGAGCAGAAGTTCAGTTTTGGAGAGGTTGAGTTTCAGATAGAGAGCAGACATGATGTTGGAGACTGCGGACAGACAGTCACTGGCATTCTGTAGTACAGCAGGGATAGGGTCGGGGAATGACGTGTATAGTTGTGTGTCATCAACATAAAGATGGTACTGAAAGCCAAATCTGCTGATGGTCTGTCCAATTGGGGCTGTATAGAGAGAGAAGAGAAGGGGGCCAAGGACTGAGCCATGAGGTACCCCGACAGCGAGAGGAAGAAGAGGTGACGTGGAGCCAGAGAACAAAACACTGAAGGAGCCGTCAGAAATATAGGAAGAGAACCAGGAGAGAGCAGTGTCCTTAATGCCTAGTGACTGAAGCCTAGAGAGTAGGAGATGGTAGTCAACAGTGTCGAAAGCTGCAGATAAGTCAAGAAGAATGAGCAGAGAGTGGTCACCATTACGTTTTGCTGTCAGAAGGTCATTAATCACTTTGATGAGTGCAGTTTCAGTCAAATATAGGGGCGGAAGCCGGACTGTGAAGGGTCTAGAAGGGAGTGAGTGGAGAGGTAACAAGTAAGGCGGGAGTAAACTAGGCGCTCCAAAAGTTTAGAGATGAAGGGGAGATTGGAGACTGGTCTGCAGTTTGTGCAGGATGGGTCAAGAGTGGGTTTCTTTAGTAATGGAGTAATGATGGCATGTTTGAAGGAGGATGGGAAAATGCCCGAGGAGAGAGATTAAAGATTGCAGTTAGGTGATTTGTGATGACTGGAGAGAGAGACTGGAGGAGATGTGAAGGAATGGGGTTGGAAGAAAAGAGGAGTCTGGAGACTTCTTCTGTGATAGGATCAAATATGAAAAGTGAGCCAGGGGAGATGCAGGAAGGGATGGGAGTCACAGCACTTGGTGGATGGGAGCAGATTTCCTGACGGATATTATCTATTTTTTCTATGAAGTGGGAGGCCAGGTCATCAGCACAAATGTCTGTGATAGGGGCTTGTGCTTTTGGCCTGAGGAGGGAGTGAAAAGTGTTGAAAAGTTTCTTGGTTTTGTTGGCTAGTGAGGAGATCAGGGTGGTGAAGTAGGTCTGTTTGGCGAGGTGAAGGGCAGCGTTATAGGTTCCAAACATAAATTTGAAGTGGATGAAATCTTAATTTCTTTTTCAACTTGCATAACTGTTCACAATAACTAATTTTTTTTTCCAGGGGTGCCCAAACTTTTAGATGCCACAGTATATACAGTGGGTACAGAAAGTATTCAGACACCTTTACATTTTTAACTCTTTGTTTCATTGCAGCCATATGGTAAATTTAAAAAAGTTTTTACTTATTAATGAACACTCTGCACCACATCTTGACTGAAAAAAACAGAAATGTAGAAATTTTTGCAAATTTATTAAAAAAGAAAAACTGAAATATCACATGGTCTTAAGTATTCAGACCCTTTGCTCAGACACTCATATTTAAGTCACATGTTGTCCATTTCTTAGTGATCCTCCTTGTGATGGTTCTACTCCTTCATTAGAGTCCAGCTGTGTTTAATTAAACTGATAGGACTTGATTTGTAAAGGCACACACCTTTCTATATAAGACCTCACAGCTCACAGTGCATGTCAGGCCAAATGAGAATCATGAGGTGAAAGGAAATGGCCTAGGAGCTCAGAGACAGAATAGTGGCAAGGCACAGATCTGGCCAAGGTTACAAAAGAATTTCTGCAAGGCTCAAGGTTACTAAGAGCACAGTAGCCTCCTTAAGCTTGAAATGGAAGAAGTTTGGGACCACCAGAAGTTTTCCTAGACCTGGCCATCCAGCCAAACTGAGCAATCGTGGGAGAAGAGTCTTAGTGAGAGAGGTAAAGAAGAACCCCAAGATCACTGTGTCTGAGCTCCACAGATGCAGTAGGGAGATGGGATAAAGTTCTACAAAATCAACTGCAGCCCTTCAACAGTTGCACCTTTATGGCAGAGTGGCCCGATGGAAGCCTCTCCTCAGTGCCAGACATATGAAAGCCCGCATAGTGTTTGCTAAAAAAACACATGAAGGACTCTCAGACTATGAGACTATGAGAAATAAGATTCTTTGGTCTCATGAGATGAAAATAGAACTTTTTGATTATATTTCTAAGTGGTATGTGTGGAGAAAACCAGGCACTGCTCATCACCTGCCCAGCAACACAATCCCAATAGTGAAACATGGTGGTGGCAGTATCATGCTATGGGGGGTGTTTCAGCTGCAGGGACAGGACGACTGGTTGCAATTGAAGGAGACAAGAATGGGGCCAAGTGCAGAGATATCCTGGATGAAAACTTGCAGAGGGCTCTGGACCTCAGACTTGGCCGAAGGTTCACCTTCCAACAAGACAATGACCCTAAGCACACAGCTAAAATAATAAAAGAGTGACTTCAGAACAACTCTGTGACCATTCTTGACTGGCCCAGCCAGAGCCCTGACCTAAACCCAATTGAGCATCTCTGGAAAGACTTGAAAATTGCTGTCCATCAATGTTCACCATCCAACCTGACGGAACTAGAGAGGATCTGCAAGGAAGAATGGCAGAGAATCCCAAAATCTAGGTGTGAAAAACTTGCATCATTCCCAAGAAGACTCATGGCTGTATTAGGTCAAAAGGGTGCTTCTATTCAATACTGAGCAAAGGGTCTGAATACTTATGACCATGTAAAATTTCAGTTTTTCTTTTTAATAAAGTTGCAAAAATTTCTACATGTATATTTTTTTCACTCAATATGAGGTGCAGAGTGTACGTTAATGAGAGATAAAATGAACTTTTTTTTAAAATTTACCAAATGGCTGCAATGTAACAAAGAGTAGAAAATTTAATCGGCTCTGAATACTGTCCTTATCCACTGTACAGTATACATGAGAAAGAGATTACACACAGGGTAAATATATATATATATATATATATATACATATATATATATATATCCATAAAAACAGCAGCATTGCCAAAATGAGTGCAAATCTCCCCCAAGGAAACTGGCAAAGTTTCCTATAAAAATAGAAAAAAGGAGGCAGGACATCCAAAATAGTGAAAAAGTAAGGATCCCTTATTCACCAGTTACTACATTTCAGCTCTCTCTATGGAGCCTTTCAGCTTGAGAAAGGCTCCATAGAGAGAGCTGGAGCTGAAACGTATCTGGTTTGATGAATAAAGGATCCTTACTTTCTCACTATTTTGGATCTGCTTATGTCTTAAAGCTCAACAAATTAACATTCTGGTTAGGCATACACAAATGATGGGGTTGAAAGGTGGATCTTTACTTTATCTAGTATAGAATAATTCACCATACACATGGAGCTTATGGTCCTGGGCTTTAAATCTTCACTATTGTAACTGTAAAGCATGGGTTTGAAACTCTTGAAATCTGGCAGGAGCAGGTTAGTTGCTCCTGCGAATGTAGCAGAATCAGGTTATGACTATTCTCTTGAAGTCTGCATAGCGCTCAAAGAGCACTGCATGATAAACAGAGGTGGCCATTACCTGATATCTCTCACCCTCCCAGGCATGTCATATTTGCTGGGTCTCAGCAGACTCAGATTAGCTGCGTCAGTGACTAATGTCACCACAGGGGACTGCTTTCCACTCTAACTAGGGGCTCCTGTGGATGCCATAGTTACTAATGAAAACTGAAAACGTACAAAAAAATAATAAAATAAATTAAAAAAATTATAAAGTGGGAAGAATGCTCCTAAAGGTTTTTTTATGACTTATGATAAAATCTATAAGAACATAAGTAAAAAAAAAAAGAGAAATATAGAAAATAAAAACATCCCTCACCAACACAAACCTATAGCCATTCAATTTTTGTATTTTTTACATAGTACCCATAACTGGATAATAGAATAAAGGATAGGCGTCTGAATGACTATGCAGCTGCAAGGGATGAAAAGGTTCCATACTCTGAGGTTGATACAGGTAGTTTTATTTCTCGTTTCAGACTCGGACTGAACCCTTCTACAAAGATAAACTACAAACAAGCTATAAACAAACAGTATTACCCATAATAGTATTAATGGGTATTAAAACAGGAGTGAGGGATCCTCTTTTTGGTGGGTCCAGCTATATTTGTGATATCTTTTCAATGATATTCCTGACCCCTATTTGTGTATTTACTATTGGTCTTTTTTACTTGTTGTGTCTGAGATGTATCATTATACACTGTTCACACTAAGTAGATAGTTTGGTCATCCTGCATTATATAGATAATATTCTTTATGCTATGTTTATCGCAATACCATATAGTGTTGACCTGATGTAATTCTCATATCTTTTTGTGCAGCTCCACATTGTTTTTTTGACTTTTTAATTTTTTTTAAATATATATTACACTTAGTAAAATTATTATTATTATTATTATTAATGATTTAGCAGCATTAATTCCATGGTGCTGTACATGAGACGGGGTTACATCAAAATACAAATATCACTTACAGTAGACAAATTAACAAAGGTAGACTGGTATAGAGGGAAGAGGACCCTGCCCTTGTGGGCTTACATTCTACAAGATTATATTTATATTCATTGATAGTGACTATACATTTTTTTAGGTTAGGTATTAAAACAGCCGTTCAAGAAAAAGTGCTGCAAAAATATTTTAACAGCCCAAAAATGAAAAGATGTATGTCTGTCCAATATGTGCAAATTTCAAAATTGCTAATTAGGGTCCAGTCATTTTGGACTGAAACATTCTGGCTATTACAAGGTTGCAGAGACACAGATATTACAAATCAACTAAATGTTTGTGTTTTATGGTGTTTCAGAATGAATCTGGCAAAACAAATAAAACAAAAATGTTGAAAAAGATAATCAGTACTGATTGGACTTGATCTGATGAAAAGCAAAGAGTCAAATTTCTACTTGGGGTAAAGGGCCTGTTAACACATAGCAATATCGCTAGCGGTATCACTAAAACGTCACCGCTTTTGTGACGGAGCAGCAATATCACTAGCGATATCGCTACATGTGACACTTACCTCCGACTGGCTCCCCCGCTGGATATCGCTGATCGCGCGAGATTGGCCTGGTCCATTTCTCGTCGTCAGCTTCCTGCTG
This sequence comes from Dendrobates tinctorius, assembly GCF_039654945.1. NCBI lineage: Eukaryota > Metazoa > Chordata > Amphibia > Anura > Dendrobatidae > Dendrobates > Dendrobates tinctorius. Next base: position 780,406 of record NW_027361737.1, on the reverse strand, counting down.
GCGCCGACGAGCGACTCCATGGACGCAGGTGGAAGACGTCACCCTCGCCACTTCTGACAGGTAAGTAACGACCACCGACCACTGCTGCGCTGCTGGTGAGATCTGCCTGTTTGGCAGCTCACTAGTGACCATTTAGCGATGCACCAGCGATCCTGAACGGGTTGCTTCGTTGTCGGGATCGCTGGTGCATCGCTAAATGTAAAGGGGCCTTAACCTATTTGAAATGGATGTGTTAAAAAAGGAAAAACTATTTATTTACATTTAACTGATTACATTAAGATTACATTATCTTTGTGAGAAAATAAATGACATAGAATCAATATAAACCATGAATAATATGTCAACATTTCAAGCCAAGTATTTAAGTGAATAGAAGCAATGTAATTTCTCCTTTAAACAAATAGCGGTCTACATTTTTACAGTTTGTTACTTAACATGAGTGGTTGGTACAGAATATAATCTTGGACAATTTTGGACAAAATTTCAACATAATATATATATTTATATAATTGCCTTGTAATGTTTTAATTTCCTGTTCTGTCCAGAAGTCACCGTATCCCAGAATTCCAAGCGGAGGAAGTTCACCAACCGCCATATTGGGACACCCAAGTGATGGGTGTGTCAATATGGAAACTGCTGCTGGTACCAACCTATTGAGCGGTACCACCAGTGGAACAACGTCGCAACACACACACACACACTCTATACGCCGTACGCACCACACACACTCGCACACACTCACTCTCACACACTCACACAAGCACACTCACACTCTCACTCACTCATACTCACACTCACATACTCACACTCACTCTCACACACTCACATTCACTCATACTCACACTCACACAGCCTCTTGCGCGGTATCACCAGCGGAACACCGTTGCACTGTGCCTGCGTGAATTCCATGAAGGCGCAGTGAATCATTCGGCTGATGCAGGTGGCAGATGCACGGCGTGTTTACAGGCAGAGGAAGCCGGTCACATTAAAGGGGTTTTCCCACGAACGAAAGTTCATTTTAAAAATTGTCTGTGTCTGACTGTGTACGGCGCATACCACATCTCCTGGGCAGAGGAGGAAGCAAAAGACAATACTGACATTACAGCAGGGGATCACAGAGGATTCATTCTGTGAGGTAAAATAATTCACTGACTGTTTTTAAACAATATTTTACCTCACAAAATGTATCCTCTGCAATCTCCTGCTGTAATGGCAGTATTGTCTATTGCTTCCTCCCCTGCCCAGGAGCTGTGGTATGTTCTGTACACGGTCAGACACAGGGGTGAGAGATACAGAGCACAGGGGGGAGACAGCTCAAACGGGACAGCACATGAGGGGAGAGCACAGCACAGGAAGGATAGAGACAGTACAAGGGGGATAGCACATGGGGTAGACAGGTCAAAGAAGAGAGCATAGACGGGAGAAGTCAGCACATGGGGAAAGAGAGAGTGGATAGCTGAGTGAGCACATGGGGGGAGATTCTCAATGCTGCAAAGCCTGCCCCATCGTGACATTACTGCCCTCGGCTTCCATCTAGTATATATATATATTTATATATACACACTCAGTATATTAATATATATGTATATATATAAAGAGAGAGATATCTATATTTTTTTATAGATTTATCTCTCTTATATATAAATATATATATATACATAGAAATATATTTACATATATATGTGTATATACATGTATTTGCCTTTGAAATATAACTACAATGTGATGAAATTATGCAAAGCACAATTTTGCTGACTCGAAGGTCTACAATAGGACAACTTTAGTGACCAACAAAGCCATCAGTGACAACTGAACCAAATGCATTACACAATAGGTTACCAAGGCAATAAATATAATAAAGACATCCTACAGTGTGTCTGCTAAAGTTTTAAACTGATGTATCAAAGTTCAATTACTTAGGACAGATCCTTTTGGTAACACACATAGACATATATTCACTGGTCAACATTAAACCATCTGTATTGTACATTTGTGACTAGTACAAGTTGCTATATTGATTGGGTACAGAGCCAAAGATTTCACTGATAAGCCATTATGTAATTTCACCAAGATTAGTCTCACACAAAACCAAAAAGTGGATCTAGAAAGAAGTATAAAGATCCCTTTTCACATTAGATAAGAGAAAAAACGGAGGAAATAGAGTCTATGCTAATTTACAAAAATATCAAATTTTATTAGTCATATAAAAATGACACATGTGCAACAATAATAACACTAATTAAATAAACAGACTGTGTACAAAGAGGGTACATACACAACAAAAGTGACCAAAATATCCTAAGATGTAGCTAAGGTGGACTGCTATCACAATGGGCACATGTGGGACAAAGTAATAATGCCTCTGTGCTCAAGAGATCTCACATGAACTTGGATAGTCCCAGAAATATCAATCATGATGTTAAGTCCAAGTGTTCAGGGCTCTCCAGATGACAGTAATGAAAGTACAGAAACCAAAAATTTATCACATGTATAAGAGAGCACCGGACACCGAGACACCCCATGAAACTGGGACATCACAATGTAATGTGAAAAAAATTTTTTTGACAGCACAGCAGGGACAATTCAATCAACAATAGTACATCATATATAATTACCCATCATGTTTCCAAATGTGAGCGCAGGAGAAACAAACCCCGACGTACGTTTCGATGTGCTAACCTTCCTCAGGGGGCATGGCTTTAATGTGCCCAGGTTCCCATATAAATACCCAGCATGCTTGCTGATTAACCAATGAAATTTACCAGAACATAACAACACAAGTGGGCATCTGATGACCGCTCATAGGCGTTACTCCCACCCAATACAGGGGCGGACAGCCCAGTCCCACCAATAGTAGCGATAATTATTATTGTTGCACATGTGTCATTTTTATATGACTAATAAAATTTGATATTTTTGTAAATTAGCATAGACTCTATTTCCTCCGTTTTTTCTAGTATCTATTAGGGAGTCGCTGCTGTTATGCAATCTTGCTCTTTTTATGAAGCATGATAATTATCCATTAGTATGTTATTTACTATATTTTGGAGATTTGTTATATTATCAGTCTTTTCTGTGTTTTTCACAGCCATTTCCTCCAAAAATCCTATGGATTATAAAGCACGTGAACAGACGTGGCTGACACGTATTAATGAGGTGTTCAGTGACCAATCCAAAATATCGGTAGCAAGCGGTGGTAAGGATATACAGGAGACGACAAAGAGGCTTAAGAGCCTATTACAAAAACGAACAAGAGTTTGGTGGAATCGAGCGTTTTTAAATAAATATATAGAAACAGGTCTGGTACCGAGAGGTCTGAGAGTCCAAGTTTTCCCTTCTTTTGAGGTAGAGGATGTAGCGTTCCGGCATAAATGGGAAGAATTGGCTAATAACTGTTCGAAGGGGTTTATGGAACTTTTGGCAATTCAGAATAAGGAATTTATAGATACATTGGATATGGAGATAGAGGATATTCAAAAGAAATTAAAACAGGAACTATCTGATGGTGAATTACAGGTAATTCACCAAGAAATTGATAATGAATTTCAAAAGTGGGAAAAAGAAATTTGTGCTAATAAAACTACGAAATTCCAGAGAGATACCAAAGATAAGTTATCTAATGCTATGTATAGGTGGAATCGGAGAACACGTCGTTCCAAAAACCTCCCAAGACAGAGGTCTACCTCTCTCACTTCATATGCCTCTAGTGAAGAATCGTCTAAATCTAGATCAACTACAAACTATCAAACTACTAACTTGCCCTCTAATAGAGATATACAGTCGACGAAACGGAAATTTACGTTTCCTAACAAACAGGATAAGAGAGACAAGAAGAATAACTTGGAGGTAATCAATCTATCCAAACATGTCCTTACAACAGCTCAGTTAGAGGTTCTGTCAAGGGGTCTTACGTTTTCTCCCACTAACTCGTACGATTCTTTCACAGCCATAAAGGACCTACACTTATTCGCGAGAAAATTGATTCTAAAGAAGTTATATGCGAAAAAAGGTAATGAACATTCACACGCTAACCATATAGAAGAGGAGGCATTGCAGGCCTTAGAGGATTTACTTGATGAGCAGGATACGGTGTCAAAAGATATGTTCCCAAGGTCACTCTATCCACGTTCTGCTAGGTTTCCCCCCTTGTCTCTGTGTCCCGTGGTGGACATTTTCACCAGAATGGTTATGGAGGATTTCAAAAGAATCCCCCATAAACGAAGAAGAGACAATCTTACAGCTTCACAGCGATTAGCTTTAAGAGAATTACAGTCTCTTGAAGATATAGTCATCAAGCCAGCAGACAAGGGGGGAAACATAGTAATTTGGCCGCAGGATATGTACGAAAAGGAGGCATATAGGCAACTGAGGGATAAAAAGACCTATCTTAGACTTGAACATAGCCCTCTTAAGGCCTTCTCAGCGGAATTGGAAATTATTCTTAATGAAGCTTTTGAGAGGGGCATAATCCCCCAAAAAATCTTTGATGGATTGTTTATCAAATTTCCAAAGATACCTACAATATATTTCATGCCTAAAATTCATAAAAACGCTGTTGAGCCACCAGGGCGTCCCATTGTGTCGGGCATAGGGGGTCTTTGTGAACCAATATGTAAATTTGTCGATTATTATTTAAAGCCATTGGTTGAGGCCTTGCCCTCCTATGCTCGTGACACAATGGACGTCCTGGCTAGAATCGATGGCATGACTCTTGATCATGACCTGCTTCTGGTGACTGCAGACATAGAGTCACTATATACGTGCATCCGTCACCAGGACGGTCTTGATGCATGCCGTTTCTTTTTGGATAATAGTAATTGGGAGGGCTCACTTTGTGATCTTGTTCTGGAATTGTTAGACTACATACTGACCCATAACTTCTTTGTTTTTAGAGAACGCTTCTATTTGCAGCAGTGCGGCACTGCAATGGGTGCGGCCTGTGCGCCTTCCTTCGCCAACCTCTTCCTAGGTTACTGGGAGAGGGAGGTTTTTGGGGGGGAGGGCGCCCAGGCTGCTGACCATGTGCAGTGCTGGCTGCGCTATATAGATGACGTATTTATTGTATGGCAGGGAACAGAACAACAACTATGTAGTTTTATGGAAGGATTAAACCATAATCCCTTTAACATTAAACTTACTTACACTCATAGTAAGACCGAGGTGGACTTCCTAGATATCAAAATCTTGGTGGATGAAAATTTACAGTTGCAGACAGATATATATCGGAAGCCCACCTCGGTTAATTCATTGCTACATGCTACTTCCTGCCATCCGGAGGCTACTGTTAGGGCGATCCCTACAGGACAATTCTTAAGATTAAGAAGAGTTTGTTCCTCTGATTTGAGGTTTGAATACCATGCCAGAGATCTTGAGAATAGATTTAAAATGAGCGGCTACAGCAACAGAAGTGTTAAATATGGATATATGAGAGCTAAGAAGAGTCAGCGTACGTCTTTATTACATTCCACGAATAGGACAAGAAAGCAAAATGAGGATCAAGTCAGATTTATCTCAAAGTTTAATGGTGAATGGTCGACCATGAAACAGTGCCTACAGCGGCATTGGAACATTCTCAAAACCGATCCATCTATAGCTTCTTTCCTGCCTGAAAGGCCACTTATGACAGCTAGAAGAGGCTATAATTTGTCAGATGCCCTCGTACACAGCCACTATGTCCCACAAATTAAAAACCCTTTTAAATCAAAGGGTCCACCACAGGGTTGCTTTCCCTGTGGGAGCTGTGTGGCCTGTAAAAATATTATGCGAACTAATATTTTTATCTCCACTGATGGTTCCAAGCAATTTTCAATTCGACAACATATTACCTGTGCTACGACACAGGTAATATATTATGCCACTTGTGGCTGTCAAAAAATCTACATAGGCTTGACCTCACGCCAACTCCGAATTCGTACAAGGGAGCATGTTCGAGACATTATGGCAGCAGCTGCCGTCACAGACCTCTCAACCTTAAAGACAATAGCAAAACATTATAAGCAATTCCACCAATGTAACCCTAAATCATTTATGGTTAGGGGTATCCAGCACATTCACAGTGGAATCCGAGGGGGTGACATACAGCGCTTATTAGCACAAAAGGAATGTATGTGGATCACCACCTTGGGAACAATGTCCCCCCAGGGTTTGAATGAATCACAGGGATTCGCTTCTTTCCTGTGATTGGACTGGATTGACCCCTCTTGTCCGTTTTTAACTATTGAATGTTCTCTCATCTCATTATGAGTGTCTTCTCCTGTTCCCTATTTTTGGTTTTAAATTTGGCTTTTATTCTCTGTTGGTTTTTATTTTTTGTTCATTGTTTGTACTATTATCTTTTCAGTGACCAACATTTTTGGCCTAGTCCTAGGTGATCCCATTGATGAGTCTCTAGTATATCCATATAGTCGTTCCGGGTACAGCAATAACACGCTTTCAGACATAATGCTAAAACAGGAGCATTCAAGCTAACGCATTATCTATGAGACATCTGTACTATGAAGAATGGATCCGGATTGAATATTATATGGAGTAACTTCAATCAAGCTATGGACTAACTTTTTGTCCCAGTTTTGCTTCTCATTAATCCCTTTTTTTTTTCTGTTACATTTATATTTTGTTGACTTTATATATATGCGGGTATGTGCGCGCATGCGTGTGTGTACAAACATTTGTGCGCATATACATTTGTGCATGCATTTGATAAATTGATATATACTTTTGTTATGTTAGTATACATCTGTACACTGCATCTAAATAGTATTATTTTTTTATATTTCCCATCTAATTTATCAATGCTCTCTCCTCTGCCAGTTGCATTTGTGGGTGTTTCTCTTTTCCTTTTTTACCCGATGCCCTCGGAGCGTCCTCCCTGTCTTTTGTTTTGATTGTGTCGCTTGGTGACGGCCAGGCGCCGGCCACGCCACGTGACACATCAGCTGGGCGGAAGTGACGCGCGAGGTCACGGGCAGGGGGTTTACATCCGCCCTCCAGTATTGGCACGTCCCGCCCCACAGTGCGGGCGGAAGTGACGCGCTTTACACATAACTACTGGAGGATGCGTTTACTACATTTACCTTCTGCCTACATGTGATGACGATTATCGCTATTATTGGTTGGATTGTCACGCTCTGCTCCACATTGTGGGCGGAAGTGACGTGTCTACATGCAACTGCCAGAGGATATGTTTTATTGCCCTCACTTTCTGTTTATATGCGATGATGATTATCGCTACTATTGGTGGGACTGAGCTGTCCGCCCCTGTATTGGGTGGGAGTAACGCCTATGAGCGGTCATCAGACGCCCACTTGTGTTGTTATGTTCTGGTAAATTTCATTGGTTAATCAGCAAGCATGCTGGGTATTTATATGGGAACCTGGGCACATTAAAGCCATGCCCCCTGAGGAAGGTTAACACATCGAAACGTACACTCACTGGCCACTTTATTAGGTACACCTGTCCAACTGTGTGTTAAGACTTAATTTCTAATCAGCCAATCACATGGCGGCAACTCAGTGCATTTAGGCATGTAGACATGGTCAAGACAATCTCCTGCAGTTCAAACCGAGCATCAGTATGGGGAAGAAAGGTGATTTGAGTGCCTTTGAACGTGGCATGATTGTTGGTGCCAGAAGGGCTGGTCTGAGAATTTCAGAAACTGCTGATCTACTGGGATTTTCACGCACAACCATCTCTAGGGTTTACAGAGAATGGTCCGAAAAAGAAAAAAAATCCAGTGAGTGGCAGTTCTGTGGCCGGAAATGCCATGTTGATGCCAGAGGTCAGAGGAGAATGGGCAGACTGGTTCGAGCTGATAGAAAGGCAACAGTGACTCAAATTGCCACCCGTTACAACCAAGGTAGGCAGAAGAGCATCTCTGAACACACAGTGCGTCGAACTTTGAGGCAGATGGGCTACAGCAGCAGAAGACCACACTGGGTACCACTCCTCTCAGCTAAGAACAGGAAACTGAGGCTACAATTTGCACAAGCTCATCGAAATTGGACAGTAGAAGATTGGAAAAACGTTGCCTGGTCTGATGAGTCTCGATTTCTGCTGCGACATTCGGATGGTAGGGTCAGAATTTGGCGTAAACAACATGAAAGCATGGATCCATCCTGCCTTGTATCAACGGTTCAGGCTGGTGGTGGTGGTGTCATGGTGTGGGGAATTTTTTTCTGGGCACTCTTTGGGCCCCTTGGTACCAATTGAGCATCGTTGCAATGCCACAGCCTACCTGAGTATTGTTGCTGACCATGTCCATCCCTTTATGACCACAATGTACCCAACATCTGATGGCTACTTTCAGCAGGATAATGCGCCATGTCATAAAGCTCGAATCATCTCAGATTGGTTTCTTGAACATGACAATGAGTTTACTGTACTCAAATGGCCTCCTCAGTCACCAGATCTCAATCCAATAGAGCATCTTTGGGATGTGGTGGAACGGGAGATTCGCATCAGGGATGTGCAGCCGACAAATCTGCGCCAACTGTGTGATGCCATCATGTCAATATGGTCCAAAATCTCTGAGGAATGCTTCCAGCACCTTGTTGAATCTCTGCCACGAAGAATTGAGGCAGTTCTGAAGGCAAAAGGGGGTCCAACCCCTTACTAGCATGGTGTACCTAATAAAGTGGCCAGTGAGTGTACGTCGGGGTTTGTTTCTCCTGCGCTCACATTTGGAAACATGATGGGTAATTATTTATGATGTACTATTGTTGATTGAATTGTCCCTGCTGTGCTGTCAAAAATTTTTTTTTCACATTACATTGTGATGTCCCTGTTTCATGGGGTGTCTCGGTGTCTGGTGCTCTCTTATACATGTGATAAATTTTTGGTTTCTGTACTTTCATTACTGTCATCTGGAGAGCCCTGAACACTTGGACTTAACATCATAATTGATATTTCTGGGACTATCCAAGTTCATGTGAGATCTCTTGAGCACAGAGGCATTATTACTTTGTCCCACATGTGCCCATTGTGATAGCAGTCCACCTTAGCTACATCTTAGGATATTTTGGTCACTTTTGTTGTGTATGTACCCTCTTTGTACACAGTCTGTTTATTTAATTAGTGTTATTATTGTTGCACATGTGTCATTTTTATATGACTAATAAAATTTGATATTTTTGTAAATTAGCATAGACTCTATTTCCTCCGTTTTTTCTAGTATCTATTAGGGAGTCGCTGCTGTTATGCAATCTTGCTCTTTTTATGAAGCATGATAATTATCCATTAGTATGTTATTTACTATATTTTGGAGATTTGTTATATTATCACATTAGATAAGAGTTGGTGAACCTGCTTATTTCAGTGGTATCGGCTGACCATCTAAGGTCGGCCAAGGAGCTAATGTGTTGACTGAAGAAAAATTCCGCAGTCATATAATCTATTTTTCTAGGCTAAGGGCCCCGTCACACATAGCGGTCTCGCTAGCGAGATCGCTGCTGAGTCACTAGTTTTGTGATGTAACAGCGATCTCACCAGCGAGATCGCTGTGTGTGACATCGATCAGCGACCAGCCCCCCTGCCAGAATTGCTGATCGCTGTTGGAAAGCCCTGGACATTTTTTTGGTCGCTGGTCTCCCGCTGGCCAGCACGCATCGCTGTGTGTGATAGGCGGGAGACCAGCGATCAGCTGGTAACTAAGGTAAATGCAGGGTTTCTAAGCACTGCACTTTGCTTAGAAACCCTCTGTGTACCTTAGTTACCAGCGCGCTGATGCAGGGAGCTGGTAACTAAGGTACACATAGGGTTTCTAAGTGACATGCGCTCTTAGAAACCCGATGTGTACCTTAGTTACCAGCTCCCTGCATCATCGCGCTGGTAACTAAAGTACACAGCGATGCCGCGCGCTCAGCGTCGCTGGTCCTGATCACTGGTGAAGCTGTCTGTTTGACAGCTCACCAGTGATCATGTAGCGACTCACCAGCGATCCTGACACGTTGATATCGTTGTCGGGATCGCTGGTGAGTCGCTATGTGTGATGGGGCCCTTATTCCTTTCTTTATATTCTACAGTTTAAGGTTGATTAAGGAGCCAAGCGTTGCTGTGTATGAGAGAGTTGGAATAGATAACGGGATAATTTTTCGGTCAGAGTATATCTATTGTGTATGACCATCTTAAATCCTTCCTTTATATTTTCTGATCTAAGGTCAGCTAAGAAGTGTAGCATTCCTATATAGAGGGAGTTGGGACAGACAGTTGTCAGTTGAATGCTAGTTTGTCTGACAGCTATCTAATATGCAGGGCCAGCTTATGTCTCTCCTTTATAGTTTTCCAATCTAAAGTAGGCTAAGGAGCTGTTCATTCCTGAGTATGTCAGAGTCCTGAAAAATAACTATCAGTTGAATTATTTACAAGTCTAGTGTGTTGACTATATTAAGTCTTTTCTGTGTATATTCCATTCTTTTTAATCCCACTTTTGGCTTTGGCTCAAGAACTACATTGATGTTTTTCCTCTCAAAAATGCTGTGGGCGATATTACTACTATAGTATCCAGTCAAGTTAATTGTCCTCTCCAAATACACAAGGTATCAGTAATAAGGATGAGCGAATCCAGACAGTAAAGTTCAGGGTTCGTACCGTACACCTAGTGTCTGGTACCAAAATCCGAAGACACAAACTTTTTCACGGAAGTCCGTTTTACTGTTCGGGTTTGGTGTTGAATAAAGTTTGTTGAAAGGCTACAGAACAGCCAATCCACAAGTTTTTAGGCTGTGGGCACTTCCAGAGCTATCTCAGCTATGCCAAATATTGCAACACGTGACCCGGCCTGTATAAATGCTGTATCACAGTTGGCACCGCCATTGTGATCTAATTAGTGTAGGGACAGTGTAAAACAAATAAATATTTTTAAAAAATGACATGGCGTCCCCAAGCCAAGGGAAAGCAGACAGCTGTGAGCTGGTCTTATTATGCTGGGAAGGGGTCATTATCCATGGAGCTTCCATGCATATTAATATCAACCCACAGCTGTTTGCTTTGCCTTTGCTGGTTATTAAAAATGGGAGACCCAAAAGAAAATGACATGAGGTTCCCCCAATTTTTAATAATCAGTTAAGTCAAAGCAGACAGCTGTGGGATGATATTATTAGGCTGGGATGGTCAATGGATATTGTCCCCTTACAAGCCTAATAAGACTATCCCTCAGCTACACCATAAATGATGCATCCATTAAATTCACCAATTCTGATGCAGTCGCAATTGGAGTAAGTTTTTTTAGGTTGATAGCTGTTAAAAATCAGCTTGCATCAAGCCCAGGGATTAGTAATGGGGAGGCATCTATCAGACACCCCCATTAATTATTAATCCCATATTTCAAAATAAAAAGATAATCACAGGAAAAAAAGTTGATTAGAATAGAAACTCCCCCACACATTCTCTGGTTTACCCATTTAAGATAATTACAACAGCTCTGACGTAATCCATTGTTGTTCCCATGACCTCCAGTGATTCTCTCCTGAGAGTGAGCGTCGTATGTTCGCAGTTATGTCTCATGGGTGATGATATAAATAATGTAAGCACCAGAATTGGTGCATCTAATGGATGTGCCATTTCTGGTGCAGCTGTAGGCTGGTCTTGTTAGGCTGGGAAGGGCTTAATATCCATTGACCTTCCCAGCCTTTTAATATCGGCCCCCAGCTGTCTGCTTTGCCTTAGTTGGTTAATAAAAATAGGGGGACCTGTGAAGATCTGAGGTTGTTGGTTGTCATAATCACATAGGCAGGTTAACAATGCAACTATTTTTTATTCCTTACATCCATGGTTCTACAGGAAATCCAGGTAGATGGCCAAAATTCATTGCCCACAGTCCACAAGATTCCCTCCTCAGGGCAGGTAGTCCCGCCACCCCCGTACCAAGCGATACTCACTATCTCCCAACTTCTGGTTGGCCCACAGATTTTGTATATCCTGTCAGTATAGTCTGTAGTCACAGTCCATGCTCTGCCAGATGACAGAGACCACAACTGATGCCCATGTATCGAGCAATAGTCCTTAAGAAGTTCATGAAATCCAGAAGACAGATCCCTCAACTGTAGAAGGGGGATCCAGACCAGCTGGCAACCAATCTCCAAAACTCCGTAGACCATCCATCCATGGCTCCAGAACCTCAGCCTAGAACCTCTCCACTCAATGTCACTATCCCAATTCCCTGACTAAACATGTGGCTTCTTTTCTTCCTCCCCTTAAACATTTGCTTTTAGCTCAAAGAATGAAGAATGTTCCAGAAGCCCATCACTTGAGACTACATGTGAAACACCCTCTAGTGATGGCTCCATTTGGTCTACAATCCCCATTAACGCAATGGAACTAGTGGCTGGATGAACAATGGAATGATTGTGCTCCTTGATTACTAATCTTGGGTATGGCCTTATGTATGCATGAGATCTAGCCTGTACATCTTCCTCTGCTTACTGTCACTGAATGGAAACATTGATTCCTGAGGCAGAACTGACGAGCAAGAAAATTTCTAATAAAACACAGCAAGCAAATCTCTAATAAAACACAACAATAATATTGACGTTTCTGGGGCTCCGTGCTTGAAAAAGTCTGCATCTCTTAATGTTGTGTACTCCATTTAAAGTGCATTGGTCCAATAGTCTTTAGTAAGTGGCCAGCTCCTCACAAGACTCGAAAGAAAATGAAGTAGGGTCCCCCACCTATTAATTAGCAATCAAGGCATAGCAGACAGCTACGGGATGATATTAATAGCCTGGGAAGGTTCATGGATATTGTTCCCTTCCCAGCCTAAGACCAGCCCTCAGTTACCCCAGAAAAGGTGCATCCATAAACAAATGCACCAATTCTGCTTCTTAGAATCGTTTCTTCCCGATTGCCCTGGTGCAGTCACCATCAGGGTAATTTTTTTTGGGTTGATGTCAGCTGTGTAATATCAGCTGGCATGAAGCTCATTGGTGAGTAATGGGAAGGCATCTATCAGACACCCCAATTATTAACCATGTATTTAAAAATAAGAGGCCAACCACAGGAAAAAATGTTTATTAGAATAAAGAGTCCCCCACACGTTCCCTAGTTTACCCATTTATTATTAAAAGATAATCCCAGCAGCTCCGATGTAATCCATTCTGGTTCCCATGACATCCAGTGATTCTCTCCTGCAACCTAAGGAGCATCGTTTAGTCATGGTCATGTCTCAAGGGTGATGATGAAACTAATGTAAGCTTATACAATGTTACTATAGAACAGGGTTAGTAGTGCTTTGCACTGCTCACGGAATTAAATGGCATTCATGCATTTTAGAGTCAATGAAAATGGCAAAAAAGTGTTACATTTATCAAAAGTATGCAGGTGGTATAATACATTTGGAACATCTGGAAGCTTTCCTCAATACACATAGCATTGTGCGTTACAGTTAAATTAGTGACAGTATGTACAATTGGTGGAGGAAGGTTGATCTTGATGGACTTAAGTCTTTTATCAACCTATGTAACAATGTAACTAAAGTTTGATACCTCAAATCTCCTGGCTGTTGTACATATACACTTAAAGGGGTTGTCTACTACTAGGACAACCCCTTCTGAAACTAAATGTTCAGCCCTGATAAAATAATGAAGTCTTTCAGCATCTCTTTAACCCCTTAACCTCCGGATGTATTTTCATTTTTGCATTTTTTTTTTTTTGCTCCCTTTCTACCCAGAGCCATAACGTTTTTATTTTTTGGTCAATATGGCCATGTCAGAGCTTGTTTTTTGTGGGACAAGTTGTACTTTTGAATGGAACCATTGGTTTTCACATATATTGTACTAGAAAATTGGAAAAAAAATCCAAGTGTGGTGAAATTACAAAAAAAGTGCAATTCCACAATTGTTTTTTGTTTTGCTTTTTTACGATGTTCACTAAATGCTAAAACTGACCTGCCATTATGACTCTTCAGGTCATCATGAGTTCATAGACACCAAACATGTCTAGGTTTTTTTTTATATAAATGTTGAAAAAAATTCAAATCTTTGTTAAAAAATGCGCCATTTTCCTATACCCATAGCTTCTCCATTTTTCATGTTCTCAGGTTGGGTGAAGGCTTATTGTTTGTGCACCGAGCTGATGTTTTTAATGATACCATTGTGGTGCAGATATGATATCTTGATCGCTAGCTATTGCATTGTAATTCAATGTTGCGGCGACAAAAAAACGCAATGATGGCGTTTTGACTTTTTCTTGTTACGCCGTTTAGTGATTGGGTTAATTCTTTTTTATATTGATAGATCGGGTGATTCTGAATGTGGCGATACCAAATATGTTAATGTTTGATTTTTTTTATTGCTTTATTTTGAATGGGGTGAGGGGGGGTAATTTGAAGTTTTATATATATTTTTAAATGTTTTTATTTTTTTTTTCCTTTTAGCATGCTTCAATAGTCTTCATGGGAGACTAGAAGCTGCCATAACCCAATTGCCTCTGCTGCATACAGGCGATGATCAGGTCCCCTGAATGTAGCAGAATTGCTGACTTGCTATGAGCACCGACCAATGCGCGGCACTCATAGCAATCCAGCAGTGACAACCATAGAGGTCTGCTGGAGACCTCTGGTTGTCATGACAACCCATCGGCGACCCTTGGTCATGTGACATGGGTGGCGATGGGAGGGATTTCCAGCATGCTTGCTGGAAGCACGTGTTAAATGCCGCTGTGAGAGTTTGATAGCGGCATATAATTAGTTAACAGCCACGGGTGGATTGCAATTCCACCTGCGGCTGTTAGGCTAATTTAACACTAGCATTTGGAGGTGCAGCGCACGCTTGGCATGATGCTCCGCCCCCTGCCGATCCTCCTCCGGTCAGCTCCGCCAATGGGGGGAAGACGCTCCATGCAACCTGCATACCCTATCTTTAGCATTGGGTTTGCAGGCCATGCGCAGATATGCTTTTGCCGGTGCATCCGTCCTTTGGCGCTGCGCCAACCAGCGCCAAACGCACCGTGTTGCATTTTGGTGCGCTCGGCACACCGTCAAAAGGACGCATGCGCCGGCAAACACATACCTGCGCATGGCCTGCATACCCAATGCTAAAGATAGGGTACGCAGGTCGCATGTAGCATCATGCGCCCATAGGCGGAGCGGCCGGGGGGAGGCGCGGCCAGGGGCAGAGCTTAGCAGCGTCCATGCACAGACCGACGCAGGTCAGTGAAACGCTAGTGTGAAACTAGCCTTAGAGGCACATGTCAGCTGTTCAAAACAGCTGATATGTGCCAGAAAAGCTGTGCGCTCAGCGCCGGAGCCCACATCAAAGGGATTGTGTCCAATATCGGCACACTATTACGTCTGATGTCGGAAAGGGGTTAACATATTTAGCAGTGTTTGTCTACACTTCTCAGTCAGTATCCTTTCTCAAAACTCTTTTCTCTCTTAAAGGGAATCTGGTAGTAAGATCACCCTTCCTAAGCCGTCTGTATGGGCAAGTAAGTCATAGAAAGTTGGAAAAAATGATACCAATGTTTTATTCCAGAGAAATCCACATTTTTCTCAATTTGTAAGTGAGCTGTTAAGATGAATTGTCCGGACATAGATCTCCCTGAAAACCTGCCTGCATAGCTTATTTTACATGAAGGAAACGTTACCAGTGTGAGACATTTAGATCAGGAGAGCAGACTGTCAGTCATTACATGTCTCACACTGGTATGCCTTCTTTAAATTTTTAAATAAACCCTAGAGGCAGATTCCCCTGGAGATCTATATGCAGTCCATAGATCTTAAGAGCTCATTCATATTTTAGGAAAACTGTGGATTTCTCTGGAATATGATATCTGATCGCAGATATCAAGGTACCAATTTTTTCAACTTCCTATAACCTATATGTTCATATAGATGACTTAGGAGAGTTGATCCTACTGTCAGATTGTCAGATTCCGTTTTAACAGGGTATTAAAATATGTATGAAAAGCATATTACAAGACTTGACTGAGGTCTGGTGGTCATAAGATTGACGTAAAAAATTTTGCTTTTGTAAAATTAGCCAAAATATGACAATTAGTAAATATCCAGTGTTACAAACAAGCTATTATTTTTATAATGGTTAAAAATAGATAACACATTTCTGAGCTCTCATCTAGAATTAATCTTTCCAGAGGGTCAACTGCTAATGAATAGTTTACTACATACAGACATCCTGATTTCATAAATGAAAAGTAATGCCGGCAAGAACAGGAAATATTTGGCTTCACAACCAGCAAGATTTCACCTTCAAGCAGATCTGAAAATGAATGCAATGATTACATTTGCTGCTTTTGTCAACACTTCCAGGTCTTATCTGTGCCAGTTTCCATACATGACGCCCACCATGGATTCTCTCAGACCTCATACACATTCCCATATTTTGTCTGTATATAATTAGAAATGCAAAAAAAGTAGAATGGGGACTCAAATTAACCTCTAAATACCTTTGGCAAAGTAAAAATGTTGGCATCCTCCATCGCGTCATATTTTTATTGTTTAGAAGCATTGTTTCTATGGGAAAATATCAACTGTGTTTTCCCTATCCTGGATCACAGTAATTGAGGAGGATGAGGAGTTCCATGAGCTACGTACTACAGTGAAACTCATAAGGTAGAAGGAGAAAATTGGCAATCCTGAGGATCTGGGTAACTGCAAAAAAGACCAAATTTTAATAGCTAAATGATTGGGTCATAGAATTTTGGTTGCAGCAGGTCTTTTACGGCGTTGCTAGTATGCAGTGGTTAGCACCTAATTAAAGTGGTCCTGTGAAAGGCATCAACAAACTGATGACAGATTCATAGACACCCAATCCTCCTTTTGACAGTTGAGGAGTGAAGGCTCGCTCATATGGTTTGTTTCATAAATTGCTCAAGACATATGAGGCCTTCAAATGGAAATAGTGCTGATATCGACACCCTGAAACCGTTAAAAGCACTTATAATGAGAATGTGAGCAGAAACAGACTATGGAGCAATGGAAGAAGGCAGCCTAAGCTGACGTTTCACCAATTTTACATCATGTAAATGGCACAGGTATATGGCTTACTTTTCTGGAGAAGAGGTGACACCAGGATGTACTATGGGAAGAAAGCAAGGAGGCAGCTGAGATAGTGTGATAATCAAGATATTAAGTTTTATCATTCATATAGATGTTAATATGATACATAACATCTACCAGAAGATTGTAGCAAACCACCCCACTTCATAGTTTTAGAATTCCCTAACAGATGTGCTCTCTTTCACCAGGATAATGTGTCCTGTCCTCTGCAATATTAGTTAAAGCCTGGTTTGAGTAACAAGACAAAGAGTTCAAGGTCTTGACGTGATTTTCACTTTTCAAATATCCCAATCTGACAATCTGTGAGACATGGTTAAAAAGCAAACTGTCAGCTCCATGGAGGCCTCACTTGACAATTTACAAGACTTAATAGATCTGCTGATAATGTCTTGGTGAAAGATATCAAATTGCATCTTCAGTGGACTAAGGCCCCTTTCACGCATCAGTTTTTTGCCGTCAGTCACAATCCACAGTTTTTTGAAAAAAACTGATCCAGCGACTGATGCCCTGGATCTGTTTTTTTCTCATAGACTTGTATTAGTGACGGATTGCGACAGATAACCTCACGTTTTGTCCGTCTTTCGCCGGATCCGTCGAAAATTTTTTTCTCCGGTGTCTGGACACGATGCACAAAGCAACGGTTTTTGTGTCCGTCGAAAAATCGGACAGCGGCGTATCCGTCGCTGTCCGTTGTTTGCTAGAATGAAAGCCTATGGGTGTCATCCATCAAATGACGGATCTGTTTTCTTTAACTGAGCATGTTCCTGACAGGTTAAAACACAAAAGAAAGAATACAAAATAGAAAAAACACGGCACTCAATAAGAGGAGAGAGGTGCACAAGTCGGGTATCCAGCCAACTAACAATGTAGTACAAAAACTTGGCACTCAAAAGAAAAAATGATTTGACAGTTCCTTTATTGTAAAAAGCATCCAGTTCAATATACACCTTTGAATGTTTTCGGTCATACAATTGACCTTCATCAGAAATGGAATTTTTTTACAGTTAGTTTTAACTAGAATGAGTTTACAAAAAGACAAGACATTACAATTAGTGAACAAATAAGTATATAACAAATAACTGAGCAATAGGATGCTGATGATAAACGCATGAACATCATGTAAAGTTTAAACAAGAAGTCGATGACTAAATAAATACTGAAATAGCGAATCCTGAGGTAAGGTTCAAGTGAGCTTAGTGAGACTCCACAGGTTCCATGGGCGGTGATAGAGAGTCCGTGCTGTGATGGTTTGTAAGGAACATATATAACTGACACAAATTCCATATTTATATCAGTATTTTAAATTACTTTTATTTCAGAATTTTGCAATGTAATTCATACACTTGATACTGTACAATAATTTACTAAAGCCCCACGTGCGTCACTTGCTGCCCATGTGTCGCTGGTGCTGATCGCTGGTGAAGCTGCCTGTTTGACAGCTCACCAGCGATCATGTAGCGACACACGAGCGATCCTGACAAGTCACCTCACTCTTTACAAGATCATTAGAGTTGAGCCAACCAATTGAAGGAGCATCAATTTTGATTCGAATCTATTGAAATTCACAGGTCCCAGTAAAT
Source organism: Dendrobates tinctorius (assembly GCF_039654945.1). Lineage (NCBI taxonomy): Eukaryota > Metazoa > Chordata > Amphibia > Anura > Dendrobatidae > Dendrobates > Dendrobates tinctorius. Next base: position 761,818 of record NW_027361737.1, on the reverse strand, counting down.
TTGAACAGTCTTCAATTTGATTTGCGAGGATTGGCCCCAAAAAAAAAAATTCCGGCGGCATTTCACAAACAGCTAAGGACTCAGAGAGAGATAATGACATCAGGTGCTGTCACAAGGGTCTCCCCATAATGCCTTGCAGCTATTACATCCCAAGCTCTAGCGCAGCCATTCAGGGGGGCTATCACAGCCAGTATAAATATGGATGTTGGCCAAGAAGCACCATTTTATGCATGTACAATGTAACAATAGGAGGTCAGAGTGCACAGCTCATTCTACCTGGGTATAAAAAGAGGCCTAGCCTGAATGTGGTATGTTACTGCAGTGCTGAAGCAGATAAAAATTGGGCGTTCTTGTCTCAGTCTGTGAATGCTAATTCAAATACTCAAATGACACATTGAAGTGCTGTACTTTTATAATCACTCAGAGTGACTGTGATCTGACTAATCTGTGATATACCCCTGTAATAACTTCTTAATAGCAGCCTTTTTTATTCTCTATGCACAAGTAGAGCAGTATGAAACCCCTCAGAGCTAATTTTGCCACAAAAAAAATCCTGATTTCAAGGCTTGTATATCGCAGAATGTGTTTTTCCAGCTTTGTAAGATGGGCTCAAAATGGGTTCAATACACTCCTAGGAGACCTTAAAGGTTTTATTGGTGTATTTTCTGAATGTGTTTATTTGTTCAGACATTTGTAAATCTGGAAGTGGGAAGCAGAGCGCACAATAGGGTGATACCCTATGAAGGGAGAGTATGAGAGTATTGGTTAAGCTCACCTGGTGGAGCTGTGACAGGCACAACTCCTATTTAGGCATGAAGATAAATACCTGCTGCTGCCCAGTGACTGGTGGGTAAATCCTTTAAGAGATATTGGATCCAGTTGGCTAAGATGTAGGTGGTCTCCACTGCTGGAGTAAATCAATTCTTCAGAAATGATGATGAAGAAAACGCTTTTTATTCACAACGCATTCCAACGCTTACTGGAATCTTTTTCAAGTAAAAAAAAAAACCAAACGGTTGGGTGACATTTTGTTTTTTTTCACTTGAAAAAGATGCTGGTTCAGCATTGTAACGGGTTGTGAATAAAAAGTTTTTTCCTCATCATCAGTTACGAAAAATTGATTCACTCTGTTCAAAAATATAGAAATAAACTGGATTCAAAAAGATATAAATAAGTTGAAGCAGTGGGCAGCAACTAACAGAGTGGTTTTTAACAGGGAAAAGTACTACATTTGGGTAATAAAACTGAAAAAAGCATATACAGAATGGGAGGAATAGGACAACAGTATACTAATAGATCACGGAGTGCACATGAGTCAACAGTGTGATGCAGCAGCAAAAAAGGCAAACACAGTTTTGGGATGCATTAACAGAAGCATACAGTCTAGATCAAGTGATGTCATTATTGCTCTCTACTCCTCTTTGGTCAGACCTCATCTGGAATACTGTGTCCAGTTTTAGGCACCACATTTTAAAAAAGACATAAACAAGCTAGAGCAAGTTCAGAGAAGAGCGACCAGACTGGTGACCGGTCACCAAACCTTGCCCTATGAGGAACGGTTACAGGATTTGGGAATGTTTAGCTTGCAAAAAAGAAGACTGAGAGGAGACTTAATAGCCGTCTACAAATATCTCAAGGGCTGTCACATTGTAGAAGGATTATCTTTATTCTCATTTGCACAAGGAAAGACTAGAAGCAATGGTTTGAAACCAAATAAGAGAAATAAGAGGTGACACAGATTAGATATTAGAAAAAACTTTTTGACAGTTAGGGTGATCAATGAGTGGAACAGGCTGCCACGAGAAGTGGTGAGTTCTCTTTCAATAGAAGTCTTCAAACAGAGGCTGGACAGACATCTGTCTGGGATGATTTAGTGAATCCTGCTTTGAGCAGGTGGTTGGATCAGATGACCCAGGAGGTCCCTTCTGACTCTACCATTCTATGATTCTAGCAGCGGAGCCCACCTACGTTTGTTCAGACATGCAGAGCATCATAGTCTGCTAGAAACATAGTGTGAAAAGAGGCTAATACTTTTATGTGCTTAACTTGGCAAAAATTAGCATTTTGGTCTAATTGTATAAAAAATGGTATAATTTCTTTTACATTGTACAATGCAATAGAGTGAGTCTTACTTCTTCAATTTTAACCCCTTCATGACAGGCAATACGCATTTTTACTGACCTGAGATATAAGAGAATATCATCCCCATACAGGAGACAATCCAGCAGCTGTTGGCTGTCCACTATATCTGAAAACTTGCTGTATCACAAATAATCGGTGTTGGTACAGTCCATATCTGTTTAACCTCTTAGCTCCTGCTGTAAAAAGTGACCACATCAAATAAATGGTTAATAGATTGTGGGGCTTGTACTTTAATCTAAGGGAAAACACCGTATGCACAACTTCAGAAGGTGCTCAAGTAGGGCCCCACACCATACATGAATAATAAAGAAAACTTGGCACTCAACTTCTAGAATATTTTTTTGATTTTTTTAATGCAGCCAGAAAATAATAGACGTTTCGGCCTCACTGGCCTTCATCAGTAACTATAAGTGAAAAAAATATATACAGCATATAATTCTAGAAGTTGAGTGCCAAGTTTTCTTTATTATTCATGTATGGTGTGGGGCCCTACTTCAGTACCTTCTGAAGTTGTGCATGCGGTGTTTTTCCTTTACTCGTATTGCCCTTACATATAGCACACTTCTTCCGTCATGTCCTCTCTCACATTTTCTTATAACGCAGAGGAAACCTCCAATATTATTGCACAAACCACCATTTCTAGTGAGTTTCTCAAGGCACCTCCAAAAGAAACTCGTGGGCGAGATTTGGAACGCGAACTGCGCCATCACGTAAATATAGAATTACATTGTGCAACCTTAACTGAATACCTTAAAGTAAAAATAATTCCTAGGGGACTTAGAGTCCCTCTACGCCCCACCCTCTTTGGTGATTCATCTGAGTACTGTTCCAAGTTTGAACAAATATTAAACAAATCCTCTTTTGATTTGATCACTCTGACTATAGAGCACCTGCACAAAGCCATCCAGTCCAGCAAGGAACGGATCCAAAATATAGAGTCTCAGCTCTCAGCAGCGAGTTCCTTAGAAGAACTGAATGCTCTCAAGTCTCAAATCCAAACCAAAATCGATCAACATAAAAGGGAGACAGAACAAAAGAAAAGGTTAAAATTCATTAGGGACACCGAACATTATGAGTTGGATAGAGTTTACCGATGGCGCGACAAATTTGCCTCTTGTCAGCCTTCTACCAGACCTGGCTTCAGATCTTCTACCGACCTCACCTCTTCTGGTTCGGAACAAGAGAAACGAGACTTGCCATCCACTTCCTGTTTTTTAGGACAGAGAAGACGCCAGCCACGAAGAAGAGGACGAGGCGCGGACATGGACACACACAGAAACATGGACCAATCTCGTATGACACGATCCCAGGTACCTGGCCACTGGTGGTAAATATTTCATCAAAAACCTTGGGCATTGCAGAATGTATTTTACAGAAAGGTCTCTCTTATTGCCCCTCCTATCGTTGCAGGACCTTTGACCTTGAGATGGATCTACAGAGATTTTATCGCCTTCTCAGACTCAAAGTCCATTTTTCAAAACCCGTCCCCCCCAGTGGTCCTAACACATCAGTGTCAGATACCCTACTTCTGACAGCAGCAAGCTCAGGCCTCAAAAACAAGAGCCATTTTAGGCCACCACATGGCTCTCATGCCCTGGAAACCTTTATTGGCTTCATTAATAATTCTTTTATGAGGTTATGTAAAGACATTGACCTGGGCCGTCTACATTACCCCCCTAATCTCTCAGCAGTTGATAGACAGGCTATACGCTCCTTACAGGAGGATCAGACCCTGACTATCAAACCAGCTGACAAAGGGGGAGCAATTGTAGTCATGGACACTACCTATTATGTCTCTGAAATAAATCGGCAACTTAGTGATACCTCAGTGTATGCTGAACTCCAGAGAGATCCCACTTCCACTGTTCGCCAAGCCATCTCTGATATCTTATCTAAGTATTCACTTTTGGGTGTTTTAGATTGCAAGACCTGTGAATTCTTAACCAATAGCCATCCCATTGTTCTGGTCTTCTATATTTTACCTAAAATTCAAAAGAATTTGGAACAACCACCAGGGAGACCAATCGTGGCCTCAACACAATCCATTTTATCACCACTATCCATTTTTCTTGAGAAGATCCTCACACCTTTGATTCAGCTGACACCATCTTACTTACTTGACACTGGAGCTTTTCTTGAAGCCATTAAACATCTAGGTTCTATTCCCAGGACATTCTACCTAGTATCATTTGATGTCAAGGACCTCTATACTTCTATTCCTCATAAAAAGGGTATTGACTCAGGAAACTCCTTTTAACATCTGATATGCCCATTGAACATACCAACCTCTGTATTGACCTTTTAACCTTGGTCCTCACTTCTAATTTTTTTATGTTTGAAAACAAATTTTTTTCTACAGCAATGTGGCACAGCAATGGGCTCGAATGTAGCCCCCATATGCAAATTGCTATATGGACGATTTTGAGGCCACTATCATCTACAAGAATACTCTTTTTCTAGAGAATGTTGTTATCTGGAAACGTTATATTGATTATATTTTTTGCATATGGGGGGGCTCAGCTGATTCCTTGAGCGATTTTCTCATCCTACTTATTTCCTCATGGCCCGGTCTTAGTTTTACAGTCACATATGACCTCAATCAAATCATTTTTTTGGATACATTGGTCATTAAGGATGACAATGGTCATCTTAGCACGGATCTATACAATAAAAAAAACGACCGCAACAGTCTGCTCCACTTCAATAGTCTACATCCACCTGCTATGAAAAATTCAATCCCTAGATCACAATTCCAGAGGATCAAAAGGATTGTAACAGATGAAACTTTACATTCAACACGTCTCAGTGAAACGCGTATCAAATTCAGTGAGAGGGGCTATCCTGAGCATGTATTGACCAAATCCAACCAAGAAACCCCCAGAACTCATAATACTTCCAGAAAACGTATACCATTTGTACATACATATCACCCCTTTGCATACAAACTGCACCGTTCCATCCTTCAACATTGGCATTTACTCAAAGAAGCGCACCCAGATATTGTTGAATTTAACCAACATTTTCTCCCTTGTTTTAAAAGGTCGGCCAACTTACGGGATAAATTGGTTAAAGTGGACATACACAGGAATTTGAATCCATCTACCAAACGGTTCTTACATAAACCAAAATCTGGTACCTTCCCATGCCTGAACTGCAACCAATGAAGTAGTGTTATTAAGGGTGACGTAATTCTCCACCCACACTCAGGCAAAACCTTCAAAATCAGGGATTTCTCAACCTGTGATACCTCACATGTTGTATATTTGATCAAATGTCCATGTGGACTTGCTTATGTAGGTGAAACCACACAACCTGTGAAAGATCGAATTTCTAAGCACAAGTCCACAATGAGATGCAGAAACTTGATGTTACCCATTCCTTATCACTTCATTACCCATAATCACAAAATTTTCCAACTTCGTTTCCAGGTAATTGAACAGGTAGCACCACCTAGGAGAGGGGGTGACCACATAAAAACCCTCAATATGCGTGAAGCGTATTGGATTCACACGTTGGGTACCTTAACACAACGCAGATTTAACCACGATTATGATTTACTAGCATTTGTCTAATGTATACTGTTAATTAATTACCTGTTTTCCATATATTTTCCTGATTTTGCATATTTTCCTGATTTTGCATATTTTCCTGATATTATTCTATTGCATGCCGATTACTAATTGTCTCTTATCATTTTTCAGAGCCGCCTATATTGATTATCTGTTCCGTTTGGATTCTTGTCCTCCAACTCTCCTCTTCATTTATGACCATTCTCCACACTGAATAGTGAATATTAGCCACCACCTATCCAACTCTAAAGGATCGCTGTAATGAGCCTCAAAATACTTCTGCACTTCTAAGATGGCCGCTGGAACACATTCTGCCTCCCAGACCTCACTTTGAATACAGGAAATCCTCCTCTTATTCATTATTGGGCTCCAATATGGCTGCTGGAACGCATGTGGAACACAAGCTCTCACTGCCCTCACTTCCTACTGACTGCCATTGGTCCTAGCAAATTGTTAGTCCCGCCCCTTCCTCACTTATACAGAGCTCCCCACATGTTCACTCACAGCTGACCAACAGTGGATTCTGGGTCGCTGATGTCTGCATGGCACCCCCCACCCACCCAGGTTAACCTGTAACCCCTTCCATACTGAAATCTGTACTTTTATTGCTTTGGACCAATTTTTATGGCTAGTTATTTCCTTCACTAGGTACTATTTGATTTAGGCTCCATGCACAGTGCACATTTAAAGTGGTAGGCCTGCTTTTTCATCTTTTTCACTATGCCCTCCAATTTATGTATATTTCGTCTGATGTCCTTACCTCCGCTTATTTACCTTATTAGACTTTGGTGTCACTTCTACTACCACACTGAATGCGATTAACTACTATACTGCAGTTTGGTATGTCTTTTTTTATTTTTTTGTGCAATGTAATGGTAGTTTCATGTCACATTAAGCGAATCTGACTGTTCAAATCTGACATGACCTTATGTCTAGATATTACTTTGTCATTCTAGATTGCCCAATCCTGTATATCCTTCATTTATTTTATTTATGTTTTTGCTGTAATTTTCACTGACATATTTTCATTGTCAATTATATGCTGTATATATTTTTTTCACTTTTAGTTACTGATGAAGGCCAGTGAGGCCGAAATGTCTATTATTTTCTGGCTGCATTAAAAAATCCAAAAAAATAGTCTAGAAGTTGAGTGCCAAGTTTTCTTTATTATTCATGCACTTTAATCTAATTGACACACTGAGATCATGATTGTGTGGTCCTGATGTTTGCCATAGCAGTTCATGGCCAAATAGCCGCCTTAGAGTCTCCCGGCTATAGCGGTCAGTTCAGAAGTTAGTGACATTAAGGTGGTAAACAAACACTTTTTCATTCCGGCTATACCACTTTGCATTAATTCCTGAAAATCAATTGAAGGGTTAATAAACTACCTGACAGAAGTTTTCAATTTGTCAGGGGGTGCAGTTTTTAAAATGGTATCATGTTTGGGGTTTTCCAATATATAGCACCCCTAAAGTCACTTCAAACTTGGATAGGTCCCTCAAAAAAATAAATTTTGCAAATTTCCTTGAAAAAATTAAAAATTATTACTACAATTTTAAACCTCCTAAAAGGTTTACAAAATAAATTAGCATTTTAATAATGGTGCTGATGTAAATCCGACATGTGGGAAATGTTATTTATTAACGTTTTTCTGTGGTATGACTATCTGGATTAAAGGGATAATCATTCAAAGTTTGAAAACTGCAATTTTTTTTACATTTTTGTCAAGTTTCTGATATTTTTTTATAAATAAATACAAAATATATCAATCTAAATTTACCATTATCATAAATTATAATGTGCCACGAAAAAACAGTCTCAAAATCAGTGGGATTTGTTGAAGCATTCCAGAGTTATGACCACATAAAGTGACATTGGTCAGAATTTCAAAAATTGGCCCGGTCTTGAAGGGGTTAAAGCGCTGTTGAATATGCTTTCAGTATAGTGATGTTCATATACATCTTAAGGGTGGAATGAGTGTTTTTAATTATACAATGCTATTTATGCTGGTTACTTCTATGCTTAATTGTTAGTATCTGTGGTTTTAGCTATTTTTAAGAATGTATAGTATATATTAGTCATGAGCAAGCCAATTTAGTAAAACTCAAATTTGTGTAAAACATTTAGGAATTTTCTGAACCCGTTAATTTTGAACAATAAGTGATTTTCTTTTTGCGATTCACATAAAATTGCCATAGCTATTTTACACATTATGTATGATTACATCAGCCAGAGAAGCTCACATTATTTCATTTATGGGCTTCCCCATAAAGTCTTACAGCTATCAAATGGCAAAGTAAAGCACAGCCAATCAAAACAGACCACGATAGCCTGTATAATACCAGAAGCAGGACATACTGCAGCAAATTTATGGTGAATCTGGATAGTGAGAAGACATCAAAGCTCTTGCCACAGATATAGGAAGAGATTTCCATAACTCTAACGAAACTGTACAGATAGTGTGTGACAGCTCAGCAATGAAGATTAGTGCGCATCCACCTGTCACAATAATGCGACTTGATGAGACACCAAATCAAATATTTGTAAAACATACCTCTATTTTAGGCTGGTCTCGCATAGCATATGCCCCTATGTTCAGTGACTCTATCAAGGCTTATGTCCAAACCCCCCACAAATGCAATTTGGACATATGCACCTACGGAGCCATTGACTATAATGATTTCTTTGACTGTGTGGATTGGATGGGTTGTTACCAACATCTGGTGAGAATTTCATGTAAATGGCACCTTTATTAATATATTTACTTAGTAAATTGGTAACGCGTTCAACACTTATTTCACCCTCTGTTTTACTTATTGTAAATATATATTTGTCCATATACCGTATGCACAGTGGTATATGCTATTTAATAACATATACTATAAATTTAGGGTATGTGCACACACTGCAGATTCACCTGCGGGTTTTTTCCTGCGGAACCGCAGGTAAAACCGCAGGTAAAGTGACCTGTGGTTTTGCTGCGGTTTGGCCTGCGGTTTGACACCTGGACAATGGAATAGGTGGCAAACCGCAGCAGAATCCGCAGAAACAATTGACATGCTGCGGAAAAAAAAACGCAGCTTTTCCGCAGGTAAAAAACCGCAGCGTGAGCACTGCGGTTTTTAAAACCCATAGGCTAACATGGTACTGTACCATGTCTGCGGAACTGCTGCAGTTCTGCAGGGCCAAAACCGCAGCAAAACCGCAGCGTGTGCACATGGCCTTATAGTAACATATACTGTATGTAATTTTGGTTGATTTTTTTAAAATTGGAGTATATGTATGTAAACAAAATAATGAGCAGAAGGAGAGGAAAATACATAATTTGGATGTTTGGTATGTAATGACTCTGATAAAGAAGTGGTTAGACCAGACTAAGGGCCCCGTCACACATAGCGATCTCGCTGAGTCACAAGTTTTGTGACACAACAGCGATCTCACCAGCGGGATCGCTGTGTGTGACAGCGATCAGCGACCGCCCCCCCCTGCCGGTATCGCTGATCGCTGTAGGAAAGCCCTGGACATTTTTTTGGTCGCTGGTCTTCCGCTGGCCAGCATGCATCACTGCGTGTGACAGGCGGGAGACCAGCGATCAGCTGGTAACTAATGTACACATCGGGTATCTAACGGACGTGCGTCCCTTAGATACCCGATGTGTACGTTAGTTACCAGCGTGCTGATGCAGGGAGCTGGTAACTAACGTACACATTGGGTATCTGAGGGACGCACATCCCTTAGATACCCGATGTGTACCTTATTTACCAGCTCCCTGCATCGTCGCGCTGGTAACTAACGTACACAGCGATGCCGTACGCTCGGCGTCGCTGTGCTGATCGTTGGTGAAGCTGTCTGTTTGAAAGCTCACCAGCGATCACATAGCGACTTACCGGCGATCCTGACACGTTGATATCATTGTCGGGATCGCTGGTGAGTCGCTATGTGTGACTCCAGCATTAGTAACGTTTAGCTTTTTAGCAGAGTACATTCTCAAAATGACCAGTGATCAACTATATTATTTTAATTGTTATCTATGTCAGGAGAAAGGTTGTGTTCTCATGATTAGGGAAAGAGGCATACTGGTCAAATTCAAGCACCATTGTGGCCATATCATAGATTATAATTTAATTTTTAGAAAACATGATTGATCACAGACAACTTTGGCGCCATGATTTCACTATTAGCCAGTGCCCATGTTGTTTAAATGAAAAAGATAATGACAACACCTCCCCCCCCCCAAAAAAAAAGAATCAGTTCTTGAATGCAACATGAAAAACTTTTTCAGACATAACCTACATATATCTATTCCCCATAAAAACCTACCTTGGAAAAACAAATGCTACTCTTCATTGTGGTGTATTTTTTTAAAAATAATTTTAAGTGTTTTTTATACATCCAATGGGTTCTCTACACTTAGATAATGGACATTAAATTTGCACTGACAAAACCCTGCAGTATGAGACCTATACATGTAGCACATTAGCTCCTCTATCGGGATCTTTATCATTCTTGATCTTGACAAATTTTTATTCTTGATTCCAGAGTGTCTTCATCAAAGTATAATTTTTCAATCCATGCAAACATAATATTATGCAGCATTGATTGAATATAATTTTAGGTAACTCTTCGAATTCAAAATACTTGAAGTAAATGTTCACTCCTTAATCAATGGGTATATAATTACTTTTTTATGGAGCTCTAGGACACTCAAAGTTCATTCCAGTGAGAAAAGATTTCTGTTGAAGTTTGCAAATACCTTTATGCTGTGGGATTAGGGACCACAGATAATTATTTTTGTCAAATATGACATTGCTCCAGAAATTGAAAGACTGTAGTTTATGATCACTATCGACTGTGCTTACCTTAGCAAAAGAATTTTATATTTGCTGTCTCTGGGCTTCTGCTTCTGGGGTGGTCTCAGTTCATTATGAGGAATGACTTTATTAGTGCATCTCGCTTTATTGATCGTAGCTCCAAAATTGAGCTGGTGTCTCCGGGAAGAAATTATCAGACCATATATATCATTGCAAGGTTTATCTATGAAAATACAAAAGAAATTGTTTTATTTTGTTGATGATTTGTGACTTTTACAGCTTCCCAGGTAGTCTTAAATTTCAAAGAATTATGGCCCAAACTCCATGGAACATCTATAAATTGAGGTTTTATTTAGACCGAAATGATGGGCAATAGTCCCAAATGAAAGGAACAACGGTTAGACTAAATCCTTGCCAATCTTCTGTCAGACTTATTAATCTTTTTTTTCCTATGGTTGATTGAGAAGGGGCTGAGCTCAGTTGAGACCTAACTATATCAATTGTAGACAGCACAGTGGGGGAAAATGCACCACTGATATTTTCTCTTTTTGATGTAGACAATCTACAACCAGCAAGCACAAGTGGGAGCCTCAAATTGAGCCTGGCAGTGGAGGCCTTCTCTAAATGGACACACTAAATAAAAAAGCAACTAAGTGAGCATAAGACTGTAAAACGGTATGATGAGAATCTTGTTGCGGAACAAAACCTCCTGTAATCACTTCTGTGTGTTTTAACCAGTACGTTTCATGATCCATAATCCAAATACACATTGTACAAATACATGACGAAAAACTGATCTGTGCAAAGAATGATGTATTCATTTAACTACCATAATCGAATGCCATATTATTTTGCATTACATGGCCACAGATGTAAATGCACTTCATACTGGAACTACAATTTGGCATCACTGATACATCTGATGTATTGTATCCAGTAACGACAACACATTATATGAAGATTTATATCTGTCAGCTGCTGCTTAACATCGAACAAAACATAAATGACTGACTCAGCTGAATGGACCTTCTAGGGGACACATTATAGAAATATCTTAGAAAAAGATATTATATCAATGCCAACATATTATAGCAATGATACAACAAAACAAACCATACCACATGCATGTGTTTACATCTCTCGGAAAGGCTTTGGGAGCAAGAAAGTGCCAGAATTTTATCAGATATAAAATTATCTATCTATCTATTTATCTATGTTATCTATTATCTAATGGAAAAAAAATAGGCAGCACTCAAATTAAATGTGAAAACAGTGGATACTTTACTGATCCTCAGGTGGCAATGTTTCAACGGTGACCCGTCTTTGTCAAGCCTTGACAAAGACGGGTCACCGTTGAAACGTTGCCACCTGAGGATCAGTAAAGTATCCACTGCTTTCACATTTAATTTGAGTGCTGCCTATTTTTTTTTCTTTTGTTAATTTGGCTGTTTGGACACTGCTGCATAGGTTTTGCACCTACTATATTATTTTGGTAGTGCTGCCCTTTTTTCTTGATTTGTCTATTATATACATATTTATTATCTATCATTCTATCTATCTATCTGTCTGTCTATCTATCTATCTATCTATCTGTTAGCTATATATTACTTATCTATATATGTTATCTAATAAGAAAAGAAATACACCGCGCTATACTGGGAACTGAAAAAAATAATATAACTGAGTACTTACTTGCTGGTGTGTGAAAAAATCACGTGGTGGTGGATGTATAGCAGTATTCTGAGACTATTCACCTTGTCATAGATGTATATATTTGGATGCCAAAACTGCTGAGTAGATAATATAGGGTTAAATGGGGGGTGAGCCCGTTAGTGTGTTACAGAGGGAAAAAAAATAAATAAATAAATAAATAAAATAAAATAAAATATGAACTAATCTTGATTTACTCACTTAAGGAAATCAGAACCATATAAAATATATGCTGTAAATGTAGCCATTGCCAAGTATTAAGATTGGAATGTTGCAGCCTGTTTCTGATGTAAAAAATATAATAGTTGAAAAATAAAACAAAAAAAAAAAAAAAGAGGGGGATAAATAGATGTTTGAGATGATAACTGAATGCTGACCTTACTGCATGCCAATTTCAACAGGCGAGGTCAGAATGATTAATCCTGTGCAAAACAAATGATGGCACAGTTCCTGCAAAGTGAATGAGCGTTAGTGACAGCATGTGCCCACTAGTGGAACGAGGTGCTTAATTCTGGTCCACTTACTTGCAGGGCCAGTGCTCAGTGAGGCAGGCTTGGGTGCTCAGCGTGGGGGCTGGGGCTGCTGCTGCTAATCCGTATGGACGTGGAGACCGCCGTTGCCTCGCTTGCTCCGACCGAGAGCAACGCTGAGGGACTCGGCGTGTGATGGGGCAGGGCTAGCATGACGTCACACTGGGGGTAAGACGGTGGCTCAAAGGCAGCACAATACCGACATGTTTCGAGAGATAGCTACTCTCTTCATCAGGGTTGACCCTGATGAAGAGAGTAGCTATCTCTCGAAACATGTCGGTATTGTGCTGCCTTTGAGCCACCGTCTTACCCCCAGTGTGACGTCACGCTAGCCCTGCCCCATCACACGCCGAGTCCCTCAGCGTTGCTCTCGGCCGGAGCACGCGAGGCAACGGCGGTCTCCACGTCCATACGGATTAGCAGCAGCAGCCCCAGCCCCCACGCTGAGCACCCAAGCCTGCCTCACTGAGCACTGGCCCTGCATGTAAGTGCACCAGAATTAAGCACCTCGTTCCACTAGTGGGCACATGCTGTCACTAACGCTCATTCACTTTGCAGGAACTGTGCCATCATTTGTTTTGCACAGGATTAATCATTCTGACCTCGCCTGTTGAAATTGGCATGCAGTAAGGTCAGCATTCAGTTATCATCTCAAACATCTATTTATCCCCCTCTTTTTTTTTTATTTTTTTTTATTTTTCAACTATTATATTTTTTACATCAGAAACAGGCTGCAACATTCCAATCTTAATACTTGGCAATGGCTACATTTACAGCATATATTTTATATGGTTCTGATTTCCTTAAGTGAGTAAATCAAGATTAGTTCATATTTTATTTATTTATTTATTTATTTTTTTTCCCTCTGTAAACACTAACGGGCTCACCCCCATTTAACCCTATATTATCTACTCAGCAGTTTTGGCATCCAAATATATACATCTATGACAAGGTGAATAGTCTCAGAATACTGCTATACATCCACCACCACGTGATTTTTTCACACACCAGCAAGTAAGTACTCAGTTATATTATTTTTTTCAGTTCCCAGTATAGCGCGGTGTATTTCTTTTCTTATCAGCTTTAGCTCTTTTAAACAGGCACCAGCACAGAGCCTGTTATTCACCAGCTGCATCTGGGAATAGTGGACCTTCCATCTCTGTCCAAGTGGACTGGCGCCAGTGTGTTAATCTTAAACTAATCTATATATGTTATCTATTATCTATCTATTTTATCTAGTATCTATATATTTATTATCTATCATTCTGTCTATGTTAGCTATCTATTACTTACCTATCTATGTTATCTATTATCTATGTATTTTATCTATTATCCATGTATTATCTATATAATTATCAATCTATCTATCTATCTCTTATTTATCTATGTTATCTATTATCTATCTATTTTATCTATTATCCATGTATTATCTATATAATTATCTATTTATCTATCTCTTATTTATCTATGTTATCTATTATCTATCTATCTATCTATCATCTATTATTTATCTATTTTACCTATTATCTATCTACTAATTATCTATGTAAATCTATCTATCTATCTATCTGTCTATCTATCTATCATCTATCTAATCTATTATTGATCTATTTATTCATTATCTATCTTCTATCATTCCTATTTATTATCTCTCTAATCATCTGTTTATCTATATGTCGATTATCTATCTATCAGTCAAAAAACACTGTAAATGTCTGATTTCTGTCTCGATTATTTTTGCTCAGCACATGGCATGCTTTACCCTCGGCTATTGGTCTTAGTTATATTTTATTGGCCCTTCTATTTGTTTTACTGTAATAAATTATTGATAAGCCAAAAAATAGCTATGGCATGGTACATAGCAATCATTCTTCCTTTAGGCTCAACTTTATGCATTTAATTTTTCATAATTCATTTCTAAATACATTCCCCCCAGTGCCGTCACCTATTTTCAATCACTACGATGCTAGTTTATTGCCATATATAATGGAGCATAGACATTGAAAAACTAAATAAACAAATTCCACTTCAAGGTTACTGTTTTACACGGTGTCATTTACTAACGTAAAGTTAAAGTAAAGCTGATTTTACCTTTTGTACATCTTTTTAGTTTAATAGGTATTGAAATTCACCTGGAATACAGAATAATACTTTGACAATACAGATGTAGCAATCTCCTGTGTGTTTTCACTGATCTAGTGTATCATAGGGTTAACTCTAAGGTTAGAAGTCAGGAGAACAATCACCTATTTCATTATGGTAAAATCCTCAGAGATGTTAACACATTTACTTCACAATCTTAATTGCCTCAGGATGAGGCAGTGCCACACATCTTTTTAGTAGCATTAATGGCCTACTTCACCTGATTGCCATAAGTGTTTCATCAGACGATTTGTCAAATTGTAAATTGAAGACTTTTATTCAGTGCTAACAAATGTTACCCAGCCCTAAGGAAGGATTATGTTTTTGGCCAATTAATCATTTTTAGTCGGGTACTTTTTCTCAACAATTGTCCTATTAATAGAACCTGTTTATTTAATTAACAAGATTAGTTGTATCATTAATTAAGGCAGACACTTCAATGAAAGGCATTGCGCTAAGGTGATTGTATTAAGGTAAAGTTTATTTCATTTGTGTGGTTTGCAGGGGGCATTGGAATGGGACATGAGATATTTTCCCTTGCAGATTCCAGACTGAAAATATATTAATAATTACATAATATTTCTAAATATTGCTTTAGACCATAATCTAATAACTAGATGTGTATTTCCTGAAGGAAGTACAGATAGTACTTTGAAATGGTGCCCGGGCTGCCCCTTAAACACTTAGCGATGCACCAACGATCCCGACAACAATATGGATCGCTGGTGCATCGCTAAGTGGTCACTAGTGAGCTGCCACACAGGAAGATCTCACTAGCGTCTGACTTACCTGTCAGACGCGGTGATCCTGACGTCCTCCCGCCCACATCCACGCGTCGCTCGTCGGCGCCACAGGAAGCCTAGCAGGAAGCGCCCGACGAGAAATGATCCAGGACATTCTCGCACGACCAGCGATGAGCAGTGGGGGAGCCAGTCAGAGGTAAGTATCACACATAGCGATATCGCTAGCAATATCGCTGCTGCGTCACAAAATTGGTGACGTTACAGCGATATTGCTAGCGATATCGCCATGTGTAACAGGGATTTAAGAGAGACTTGCCTGCTGCCCCTGCAAGACTTTCAACTCAGGATCCGTTTTAACTGTGGATGCCTCTCAGGGGCCACCTTGTCCTGTGTGGCCCCTCAGGGTCTGATTTGGTGAGTGGAGTCCCACAGGATCCGATTTGGTGGGTGGGGTCCCTTAGGGTCTGATTTAGTGGGCGGGGCCCCTCTGGGTCCAATTTGGTGGGCGGGGCCACTCTGGGTCCGATTTGGTGGGCGGGGCCACTCTGGGTCCGAATTGGTGGGCGGGGCCACTCTGGGTCTGATTTGCTGGCAGGGCCACTCTGGGTCTGATTTGGTGGGCAGGGCCCCTCAGGGTCCGATTTGGTGGGCGGGGGGCCCTCTGAGTCTGATATGGTGGGAGGGGCCCCTCTGGGTCCGACTTGGTGGACGGGGGCCCCTCTGGATCTGATTTGGTGGGCGGGGCCCCTCTGGGTCTGATTTGGTGGGCGTGGCCCCTCTGGGTCTGATTTGGTGGGCGGGGCCCCTCAGGGTCCGATTTGGTGGACGGGATCCCTCAGGGTCTGATTTGGTGGGCGGAGCCCCTCAGGGTCCGATTTGGTGGGTGGGGTCCCTTAGGGTCTGATTTGGTGGACGGGGCCCCTCTTGGTCCAATTTGGTGGGCGGGGCCACTCTGGGTCTGATTTGGTGGGCGGGGCCGCTTAGGGTCCGATTTGGTGGGCGGGGCCACTCTGGGTCCTATTTGGTGGGTGGGGCCACACTGGGTCCGATTTGGTGGGCGAGGCCCCTCAGGGTCCGATATGGTGGGCGGGTCACTCTGGGTCCGATTTGTAGGCCAGGGCGATCAGATTTGCATTTGTGCTTGTGTTTCACTTTAAGAGCTGATATTATCTGGCAGAAACTCTGTCCTACAGGGGTCATGTGAAGTTTGTAGGCATTGGCATAGTAGCTGGGTGTGCCTGCGCATATCAATGAGCTTAACTGCCACCTCACGACAGCCCCATGTTTTCCCTTTGGCAAAATTTTCCCATTGAAATGCATTGAGACAATGCATTCCAATGACGGGAAAATGTTTTTTCAAACGCATATTCTGCAAAAACTACAAATCTGATCGACACGAAAAATACTTAGCACACCACTCGTGGACCCTGGCTTCGAAACGACGCCTTAGCGGAGTTTGTGCATGTAGCGGTTTGGGCCGCATTAATTGCAGAAATCAACTGAATAATAATAACTAGATGTGTATTTCCGGAAGAAAGTACAGATAGTGCTTTGAAATGGTGCCCAGGCTGCCCCTTTAAGAAAGATTTGCATGCTGCCCCTGCAAGACTTTCAACTCAGGATCCGTTTTAACTGTGGGTGCCTCTCAGGGGCCACTTTGGCCTCAGGGTCTGATTTGGTGGGTGGGGCTCCTCAGGGCTTGAATTGGTAGCCGGGATCTCTCAGGGTCTGATTTTGTGGGTGTGGCCCCTAAGGGTCTGATTTTGTGGGTGGGGCCCTTCAGGGTCCGATTTTGTGGGTGGGGCCCCTCAGGGTCCGATTTTGTGGGTGGGGCCCTTAGGGTCTGATTTTGCGGCCGGGGCCCCTCAGGGTCTGATTTTGTGGCCTTGGCCCCTCAGGGTCCGATTTTGTGGGTGGGGCCCCTCAGGGTCCGATTTTGTGGCTGGGGCCCCTCAGGGTCTGCTTTTGTGGCCAGGGCCCCTCAGGGTCCAATTTTGTGGGTGGGGCCCCTCAGGGTCTGATTTTGTGGGTGGGGCCCCTCAGGGTCCGATTTTGTGGGTGGGGCCCCTCAGGGTCCGATTTTGTGGGTGGGGCCCCTTAGGGTCTGATTTTGTGGGCGCGGCCCCTCTGGGTCCAATTTGGTGGGTGGGGCCACACTGGGTCCGATTTGGTGGACGGGGCCACTCTGGGTCCAATTTGGAGGCCAGGGTGGCTCAGCCTCCTTTTTGTAGGCCAGGGTCGATCAGCCTCCGATTTGGAGCCTGGGGTCACTCAGCTTTCGATTTGGCGCATAGTCCCTTTTAGACACATTTTGGTGCGCCGGCCCTTTATGAATCACTTAGGCGCGTCGGCCCTTTAAGAGCTAGTTTGGCTCACTGGACTTCTAAATCCACTTTGGCGCACATTCTCTCTCAGGGGCATGTGTCAAGTGATGAAGCTAGATTTGCATTTGTGCTGTGGGTTTCGCTTTAAGAGCTGATATTATGTGCCAGAAACTGTGTCCTAGGGGCATCATGTGACGTTCGTAGGCGTTGGCATAGTAACTGGGTCTGCCTGCGCTTATCAATGAGCTTAACTGCCATTTGAATCGCTTCAGGGCATGTTTTGTCTATAGCAAAATTTCCCCATTCAAATGCATTGAGACATTCCAATGACGGGAAAAAAAATTTTCAAAACGCAAATTGCGCAAAAACTACAAATCCGATTGACACGAAAAATACTTAGCACACCTCTCGTGGACGCTGGCTTCGAAACGACACCTCAACGGAGTCTGTGCGTGTAGCGGTTCGGGCCGCATTAATTGCAGAAATCAACTGAATAATAATAAGAAGAAAAAGAATAAGTTAGCAGCGTTTGGATTACAATATAGTGTTTTTTTCAAATCACTATAATAAGTTAGCAGCGTTCGGATTACAAGATAGTGCTTTCTTCAAACCACTATAATAATAATAATAACTAGATGTGTATTTCCTGAAGGAAGTACAGATAGTGCTTTGAAATGGTGCCCGGGCTGCCCCTTTAAGTGAGACTTGCCTGTTGCCCCTGCAAGACTTTCAACTCAGGATCCGTTTTAACTGTGGGTGCCTCTCAGGGGTCACTTTGGCCTGTGGGGCCCCTCAGGGTCTGATTTGGTGGGCGGGGCCCCTCAGGGTCCGATTTGGTTGCCGGGGCCCTTCAGGGTCCGATTTGGTGGCTGGGGCCCCTCAGGGTCTGATTTTGTGGCCAGGGCCCCTCAGGGTCCAATTTTGTGGGTGGGGCCCCTCAGGGTCTGATTTTGTGGGTGGGGCCCCTCAGGGTCCGATTTTGTGGGTGGGGCCCCTCAGGGTCCGATTTTGTGGGTGGGGCCCCTTAGGGTCTGATTTTGTGGGCGCGGCCCCTCTGGGTCCAATTTGGTGGGTGGGGCCACACTGGGTCCGATTTGGTGGACGGGGCCACTCTGGGTCCAATTTGGAGGCCAGGGTGGCTCAGCCTCCTTTTTGTAGGCCAGGGTCGATCAGCCTCCGATTTGGAGTCTGGGGTCACTCAGCTTTCGATTTGGCGCATAGTCCCTTTTAGACACATTTTGGTGCGCCGGCCCTTTATGAATCACTTAGGCGCGTCGGCCCTTTAAGAGCTAGTTTGGCTCACTGGACTTCTAAATCCACTTTGGCGCACATTCTCTCTCAGGGGCATGTGTCATGTGATGAAGCTAGATTTGCATTTGTGCTGTGGGTTTCGCTTTAAGAGCTGATATTATGTGCCAGAAACTGTGTCCTAGGGGCATCATGTGACGTTCGTAGGCGTTGGCATAGTAACTGGGTCTGCCTGCGCTTATCAATGAGCTTAACTGCCATTTGAATCACCTCAGGGCATGTTTTGTCTATAGCAAAATTTCCCCATTCAAATGCATTGAGACATTCCAATGACGGGAAAAAAATTTTTCAAAACGCAAATTGCGCAAAAACTACAAATCCGATTGACACGAAAAATACTTAGCACACCTCTCGTGGACGCTGGCTTCGAAACGACACCTCAACGGAGTCTGTGCGTGTAGCGGTTCGGGCCGCATTAATTGCAGAAATCAACTGAATAATAATAAGAAGAAAAAGAATAAGTTAGCAGCGTTTGGATTACAATATAGTGTTTTTTTCAAATCACTATAATAAGTTAGCAGCGTTCGGATTACAAGATAGTGCTTTCTTCAAACCACTATAATAATAATAATAACTAGATGTGTATTTCCTGAAGGAAGTACAGATAGTGCTTTGAAATGGTGCCCGGGCTGCCCCTTTAAGTGAGACTTGCCTGTTGCCCCTGCAAGACTTTCAACTCAGGATCCGTTTTAACTGTGGGTGCCTCTCAGGGGTCACTTTGGCCTGTGGGGCCCCTCAGGGTCTGATTTGGTGGGCGGGGCCCCTCAGGGTCCGATTTGGTTGCCGGGGCCCTTCAGGGTCCGATTTGGTGGCTGGGGCCCCTCAGGTTCTGATTTGGTGGGCGGGGCCCCGCAGGGTCCGATTTGGTGGGCAGGGCCCCTCAGGGTCCGATTTGGTGGGTGGGGCCCCTCAGGGTCAGATTTGGTGGGCGGGGCCACTCAGGGTCCGATTTGGTGGGCGGGGCCACTCTGGGTCCGATTTGGTGGGTGGGGCTCCTCAGGGGCCAATTTGGTGGGCGGGGCCCCTCTGGGTCTAATTTGGTGGCTGGGGCCCCTCAGGGTTCGATTTGGTGGGCGGGGCCCCTCTGGGTCCGATTTGGTGGGCGGGGCCCCTCTGGGTCCCATTTGGTGGGCGGGGCCCCTCTGGGTCCCATTTGGTGGGCGGGGCCCCTCTGGGTCCCATTTGGTGGGCGGGGCCCCTCTGGGTCCGATTTGGTGGGAGGGGCTCCTCAGGGTCCAATTTGGTGGACGGGGCCCCTCAGAGTCCGATTTGGTGGGCGGGGCCACTCTGGGTCCGATTTGATGGGCGGGGCCACTCTGGGTCCAATTTGGAGGCCAGGGTGGCTCAGCCTCCGATTTGTAGGCCAGGGTCGATCAGACTCCGATTTGGAGGCCTGTTTGACTTAGCCTCCGATTTGGAGGCCGGGGTCAATCAGCCTCCGATTTGGAGCCTGGGGTCACTCAGCTTTCGATTTGGCGCGCCGGCCCTTTAAGACTCATTTCGGTGCACAGTCCCTTTTAGAATCACTTTGGCGCGTCAGCCCTTTAAGAGCCAGTTTGGCTCACTGGGCTTCTAAATCCACTTTGGCACACATTCTCTCTCAGGGGCATGCGCCATGTGATGAAGCTAGATTTGCATTTGTGCTGTGGGTTTCGCTTTAAGAGCTGATATTATCTGGCAGAAACTCTGTCCTGGAGAGGTCATGTATAGTTCGTTGGCATTGGCATAGTAACTGGGTCTGCCTGCGCATATCAATGAGCTTAACTGCCATTTGAATCGCCTCAGGGCATGTTTTCTCTGTGGCAACATTTCCCCATTGAAATGCATTGAGACCGTGCATTCCAATGATGGGAAAAAATTCTTTTCAAATACAAATTACACAAAAACTACAAATCTGATCGACACGAAAAACACTTAGGACACCACTCGTGGACGCTGGCTTCGAAACTACACCTCAACGGAGTCTGTGCGTGCAGCGGTTCGGGCCGCATTAATTGCGGAAATCAACTGAATAATAATAAGAAGAACTAGATGTGTATTTCCTGAAGGAAGTACAGATAGTGGTTTGAAATGCTGCCCAGGCTGCCCCTTTAAGAGAGACTTGCCTGCTGCACCTGCAAGACTTTCAACTCAGGATCCGTTTTAACTGTGGGTGCCTCTCAGGGGCCACTTTGGCCTCAGGGTCTGATTTTGTGGGTGGGGCCCTCAGGGCCCGATTTTGTGGGTGGGGCACCTCAGGGTCAGATTTGGTGGGTGGGGCCCCTCAGGGTCCGATTTGGTGGCCGGGTCCCCTCAGGGGCTGATTTGGTGGGTGGGGCCCCTGAGGGTCCAATTTTGTGGCCGGGGCCCCTCAGGGTCTGATTTGGTGGTTGGGGCCCCTCAGGGTCCAATCTTGTGGCCGGGGCCCCTCAGGGTCCAATTTTGTGGGTGGGGCCCCTCAGGGTCCGATTTTGTGGCCGGGGCCCCTCAGGGTCCGATTTGGTGGGTGGGGCCCCTCAGGGTCCGATTTGGTGAGCGGGGCCCCTCAGGGTCTGATTTGGTGGGTGGGATCTATCAGAGTCCGATTTGGTGGGCGGGGCCCCTCAGGGTCCAATTTGGTGGGCGGGGACCCTCGGGGTCCGATTTGGTGGGTGGGATCCCTCGGGGTCCGATTTGGTGGGCGGGGCCCCTCAGGGTCCAATTTGGTGGGCGGGGCCCCTCGGGGTCCGATTTGGTGGGCGGGGCCCCTCGGGGTCCGATTTGGTGGGTGGGGCCCCTCGGGGTCCGATTTGGTGAGCGGGGCCACTCAAGGTCTGATTTGGTAGGCGGGCCACTCTGGGTTCGATTTGGTGGGCGGGGACCCTCAGGGTCCCATTTGGTGGGTGGGGCCCCTCAGGGTCCGATTTGGTGAGCGGGGCCCCTCAGGGTCTGATTTTGTGGCCGGGGCCCCTCTGGGTCCGATTTTGTGTCCGGGGCCCCTCAGGGTCCGATTTTGTGGCCGGTGCCTCTCAGGGTCCGATTTTGTGGTTGGGGCCCCTCAGGGTCCGATTTGGTGGGTGGGGCCCCTCGGGGTCCGATTTGGTGGGTGGGGCCCCTCGGGGTCCGATTTGGTGAGCCGGGCCACTCTCGGTCTGATTTGGTGGGCGGGCCACTCTGGGTCCGATTTGGTGGGTGGGGCCCCTCGGGGTCCGATTTGGTGAGCGGGGCCACTCAAGGTCTGATTTGGTAGGCAGGCCACTCTGGGTTCGATTTGGTGGGCGGGGCCCCTCAGAGTTCAATTTGGTCAGCGAGGCCCCTCAGGGTCCGATTTTGTGGTTGGGGCCTTTCAGAATCCGATTTAGTGGGTGGGGCCCCTCAGGGTCCGATTTTGTGGCCGGTGCCTCTCAGGGTCCGATTTTGTGGTTGGGGCCCCTCAGGGTCCGATTTGGTGGGTGGGGCCCCTCGGGGTCCGATTTGGTGGGTGGGGCCCCTCGGGGTCCGATTTGGTGAGCCGGGCCACTCTCGGTCTGATTTGGTGGGCGGGCCACTCTGGGTCCGATTTGGTGGGCGGGGCCCCTCAGAGTTCAATTTGGTCAGCGGGGACATTCAGGGTCCGATTTTGTGGGTGGGGCCCCTCAGGGTCCGATTTTGTGGTTGGGGCCTTTCAGAATCTGATTTGGTGGGCGGGGCCCCTCAGGGTCCCATTTGGTGGGCGGGGCCCCTCAGGGTCCCATTTGGTGGGCGGGGCCCCTCAGGGTCCCATTTGGTGGGCGGGGCCACTCTGGGTCTGATTTGGTGGGCGGGGCCACTTTGGGTCCAATTTGGTGGACGGGGCCCTTCAGGGTCCAATTTGGTGGGCGGGGACACTGAGTCTGATTTTGTGGGTTGGGCCCCTCAGGGTCCGATTTTGTGGGTTGGGCCCCTCAGGGTCCGATTTTGCGGGTGGAGCCCCTCAGGGTCCGATTTTGCGGGTGGGGCCCCTCAGAGTCCGATTTTGTGTCCGGGGCCCCTCAGGGTCCGATTTTGTAGCCGGTGCCTCTCAGGGTCCGATTTTGTGGTTGGGGCCCCTCAGGGTTCGATTTTTGGGGCTGGGGCCCCTCAGGGTCCGATTTTGCGGGTGGAGCCCCTCAGGGTCCGATTTTGCGGGTGGGGCCCCTCAGGGTCCAATTTTGCGGGTGGGGCCCCTCAGGGTCCAATTTTGCGGGTGGGGCCCCTCAGGGTCCAATTTTGTGGGTGGGGCCCCTCAGGGTCCGATTTTGTTGCCGGGGCCCCTTAGGGTCCGATTTTGCGGGTGGGGCCCCTCAGGGTCCGATTTTGCGGGTGGGGCCCCTCAGGGTCCGATTTTGTGGCCGGGGCCCCTCAGGGTCCGATTTTGTGGCCGGGGTCTCTCAGGGTCCGATTTTGTGGCTGGGGCCCCTCAGGGTTTGGATTTGTGGGTGGGGACCATCAGGGTCCGATTTTGTGGGTGGGGCCCCTCAGGGTCCGATTTTGTGGCTGTGGCCCCTCATGGTCTGATTTTGTGGCTTTGGCCCCTCAGGGTCTGATTTTGAGGGTGGGGCCCCTCAGGGTCTAATTTTGTGGGTGGGGCCCCTCAGGGTCTGATTTTGTGGGTGGGGCCCCTCAGGGTCCGATTTTGTGGGTGGGGCCCCTCAGGGTCCGATTTTGTGGGTGGGGCCCCTCAGGGTCTGATTTTGTGGCTGGGGTCCCTCAGGGTCTGATTTTGTGGGTGGGGCCCCTCAGGGTCCGATTTTGTGATTGGGGCCCCTCAGGGTCTGATTTTGTAGTTGGGGCCCCTCAGGGTCCGATTTTGTGGCCGGGGTCTCTCATGGTCTGATTTTGTGGCTTTGGCCCCTCAGGGTCTGATTTGTGGGTGGGGCCCCTCAGGGTCCGATTTTGTGGGTGGGGCCCCTCAGGGTCTGATTTTGTGGGTGGGGCCCCTCAGGGTCTGATTTTGTGGCCGGGGCCCCTTAGGGTCTGATTTTGTGGCTGGGGTCCCTCAGGGTCTGATTTTGTGGGTGGGGCCCCTCAGGGTCTGATTTCGTGACCTGGGCCCCTTAGGGTCTGATTTTGTGACTTGGGCCTCTCTGGGTTCGATTTTGTGGCTGGGGTCTCTCAGGGTCCGATTTTGTGGGTGGGGCCCCTCAGGGTCCGATTTTGTGGCTGGGGCCCCTCATGGTCTGATTTTGTGGCTGTGGCCCCTCAGGGTCTGATTTTGAGGGTGGGGCCCCTCAGGGTCTAATTTGGTGGGTGGGGCCCCTCAGGGTCCGATTTTGTGGGTGGGGCCCCTCAGGGTCCGATTTTGTGGGTGGGGCCCCTCAGGGTCCGATTTTGTGGCTGGGGCCCATCAGGGTCTGATTTTGTGGGTGGGGCCCATCAGGGTCTGATTCTGTTGGTGGGGCCCCTAAGGGTCAAATTTTGTGACCGGGGACCCTCAGGGTCTGATTTTGTGGGTGGGGCCCCTCAGGGTCCGATTTTGTGGCTGGGGCCCATCAGGGTCTGATTTTGTGGGTGGGGCCCATCAGGGTCTGATTCTGTTGGTGGGGCCCCTACGGGTCAAATTTTGTGACCGGGGACCCTCAGGGTCTGATTTTGTGGCTGGGGCCCCTCAGGGTCTGGATTTGTGGGTGGGGACCCTCAGGGTCTGATTTTGTGGGTGGGGCCCCTCAGGGTCCGATTTTGTGGCTGGGGCCCATCAGGGTCTGATTTTGTGGGTGGGGCCCATCAGGGTCTGATTCTGTTGGTGGGGCCCCTAAGGGTCAAATTTTGTGACCGGGGACCCTCAGGGTCTGATTTTGTGGCTGGGGCCCCTCAGGGTCTGGATTTGTGGGTGGGGACCATCAGGGTCCGATTTTGTGGGTGGGGCCCCTCAGGGTCCGATTTTGTGGCTGGGGCCCATCAGGGTCTGATTTTGTGGGTGGGGCCCATCAGGGTCTGATTCTGTTGGTGGGGCCCCTAAGGGTCAAATTTTGTGACCGGGGACCCTCAGGGTCTGATTTTGTGGCTGGGGCCCCTCAGGGTCTGGATTTGTGGGTGGGGACCATCAGGGTCCGATTTTGTGGGTGGGGCCCCTCAGGGTCCGATTTTGTGGCTGTGGCCCCTCATGGTCTGATTTTGTGGCTTTGGCCCCTCAGGGTCTGATTTTGAGGGTGGGGCCCCTCAGGGTCTAATTTTGTGGGTGGGGCCCCTCAGGGTCTGATTTTGTGGGTGGGGCCCCTCAGGGTCCAATTTTGTGGGTGGGGCCCCTCAGGGTCCGATTTTGTGGGTGGGGCCCCTCAGGGTCTGATTTTGTGGCTGGGGTCCCTCAGGGTCTGATTTTGTGGGTGGGGCCCCTCAGGGTCCGATTTTGTGATTGGGGCCCCTCACGGTCTGATTTTGTAGTTGGGGCCCCTCAGGGTCCGATTTTGTGGCCGGGGTCTCTCATGGTCTGATTTTGTGGCTTTGGCCCCTCAGGGTCTGATTTGTGGGTGGGGCCCCTCAGGGTCCGATTTTGTGGGTGGGGCCCCTCAGGGTCCGATTTTGTGGCTGGGGTCCCTCAGGGTCTGATTTTGTGGGTGGGGCCCCTCAGGGTCTGATTTTGTGGCCGGGACCCCTTAGGGTCTGATTTTGTGGCTGGTGTCCCTCAGGGTCTGATTTTGTGGGTGGGGCACCTCAGGGTCCGATTTCGTGACCTGGGCCCCTTAGGGTCTGATTTTGTGACTTGGGCCCCTCTGGGTTCGATTTTGTGGCTGGGGTCTCTCAGGGTCCGATTTTGTGGGTGGGGCCCCTCAGGGTCCGATTTTGTGGCTGGGGCCCCTCATGGTCTGATTTTGTGGCTGTGGCCCCTCAGGGTCTGATTTTGAGGGTGGGGCCCCTCAGGGTCTAATTTGGTGGGTGGGGCCCCTCAGGGTCCGATTTTGTGGGTGGGGCCCCTCAGGGTCCGATTTTGTGGGTGGGGCCCCTCAGGGTCCGATTTTGTGGGTGGGGCCCCTCAGGGTCCGATTTTGTGGCTGGGGCCCATCAGGGTCTGATTTTGTGGCTGGTGTCCCTCAGGGTCTGATTTTGTGGGTGGGGCCCCTCAGGGTCCGATTTCGTGACCTGGGCCCCTTAGGGTCTGATTTTGTGACTTGGGCCCCTCTGGGTTCGATTTTGTGGCTGGGGTCTCTCAGGGTCCGATTTTGTGGGTGGGGCCCCTCAGGGTCCGATTTTGTGGCTGGGGCCCCTCATGGTCTGATTTTGTGGCTGTGGCCCCTCAGGGTCTGATTTTGAGGGTGGGGCCCCTCAGGGTCTAATTTGGTGGGTGGGGCCCCTCAGGGTCCGATTTTGTGGGTGGGGCCCCTCAGGGTTCGATTTTGTGGCTGGGGCCCATCAGGGTCTGATTTTGTGGGTGGGGCCCATCAGGGTCTGATTCTGTTGGTGGGGCCCCTAAGGGTCAAATTTTGTGACCGGGGACCCTCAGGGTCTGATTTTGTGGGTGGGGCCCCTCAGGGTCCGATTTTGTGACTGGGGCCCCTCTAGGTTCGATTTTGTGGCCGGGGTCTCTCAGGGTCCGATTTTGTGGTTGGGGCCCCTCAGGGTCTGATTTTGTGGCTGGGCCCACTCAGGGTCCGATTTTGTGGGTGGGGCCCCTTAGGGTCTGATTTTGTGGGTGGAGCCCCCTGGGTCCATTTTGGTGGGCGGGGCCACTCTGGGTCCGATTTAGTGGGCGGGGCCCCTCATGGTCCGATTTGGTGGGCGGTGCCCCTCATGGTCCGATTTGGTGGGCGGGGCCCCCTGGGTCCGATTTGGTGGGCGGGGACCCTCTGGGTCCGATTTGGTGGGCGGGGCCCTTTAGGGTCCGATTTGGTGGGCGGGGCACCTCTGGGTCCGATTTGGTGGGCGGGGCCCTTCAGGGTCCGATTTGGTGGGCGGGGCTCCTCGGGGTCCGATTTGGTGGGCGGGGCCCCTCAGGATCCGATTTGGTGGGCTGTGCTACTCTGGGTCTGATTTTTTGAGTGGGGCCACACTGGGTCCGATTTGGAGGCCAGGGTGGCTCAGCCTCCGATTTGGAGGCCGGGGTGGTTCAGCCTACGATTTGGAGGCCGGTGTGGCTCAGCCTCCGATTTGGAGGCCGGGGTCACTCAGCTTTCAATTTGGCGCGCCGGCCCTTTAAGACTCATTTCGGTGCGCTGGCCCTTTAAGAATCACTGTGGGACGTCGGCCCAGGGTGGCTCACTGGGCTTCTAAATCCACTTTGTCGCACATTCTATCTCAGGGGCATGTGTTATGTGATGAAGCTAGATTTGCATTTGTGCTGTGGGTTTCACTTTAAGAGCTGATATTATGTGGCAGAAGCTCTGTCCTTGGGATGTCATGTGACGTTCGTAGGCGTTGGCATAGTAACTGGGTCTGCCTGCGCATATCAATGAGCTCAACTGCCATTTCAATCGCCTCAGGGCATGTTTTGCTATTACCCATTGAAAAGCATTGGAGACAGTGCATTCCAATGACGGGAAAAAAAAATCTCAAACGCAAATTGCGCAAAAACTACAAATCCGATCGACACGAAAAATACTTAGCACACCTCTCGTGGACGCTGGCTTCGAAACAACACCTCAACGGCGTCTGTGCGTGTAGCGGTTCGGGCTGTATTAATTGCGGAAATCAACTTAATAATAATAACTAGA
Organism: Dendrobates tinctorius; assembly: GCF_039654945.1. Taxonomy (NCBI): domain Eukaryota; kingdom Metazoa; phylum Chordata; class Amphibia; order Anura; family Dendrobatidae; genus Dendrobates; species Dendrobates tinctorius. The sequence goes on along the minus strand of NW_027361737.1, from coordinate 733,939 downwards.
TGTGTATTTCCTGAAGGAAGTACAGATAGTGGTTTGAAATGCTGCCCAGGCTGCCCCTTTTAAGAGAGACTTGCCTGCTGCACCTGCAAGACTTTCAACTCAGGATCCGTTTTAACTGTGGGTGCCTCTCAGGGGCCACTTTGGCCTCAGGGTCCGATATTGTGGGTGGGGGACCTCAGGGTCCGATTTGGTGGGTGGGGCCCCTCAGGGTCCGATTTGGTGGCCGGGTCCCCTCAGGGGCTGATTTGGTGGGTGGGGCCCCTAAGGGTCCGATTTTGTGGCTGGGGCCCCTCAGGGTCTGATTTGGTGGTTGGGGCCCCTCAGGGACCAATCGTGTGGCTGGGGCCCCCCAGGGTCCGATTTTGTGGGTGGGGCCCCTCAGGGTCCGATTTTGTGGCCGGGGCCCCTCAGGGTCCGATTTGGTGGGTGGGGCCCCTCAGGGTCCGATTTGGTGAGCGGGGCCCCTCAGGGTCCGATTTGGTGAGTGGGGACCCTCAGGGACTGATTTGGTGGGCGGGATCTATCAGAGTCCGATTTGGTGGGCGGGGCCCCTCAGGGTCCAATTTGGTGGGCGGGGACCCTCAGGGTCTGATTTGGTGGGCGGGATCCCTCGAGGTCCGATTTGGTGGGCGGGGCCCCTCGGGGTCCGATTTGGTGAGTGGGGCCACTCTAGGTCTGATTTGGTAGGCGGGCCACTCTGGGTCCGATTTGGTGGGCGGGGCCCCTCAGAGTTCAATTTGGTCAGCGGGGCCCCTCAGGGTCTGATTTTGTGGTTGGGGCCTTTCAGAATCCGATTTAGTGGGCGGGGCCCCTCAGGGTCCGATTTGGTGGGCGGGGCCCCTCAGGGTCCGATTTTGTGGCCGGGTCCCCTCAGGGTCTGGATTTGTGGGTGGGGCCCCTCAGGGTCCGATTTTGTGGGTGGGGCCCCTCAGAGTCCGATTTTGTGGCTGGGGCCCCTCAGGGTCTGATTTTGTGGCTGGGGCCCCTCAGGGTCCGATTTTGAGGGTGGCGCCCCTCAGGGTCTAATTTGGTGGGCGGGGCCCCTCAGGGTCTGATTTTGTGGGTTGGGCCCCTCAGGGTCCGATTTTGTGGCCGGGGCCCCTGAGGGTCCGATTTTGTGTCCGGGGCCCCTCAAGGTCCGATTTTGTGGCCGGTGCCTCTCAGGGTCCGATTTTGTGGTTGTGGCCCCTCACCTCAAGGTCCAATTTTGCGGCCGGAGCCTCTCAGGGTCCGATTTTGTGGTTGGGGCCCCTCAGAATCTGATTTTGTGCCGGGGTCCCTCAGGGTCCGATTTTGTGGCCGGGACCCCTGAGGGTCCAATTTTGTGGGTGGGGCCCCTCAGGGTCCGATTGTGTGGGTGGGGCCCCTCAGGATCCGATTTTGTGGTTGGGGCCCCTCAGGATCCGATTTTGTGGTTGGGGCCCCTCAGGGTCCGATTTTGTGGCCGGGGCCCCTCAGGGTCCGATTTTGTGGCCGGGGCCCGTCAGGGTCCGATTTTGTGGCCGGGGCCCGTCAGGGTCCGATTTTGTGGCCGGGGCCCGTTAGGGTCCGATTTTGTGGTTGGGGCCCCTCAGGGTCCGATTTTGTGAGTGGGGCCACTCAGGGTCCGATGTTGTGGCCGGATCCCCTCAGGGTCCGATTTTGTGGGTGGGGCACCTTAGGGTCCAATTTTGTGGGTGGGGCCCCTCAGGGTACAATTTGGTGGGCGGGGCCACTCTGGGTCTGATTTGGTGGGCGGGGTCAATCTGGGTCCGATTTGGTGGGCGGGGCCACTCTGGGTCCGATTTGGTTAGCTGGGACCCTCGGGGTCCGATTTGGTGGGCGGGATCCCTCGGGGTCCGATTTGGTGGGCGGGGCCACTCGGGGTCCGATTTGGTGGGTGGGGCCCCTCAGGGTCCGATTTGGTGGGTGGGGCCCCTCGGAGTCCGATTTGGTGAGCGGGGCCACTCTAGGTCCGATTTGTGGCCGGGGCCCCTCAGGGTCCGATTTTGTGGCTGGGGCCCATCAGGGACCGATTTTGAGGGTGGGGCCCCTCAGGGTCTAATTTGGTGGGCAGGGCCCCTCAGAGTCCGATTTTGTGGGCGGGGCCCCTCAGGGTCCGATTTTGTGGGTGGGGCCCCTCCGGGTCCGATTTTGTGGTTGGGGCCCCTCAGGGTCCGATTTTGTGGGTGGGGCCCCTCAGGGTCCGATTTTGTGGTTGGGGCCCCTCAGGGTCTGATTTTGTGGGTGGGGCCCTCAGGGTCCGATTTTGCGGGTGGGGCCCCTCAGGGTCCGATTTTGCGGGTGGGGCCCCTCAGGGTCCGATTTTGCGGGTGGGGCCCCTCAGGGTCCGATTCTGTGGGTGGGGCCCCTCAGGGTCCGATTTTGTGACCGGGGACCCTCAGGGTCTGATTTTGTGGGTGGGGCCCCTCAGGGTCCGATTTTGTGGGTGGGGCCCCTCAGGGTCCGATTTTGTGGGTGGGGCCCATCAGGGTCCGATTCTGTGGGTGGGGCCCCTCAGGGTCCGATTTTGTGACCGGGACCCTCAGGGTCTGATTTTGTGGGTGGGGCCCCTCAGGGTCCGATTTTGTGGCTGGGGTCCCTCAGGGTCTGATTTTGTGGGTGGGGCCCCTCAGGGTCCGATTTTGTGGCCGGGGCCCCTTAGGGTCTGATTTTGTGACTGAGGCCCTTCTGGGTTCGATTTTGTGACCGGGGTCTCTCAGGGTCCGATTTTGTGGGTGGGGCCCCTCAGCGACCGATTTTGAGGGTGGGGCCCCTCAGGGTCTAATTTGGTGGGCGGGGCCCCTCAAGGTCCGATTTTGTGGGTGGGGTCCCTCATGGTCTGATTTTGTGGGTGGGGCCCCTCAGGTTCTGATTTTGTGGTTGGGGCCCCTCAGGTTCTGATTTTGTGGCTGGGGTCCCTCAGGGTCTGATTTTGTGGGTGGGGCCCCTCAGCGTCCGATTTTGTGACTGGGGCCCCTCCGGGTCTGATTTTGTGGGTGGGGCCCATCAGGGTCCGATTCTGTGGGTGGGGCCCCTCAGGGTCCGATTTTGTGACCGGGGACCCTCAGGGTCTGATTTTGTGGGTGGGGCCCCTCAGGGTCCGATTTTGTGACCGGGGACCCTCAGGGTCTGATTTTGTGGGTGGGGCCCTCAGGATCCGATTTTGTGGTTGGGGTCCCTCAGGGTCTGATTTTGTGGGTGGGGCCCCTCAGGGTCCGATTTTGTGGCCGGGGCCCCTTAGGGTCTGATTTTGTGACTGAGGCCCTTCCGGGTTCGATTTTGTGACCGGGGTCTCTCAGGGTCCGATTTTGTGGGTGGGGCCCCTCAGCGACCGATTTTGAGGGTGGGGCCCTCAGGGTCTAATTTGGTGGGCGGGGCCCCTCAAGGTCCGATTTTGTGGGTGGGGTCCCTCATGGTCTGATTTTGTGGGTGGGGCCCCTCAAGTTCTGATTTTGTGGTTGGGGTCCCTCAGGTTCTGATTTTGTGGCTGAGGTCCCTCGGGGTCTGATTTTGTGGGTGGGGCCCCTCAGCGTCCGATTTTGTGACTGGGGCCCCTCCGGGTCTGATTTTGTGGTTGGGGCCCCTCAGGGTCCGATTTTGTGGCCGGGGTCTCTCAGGGTCCGATTTTGTGGCCGGGTCCCTTCAGGGTCTGGATTTGTGGGTGGGGCCCCTCAGGGTCCGATTTTGTGGGTGGGGCCCCTTAGAGTCCGATTTTGTGGCTGGGGCCCCTCAGGGTCTGATTTTGTGGCTGGGGCCCCTCAGGGTCTGATTTTGAGGGTGGGGCCCCTCAGGGTCTAATTTGGTGGGCGGGGCCCCTCAGGGTCTGATTTTGTGGGTGGGGCACCTCAGGGTCCGATTTCGTGACCTGGGCCCCTTAGGGTCTGATTTTGTGACTGGGGCCCCTCTGGGTTCGATTTTGTGGCCGGGGTCTCTCAGGGTCCGATTTTGTGGGTGGGGCCCCTCAGGGTCTTATTTTGCGGCTGGGGTCCCTCAGGGTCTGGTTTTGTGGGTGGGGCCCCTCAAGGTCTGATTTTGTGGGTGGGGCCCCTCAGGGTCTGATTTTGTGGGTTGGGCCCCTCAGGGTCTTATTTTGCGGCTGGGGTCCCTCAGGGTCTGGTTTTGTGGGTGGGGCCCCTCAGGGTCTGATTTTGTGGGTGGGGCCCCTCAGGGTCTGATTTTGTGGGTGGGGCCCCTCAGGGTCCGATTTTGTGACCGGGGCACCTCAGGGTCTGATTTTGTGGTTGGGGCCCCTGAGGGTCGTATTTTGTGACTGGGGCCCCTCTAGGTTCGATTTTGTGGCCGGGGTCTCTCAGGGTCCGATTTTGTGGTTGGGGCCCCTCAGGGTCTGATTTTGTGGCCGGGCCCACTCAGGGTCCGATTTTGTGGGTGGGGCCCCTTAGGGTCTGATTTTGTGGGTGGAGCCCCCTGGGTCCATTTTGGTGGGCGGGGCCACTCTGGGTATGATTTAGTGGGCGGTGCCCCTCATGGTTCGATTTGGTGGGTGGGGCCCCTCATGGTCCGATTTGGTGGGCGGGGCCCCCCTGGAACCGATTTGGTGGGCGGGGCCCCTCCGGGTCCGATTTGGTGGGCGGGGCCCTTCAGGGTCCGATTTGGTGGGCGGGGTCAATCTGGGTCCGATTTGGTGGGCTGGGCCCCTCTGGGTCCGATTTGGTGGGCGGGGCCACTCTGGGTCCGATTTGATGGGCGGGGCCCTTCAGGGTCCGATTTGGTGGGCGGGGTCACTCTGTGTCCGATTTGGTGGGCGGGGCTTCTCAGGGTCTGATTTGGTGGGCGGGGCTCCTCAGGGTCCGATTTGGTGGACGGGGCCCTTTAGGGTCCGATTTGGTGGGCGGGGCCACTCGGAGTCTGATTTGGTGGGCGGGGCCCCTCAGGATCCGATTTGGTGGACTGTGCTACTCTGAGTCTGATTTTTTGAGTGGGGCCACACTGGGTCCGATTTGGAGATCAGGGTGGCTCAGCCTCCGATTTGGAGGCCGGGGTGGTTCAGCCTTCGATTTGGAGGCCGGGGTGGCTCAGCCTCCGATTTGGAGGCCGGGGTCACTCAGCTTTCGATTTGGCGCGCCGGCCCTTTAAGACTCATTTCGGTGCGCTGACCCTTTAAGAATCACTGTGGCACGTCGGCCCTTTAAGAGCCAGGGTGGCTCACTGGGCTTCTAAATTCACTTTGTCGCACATTCTATCTCAGGGGCATGTGTCATGTGATGAAGCTAGATTTGCATTTGTGCTGTGGGTTTCACTTTAAGAGCTGATATTATGTGGCAGAATCTCTGTCCTTGGGATGTCATGTGACGTTCATAGGCGTTGGCATAGTAACTGGGTCTGCCTGCGCATATCAATGAGCTCAACTGCCATTTCAATCGCCTCAGGGCACGTTTTGCCATTACCCATTGAAAAGCATTGGAGACAGTGCATTCCAATGACGGGAAAAAAAAATTTCAAACGCAAATTACGCAAAAACTACAAATCCGATCGACACGAAAAATACTTAGCACACCTCTCGTGGACGCTGGCTTCGAAACAACACCTCAACGGCGTCTGTGCGTGTAGCGGTTCGGGCTGTATTAATTGCGGAAATCAACTTAATAATAATAACTAGATGTGTATTTCCTGAAGGAACTACAGATAGTGGTTTGAAATGGTGCCCGGGTTGCCCCTTTAAGAGAGACTTGCCTGCTGCCCCTGCAAGACTTTCAACTCAGGATCCGTTTTAACTGTGAGTGCATCTCAGGCGCCACTTTGGCCTCAGGGTCTGATTTTGTGGGTGGGGCCCCTCAGGGTCCGATTTGGTGGCCGGGGCCCCTCAGGGTCTGATTTGGTGGGTGGGGACCCTCAGGGTCCGATTTTGTTGCCGGGGCCCCTCAGGGTCCGATTTGGTGGTTGGAGCCCCTCAGGGTCTGACTTTGTGACCAGGGCCCCTAAGGGTCCGATTTTGTGATTGGGGACCCTCATGGTCCGATTTTGTGGCCGGGGCCCCTCAGGGTCCAATTTGGTAGGTAGGGCCCCTCAGGATTTGATTTTGTGGGTGGGGCCCCTCAGGGTCCGATTTGGTGGATGGGGCCCCTCAGGGTCCGATTTTGTAGCCGGGGCCCCTCAAGGTCCGATTTTGTGGGTTTAGCCCCTCAGGGTCCGATTTGGTGGCTGGGGCCCCTCAGGGTCCGATTTGGTGGGCGGGGACACTCGGGGTCCGATTTGGTGGGCTGGGCCACTCAGGGTCCGATTTGGTGAGCGGGGCCCCTCGGGGTCCGATTTGGTCAGCATCGCCCCATAGGATCAGATTTGGTGGGCGGGGCCCCTCAGGGTCTGATTTTGTGGTTGGGGCCCCTCAGGGTCCGATTTTGTGGGTGGAGCCCCTTAGGGTCCGATTTTGTGTCCGGGGCCCCTCAGGGTCCGATTTTGTGTCCGGGGCCCCTCAGGGTCCGATTTTGTGTCTGGGGCCCCTCAGGGTCCGATTTTGTGGTTGAGGCCTTTTAGAATCCGATTTGGTGGGCGGGGCCCCTCAGGCTCCGATTTGGTGAGCGGGACCCCTCAGAGTTCAATTTGGCGAGCGGGGCCCCTCAGGGTCCGATTTGGTGAGCTGGGCACCTCAGGGTCCGATTTTGTGGTTGGGGCCTTTCAGAATCCGATTTGGTGGGTGGAGCCGCTCAGGGTCCGATTTGGTGAGCGGGGCCCCTCAGAGTTCAATTTGGTGAGCGGGGCCCCTCAGGGTCCGATTTGGTGGGCAGGGCCCATCAGGGTCCGATTTGGTTTGTGGGGACCCTCAGGGTCCGATTTGGTGGGCAGGGCCCCTCAGGGTCCGATTTGGTGGGCAGGGCCCCTCAGGGTCTGATTTGCTGGGCGGGGTCCCTCAGGGTCCTATTTGGTGGGCGGGGTCCCTCAGGGTCCTATTTGGTGGGCGTGGCCCCTCAGGGTCCTATTTGGTGGGCGGGGCCACTCAGGGTCCTATTTGGTGGGCGGGGCCACTCAGGGTACGATTTGGTGGGCGGCGCTCCCCAGGGTCCGATTTGGTGGGCGGGGCCCATCAGAGTCAGATTTGGTGGGCGGGGACCCTCAGGGTCCGATTTGCTGGGAGGGGGCCCTCAGGGTCCGATTTGGTGGGTGGGGCCCCTCAGGGTCCGATTTGGTGGGTGGGGCCCCTCAGGGTCCGATTTGGTGGGCGGGGACCCTCAGGGTCCGATTTGGTGGGCGGGGGCACACTTTGGCGCACATTCTCTCTCAGGGGCATGCGTCATGTGATGAAGCTAGATTTGCATTTGTGCTGTGGGTTTCGCTTTAAGAGCTGATATTATGTGGCAGAAGCTCTGTCCTGGGGGCGTCATGTGACGTTCGTAGGCGTTGGCATAGTAACTGGGTGTTCCTGCGCATATCAATGAGCTTAACTGCCATTTCAATCGCCTCAGGGCACGTTTTGCCATTTCCCATTCAAATGCATTGAGACAGTGCATTCCAATGACGGGAAAAAAAAATTTCAAACGCAAATTGCGCAAAAACTACAAATCCGATCGACACGAAAAATACTTAGCACACAACTCGTGGACGCTGGCTTCAAAACAACACCTCAACGGATTGTGTGCGTGTAGCGGTTCGGGCCGCATTAATTGCGGAAATCAACTGAATAGTAATAATAATACTAGATGTGTATTTCCTGAAGGAAGTACAGATAGTGGTTTGAAATGGTGCCCGAGCTGCCCCTTTAAGAGAGACTTGCCTGCTGCCCATGCAAGACTTTCAACTCAGGATCCGTTTTAACTGTGAGTGCCTCTCAAGGGCCACTTTGGCCTGGGCTCCTCAGGGCTTGAATTGTTGGCGGGGATCTCTCAGGCTCTGATTTTGTGGGTGTGGCCCCTCAGGGTCCGATTTTGTGGGTGGGGCACCTCAGGGTCCAGTTTTGTGGGTGGGGCCCTTCAGGGCCCGATGTTGTAGCCGGGGCTCATCAGGGTCCAATTTTGTGGTTGGGGCCACTCTGGGTCTGATTTGTTGGGCGGGGCCACTCTGGGTCCGATTTGTTGGGCGGGGCCCCTCAGGGTCCGATTTGGCGGGCGGGTCCCCTCAGGGTCCGATTTGGTGGGCGGGGCCCCTCAGGGTCCAATTTGGTGGGCGGGGCCCCTCAGGGTCCGATTTGGTGGGCGGGGCCACTCAGGGTCTGATTTGGTGGGCGGGGCCCCTCGGGGTCCGATTTGGTGGGCGGGGCCCCTCAGGGTCCGATTATGTGGGTTGGGCCCCTCAGGGTCCGGTTTGGTGGGCAGGGCCTCTCTGGGTCCGATTTGGTGGGTGGGGCCACTCTGGGTAAAATTTGGAGGCTGGGGTCGCTCAGCCTCCGATTTGGAGGCCGGGGTCGATCAGCCTCCGATTTGGAGGCCGGGGTGGCTCAGCCTCCGATTTGGAAGCCGGGGTGGCTCAGCCTCCGATTTGGAGCCTGGGGTGGCTCAGCCTCCGATTTGGAGCCTGGGGTCACTCAGCTTTCGATTTGGCGTGTCGGCCCTTTAAGACTCATTTCGGTGCGCCGGCCCTTTAACAATCACTTTGGCGCGTCGGCCCTTTAAGAGCTAGTTTGGCTCACTGGGCTTCTTCTAAATCAACTTTGGCGGACATTCTCTCTCAGGGGCATGTGTCATGTGATGAAGCTAGATTTGCATTTGTGCTGTGGGTTTTGCTTTAAGAGCTGATATTATGTGGCAGAAGCTCTGTCCTTGGGGCGTCATGTGACGTTCGTAGGCGTTGGCATAGTAACTGGGTGTGCCTGCGCATATCAATGAGCTTAACTGCCATTTCAATCGCCTCAGGGCACGTTTTGCCATTTCCCATTGAAAAGCATTGGAGACAGTGCATTCCAATGACGGTAAAAAAAAATTTCAAACGCAAATTGCGCAAAAACTACAAATCCGATTGACACGAAAAATACTTAGCACACCTCTCGTGGACGCTGGCTTCGAAACGACACCTCAACGGCGTCTGTACGTGTAGCGGTTCGGGCCGCATTAATTGCGGAAATCAACTGGAAAATAATAAGAAGAACTAGATGTGTATTTCCTGAAGGCTGCCCCTTTAAGAGAGACTTGCCTGCTGCTCCTGCAAGACTTTCAACTCAGGATCCGTTTTAAGTGTGGGTGCCTCTCAGGGGCCACTTTGGCCTCAGGGTCTGATTTGGTGGGTGGGGCCCCTCAGGATCCGATTCGGTGGCCTGGGCTCCTCAGTGTTTGAATTGGTGGCCGGGATCCCTCAGGGTCCAATTTTGTGGGTGTGGCCCCTCAGGGTCTGATTTTGTGGGTGTGGCCCCTCAGGGTCCGATTTTGTGGGTATGGCCCCTCAGGGTCCGATTTTGTGGGTGGGTCCCCTCAGGGTCCGATTTTGTGGGTGGGTCCCCTCAGGGTCCGATTTTGTGGGTGGGGCCCCTCAGAGTCCGATTTTGTGGGCGGGGCCACTCTGGGTCCGGTTTGGTGGGCGGGGCCTCTCTGGGTCAGATTTGGTGGGTGGGGCCACTCTGGATAAGATTTGGAGGCCGGGGTGGCTCTGGGTAAGATTTGGAGGCCGGGGTGGCTCAGCCTCCGGTTTGGAGGCCTGGGTGGCTCAGCCTCCGGTTTGGAGGCCTGGGTGGCTCAGCCTCCGGTTTGGAGGCCTGGGTGGCTCAGCCTCTGGTTTGGAGGCCTGGGTGGCTCAGCCTCCGGTTTGGAGGCCTGGGTGGCTCAGCCTCCGGTTTGGAGGCCGGGGTCGATCAGCCTCCGATCTGGAGGCCGGGGTCGATCAGCCTCTGATCTGGAGGCTGGGGTCGATCAGCCTCCGATCTGGAGGCCGGGGTCGATCAGCCTCCGATTTGGAGGCCGGGGTGGCTCAGCATTCCAATGATGGGAAAAAAAATTTCAAATGCAAATTGCGCAAAAACTACAAATCCGATCGACACGAAAAATACTTAGGACACCTCTCATGGACGCTGGCTTCGAAACGACACCTCAACGGAGTCTGTGCGTGTAGCGGTTCGGGCCGTATTAATTGCGGAAATCAACTTAATAATAATAATATGAAGAAGAATAAGTTAGCAGCGTTCGGATTACAATACAGTGGTTTTTTCAAACCACTATAATAATATTAGATGTGTATTTCCTGAAGGAAGTACAGATAGTGCTTTGAAATGGTGCCTAGGCTGCCCCTTTAAGAGAGACTTGCCTGCTGCCCCTGCAAGACTTTCAACTCAGGATTGGTTTTACCTGTGGGTGCCTCTCAGGGGCCACTTTGGCCTATGGGGTCCCTCAGGGTCTGATTTTGTGGGTGGGGCCCCTCAGGATCCGATTCAGTGGACTGGGCTCCTCAGGGCTTGAATTGGTGGGCGGTGCCACTCTGGGTCTGATTTGGTGGGCGGGGTCCCTCATGGTCCGGTTTGGTGGGCGGGGCCCATCAGGGTCAGATTTGGCGGGTGGGACCCCTCTGGGTCCGACTTGGTGGGCGGGGCCCCTTAGGGTTCGATTTGGTGGGTGGGACCCCACAGGGTCTGATGTGGTGGGCGGGGCCCCTCTCATTCCGATTTGGTAGGCGGTTCCCCTCAAGGTCCAATTTGGTGGGCGGGGCCCCTCAGGGTCCGATTTGGTGGGTGGGGCCACTCTGGGTCCGATTAGGTGGGCGGGGCCCCTTAGGGTCAGATTTGGTGGGCGGAACCCCTCAGGGTCTGATTTGGTGGGCGGAACCCCTCAGGGTCTGATTTGGTGGGCTGGGCAACTCTGGGTCCAATTTGGTTGACGGGGCCCTTCAGGGTCCAATTTGATGGGCGGGGCCACTCTGAGTCTGACTTGGTGGGAGGGGCCCCTCAGGGTCTGATTTGGTGGGCGGGGCCACTCTGGGTCCGATTTGGAGGGCGGGGCCACTCTGGCTTTGATTTGGTGGGCGGGGCCCCTCAGGTTATGATTTGGTGGGCGGGGCCACTCTGGGTCTGATTTGGTGGGCAGGGCAACTCAGGGTCTGATTTGGTGGAGGGGGCCCTCAGGGTCTGATTTGGTGGGCGGGGCCCATCAGGGTCTGATTTGGTGGGTGGGGCCCATCAGGGTCTGATTTGGTGGGCAGGGCCACTCTGGGTCTGATTTGGTGGGCGGGGCCACTCTGGGTCTGATTTGGTGGGCGGGGCCACTCAGGGTCTGATTTGGTGGGTGGGGCCCCTCAGGGTCTAATTTGGTGGGCGGGGCCCCTCAGGGTCTGATTTGGTGGGCGGGGCTTCTAAATCCACTTTGGCGTACATTCTCTCTCAGGGGCATGTGTCATGTGATGAAGCTAGATATGCATTTGTGCTGTGGGTTTCGCTTTAAGAGCTGATATTATCTGCCAGAAACTGTGTCCCCCCCAGGACACAGTGATATGCACAGGCAGACCCAGTTACTATGCCAACGCCTACGAACTTTACATGACGCCCCCACGTCATGTAAAGTTCGTAGGCGTTGGCATAGTAACTGGGTCTGCCTGTGCATATCAATGAGCTTAACTGCCATTTGCGTCGCCTCAGAGCCTGTTTTCTCTATGGCAAAATTTCCCCATTGAAAAGCATTGAGCAATGCTTTCCAATGACGGGAAAAAAAATTTTCTAGCGCAAATTGCTCAAAAACTACAAATCCGATCGACACGAAAATTACTTAGCACACCTCCAGTGGATGCTGGCTTCGAAACGACACCTCAACGGAGTCTGTGCGTGTAGCGGTTCGGGCCGCATTAATTGCGGAAATCAACTGAATAATAAGAATAAGTTAGCAGCGTTCGGATTACAACATTAATACTAGATGTGCATTTCCTGAAGGAAGTACAGATAGTGGTTTGAAATGGTGCGCGGTCTGCCCCTTTAAGAGAGACTTGCCTGCTGCCCCTGCAAGACTTTCAACTCAGGATCCGTTTTAAATGTGGGTGCCTCTCAGGGGCCACTTTGGCCTCAGGGTCTGATTTGGTGGGTGGGGCCCCTCAGGATCCGATTCGGTGGCCTGGGCTCCTCAGGATTTGAATTAGTTGCCGGGATTCCTCAGGGTCCAATTTTGTGGGTGTGGCCCCTCAGGGTCGGATTTTGTGGGTGTTTGCCCCTCAGGGTCCGATTTTGTGGGTGGGTCCCCTCAGGGTCCGATTTTATGGGTGGGGATCCTCAGGGTCCGATTTTGTGGGTGGGGCCCCTCATGGTCTGATTTTGTGGGTGGGGCCCCTCAGGGTCCGATTTTATGGCCGGGGCCCCTCGGTCTGATTTTATGGCCGGGGCCCCTCAGGGTCTGATTTTGCGGGTGGGGCCTCTCAGGGTCCGATTTTGTGGGTGGGGCCCCTCAGGGTCCGATTTTGTGGCTGGGGACCCTCAGGGTCCGATTTTGTTGATTGGGCCCCTCAGGGTCCGATTTTGAGGGTGGGGCCCCTCAGGACTTGAATTGTTGGCCGGGATCTCTCAGGCTCATATTTTGTGGGTGTGGCCTCTCTGGGTCTGATTTGGTGGGTGGGGCCACTCTGGGTAAGATTTGGAGGCTGGGGTCGCTCAGCCTCCAATTTGGAGGCCGGGGTCGTTGAGCTTCCGATTTGGAGGCCGAGGTCAAAGAGCCTCCGATTTGGAGGCCGGGGTCGATGAGCTTCCGATTTGGAGGCCGGGGTCGATGAGCTTCCGATTTGGAGGCCGGGGTGGCTCAGCCTCCGATTTGGAGGCCGGGGTGGCTCAGCCTCCGATTTGGAGGCCGGGGTGGCTCAGCCTCCGATTTGGAGGCCGGGGTGGCTCAGCCTCCGATTTGGAGGCCGGGGTGGCTCAGCCTCCGATTTGGTGTGTCGGCCCATTAAGACTCATTTGAGTGCGCTGGCCCTTTAACAATCACTTTGGCGCGTTGGCCCTTTAAGAGCTAGTTTGGCTCACTGGGCTTCTTTTAAATCCACTTTGGCGCACACATTCTCTCTCAGGGGCATGTGTCATGTGATGAAGCTAGATTTGCATTTGTGCTGTGGGTTTCGCTTTAAGAGCTGATATTATGTGGCAGAAGCACTGTGCTGGGGTTCAAGTGAAGTTCGTAGGCGTTGGCATAGTAACTGGGTCTGCCTGCGCATATCAATGAGCTCAACTGTCATTTCAATCGCCTCAGGGCACGTTTTGCCATTTCCTATTGAAAAGCATTGGAGACAGTGCATTCCAATGACGGGAAAAAAAATTTTCAAACGCAAATTGCGCAAAAACTACAAATCCGATCGACACGAAAAATACTTAGCACACCTCTCATGGACGCTGGCTTCGAAACGACACCTCAACGGAGTCTGTGCGTGTAGCGGTTCGGGCCGCATTAATTGCGGAAATCAACTTAATAATAATAAGAAGAATAAGTTAGCAGCGTTCGGATTACAATATAGTGGTTTTTTCAAACCACTATAACTAGATGTGTATTTCCTGAGTAAGTACAGATAGTGGTTTGAAATGGTGCCTGGGCTGCCCCTTTAAGAGAGACTTGGCTGCTGCCCCTGCAAGACTTTCAACTCAGGATCCGTTTTAACTGTGGGTGCCTCTCAGGGGCCACTTTGGCCTCAGGGTCCGATTTTGTGGGTGGGACCCCTCGGCCCGATTTTGTGGGTGGGGCCCCTCTGGGTCCGATTTTGTGGCCGGGGCACCTCAGGGTCTGATTTTGTGGGTGGGGTCCCTTAGGGTCCGATTTGGTGGGCGGGGCCACTCAGGGTCCGATTTGGTGAGTGGGGCCCCTCAGAGTTCAATTTGGTCAGCGGGGCCCCTCAGGGTCCGATTCTGTGGGTGGGGCCCCTCAGGGTCCGATTTTGTGGTTGGGGCCTTTCAGAATCTGATTTAGTGGGCGGGGCCCCTCCGGGTCTGAATTGGTGGGCGGGGCCCCTCAGGGTCCGATTTGGTGGGTGGGGCCCCTCAGGGTCCGATTTGGTGGGTTGGGCCCCTAAGGGTCTGATTTTGTGGGTTGGGCCACTCCGGGTCCGATTTTGTGTCTGGGGCCCCTCAGGGTCCGATCTTGTGGCCGGTGCCTCTCAGGGTCCGATTTTGTGGTTGGGGCCCCTCAGGGTCCGATTTTGTGTCCGGAGCCTCTCAGGGTCCGATTTTGTGGTTGGGGCCCCTCAGGATCCGATTTTGTGGCCGGGGTTCCTCAGGGTCCGATTTTGTGGCCGGGGCCCCTCAGGGTCCAATTTTGTGGGTGGGGCCCCTCAGGGTCCAATTTTTTGGCCGGGGCCCCTCAGGGTCCGATTTTGTGGTTGGGGCCCCTCAGGGTCCGATTTTGTGGTTGGGGCCCCTCAGGGTCCGATTTTGTGAGTGGGGCCCCTCAGGGTCCGATGTTGTGGCCGGGGCCCCTCAGGGTCTGATTTTGTGGCCGGATCCCCTCATTGTCCGATTTTGTGGGTGGGTCCCCTCAGGGTCTGATTTTGTGGCCGGGGTCCCTCAGGGTCCGATTTTGTGGCCGGGGCCCCTCAGGGTCCAATTTTGTGGGTGGGGCCCCTCAGGGTTCAATTTTTTGGCCGGGGCCCCTCAGGGTCCAATTTTGTCGGTGGGGCCCCTCAGGGTCCGACTTTGTGGTTGGGGCTCCTCAGGGATCGATTTTGTGGTTGGGGCCCCTCAGGATCCAATTTTGTGACCGGGGCACTCAGGGTCTGATTTTGTGGGTGGGGCCCCTCAGGGTCCAATATTGTGGGTGGGGCCTTTCAGGATCCAATTTTGTGGGTGGGGCCCCTCAGGATCCGATATTGTGGGTGGGGCCCCTCAGGATCCGATATTGTGGGTGAGGCCCCTCAGGGTCCGATTTTGTGGCCGGGGCACCTCAGGGTCCGATTTTGTGGCCGGGGCCCGTGAGGGTCCGATTTTGTGGCCGGGTCCCCTCAGGGTCCGATTTTGTGGCCGGGGCCCCTCAGGGTCCGATTTTGTGGTTGGGGCCCCTCAGGGTCCGATTTTGTGGTTGGGGCCCCTCAGGGTCCGATTTTGTGAGTGGGGCCCCTCAGGGTCCGATGTTGTGGCCGGGGCCCCTCAGGGTCTGATTTTGTGGCCGGATCCCCTCAGGGTCCGATTTTGTGGGTGGGGCCCCTCAGGGTCCGATTTTGTGGCCGGGGTCCCTCAGGGTCCGATTTTGTGGCCGGGGCCCCTCAGGGTCCAATTTTGTGGGTGGGGCCCCTCAGGGTCCAATTTTTTGGCCGGGGCCCCTCAGGGTCCAATTTTGTGGGTGGGGCCCCTCAGGGTCCGATTTTGTGGGTGGGGCCCCTCAGGGTCCATTTTTGTGATTGGGGCCCCTCAGGGTCCGATTTTGTGGTTGGGGCCCCTCAGGGTCCGATTTTGTGAGTGGGGCCCCTCAGGGTCCGATGTTGTGGCCGGGGCCCCTCAGGGTCTGATTTTGTGGCCGGATCCCCTCAGGGTCTGATTTTGTGGCCGGATCCCCTCAGCGTCCGATTTTGTGGGTGGGGCCCCTCAGGGTCCGATTTTGTGGCCGGGGTCCCTCAGGGTCCGATTTTGTGGACGGGGCCCCTCAGGGTCCAATTTTGTGGGTGGGGCCCCTCAGGTCCAATTTTTTGGCCGGGGCCCCTCAGGGTCCGATTTTGTGGTTGGGGCCCCTCAGGGATCGATTTTGTGGTTGGGTCCCCTCAGGATCCAATTTTGTGACAGGGGCCCTCAGGGTCTGATTTTGTGGGTGGGGCCCCTCAGGGTCCGATATTGTGGGTGGGGCCCCTCACGATCCGATTTTGTGGGTGGGGCCCCTCAGGATCCGATTTTGTGGGTGGGGCCCCTCAGGATCCGATTTTGTGGTTGGGGCCCCTCAGGGTTCAATTTTGTAGGCGGGGCCCCTCAGGGTCCGATTTTGTGGCCGGGGCCCCTCAGGATCCGATTTTGTGGCCGGAGCCCGTGAGGGTCCGATTTTGTGGCCGGGGCCCCTCAGGGTCCGATTTTGTGGCCGGGGCCCCTCAGGGTCCGATTTTGTGCTTGGGGCCCCTCAGGGTCCGATTTTGTGGTTGGGGCCCCTCAGGGTCCGATTTTGTGAGTGGGGCCCCTCAGGGTCCGATGTTGTGGCCGGGGCCCCTCAGGGTCTGATTTTGTGGCCGGATCCCCTCAGGGTCCGATTTTGTGGGAGGGGCCCCTAAGGGTCCGATTTTGTGGCCGGGGTCCCTCAGGGTCCGATTTTGTGGCCGGGGCCCCTCAGGGTCCAATTTTGTGGGTGGGGCCCCTCAGGGTCCAATTTTTTGGCTGGGGCCCCTCAGGGTCCAATTTTGTGGGTGGGGCCCCTCAGGGTCCAGTTTTGTGGGTGGGGCCCTTCAGGGTCCGATTTTGTGGTTGGGGCCCCTCAGGGATCGATTTTGTGGTTGGAGCCCCTCAGGATCCAATTTTGTGACCGGGGCCCTCAGGGTCTGATTTTGTGGGTGGGGACCCTCAGGGTCCGATATTGTGGGTGGGGCCCCTCAGGATCCGATTTTGTGGGTGGGGCCCCTCAGGATCTGATTTTGTGGTTGGGTCCCCTCAGGGTTCAATTTTGTAGGCGGGGCCCCTCAGGGTCCGATTTTGTGGCCGGGGCTCCTCAGGGTCCGATTTTGTGGTTGGGGCCCCTCAGGGTCCGATATTGTGGTTGGGGCCCCTCAGGGTCCGATTTTGTGAGTGGGGCCTCTCAGGGTCCGATGTTGTGGCCGGGGCCCCTCAGGGTCTGATTTTGTGGCCGGATCCCCTCAGGGTCCGATTTTGTGGCCGGGGTCCCTCAGGGTCTGATTTTGTGGCCGGGGTCCCTCAGGGTCTGATTTTGTGGCCGGGGCCCCTCAGGGTCCAATTTTTTGGCCGGGGCCCCTCAGGGTCCAATTTTGTGGGTGGGGCCCCTCAGGGTCCAATTTTGTGGGTGGGGCCCCTCAGGGTCCGATTTTGTGGTTGGGGCCCCTCATGGATCGATTTTGTGGTTGGGGCCCCTCAGGATCCAATTTTGTGACCGGGCCCTCAGGGTCTGATTTTGTGGGTGGGCCCCCTCAGGGTCCGATATTGTGGGTGGGGCCCCTCAGGATCCGATTTTGTGGGTGGGGCCCCTCAGGATCTGATTTTGTGGTTGGGGCCCCTCAGGGTTCAATTTTGTAGGCGGGGCCCCTCAGGGTCCGATTTTGTGGCCGGGGGCCCCTCAGGGTCCGATTTTGTGGGTGGGGCCCCTCATGGTCCAATTTGGTGGGTGGGGCCACTCTGGGTCTGATTTGGTGGGCGGGGCCACTCTGGGTCCGATTTGGTGGGAGGGGCCACTCTTGGTCCAATTTGGATGCCAGGGTGGCTCAGCCTCCTTTTTGTAGGCCAGGGTCTATCAGCCTCCGATTTGGAGCATTGGGTCACTCAGCTTTCGATTTGGCGCGCCGGCCCTTTAAGACTCATTTTGGTGCGCCGGCTCTTTAAGAATCACTTTGGCGCATCGGCCCTTTAAGAGTCAGGGTGGCTCACTGGGCTTCTAAATCCACTTTGGCACACATTCTCTCTCAGGGGCAAGTGTCATGTGATGAAGCTAGATTTGCATTTGTGGTGTGGGCTTTGCTTTAAGAGCTGATATTATGTGTCAGAAGCTCTGTCTTGGAGAGGTCATGTGACGTTCGTAGGCGTTGGCATAGTAACTGGGTCTGCCTGCGCATATCAATGAGCTCAACTGCCATTTCAATCGCCTCAGGGCATGTTTTGCCATTTCCCATTCAAATGCATTGAGACAGTGCATTCCAATGACGGGAAAAAAAATTTTCAAACGCAAATTGCGCAAAAACTACAAATCCGATCGACACGAAAAATACTTAGCACACCTCTCATGGACGCTGGCTTCGAAACGACACCTCAACGGAGTCTGTGCGTGTAGCGGTTCGGGCCGTATTAATTGCGGAAATCAACTTAATAATAAGAAGAAGAATAAGTTAGCAGCGTTCGGATTACAATATAGTGGTTTCTTCAAACCACTATAGTTAGTAGCACAAAGCTCCCACAAACGAATTTGGTTGTAACTATGGATGCAAAACTTTCCTGTATATTGATTGCTAGATTGAATATTTTTTTCCGTGCCTCTTACATGAGTTTTAAAGAGTGACCAGAATGGTGACCGGTCTGCAAACCCTGTCTTATGAGGATAGGTTGCAGGATTTGGGAATGTTTAGTTTGCAAAAGAGAAGACTGAGAGGAGACTTAATTGCTGTCTACAAATATCTAAAGGGCTGTCACATTGTAGAAGGATCAACTTTATTCTCATTTGCAGAAGGAAAGACTAGAAGCAATGGGATGAAACTGAATGGGAGGAGACACAGATTAGATATTAGAAAAAACTTTTTGACAGTTAGAGTGATCAATGAGTGGAACAGGCTGCCACGAGAAGTGGTGAGTTCTCCTTCAATGGAAGTCTTCAAACAGAGGCTGGACAGACATCTGACTGGGATGATTTAGCGAATCCTGCTTTGAGCAGGGGGTTGGACCAGATGGCCCAGGAGGTCCCTTCCAACTCTACGATTCTATGATTAAACAAATATACAACAATGTAATATATAAAATTTAAAAATTGAATTATAAAAATAATGCAAATTTTTTTTAACTTTTCTTTGAAAATATGCAAAAAAAAATACCGTTTAAAATGCCCAAATGAAATGACCCTGTTTATGGCCATATTTTGTCAACTTCAGACAGGTTGCAAATTAGTAAAAATGTGCTTGTGAATGTTATGTTTAAGAAAAAAATCTTTTTACAATAGTAAAAAGATTTTTTTCTTAAGTCTTTAAAGTTTTTTTTTTAATTGATAACTTTAACTCCCAAATGTAAATTTTGTACACCTTGATCTAACATGAGCCTCTAAAGCCCCCCGGTGTTGGATAATTGTAGTAAGACAACTATGGCTATTTACAATATGCCACAAGAAATGTAATTCACACACGGGGATAGTGTTGGCCGGCCTCCTTCTGTCTGCTTGTTCTTTAAATAAGGAGTCTTTTGTGCTCCACTTCCTCCACAGACTATTTATTCAAATATGCTTCTCATTGAGAGGTTTAACATGAAGTATTGCCTAACCACACTAAAAAACCTTTTCCTCTCTCCTCGTCATTGTGTCTTCTATTGAGTTCGGGTCTTTTGCTCTTTCGTAGTTAGCATAATTGTGAGTCTGGTTCATTCTCTAACAGGGATCAAAAACATTTAGCTGACAGAGCCTTACACCAAGAATGAACAGATTATAGCTAATGCCGATTTTGCACTTTTGTGACATGATTACTGCCTGAGCACAAATATAGTGAATGCACAGTTAAAAAAATGTAAAACTTGTGGACTACCACCAACGTCAAACAGAAATTGAGAGATGGGGTAATATCTCTATTTAAAGGTCGCTTTAATCCAAGAAGGCTAACATCTATTGTCATACAGACATTTGTTTGACTTTTTAAAGGCATATTTTCAAGTTTGAACGTTATCCCTTATCCATGGAACATGGGATAACTTTCTGAAAGCTGGGTGCCTTACAGCTGGGACCCCCACTGACCCCGAGAACCAAGTCTATCAGGGGTCCTATGTGAATGAAACAGTGAGAGATCTCCATTCATTCTAATGGGAGTGGCAAAAACAAGACAAATGCAGTGCTTGTCTTTCTCAGGCAGTGCACACAATTAGCCACCTCTCCATTATTATAGGGGTCTTCAGAGCCCCAAGTCTTGAGATTGGTGGCGAGATGGTTTATATATTACACATATATAATATGTACATATACATATAGTATACTAGTCTGTGAATGATGTGTACAAGAAACAAATGTCGTGTGATTAGACGTTCACGTGGCAAATAGTATTCAATAAGGATAACTGTTAAAGTATTCAACTGGCAGAGGGGATACAAATAAATGTATCACTAATAGTACAAGACTTTGTTGTCCTGTATGAAAAATGAATAAGAGTAAGCAGTATGAGCTGATACTTACAGTACTTCAAGGATGTAAAATAATAATACATATAAGAAAGGAGATGTTGAAAGCGATTAAGTGAAACTCATGAGCTTTGAATCCATCTTGAGAAAAGGGAAAAACAAATGAACTAACAAGAGTTTATTTTACGAGTTTAAAAAAGATATCTATCTATCTATTTATCTATCTATCTATCTATCTATCATCTATCTCTCTTTCTATCTATCTAGACAGAGAATGGGATTTCTAACAATTATACCTGTTAACAGTGCTGTATATGGATTTTCCTTTAAGGAATGGTCAATGAACGTAGTGCTTAACAGAAGTCTTTATTTTCTTACAAGATGGCATACGTGCTTGTTGGCTGCAAGCAGACAGAATGCCACAATAAATTGGATGAGCGCGGGATACACTTAAAGCACAACAGTTTTCTTAATGCAATTTTTCAATCCTTTTATCTCTGTTGGCAGGGACATGTACTTCCCCATACTTTGCCCATACTACAAGTGAGTGGCTTTCAGAGTGGCTTCAGGTCTTGCTAAAGATGGTTACCATCTACTCTTAATTTTCTCCACAAGACTCAAGTTATTCACCACTGACCAGGCATTGCGTGTTGTCCTCTACAGCTCTTTCGGAAGTCCATGTAACCACAAAGTTACTACCTGCTTTTCAGTTACTCCAACACTCAGTGACAAATATGTAATATGCAAATTACCACATTTCAGACTATCCAATGGTCCAAAAGTTAAATTTAAAGTTCCCCAATGGCACAATTCCTCAAAGCACTGCCTCTGCCTGCTACCTTTCTTTTCATGCATCTTGTTGCTATAGATATCTCATCCTGCCATCCTGATGATATAAAAGACCAGGTGACCTTATTTTTTTGATCTATGGTCCAATTCTGCAGTTAACATGCTCATTTTAGTGGCTTGTGACTGTCTGCACAAGGGAAGGATTATGACTGTCGGCACTATGTTGGTTTTATTTGATTATGATAGCTTTTATGGTGCCATCATGCAGTACTTAACGGACATCATCATCACTGTCTCCATTGGGCTCACAGTCTAAATTCCCTATCAGTATGTCTTCAGAGTGTGGGAGGAAACCGGAGAACCGAGAGAAAACCCACACAAACACATGGAGAACATACAAACCCCTTGCAACAATGCTAACCACTGAGCCATGGTGGTGCTCCAAAATGCTATTTCACATGCATGTAAAGTTACTCAAGGCCTTGTGAAACTGAGTGCATGCCATTCAGTAGTGGGTTCGCTGTATTGTAAGATAAAAATATTTCATTTTACAAATGGAGAATGCCACAGATCATTTTCTCTTCATATTTGTTATAAAGCTCTGCTTTGCATCAGTGCTGTATATGATGTCTCCTAGTTAAATTTTCATATCTTCTCGGGTAGTTGCATGATAATAAAGGGATGTTTCTGCTTTCTCTTTTTTTATTTTAAATTGGATTTTCTGTCTTTAATTAAAAAATTTTGTTGATTTCTGAATTCAAAATTATTTCAAACTGAAATATTGACTTAAGAAGGCTTAAATGAAGCTAGTATTCAGATGGCACAACTTATGAAGTTTTATGTTGGATATGTTCCTGTATTCAGAGAAAATTTTGAATAACAGTACAGAAGTAGCCAGAATAGCTCTACACCAACTCCTAGTCAAATAACTCTGGACAGCTATTCAAAAATGAAAACCACATATAATCTTATTGATAGAGCTCAATATCAATAAAGCCATAATAATAATCACTAAATATGAGCAGATGAATTCTGTGCTAATTAAATGTGTGTAAAATTTGCAGCCAATACACTGAATCCTGAAAATGTTAACCAATTTTACTTACAAAACCACCGTCACTCTACATATTTTAGATTTCATCAGCAAGAGGTAGAGTTGAGCGATACCGTCCGATACTTCAAAGTATCGTATCGGATGGTATCGGCCGATCTTTAAAAAAAGTATCGGTATCGCCGATTCCGATACCGGAAGTCCCATTCAAGTCTATGGGACTTCCGGTATCGGAATAAGAAAAACCCTTTCCTGCCCTTGTACAGCCTCTCTGGGGTCTGTACGGGCCTTTCGGGGGGCTGTGCCGGCCTGCCAGGGGGTCTGTGCAGGCTCCGGTGGTCTGTGCCGGCCTGCCGGTGGTCTGTGCAGGCTCCGGGGGGCTGTGCCGGCCTGCCGGGGGGCTGTGCCGGCCTGCCGGGGGGCTGTGCAGGCTCCGGGGGGCTGTGCCGGCCTGCCAGGGGGCTGTGCCGGCCTGCCGGGGGGCTGTGCCGGCCTGCCGGTGGTCTGTGCAGGCTCCGGGGGTCTGTGCAGGCATCGTCCGATGGGACTACAAGTCCCATCGGGCGATGCCTGCTACCATGACAGTGATTGACACATTAGCCAATGATGGGACAGTAGTAGTCCCATCATCCGGCTAATGTGTTAAATGTAAAAAAAAAAAAAAAAAAAAAAAAAATTACATGCTACATACATACAACATGCATACTACATACATGCTACATTCATACTACATACTACATACATGCTACATTCATACTACATAAATACTACATGCAACATACATACTACATATATACTACATGCATGCTACATACATACTGCATGCTACATACATACCACATATATACTACATACATACTACATGCATGCTACATACATAACACATATATACTACATGCATGCTACATACATACTACATGCTACATTCTACATATATACTACATGCATGCTACATACTACATACATACTACATATATACTACATGCATGCTACATACATACTGCATGCTACATGCATGCTACATACATACTACATACATACTACATGCTACATACATACTACATATATACTACATACATACTACATACATACTACATGCATGCTACATGCATGCTACATACATACCACATACATAACACATATATACTACATGCATGCTACATACATACTACATGCTACATACATACCATATACATACTACATGCATGCTACATACATACTACATGCATGCTACATACATACTACATGCTACATACATACTACATATATACTACATGCATGCTACATACATACTACATGCTACATACATACTACATATATACTACATGCATGCTACATACTACATGCTACATACATACTACATATATACTACATGCATGCTACATACATACTACATGCATGCTACATACATACTACATGCTACATACATACCACATACATACTACATATACATACATACTACATGCATGCTACATACATACTACATGCTACATACATACCACATACATACTACATATATACTACATGCATGCTACATACATACTGCATGCTACATGCATGCTACATACATACTACATACATACTACATGCTACATACATACCACATATATACTACATACATACAATACATTCATACAATACATACATAGACATACAGTACATATAACATAGAGTAACATACTTACCAATACTTGTCACATTGTTCCCCGAAGCCATTGTCTTTTCCGGAATAAATATTAACATAACAAACCACAAAAATACTCACCCACGATCCGAAGCAGTCCTCGAGTGTGTCCCACGACGATCTTGGGTAGAGAACTGCAGCATCAGCTGTTGCTGCCGTTCTCTACGGGCTGCAGGAATCCAATGACGGAAGGTAGGTATCCTTCCGCACTGTATTCCTCCGCCACTTAAAAAAAAAAAAAGTCCCTAGTCTCACTTTATGCCATTGCTGTGTGGGAAATTCCCACGCAGCAATGGCATAAAGTGAGACTAGGGACTTTTTTTTTTTTAAGTGGCGGAGGAATACAGTGCGGAAGGATACCTACCTTCCGTCATTGGATTCCTGCAGCCCGTAGAGAACGGCAGCATCATCTGATGCTGCAGTTCTCTACCCAAGATCGTCGTGGGACACACTCGTGGACTGCTTCGGATCGTGGGTGAGTATTTTTGTGGTTTGTTATGTTAATATTTATTCCGGAAAAGACAATGGCTTCGGGGAACAATGTGACAAGTATTGGTAAGTATGTTACTCTATGTTATATGTACTGTATGTCTATGTATGTATTGTATGAATGTATTGTATGTATGTAGTATATATGTGGTATGTATGTAGCATGTAGTATGTATGTAGTATGTATGTAGCATGCATGTAGCATGTAGTATGTATGTAGCATGCATGTAGTATATATGTAGCATGTATGTAGTATGTATGTGGTATGTATGTAGCATGTAGTATGTATGTAGCATGCATGTAGTATATATGTAGTATGTATGTAGCATGTAGTATGTATGTAGTATGTATGTAGTATGTATGTGGTATGTATGTAGCATGTAGTATGTATGTAGCATGCATGTAGTATATATGTAGTATGTATGTAGCATGTATTATGTATGTAGTATGTATGTAGTATGTATGTGGTATGTATGTAGCATGTAGTATGTATGTAGCATGCATGTAGTATATATGTAGTATGTAGTATGTATGTAGTATGTATGTGGTATGTATGTAGCATGTAGTATGTATGTAGCATGCATGTAGCATGCATGTAGTATGTATGTAGCATGCATGTAGTATATATGTAGCATGTATGTAGTATGTATGTGGTATGTATGTAGCATGTAGTATGTATGTAGCATGCATGTAGTATATATGTAGTATGTATGTAGCATGTAGTATGTATGTAGTATGTATGTAGTATGTATGTGGTATGTATGTAGCATGTAGTATGTATGTAGCATGCATGTAGTATATATGTAGTATGTATGTAGCATGTAGTATGTATGTAGTATGTATGTAGTATGTATGTGGTATGTATGTAGCATGTAGTATGTATGTAGCATGCATGTAGTATATATGTAGTATGTAGTATGTATGTAGTATGTATGTGGTATGTATGTAGCATGTAGTATGTATGTAGCATGCATGTAGCATGCATGTAGCATGCATGTAGTATGTATGTAGCATGCATGTAGTATGTATGTAGTATGTATGTAGCATGCAGTATGTATGTAACATGTATGTAGTATGTATGTAGTATATATGTAGTATGTATGTAGCATGTAGTATGTATGTAGCATGCATGTAGTATGTATGTAGCATGTAGTATGTATGTAGCATGTATGTAGTATGTATGTAGCATGTATGTAGTATGTATGTAGTATATATGTAGTATGTATGTAGCATGTAGTATGTATGTAGCATGCATGTAGTATGTATGTAGTATTTTTTTTTTTTAACATTTAACACATTAGCCGGATGATGGGACTACTACTGTCCCATCATTGGCTAATGTGTCAATCACTGTCATGGTAGCAGGCATCGCCCGATGGGACTTGTAGTCCCATCGGACGATGCTTGCACAGACCCCCGGACATCAGCACAGCCCCCCGGCAGGCCGGCACAGCCCCCCGGCAGGCCGGTACAGACCCCCACAGGGTGCACAGACCACCGGCAGGCCGGCACAGCCCCCCGGCAGGCCGGTACAGA
This sequence comes from Dendrobates tinctorius, assembly GCF_039654945.1. Classification (NCBI taxonomy): domain Eukaryota; kingdom Metazoa; phylum Chordata; class Amphibia; order Anura; family Dendrobatidae; genus Dendrobates; species Dendrobates tinctorius. Next base: position 708,592 of record NW_027361737.1, on the reverse strand, counting down.
CCCCCACAGGGTGCACAGACCACCGGCAGGCCGGCACAGCCCCCCGGCAGGCCGGTACAGACCCCCACAGGGTGCACAGACCACCGGCAGGCCGGCACAGCCCCCCGGCAGGCCGGTACAGACCCCGGGCAGTCCACACAGCCCCCCGGCAGGCCGGCACAGCCCCCCGGCAGGCCGGCAGAGACCCCCGGAAGGCCCGAAATGACGGCGCATCATGATGCGCACACACCGCGCATCATGATGACGTCAGTCTGTCAATCAACTTTGAACTTCCGATTCCGATGCCGAATTCCGATATTGAAAAAATATCGGAAGTCGGTATCGGAATTCCGATACAGCAAGTATCGGCCGATACCCGATACTTGCGGTATCGGAATGCTCAACACTAGCAAGAGGCTATTCACATGACCTCAGGGCCGGTTTGAGACAAAGTAGGACCCTGGACAAGAGTTTAAAGTGAGGCCCCAAATGCTCACATATTGCACCATCACACAAAAAGATTTTGGTTGTATTTACATGCGCTGACTTCAGACTTTTAAACAAGCATGATCAACAATATTGAAGTCATTTGACACTTGTTTTCAGGCCTCTTTACACCAGCTGAGAAAGAATAATGGGCACAGAATGATCACTAGTAGATCATTCTGTCCCTATACAGTATCATATTATTATAAGGGAGGGACAGGACTGTAGTAGTGACCTGAATAACCGCAATATCTATGTCCTGTCCTTCCCCTACAGAAAACTGTACTCTTCTCTCCAGCATACCTGTATCTCCAGATTCAGCTTCCTCTGGGCACTTCCCAGGCGACGACGGTCCCTCTTTCAGGCAACCCCCAGCAATGGAGACACTGTCCAAGTTAACTTTAACACTTTCTTTACTCAGTACGTCACACATTACATCCACAGTTGGTACATCGTGACATGGAATGGTTTCCTCATCTTTCCCTTTCTGGTTGTCGCTTCTGTGCAGAACACGCCTGGACAGGACCGTCCTAGACTGCTCCCCAGTTCCTTCCTGGCCTGACCTCGCCATGATGACAATTTCTTCTGCCTGTTTCACCCCAGACTTGAAATCATCAGTCACCAGGTTTGGTTGCCTCTGGTAAAGCATCCGTCCAGTCTGTACCAATCTCGTTGAAGCTCCAACTACCGTCATCTTATCAGCCCAAACTACTCCTGCCTTAAAAGCAACTGCCGAGGTGATAGGTCACCACATCTTTCCTTTCCTGCACTGGCCCACTGCTATGACAAACAGTGGCCATAGGTAACGTGGGCTATAGCGTTTGAACATTCTGTGGCTGCCAACCTGTCCTGGCCTATAGCCCATGTGGACACTAGGGCACCCTGGCCCCATCTGACCTAACTTCCTACAAGCTTCCCTCTAACTACCCGGCAGCCCCTACTACAATTAATACTCTATAAACATCCTATCAGCTATACCTACAAGTCCCACTAGTATGCCCCCCATTTAGTGTCCCGCAACAGAACTCCACTTACCCGTATCTATAGAAACTGTATACTAAAGTGCCCTCCTCTAATGTCCCCATAAAGGATACACTGACTTACTCTAACTGTACATGAACATTGGTCACACATATTATATTAAAGGAACACAAGGCAATATAAAACAGTCGTCTACAGAATGGTAACACAGATATACTTGTGGCAATACCATAAAAGATGAGCGATAATACATATTTCTATGTAGCAGTAGCGAAGGCATTTATCATAGATATTATCAATTAGTAATATGTGCATATTAAAAAACGATGGGCAATCCTAGGAAGGGAGGCAAGAAAGACATTACATCTCACCCCCTTACTCTCCCTCTTTCCTTGAACTTGGTCATCCTCGACCAAGGCATGATACAAAAACCCATAATAAAAAAAACTTTTTTTAACCATAAAAAAATGCAAATCATTTGGCTTAATGTAAGCTGCATCTGGTACGCACTGCAGTTCATGACACACAGGCAACATTCCTGGTTCCCAGTCTTCCAGAATTGAGAGATCTTTTCTACACCTTCCACAAGTGAGGAAGCAGTTGTAGGAGAGGTTCTCCCTCTTTCCTTGATGAGAGTACAGTCCAGAGGTCTCTGGTTAAGAAGACAGTCTCTCTCCTTTTTCCAGCAGAATGGGCGCAACAAAAAACAAAAGCGTCCATAGGCTCCAAATATTCTGTCTAGCTCACAGTCCTCTAGGTCGAAATCACATATCAAAACTTTGACACGAACAATGCTTTATCTTCAGCATCGCCAAAGGCCGAACTACTTCTGCTTACCATGAGCCGGGGAAAACTTCTTCTAGAGGGCTACAGTGCTCACAGGGATGTGAAACAGTCCCAGTAGCTCCAAACAAGATGCAACAGGCATAACACATAATGATTTCGAAATTTCAACGGCACGTACCGCGTGTCCCTCTCTCATAAGCCATCTCTGCAGCTGCAGAAGATGTGGATGGTGCCATCATAACACCGTAATGTTCCCGGGAACTGGCTGATGTTTGGGCCTGTACTGACTCCTGGAAAAGACCCATGTCGCCTTTGTATTTTCTCGATTTCCACGCTCTGATGCGGGCTGAAGATGATTCCGCAGCCACGGACTTCAGGATCTGTCTAGGCAGGGCAGCGGCAGCACCACAAAGCGAGGATGTGGATGGGAGCGTAAGTTCTGCCTGAATGGCACAGGAAACATCCACTGGTACACTGGCATTGGCCTCATTTGCGGTCACCTGCGCCTGTTAACCGATCGACACATCCCAGGGACTACTTTTGGGAGCAGATGAGGAAGGGGTGGACCAAACCCTGTGGATTCAGAGCCAGGGTGTACTCACCACCTCCCTGTAGTATATCTTGCACACCCTGGACCCACGGCTGTTGTCTTCCTTCGCAATGGTGGCCGCACGCCATAATAATAATAATAATAAATTTTACTTCTATAGCGCCGACATATTCCGCAACACTTTACATTTCAGAGGGGATTTGTACAGACAATAGACATTACAGCATAACAATAGTCACATAGATTATGACAAATACCAAGAGGAATGAGGGCCCTGCTTGCAAGCTTACAGTCTATGAGGAAAGAGGTAGACACAAAAGGTGGCTGGTAACAGTTGCCCTGATTGTATGGACCAGCCATAATGTTAAGTGTGTAACAGTACAGACACAGAGGGCTAATGGATGCTTAAAGCATGTGGGAACATGATGCGGGGAACCTGGTTATGGCAAAACTTTTGGCTGTGCCACACAGGGATAGCTTAGATTAATGTGTTGAGGCGATAGGCCAGTCTGAATAAATGCGTTTTCAGGGCACGCTTAAAATTGTGGGGATTGGGGACTAATCATATTGACCTGGGAAGTGCATTCCAAAGATTTGGCGCAGCACGTGTAAAGTCTTGGAGACGAGAGTGGGAGGTTCTGATTATTGAGGATGCTAACCTCAGGTCATCAGCAGAATGGAGGGCGCGGGTAGGGTGGTATACTGAAACAAGGGAGGAATTGTAGGGTGGTGCTGAGCCATGGAGGGCTTTGTGGATGAGGGTAATAAGTTTATACTGAATTCTGGAGTGGATAGGTAGCCAGTGTAATGACTGGCACAAGGTAGAGGCATCGCTGTAATGATTGGTGAGGAATATGATCCTGGCTGGAGCATTCAAGACAGATTGGAGAGGGGAGAGTTTGGTAAGAGGGAGACCGATTAGAAGAGAGTTACAATATACGAGACGAGAATGAATAAGATAAACAGTAAGAGTTTTTGCAGAGTCAAAAGTAAGAAAAGGTCGAATTCTAGAAATGTTTTTGAGGTGCAGATGACAAGAGCGAGCCAGTGATCGAATGTGGGGGGCAAAGGAAAGCTCGGAGTCAAGTATGACCCCAAAACAGCGGGCATGTTGCTGGGGAGTAATAGTGGAACCACACACAGAAATGGCAATGTCGGGTATAGGTATATTAGTAGAGGGAGGAAACACAAGGAGTTCAGTCTTTGACAGGTTGAGATTCAGATATAGTGAGGACATGATGTTAGACACAGCGTTTAGACAATCGCTGGTATTTTCTAGAAAGGCTGGTGTGATGTCAGGAGAAGAAGCGTATAATTGGGTGTCATCAGCATAGAGATGGTACTGGAAACCAAATCTACTGATTGTTTGACCAATAGGGGCAGTGTACAAGGAGAAGAGAAGGGGGCCTAGAGGAACCTCAACAGTAAGGGGAAGGTGAGAGGAGGAGGAACCGGCAAAAGATACAGTAAAGGAGAGGTCAGAGAGATAGGAGGAGAACCAGGAGAGAACGGTGTCCTTGAGGCCAATGGAATGGAGCATAGTGAGGAGGAGCTGATGATCCACAGTGTCGAATGCTGGAGAGAGATCCAAGAGAATTAGCATGGAGTAATGACCATTTGATTTAGCTGTTAGTAGATCATTAGAGACTTTAGTGAGGGCAGTTTCAGTAGAGTGTAAAGAGCGGAAACCGGATTGGAGAAGGTCGAGAAGAGAGTTATCAAAGAGATAGCGGATAAGACGGGAGTGGACCAGGCGTTCCAGGAGTTTAGAGATGAAGGGAAGATTAGAGACAGGTCTATAGTTAGCGGCACAGTTAGCGGCCATGACTCCAAGAAGCTCAACATCGTAGCATTTGGTTCTGGCTATGGAGAGGAGGGACTCCATGCTCTCCCACAACGGCTCCGGAGGTTGGAAAAACTCGGTCTCCGCCGGGTAGAGCTCGGCTCCCCACTGGCTGTCAGTCTCCCGCTTCTTCATCGTGTCAGCCTTTTCCAGCCATTCCCGAGGGACACAGCCAAACATAACTTGCTCCTTTAGTTTCTTCCCACTACCATGTGAGACAGCCTCCAACTGCTCCACCCCTCCATGGTTGGTCTGTGGCAGAGGGCAAGGCCTTCTCTTCGTCTGCACCCACTGGGGGTGGACCAGGGAATATTGACAGGCAGGTATTGGCCCCAAGAGATGACAGCAATGCCCATGAAGGATGCGGTTTTCATTGTTTGCTTCTCCACCTTCTCCTGCCATTCGTACCGCTGCCATCTTGGTCACAGTAGACATGTCAGACTTTCTTTCCAAATTAGTCAAATGCAATTCAGTAGTCAAGTCCAGTGTTGTCACAAATCGATGTTAGGCAAATCCAGTGTTTCTTGCACAATTTCTTCTTCAGATATAGCAAGCAACTACTTGCTCTTTCTCCCGGTCATCTTCCAGGGGCACAGCAGTTGCACACACATCTTCATCATCATTTCTTTCTGCAGGTTCTCCGCATTGCGAGGTAGTCGCATCCTGCTGAATACGCCAAATGTAAGGGAGGGACAGGACTGTAGTCATGACCTGAATAACCGCAATAACTATATCCAGTCCTTCCCCTACAGAAAACAGTACTCTTCTCTCCAGCATACCTGTATATAATACATATTTTATGTAGCAGTACAGCAGGAATTTATCATAGACATTTTCAATTAGCAATATGTACATATTAATAATCAAAGGGCAATCCGAGGAAGAGAGGCAAGAAAGACATTACATCTCACCCAGGGCTGCAGCTATAATGAGGCGATTTGAGCCAGCTGCTCAAGCGGCAGACAGCAGGGGGTGTCATTATGCGTTCCTCTACCCGCAGCACCTACAATTTAGCCTCTGCCAGCTGGTGCTGCGGTCGTGCAAGAGGCTTGTAATTGATGAGTTCACAGGAGGGAAGGAGTCAGGGCCACCTGATCATGTGACCCCTGACTCCTCCCCTCCTGTGCGCATCAGCCCTTGGTTTATGCAGGACTCTGCTGTCTGTGCTGGTTCTCATCATGCTGGATGACGGGAGTTTGTGTGGGGTCAGGGTGGATTTACAGGGTGTACGGAGCAGAGCCGCGCGTGTGCGAGGTGTATGGAGCCGTGTGTGTGTTTGAGGTGTAAGGAGCAGAGCCGCATGTGTACGAGGTGTACGGAGCGGAGCTGTGTGTGTGTACGAGGTGTACGGAGCGGAGCCGTGTGTGTGTATGAGGTGTACGGAGCAGAGCCGTGTGTGTGTATGAGGTGTACGGAGCGGAGCCGGTGTGTGTACAAGGTGTATGGAGCAGAGCCGCATGTGTATGAGGTGTACGGAGCAGAGCCACTGCCACTGCCCCGGCAGGGAGCTTACTTTTCCCGCAGACACAGGAGTACACGGCGGAGCCCCGAGGAGCACTTTAAAATTCGCACATGACGTTCCACCAGAAGTGACGTGCTAGAAGCTGACCAGAAATGAGGTAATTTCCGGAGGAGATTGTGACAGAACCATGGAGGCACTTCAGGGAATGCTTCAGATCCATCCCCGTGTCCTCCTCCAACAGCACGGACAGCAGGATCGCCTTGGACTCGGGGATGCCGGCCATGTGAGCGGATCATGATATGTTTTGCATCGGGAGGCTCAGGTGGGCACTACAGTGGGAGCCGGGCTGCTATAGTATCTTTATAGAATCTTTCTTTCTCTCTCTGTTTCTTTATCTCTCTAATCTTTCTTTTTTTCTTTCTCTCTCTCTGTTCTTTCTTTCTCTCTCTGTTTCTTTCCTTCATTCTTTATCTGTTCTTTCTTTCTTTCCCCTTTTTCTTCCTCTCTCTTCTTTCTTTCTTTCCCCTCTTTCTTTCTCTCTCTGTTCTTTCTTTCTCTCTGTTCTTTCTTTCTTTCTTTATTTCTTTCTCTCTCCGTTTTCTTTTTTCTCTCTGTTCTTTCTTTCTTTTCCTCAATACCAGTCAGTGTGCCCACAGTGCCAGCAGAATAAGAGGGGTAAGAAACTAGGTGGCACTGGTCACATTGAGCCTCTCATACTTTTTACTGGTGTATAATAATATGCCCTGAGCGCCCCCATAAAGTGGGCCAACCCCAGACAACAGGGAACAAACAAATCACTATTACTATCAGTCCAAGCAGACAATTATATACCAAAAGTTAATGATATCCCTGTGCCAAGAAGTGAGGATGATTAGAGTACACTGAGGAGACCAGAGCAGCGGGGTTTGGGGAGAAGAATTATAAAGTAATATATGGTGCACATTATGATGTATGAAGTAATATATGGTGCCCATTATGCTGTATGAAGTAATATATGGGGCCCATTATGCTGTATGAAGTAATATATGGTGCCCATTATGCTGTATGAAGTAATATATGGTGCCCATTATGCTGTATGAAGTAATATATGGTACCCATTATAATGTATGAAGTAATATATGGGGCCCATTATGCTGTATGCAGTAATATATGGTGCCCATTATGCTGTATGAAGTAATATATGGTGCCCATTATGCTGTATGAAGTAACATATGGGGCCCATTATACTGTATGAAGTAATATATGGGGCCCATTATGCTGTATGAAGTAATATATGGTGCCCATTATACTGTATGAAGTAATATATAGGGCCCATTATGCTGTATGAAATAATATGTGGGGCCCATTATACTGTATGAAGTAATATATGGGGCCCATTATGCTGTATGAAGTAATATATGGTGCCCATTCTACTGTATGAAGTAATATATAGGGCCCATTATACTGTATGAAGTAATATATGGTGCCCATTATACTTTATGAAGTAATATATGGGGCCCATTAAGCTGTATGAAGTAATATATGGTGCCCAATATACTGTATGAAGTAATATATGGTGCCCATTATGCTGTATGAAGTAATATATGGGGCCCATTATGCTGTATGCAGTAATATATGGTGCCCATTATGCTGTATGAAGTAATATATGGTGCCCATTATACTGTATGAAGTAATATATGGGGCCCATTTTGCTGTATGAAGTAACATATGGTGCCCATTATACTTTATGAAGTAATGTATGGGTTCATTATGCTGTATGAAGTAATATTTGGTGCCCATTATACTGTGAGCAGTAATATATGGGGCCCAATATACTGTATGAAGTAATATTTGGTGCCCATTATGCTGTATGAAGTAATATATGGGGCCCATTATATTGTATGAAGTAATATATGGGGCCCATTATGCTGTATGAAATAATAAGTGTGGCCCATTATACTGTATGAAGTAATATATGGTGCACATTATGCTGTATGAAGTAATATATGGTGCCCATTATGCTGTTTGAAGTAATATATGGGGCCCATTATACTGTATGAAGTAATATATGGGGACCATAATGCTGTATGCAGTAATATATGGCCCCAATATACTGTATGAAGTAATATATGTTGCCCATTATTCTGTATGAAGTAATATATGGGGCCCATTATACTGTATGAAGTAATATATGGTGCCCATTATGCTGTATGGAGTAATATATGGTGCCCATAATGCTGTATGAAGTAATATATGGGACCCATTATACTGTATGAATTAATATATGGGGCCCATTATACTGTATAAAGTAATATATGGGGCCCATTATGCTGTATGAAGTAATATATGGTGCCCATTGTACTGTATGAAGTAATATATGGTGCACATTATGATGTATGAAGTAATATATGGTGCCCATTATGCTGTATGAAGTAATATATGGGGCCCATTATGCTGTATGAAGTAATATATGGTGCCCATTATGCTGTATGAAGTAATATATGGTGCCCATTATGCTGTATGAAGTAATATATGGTACCCATTATAATGTATGAAGTAATATATGGGGCCCATTATGCTGTATGCAGTAATATATGGTGCCCATTATGCTGTATGAAGTAACATATAGGGCCCATTATACTGTATGAAGTAATATATGGTGCCCATTATACTTTATGAAGTAATATATGGGGCCCATTAAGCTGTATGAAGTAATATATGGTGCCCAATATACTGTATGAAGTAATATATGGTGCCCATTATGCTGTATGAAGTAATATATGGGGCCCATTATGCTGTATGCAGTAATATATGGTGCCCATTATGCTGTATGAAGTAATATATGGTGCCCATTATACTGTATGAAGTAATATATGGGGCCCATTTTGCTGTATGAAGTAACATATGGTGCCCATTATACTTTATGAAGTAATGTATGGGTTCATTATGCTGTATGAAGTAATATTTGGTGCCCATTATACTGTGAGCAGTAATATATGGGGCCCAATATACTGTATGAAGTAATATTTGGTGCCCATTATGCTGTATGAAGTAATATATGGGGCCCATTATATTGTATGAAGTAATATATGGGGCCCATTATGCTGTATGAAATAATAAGTGTGGCCCATTATACTGTATGAAGTAATATATGGTGCACATTATGCTGTATGAAGTAATATATGGTGCCCATTATGCTGTTTGAAGTAATATATGGGGCCCATTATACTGTATGAAGTAATATATGGGGACCATAATGCTGTATGCAGTAATATATGGCCCCAATATACTGTATGAAGTAATATATGTTGCCCATTATTCTGTATGAAGTAATATATGGGGCCCATTATACTGTATGAAGTAATATATGGTGCCCATTATGCTGTATGGAGTAATATATGGTGCCCATAATGCTGTATGAAGTAATATATGGGACCCATTATACTGTATGAATTATTATATGGGGCCCATTATACTGTATAAAGTAATATATGGGGCCCATTATGCTGTATGAAGTAATATATGGTGCCCATTGTACTGTATGAAGTAATAAATGGGGCCCAATATACTGTATGAAGTAATATATGGTGCCCATTATGCTGTATGAAGTAATATATGGTGCCCATTATGCTGTATGAAGTAATATGTGGGGCCCATTATGCTCTATGAAGTAATATAAGGTGCCCATTATACTGTATGCAGTAATATATGGGGCCCATTATGCTGTATGAAGTAATATATGGTGCCCATTGTACTGTATGAAGTAATATATGGGGCCCAATATACTGTATGAAGTAATATATGGTGCCCATTATGCAGTATGAAGTAATATATGGGGCCCATTATACTGTATGAAGTAATATGTGGGGCCCATTATGCTGTATGAAATAATATTTGGGGCCCTTTATACTGTATGAAGTAATATATGGGGCCCATCATGCTGTATGAAGCTATATATGGTTCCCACTATGCTGTATGAAGTAATATTTGGTGCCCATCATGCTGCATGAAGTAATATATGGTGCCCATTATACTGTATGAAGTAATATATGGGGCTCATTATGCTGTATGAAGTAATATATGGGGCCCATTATGCTGTATGAAGTAAAATATCGTGCCCATTATACTGTATGAAGTAATATATGGTGCCCATTATGCTGTATGAAGTAATATATGGGGCCCATTATGCTGTATAAAATATTATTTGGGGCCCATTATACTGTATGAAGTAATATATGGTGCCCATTATGCTGTATGAAGTAATATATGGGGCCCATTATACTGTATGGAGCATTATGTGGGGATAGGGGATGACTTTCTGTTTGTTGTGGATCTGACCGCTTGGACCCCCATGATTCTGGGAAGCGTAGCTTTGAAGAGCACCGTGTAAATGGATCTGTGGTCAGTCATACGCACTGTGGCGCCATTCACATGTGGCTCTTCAAATAACTCCTATAAGAGAGTGATGAGGGGACAACAGAGTATTGCAAAAATTCACTGATCGGGGCTGATGAGTGTTATAGTTTGTGGGCTGGTGGGATTTGTTTGGTAGGGCTGCTTTTTTGTCCCAGTCTGGCCCTGTGCCAGGCCTACCATTGCCACTAATGACCCTTGTTCTGGATACTTCTGTGTTGTTCTTGTATGTGCGTGTGATGGCGCTGACATCCTTGTGTTTGGACACCTTTTTTTTCTATTTATCTAAATCAAAATGTCCACTATTGTACTCAGTTTTACAGGATAGATATGAAAATTTACTTTGCGTGCTGGGGGGGCATCATTTTGCTGTTCGCCTCAGGCAGTAGAGAGGCTAGGTCCACCCCTGATCTCTCCCTTACACTATCAGCAGCACATCTGCAGTTTTCACCGAGCGATGTGCTGCTGAAAACAATAATTTCTGTTCCGGCATAAACAATCCAATCACTGGATGAATAGGCATCATTTTGCTTGTTTAATATAATGTTACACATAGTTATCCACATAGTTTAATGCACCCCATAGTCCTCCATATAGTACTGTATAATGCACACCTCCTAGTCCTCCATATAGTATAATGTGCCCCATAGTCCTCTATATAGTATAATGTGCCTCATAGTTCTCCATATTATTATTATTATTATTATTTATTCATATAGCACCATTGATTCCATGGTGCTGTACATGAGAAAGGGTAACATACAAAGTACAGATATCACTTACAGTAAACAAACTAACAGTCACAGACTGATATAGAGGGGAGAAAGGACCCTGCCCTTTCAGGCTTACATTCTACAGGTATATATTCTATGTAGTATAATACACTTCCAATAGACCTCCATATAGCATAATACACCTAGCATATTCCTCCACATAGTATAATGCCCACTCCATAGTCCCCCATATAGCATAATGCACACCCCATAGTTCTCCATATATTATAATGAAATACCTATAGTCCACCATATAGTATAATACACTTCCTATAGTCCTCAATATAGTATAATGCATCCCATAGCCCTCCATATAGTATTATGCACCACTAGTCTTCCATATTGTACAATGCAACCCATAGTCCTCCATACAATATAATGCACTCCCCATAGTCCTCCATATAGTATAATACACTCCACATAGTACTTAATATAATATAATGCATCCCATAGTCCTTCACATTGTATAATACACCTCCTATAGAACTCTGCATAGTACAATGCACTTTCCATAGTATAAGGCACCCCATAGTCATTTATATAGTATAATGCATTTCCCATAGTCCTCCAAATAATATAATGCATTCCCCATAGTCCTCTATACAGTATAATGCAGCCCCATATATAATAATGCACTCCCAATAGTCCTCAATAGAGTATAATGCAGTCATCATATAATACACATAGTATAATGCACTCCCCATAGTCCTTGATAAAGTATAACGCAGCCCCCTTAGAGTATAACTCAGCCTCAAATACTATAATGCAGCCACCATAGAGTATAATACAGCCTCAAATAGCATAATGCAGCCACCATAAAGTATAATGCAACCCTATATTACTCCAGTCCATTGCTCCGGTCTCTGCAGCGAGTCTACTCAGCAGCTGCACTGCTCCACACAGCATGGTATATGATGAAGTGATGTCATTGTGCCTGCTGCATCAGAAACAGGAGGGGAATTATGGGAGAGGGAGCGTCACCTCATCACTGATTTAAATTGTACCGGCATCTATGATGCCGATACAGTTGAATGCGTGACTCAATGGCCCCATAGTGGCCACTGGCTGGGGGTCACTGGGGAAATGGAGGCTCTAGGCAAATGCCTAGTTGCCTGCCCCTAACAACGACCTTGCATTACATTGGGTATGACAGGGTAGACTTCAATAATACCTTACAGCAATCACTTCACAGCCAATCAGTAGGGACTATCATAGCCTGTGAGAAGAAAACATAGGTAATGCAGAAGCCTTTGTGTAGTGAATCTGCATAGGGAGAGGCTGCAAAAATTCACAGATGAGCCATAGAGATATGTGGAGAAAGCCATAAACAGTGAACAAATATAACAGAAGTGAAGAACAGTTACCATCGGTTTTTGCAAGCCTTATTTGTTGAGGTCTCCTTGACGTTACTAAGGCCACATTCACACTGCCAGTATTTGGTCAGCATTTTATATCAGTTTTTTTAAGGTAAAATCAAGAGTGGCAAAAAATCAGTTAAATACTCAAGGGTCTCAAAATAGTAAATCATATAATATACCCTAAAAATAATACTTTATTAATAAAAAACCACAAGGGTCACACCGCAAGTGAACACAAAAAAGAACCAAAAAAGTGTCCAAAAAATCCCAAAACACATAAAATGTGGGGAATAACTTAGGAGTCCCTATTGATATCTCCTGTTATCACCTTCCTAGCCGCGGAGGTTGGCACCCTAGGGGGAACGTTGTGGCGCCCCCGCTCAACGGTGGCTGTCCCTGGGGACCCTATTGCACCCTGGCACCTCTAATGGAGTCCCTTGCCCGATGCTAAGGGGACCCCTATCAGATAACAGAGAGAATCCTACGATGAGGGGGACCCTAGAACCCACAAAAAATTACACATATATACAAGAACACATAAATAAATAGGCATATGGGAATGCAGTACTGGAAATCTTGATATTAAAGAATTAGTGTGCTATACACAGTCCCATCTAGACTCATGGCTCAGACATATAGATATAGCTGAAGGATAAAAAGTATCGTGACTCATCAGCAGCCAGCAACGTGTGTCAATCCACCTAGTTGTAGCAGCATGTAATCTTAAATCCCCCAAAAAATCCCAAAAAATATATATATATAATTCAAGATACCACCTCCTAATATATATATAGGTCACAATATATAAAGATCGCCAAAGTCACAGATTGAGCCCATATCCACAGCATTGATTCATAGATCCCATCACATTGTCAAACAATAGATAAAACGATTTCATCAGTGGAAAGCTCAAATAAAGGAGTTAGGATACTCATCGTGAAAACCATCCACTGTCCCATAGCCTCAGACGCCTCAACGCGTTTCACCCCTTTGGGATCATCAGGAGGCTCGATAGCAACCTTACTAGTGTCCTGATGTGGTATAATCAAGAGTGGAACTGTCAGAGGAAAAGTATAAGGCCGGAGTTACACTGGCGAGGAATACGGGCGCGTGAGAGGCGCAAAAAGCACGCATTAGACACGGACAAATGATTTTCAATGGGGTCACTCGCACCAGGCGTATATTTCTCATCCGTATCCTACGCTCCTTGCCAATCGCAGCATGCTGCGATTGTCATCGTACTACGCCTGTAGTACGCCAATGCAAGTCAATGGATGCGCAAAAAATACGGATTACACACTGAACACACGTGTGACCTGCGAGCAATACGCAGGTCTTTTGGCTGGTGACAGGAAATGGGCCAATCCATCATCAGGAAGCCTAGACATGCAAATGAGCTCAAAAAGCGCTCCAGACATCCAGGAAGTACGCCTCCACGGAGTACAGCAGCAGCATGGCGTCCACATATATTAATGTTGAGATGCTCATTGTGCTGGTGCAGGAGCGTCCCAAAATATGTGACCCACGTGATGCAAATTATGCGAACCGCACAAGAAAGGAGGCGTCATGGAGGCGCATCTGTCGCCAGATGTACCATGACTTTGGTGACAGACCACGTGATGAGCAGCATAAAATTCGTAAGTGCAACCATAAAAACATCATTAACCTTAGCGCGCGCTAAAAAATGATTCTACAATCAGCACCCCCCTTCCTGGGCATGTAATTTTATTAGCCTCATGAGGCCGTTACATTTGGATGTGACACGTGGCTTCACACAGCCATAATTAGGGGTTAGGCCACAAGCTCCTCATCCTCCTAGCCAATAAAATTATTAAGTGTAGCTAATGAGACCCTGTGTATTGGCCCAATTACATATGCCACCATGGGTAGAAAGCACACCCCAGAAGGCCCCATGCCTAGACTACTGTTAGAAAATGTGACCTCTCAAATATGTGATTTTGACAACCTTTCCTGTCACATTGCAGTGGAAGATGTGATGAAACGCTGGCAAAGCATCCGGGACCAGTTCCGCCGGGAACGCCAGCAGCGGTCCAGGAGTGGGGATGCTGGGCATGTCAAAAGAAAATATATATACTATGACTGGCTGAACTTCCTCACCCCAATTCTGGATCTGAGACCGTAAGTACATACCTCACACCACATTACACAAATACATTACACAAATACTTTACAGGGACAAAAATATTGATGTATTTTTGCCTCTGTTCTATTTCATAACAGAACTCAATCCAACCTTACGGATCGAGGAACGGCCTCAGAGGCAGAGCCCATTATAGATCCTGTAGGGGATGAGGTGGCTGGCCCATCTTCTCCCCCTACAAGAAGGATGGCTGAAGATGAGGATCACAAGGCCACACAATGGCTGCCGTACACACCACACCACCAGGACGGTCTGCTGCTGCCACCTCACCCATCCTGGAAGAGCCGGGCAACTTGAGCAGCAGCCCAACTGCCCAGATCAGGTCCTCCCCACAGGCTGCTCTAGCATCACGGCGAACAAGAAGAAGGCGCCAGGTCACTTTTCTAGAGAGCAGGACCAATGTGGACACAGGGGTGCTAAATTATTTGTCCAGAGTAACTACAGATGATGGTGAGGAGGCCTATGCACGTAGCCTCACCCTTTATCTCCGTGCCCTTACCCGTGAGGTCAGGCTCCGTATTAGGGGATGTATTCAGATCCTGCTTGATGCAAGCACCCCCCCAATACCCCATATGAGGTTTTTGAATTTCTGGAGAGGTGGCAGCTCTCACCACAAAATTTAATGAGCATGAGACCATCTACACAGATGCTTGCTCAAGCAGGGTCTGAACAGCCCCTAATACGTGGGCCAACACCTCAACCCCTTCCTCCCCCTACCCAACCGTCTATACCGCAGCACCAAATGTCTTCCTCAAGCCAACCCCACCAATATGGCCACTTGTACCAACCCAGTGTTGGAGGCTGGTCCCAACCTGGTTGGGGACGATCTGGCTATCTTGGTGGGTGTGAGCCACGGGCCTACCAGAGCCAACAAGAAGCCCCTCACCATCATCATTACTCTGGCCAGTATCCCCAACAGTCCCAGGAGGCTGGACAATTCCAGCATCATGGGCAACAGTATGGCCCCACACAGGGCGATGTTGGCCACAATGTCCAGCAGCACCCACAGGCAGTTCTTCCACGTTCCCCTTCCCCAACATATGAGGATTTATGATTCTGATGGTTGGAGATGTCCAGTCAGATGTAACTGGTGCTCCTAATCTAAATGTAAAAACAGGTGTTCTCCTTCACCAACATTTATAACATAATTTAACATTCACATTTTTAAACAATGTTTTCCAAACATATGAAACAATCCATCATGACAGGCAACGCTACCTCACGCCTTTCAGACAGATATTACATGTGTGTAGAAAAGAGAATCTTTAAATGCGCTATGCTGTAAACTGAAAGGATGAAAATACACTACTCACTTGCTAACGCTTAGGAAAGGCGTGCTTGCCTTAGTTAAGTTGTCACCTTTTTTGTTAGCCATCTCTATTACAAAATTTCTAGGCGACAAGCATTCAGAATAACCCGCTCTCTCTATGTCTTAACAAGTGAGTTTTGTATTTTCATCCTTTCCGGTATAGCATGCTTAAATATTGTCTGGTCTACAGACAGGTAATATCTGTGTGAAAGCTGTGAGGTAGCCTTGCCTGTCATGGTGGAATCTTTCTATGTTTGGCTAACATTATGAGGAAATGTGAGTGTTATCTCGTTGCCTTTATTTTGGTGATGGAGCTCACCTTTTGTTGGCAAATCTAGGTTAATCTAGTGATGCAGCAATGTTTTTTTTGCCTAATGTTTGTGGCTCTTTTGTTCTGTAATGTTCATTTTACAACAAGTTAAAGAAGGCACAAAGGGTGATTTTGGCCATTGCCAAATTTGTCTTATGGCAAAATTATGTTTGCCTTTAAGCGAAAAAAAAAAAAAAAGGCAAAACTAAATATTTGTCTACTCTACTTAACGTCTCTGTGTGAATTTTCACAATCCCTCACAACATACTAACAGACACCAACCAATGCAATGAAACACTCATAGAATCATAAAGGCTTGAGTAATATATATTTTGACACACTTAAAGCAACAAATTATAACATAGACACAGCATGCTCTTGCCAAGAAGTTGCCCCCTCAGGTGAGATAAAGTAATTAGTGAAAATATCACGCACTTTGAGGCCAGAGAGCGGTCTACGTTGAGGGTTCATAGGTGGTCTCACCCTGCGCACATTGTCCGGCCTACGCACAACACCATCAGAGGAGGAGCAATCATGTATCCTGGTGAAGTTATGCAGAACAACACAGGCTTTCACAACTTCATTCACATTTTTCTCACTCAACTGAATGGCAGACTGGAGTACTCGCCATTTGGCACAAAGAATCCCAAAGGAACACTCCACCAGTCGCCTAGCACGTGACAGGCGCAAGTTAAAAATTCTGCTCCTGTGGTCAAGGTTGCGCCGGGGATATGGCCTCATGACATTGCGCGATAACTGAAAGGCCTCATCTGCTACAAGGACATAAGGGACTGATTGTTCGGGGGAGCCTGGTAGCTGGCGTGGTGGTGGTGGTAGATCCAACTGGTTGGTGCATAGCCGCCGAGCCATTATGGAAGTATTGAAGACTCTAGAGTCTCCCGTCCTTCCATAGGCCCCAATGTCAACAATTATAAACTTGTATTGAGGGTCTACCAGAGCCAACAATACAACAGAAAAGTATTGTTTATAATTGAAGAATTGGGAGCCTGAGTTTGGCGGCTTACGCACCCTGATATGTTTGCCATCCAGGGCCCCAATACAATTTGGAAACTGGCAGTCCTCCTCAAACTCCCTTGATATCCGTAACCAGTCTTCCATCCTGGGCTCGGGCATGACCACTTGATGGAGTCTTGTCCAGATTTCTGCACATGTAGACCTCACTATGCCTGAAATGGTAGATTTTCCTATGAGAAACTCATGGTGGAGGGTGGCATAAAACAGGCCAGTGAACAGGAAGCTGTAGAACAACAGAAATAGTAAAGTTTAGAATGGCTAAAGTAAAAAAAAAATCAGTTACATGCCGACCAAACTTGTTGCGAAATGAGAGAGAAGAACACACACATATTTGGTGGCACAATGACTAAGTGATATGCTGGACATATTAGATGTAACATTCTGCTGTGTCAGGTGAATCATATTTGGAGTAAGATGATGGCATTAAACTTTGTCCAAGAAGGCGAAAAAACATAATTTAGCACACACATTAGGAATATAGAGAATGTGGTTGGATAGTACATACCGTATTGTGAGTAGAAGTCGCTCCTCTGCAGATATGGCTTTGCGCATCATTGTGTCCTGAAAGGTTATCCCAGGGCACACTGTCTCCAAGAGTCTATCAAATGTGGCAATGCTCATGCGACAGTACTGGTAAAATTTCTCCGGATGCTCCCGCAGAGAAGAATAGAGGCGGTGAAAATGCCCTCTTGTGAGTCGTTGCCTCAAAAGTGGATGGACCCATATGCGTCTCCTCCTCCGCGGATCCACTATCACAGGATATGGTTGCCCAAAGCGCCGTGACAAAAGCCAGGTAAAGAGAACCTGCTCAGCTGTATTGAATCGCAGACCCTCTGCCATGCTGCACAAAGAACACCAACACACCTTGTGAAAGCAAGGTGACAAATGGACAGAATGTAGGCAGCCACCTGTTTCTGAGTGTATAAATAGGGTGCAGGCTAATGATTTAAATTGTTTGCAGGCCTGAAAACCGTTAAATGTCCATTTTGCAAGGCTGCGAGAAAATCTCGCCATACGGATTGCATACGGATGCCACATGGATTACATACGGATGCACACATGCGCAAAATACGCGACCTCACCTTGCTTACGGATGACCTACGGAGCACTATTTAGTGGTCATTCATCCGTATAACGCAAGTAAACTACGGACCGTATTTTGCGCAGGTTAGTGTGACTCCAGCCTAATAGAAACACTTTACCACTTCTGTATTTATCATCCACTCCTGGTTTTGGCTGAGAAATACTGATGTAAAATACTGACCAAATACTGAATGTCTGAACGTGGTGTCAAGCTGTGTTTGCTATAAAGAGTTATAGGGTATTGCGTATAGTCCTAGATGACCTGAGAGTGTTTTATATGGTGGGAAAATTGGAATGCCTGAGATTAGTGACTAATCCATTAGTTGTGAATCATTTTTTTTAATTGGCTGAAGTTTGTTGAATTCTAATTTTCAACCACTTTCTCATTTCTAGTCATCACTTACTTGCCAACAAATAACAAGAGATGCATAAAATATATTTTTGTTCTCACGCAAAAACAATGACAACATATATGTACACTCCATGCAGATGGTTTCTTTGGATGTGAACCCAGGACCTGTGAAAGAAAATATAATAAAGGAAATCATTTCGGTTCAAGTTTCAGTTTTTGCACTCTGGGGCACTGGCTATGAGAAATTGTCATTATTTAATGAATTCCATTCCTATCTTTAGCTCCACAATATTTCCTGGTTGGCCAACAACATCAAAATATTGAAGAACCATTCCCATGATTTTTTTTACCAAAATGAATATGTATTGTTGGCTCATAATCATCTTTGGATTTAATTTAAGATTTTGCACCACCTGCCTTTTATAGCCTTTGTGTTGCAATCTATTGCTGGCTGAACAGTTTAGCTGGGAACCATTCAGTGAAATTGTTCTGAAGGGAGAATTTATAACTGTCATTTTCCTTCTGCTTTCTCCTCTGAACGAATTTATGACCATACAAAAAACAAAGGTAAACTTTGCAGTCAGAGGAAGGAAAGTACGATTTTCAAATTTCAAACTACGGCGCAACATATTTGATCAAACCATTCACAGATAAGGACATAAAATTAAATTAAAAAAAATCACAGAAATAGGTAGCCAAATTTACCAACACATGATATTAAGTGCAGAATGCTGCAGCCTAACATGATAGAGGTTGATGCAGCAAAGGTGCAAAATACTGATGAAACAACCACTCACACACCAACCATTCATTAAATCATTGTTCGACTACTATTACAAATGCACACATATATTACCTGTATAGGGCCCCAGTCACACAGATACAGTGGGGGAAATAAGTATTTGATGCCTGATTTTGTAAGTTTTCCCACTGACAAAGACATGAACAGTCTATAATTTTATGGGTAGGTTAATTTTAACATTGAGAGATAGAATATTAAAAATAAAATCCAGAAAATCACATTGTACAAATTATATAAATTTATTTGCATTGAGAAATAAGTATTTGATCCCCTACCAAGCATTAAGAGTTCTGGCTCCTACAGACAAGTTAGATACTCCTAATCAACTCGTTACCTGCATTAAAGACAGCTGTCTTACATTACCTTTGTAATAGACTACTGTCCACAGACTCAATTCATTAGTCAGACTCTAACCTTTACAGCATGGGCAAGACCAAAGAGCTTTCTAAGGATGTCAGGGACAAGATCAAAGAACTGCACAAAGCTGGAATGGGCAACAAAAACCATAAGTAAGACGCTGGGTGAGAAGGAGACAACTGTTGGTGCAATAGTAAGAAAATGGAAGAAATACAAAATGACTGTCAATCGACATCGATCCGGGGCACCATGCAAAATCTCACCTTGTGGGGTATCCTTGATGATGAGGAAGGTAAGAGATTAGCTTAAAACTACACAGGCAAACTTGTTATTGATCTCAAGGCAGCTGGGACCACAGTAATTAGTGTTGAGCATTCCGATACTGCAAATATCGGGTATCGGCCGATATTCGCTGTATCGGAGTTCTGATACTGAGTTCCGATATTTTTACAATATCGAATACCGGAATCGGAAGTTCCCATAATGCAATGAGCCAGTTGTGTTAGCGATGTTAACTAATGGCATGGCTGTGATTGGCTGCTGAAATTATGACATCATGATGCGCGGTCTGTGCGGGCCTGCCGGGTGTCTGTGCGGGTCTGTCGGGGGTCTGTGCGGGACTGCCGGGGGTCTTTGCGGGCTGCCGTGGGTCTGTGCAGGCTTCCGGGGGCCTGTGCGGGCCTGCCGGTGGTCTGTTTGGACTGCCAGGGGTCTGTGCGGGCTGCCAGGGGTCTGTGCGGGCCTGCCGGGGGTCTGTACGGGCTGCCGGGGGTCTGTGCGGGCTGCCTAGGGTCTGTGCGGGCTGCCGGGGGTTGTGTGTGTGTGCAGGCATCGTCTAATGGGACTACAAGTCCCATCGGGCTATGCCTGCTACAATGACAGTGATTGACACATTAGCCAATGATGGGACCGTAGTAGTCCCATCATCCGTCTAATGTGTTGAATGTAAAAAAAAACAAAAAACATACATACTACATACATACTACATGCATACATACATTCATACAACATACATACATACTACATACATACTACATATATACTACATTCATACAACATACATACACACTACATAATACATACATACTACATATATACTACATTAATACTACATACATACTACATACATACAACATGCTACATACATACTACATACATGCTACATACAATACATTCATACATTCATACAATACATACATATAGACATACAGTACATATAACATAGAGTACATACTCACCATCACTTGTCACTTTGATCCCCGAAGCCAGTGTCATCTGTAAAAAATAATAAAATAACAAACAACCAATATACTCCCTGATCCGCAGAAATCCACGAGTGTCCCACGACGATCTCCTGCAGTGCATCACTGAGAGGTTACTATAGTTCACTGGTCTCACTTTTTGGCAAAAGCTACGTGGGAACTTTCTCACACAGCAATGCCAAAAGTGAGACTAGGGATTATTTTTTTACAGTGGCGGAGGAATACAGTGTGGAAGGATACCCACCTCCAATCATTGTATTCCTGGAGCCCCTAGAGAGCGGTCGCATCAGCTGATGCTGCTGTTCTCCACGGGAGATCGTCGTGGGACACTCGTGGATTTCTGCGGATCAGGGAGTATATTGGTTGTTTGTTATTTTAATATTTTTTACAGATGACACTGGCTTCGGGGATCAAAGTGACAAGTGATGGTGAGTATATACTGTATGTTATATGTACTGTATGTCTATATGTATGTATTGTATGAATGTATGAATGTATTGTATGCAGTATTTAGTATGTATGTAGTATGTGTGTTGTATGTATGTAGTATGTATGTGGTATTTTTTTTAGTATGTATGTAGTATGTATGTATGTTGTATGAATGTAGTATATATGTAGTATGTATGTATTATGTAGTATGTATGTATGTTGTATGAATGTAGTATATATGTAGTATGTATGTAGTATGTATGTATGTATGTTGTATGAATGTAGTATATATGTAGTATGTACAGTATGTATGTTGTATGAATGTAGTATATACGTAGTATGTATGTAGTATGTATGTATGTATTATGTAGTATGTATGTTGTATGAATGTAGTATATATGTAGTATGTATGTAGTATATATGTATGTATGTTGTATGAATGTAGTATATATGTAGTATGTATGTATGTTGTATTAATGTAGTATATATGTAGTATGTATGTATTATGTAGTATGTATGTATGTTGTATGAATGTAGTATGTATGTAGTATGTATGTATGTTGTATGAATGTAGTATATATGAAGTATGTATGTAGTATGTAGTATGTATGTATGTTGTATTAATGTAGTATATATGTAGTATGTATGTATTATGTAGTATGTATGTATGTTGTATGAATGTAGTATGTATGTAGTATGTATGTATGTTGTATGAATGTAGTATATATGAAGTATGTATGTAGTATGTAGTATGTATGTATGTTGTATATATATAGTAAGTATGTAGTATGTATGTAGTATGTATGTATGTTTTTTTTTATTTTTTATATTCAACACTTTAGCCGGATGATGGGACTAATACTGTCCCATCACTGGCTAATGTGTCAATCACTGTCATTGTAGCAGGCATAGCCCGATGGGACTTGTAGTCCCATCGGACGATGCCTGCACACACACACAACCCTCGGCAGGCCCGCACAGACCCCCGGCAGGCCTGCACAGACCCCTGGCAGCCCGCACAGACCCCCAGCAGGCCCGTACAGACCCCCGGCAGGCTCGCATAGACCCCCGGCAGCCCGCATAGACAGATGGCAGGCCCGCACAGACCCCCAGCAGCCCTCACAGACCCCCGGCAGCCCGCACAGACCCCCGGCAGGCCCGCACAGACCCCTGGCAGCCCGCACAGATCCCCGGCAGGCCCGCACAGACCCCCGGCAGCCCGCACAGACCCCCGGCAGGCCCGCACAGACCCCTGGCAGCCCGCACAGACCCCCGGCAGGCCTGCACAGACCCCCAGCAAGCCCGCACAAACTCCCGGCAGCCCGCACAGACCCCCAGCAGGCCCACACAGACCCCCGGCAGCCCGCACAGACCCCCGGCAGGCCCGCACAGACCCCCAAGAGGCCTGTACAGACCCCGCCCACACACACACGCACAGTCTCCGCCCACGCACCGCCCACACTCTTCCCCCCTCCCGAACTGTATGTGCAAGGAAAGAAAGTGATTATTTTCATTCCGATACTTGTGCCCCATTGACTTGCATGGGTTTCCGGTATCGGAATCGGCGAAACCAGATATTTTTGGGGTATCGGTCCGATCCAATCCGATCTGATATTTCCCGATATCGGAAGATATCGCTCAACACTAACAGTAACCAATAAAACTATTGGTGACACATTACGCCATAAAGGTTTAAAATCCTGTAGTGCCCGCATGGTCCCACTGCTGAAGAAGGCACATATGCAGGCCCATATGAAGTTTGTCAATGAACACCTGGATAATTCTGTGAGTGATTGGGAGAAGGTGCTGTGGTGAGACGAGACAAAAATTGAGGTCTTTGGCATTAACACAACTCGCCGTGTCTGGAGGAAGAGAAATGCTGCCTATGACCTAAGCACCATCCCTACTGTCAAGCGTGGAGGTGGAAACATTATGTTTTGGGAGTGTTTCTCTGCTAAGGACACAGGACTACTTCACAGCATCAATGGGAGAATGGATGGAGCCATGTACCGTAAAATCCTTAGTGACAACGTCCTTCCCTCCGCCAGGACATTAAAAATAGGTCGTGGCTGGGTCTTCCAGCAAGACAATGACCCAAAACATACAGCCACGGCAGCAAAGGAGTGGCTCAAAAAGAAGAATATTAAGGTCATGGAGTAGCCTGGCCAGTCTCCAGACCATAATCCCATAGAAAACTTATGGAGGAAGTTGAATCTCCAAGTTGCCGTGCGGCAGCCTCAAAATCTTAATTATTTAGTGTCAGATTATTCAGTATACTCTCCAAGTGTGTGACATCAGAGCTTCTTTATTCAGGAACAAACAGGAACAATACATGATAAGCTTATAAGAACAGGAATAAATCATTTGTGTGTCTCTATCTGTGAATCGTCTACAGCAGGCTGCTTTATCTTCCATACATAGACACAGGAAAAAAAATAAATACAGTCACATGCTCTCCCTGTGTGAGCCTCTGGGAGTTTTTTTAAAACTTTATAAATAGCATACAAATCTAGCAACTAAACACTCATAGACAGGAATGGAGTTGTTGCACCAAACATATTCCAACACCCACTCTCAACAACTACTTATCTTGTTAGTCCCATTGCAGTTCTGAAGTCCACAAACTTGGCTTTTGATAATCACTTTGACATACCATCAGCTATCATCTTGTGAGACTCGCAATAAACAAACTCGAATTCACCACGTTGCACTAAGTCACATAAGTGGTGATTTGTTACATCAATGTGCTTAGTCCTTGCACTAATCTCACTGCTGGAAAGTTTAATGCATCCTTGGTTGTCCTCATAGATGGTTGGTTGAGCTAGTGGCTTTCTGAAATCTTCCAAAAGTTGTTTCAACCAAATTACTTCTTGACTTTCATAAGCAGCAGACATATATTCTGCTTCTGTAGAAGATAATGAGACTGACACTTGTTTTCTGCTGGACCAAGAAATTGAATTTTCTCCTAACGTGAACAAGTAACCACTTGTTGATTTCTGATCACTTGAATCTCCAGCCTAATCTGCATCCACATAACCTCTGAGAGTGAGATCTCCTGATTCAGATATCTTAAGATTTAAGAGGGTTTTACACATAGCGATATCGCTAGCAATATCGCTAAAACGTCACTGATTTTGTGACGTTATAGCGATATTGCTAGCGATATTGCTATGTGTGATACTTACCTCCGACTGGCTCCCCCGCTGTCCATCGCTGATCGCGCGAGATCGGGCGGCTCCATTTCTCGTCATCTGCTTCCTGCTGGGCTTCCTGCTGTGTGAGACGAGCGACGCGTGGAGGCGGGCGGGAGGACGTCAGGATCGCTGTGTGTGAAAGGTGAGTATCGTGCACTGCGTCGCTGCTGCATCGCTGTGAGATCTTTCTGTGTGAAAGCTCACTAGCGATCATTTAGCGATGCACCAGCGATCCTGACCGGGTCGTATCGCTGGTCGGATCGCTGGTGCATCGCTAAATGTAAAAGGGCCTTTAGCCTTTGAGTTTCTTTAAGATATTGAAAAATTCTCTTATTTGCATTTTAGTCTCTTTGGCATGGCTTACTTACATGTCCGCAGAGAATTCCAACTGTGGCTGTGATATCCGGACGAGTTGTGGTTGCTATGTACAGAAGCGGCCCCACTGCTTGTCTGCAACTCTCCTTGCTGGGTAGCAGATCTTCTTCTCCTTCACAACTGGAGAAAATGTAGCATCATAATCTTCACCATACTTTAGCGAGTACCGTTTTGCAACCAATTTTGCCTTAAACTGGTGAACTTCACCTTCTGAGTCATATTTGTTTTTGAAGACCCACTTACATCTGATAGCTCTTTTTCCTTGTGGTAGCTCAGTAAGTTCCCATATCTGGAGTTGGTGAAGGGACTCCATCTCCTCAGTAGCGGCATTTATCCACATCTGCTTCTCGTGAACAGGCAGTTTTTGCATCTATTGCCATGACTGTGACTCTGGTTCAGGAAGTGTTCTGACCATATACAAAAGACGTCTAGCTGGGATACCTTTGTTTGTCCTTCCTGATCTCTTGACTGGAGCTTGACTTGGTTCTTCTGTGTCTTCCTTGGTGGCTTCAGAGCTTATCTATAATTTAGTGTTTTCCTTTTTGGTGTCTGGGTTTGGTGACTGAGAGTCTTGTTCTTTCTTCTTAGGTTGAATAAGTGGTGTAACTTCATGGAATTTGAGTGATACTGAGTTTTCGTCTATCACTACATCTCTGCTGATTGTCACTGTGTTGGTCTCAGGCTGCAGGATTCTGTATCCCTTTTGAGTTTCGCTATAGCCCACCAGGACTCCTTGCTTTGCATGTGATTCCCACTTGGAATGTTTTTTCTTTGGGAACATACACAAATGTTTTGCTTCCAAATATCCTGAAGTGCTTCAGGTTAGGCTTCTGGCAGATCCATAGCTCATATGGAGTTTTATTTGTGGCTTTACCTGGCACTCAGTTTTGAAGATAGCAAGCTGTTATGATGGCTTCTCCCCAGTATGTTGTAGGTAGATTCGCATCAAACAACATACTTCCACTTTCACATAGAGTATGGTTCTTTCTCTCTGCAGTGCCATTCCTCATTCCTCTTGGTATTTGTTATAATCTATGTGATTATTGTTATGCTGTAATGTCTACTGTCTGTACAAATCCCCTCTGAAATGTAAAGTGCTGCGGAATATGTCGGCGCTATAGAAATAAAATTTATTACTATTATTATTTTGTTTTGGGTTGTATGGAATGGTAGTCTGGAACATCATTCCATACTTTTTCAAAATGGTTTGCACCTTACCACTTGTATATTTGGTTCCAATATCTGCACGCAGGGCTTTTGGCATTCTCCCAAATTTGTGAAACACTACAGCAAGTCTTCAAGTTTCTGTGGAACTTCATCCTTACTGTGAAGCATGTAGGCAACTGTATATCTGGAGTAGTCATCAATAAATGTGAGAAAATATCTCTTCTTGCTAGGAGATTGTGTTGGCATATGCAACAGAAATGGACTTATTGTTTATGTAAAGGAGGACTTTACACTAGCCTGACAGCAGATGGCGATAGTGTGAAGTTAAATGATTGCTGTATTCTGGGGAGGGAAGTTCTCTATTGTTGATGTTAGTTTTACTTTCGCTTTTGTCTGTATTACACCAGCCACACAGGCTGTGTGCTTCTGAATTCTTATCTCATGTTTACCCATAAGAAGTAAATGCTGTTTACTCAAGATAACTTGCTCAGTGAAGTTCTCCTGTGTACAGTGGATTCTCAAAAGATACACTTTGCTACAGATTGAACACTAATTGGATCACATCTTTCTGTATGTATCAGATCCAGTGGCTGTACAGATCTAGTGGTGATTATTTAGGAAAGGATTTTCTGGACATTTTCCCTTTAAGACAGCTAGTACACTTTATCATTTGACTAAAATGGTTGATTTTAAACACATTTGCAAGTTGAGCTAGCTTCCTTAATGCTTCTGGGTCTCTGTGCTCAAGACATTTGTGCCATACATGGAAACAGTTCTTATGCAGATCTTGTCTAGCACTGTACACTCTTTCTTTGCATTTTAGCTGATAAAGTTCATCTTGGATTTTTCTTTCTACAAGAATGTGACCCTTCTTTCAGATGATGCAGCTGTTATCTCTAAAAGTAACTGCATTCCCCTTTTCCGTGAGGTTCTTTACTGACAGAAGATAGCTTTCAAGGCTGGGAACATAGAGAACATCCTTTATTGGGATCTTTCTGCTTTGTGCTGAGGAAACTGGACAGTGGAGGTAGAGGTCTCCTACTTCTTCTGAAGTTATATAGTGATCATTAGCTAAGATGACCTTTTCTGACTTTCCTTCATTAAGGTCAGTGAAGAAATCCTTGTTATTTGTCATATGGCTGCTTGCACCAGAATCTGTACACCATATATACTTTGCAGATGGGCCTGTACTGGCAATAAATGCAGCTTCAACACATGCAGAATCTTCCTTTACAGCTATTTTAACCCTTAGATGACTGTTCTGCTTTTTAAGCTGACTCATTCTTTCTTTCCAAATTCTGCAGTCTGCTTTAATGTGGCTTGGATTTTTACAGACAAAACATTCACGAGTTTCTCTTAGATTTCTGTTATATTTAGAGGAATCCTGTGTATTTAATGCTGTTTCTGCTCTGAATTCATTACTGCTGCTTACATGTTGCATTTTTCTCTTGAATTCATCCACAAGTTTGCCTTTAACATACTCTAGTGTCAGCTCATCATCTGGCCGCGCATCTAGTGCAGTCACGAGTGTGTCATAACACTCTGGAAGACCACTTAATAGAAGTGCAGCAACATGAAATTCTTTAATTTCTTCCTCAATACCCATGAGATGCCCCATAATCTCTAGCATGTTTCTTATAGAGTCCTGCATATTCTGTCCATCACTTAACTCAGATTGATACATCTTTCTCATGAGATAAGACTTATTGCTGAGATTTGATCTTTCATTCACTTTCTGTAACTCATCCCATATCTCCTTTGCAGTTGCACACTTGCAAATATATATACATTCTGATTTTCATCTACACTGAGGGAGATCGTGCTTTGTGCTTTTGGATTCTTCTCTAGACAATCATCTGGTAATTAATGAGGCACTTGTTCCTGAGCATATTTCCACGTACCTTCTCTTATGAGCAGCATCTTCACCTTGAATTTCCAGGACTGGTAGTTTTGGTTAGTGAGGCTTGGCACTGAGAACTTGACAGGATTGCTGCTAGTGGACATCTTCTTTGTTGCTCTGCGCTGATTTTGCTTTGGTCTTCTGTTGTTGTGTTACTCTGGGGTTCTGTGTCACTCTGTGCCCATAACCTGTTGGCAGCGGATTATTCAAGATACTCTCCAAGCATTTGACAACAGAGCTTTTTTATTCAGGAACAAACAGAGACAATGTATGATAAGCTTAATAGTTCAGGAATAAATCATTTGTGTGTCTCTATCTGTGCAGCATCGACAGCAAGCTGCTTTATCTTCCATACAGAGACACCAGAAAAAAAGAAATATAGTCACATGCTTTCTCTGTGTGAGCCTCTGGAAGTTTTATTTTTTTAACTTTATAAACAGCATACAAATCTAGCAACTAAACACTCATAGACAGGAATGGAGTTGTTGCACCAAACATTTTCCAGCATTTAGAGATGATCTGCAAAGAGGAGTGGACCAAAATTCCTTCTGACGTGCGCAAACCTCATCATCAACTACAAAAAATGTCTGACTGCTGTGTTTGCAAACAAAAGTTTTGCTACCAAGTATTAAGTCTTGTTTGCCATATGGATCAAATACTTATATCTCACTGCAAAATCCAAATAAATTTATATAATTTATACAATGTGATTTTCTGGATTTTATTTTTGATATTTTATCTCTCAATGTTAAATTTAACTTATCCTTAAAATTAAAATTAAAAAGTTCATGTCTTTGTCAGTGGGCAAAATCAGCAAGGGTCAAATACTTACTTCCCCCACTGTATCTATTTTGCACAATGTTTGGCTTACAGACTATGAGCTCACTCACACCACATCAGAAGAGTGCCAATTTTTTTATCATTCAGATCAATTTTATTCAATGGGGCAGTTCTGGTGACCGTTTTTCTTCACACACAAGATCTGTCTGTGAAAAAAATTCGAAGAATGCTCCTACAAGGAATCTGACCCCCTTAGACTAGCATTTCTTCTGCAGTGTTGCTATCAGCGTGTCAAGTGTGGGAGAAGAGGGGTGCATTGACAATCCAACACAATGGGCAGCACTTTGAACACATTTTATAAGTGGTCATAAACTTGTACATAACTCATGAATGTATAAAGTTACATGAAAACCAATCACACCATTGTTTTTCATGTGAAATTCTCAATAAGTCTGATGGGTCACATGACCATCTTCCCATTGAAAAAAATAAAGTTGGATCCAAAATGGCCTACTTCAAAATGGCCGCCATGGTCACCAACCATCTTGAAAGTTTTCCCCCTCCCATATACTAATGTGCCACAAGCAGGAAGTTGATGTCACCAACCATTCCCATTTTATTTAGGTGTATACATATAAATGCCTCCCCCTTTACAATGCAGACAGTAAAATATCAGTCTTCATTGTCTTGTGCCATTTCCAGCACTGGTCCATCCCTCTTCTACATCATGTGTCTACGGCTCTGACCGGCCTTCTCACATCACAGACTGTTAGATCCTCTTTTAGGGCTTGCTCATGCAAATGTAGATTGTCTCATGTGAAAAAATCGGCTCAATTATGCTAATGACACTCCGATCAAACTCTGTTCCGAGTTTGTCCAGTGTCAGATTAATGGGATCTGGGTCTCTTGAATTGTAGCACAGGTGAGGAGAAGATAGAGATCAAAATTTCTCCATCTTGTCCATTGTGTGAGTCCGTGGAAATAGGACTGCATAGACTTGAATGCAGGTACGGTGTTACGCCGCGCTCACCAGGAGGCGGGGCTTCGGCCCCGACGTCACTCCCTCCGGTACGGCGGTCCCTCCGGGGTCCCCGTCGGGTGCGCACGCGCAACTCTCGTCCCCGGGTCTCCTCCTCCATGCCACGTTTGCGCTTGCGTGCTCCTGTCAGTGCTGTATAGGGCTCGGTCCTCTCTATGGTATTGGAGGACCTGACCCGGAACCACTAGTGGTCATGTGCTTTCTGGCTAGGTCCTGACCCAGAACCAGTAGTAGTCATGTGCTATATCAGACGACCTCCCCCTAGGGGAGGTGCCTGATTATTGTTGTGCTTCCTGGCTGGGTCAGCTGTGTCCCAGCCTGGCTGTGCGCTGTTCTCAGGTCCTCTGCTCTGTCTGCTATTCTGTGGTGCTCCTAGCACTTGCTCTGAATCCTTGTTGCTTCATGATCAGTTGTGCCTCCTGGCACATCCTCTCGTATCCTGTCCCTTGTTTCTTGCTCCGCCGTGCCTCCTGGCATTCACTCTATTCCTGTGTTCTGTTACTTGCTACACGCCTTATGTGCCCACGTGTACCCATCTAGCACTACCCTGTACTCAGCGCACTCCCGTGTACTCTCCTGTGTTCCCTAGTATCCTGCACCCTCCAGTCACACAGTCTCGTATCTCCTGTGAGCCAGCCGCCTGGTGCCAGCAGTCGTGGTATCGTATCCCCTGGGGCTTGCTCCTGACACTCCCTGTATAGGGGGTGGTCCTCACTAGGCTAGCTCGCCCTGGGAGGGTTGGTGCCGCGACCCAGAGGGTCCACTCCAGGAGTCGCTAACACTCTAACAGTATAATCAGGCCATGGACCCCGCTGGTACTGCGGCTTCCGTCCAAAAGGAGCTGACGTTCCTCCGGGAAAACCAGATTAGGATTATGGCATTTCTCAAGTCCATGGAGTCCGGTTTATCTGCCTCTCAGTCCTCTGAGCCTGGGAATGCTGCCCAGTTGGCTAGTCTCCAGCAGGAACTTGCGCAGCAACGCGACTCCCAGGCTCAGATTCTCAACTATATAGCGTCGGTAGATAATCGGCTCCTTTCCATACAATCTGCCCAGGCCATGCTTCCACACTCGCTTCCGCGCCTATGCAAGCCACCTCGGTATAGTGGTGACCCTGTGTTGTGTCGTGGATTCTTGAACCAGTGTCGTTTGCATTTTGAGTTTTTGCCGCAGCATTACCGCACCGATCGTGCTAAAATAGCATTTATTGTTTCTCACTTAGAGGGTAAGGCGCTTGCGTGGGTGAATCCCCTTTGGGAGCGTGATGACCCGCTCGTCGCTCAGCTTTCCATCTTTTTGGACACTTTCCATAAGGTGTTCGACGAGCCGGGTCGCCTTGCTTCCACCACCGAGTCCCTCTTTAATCTTCGTCAAGGTTCTCTATCGGTTGGACAATACGCGATATGTTTTCGCACTTTGTCCTCTGAGCTAGGTTGGAATAATGATGCCCTCGTAGGGGCCTTTTGGCGTGGTCTGTCCGGTCGGATCAAAGACGAACTGGCGGGCCGAGATACCCCTACCAATTTGGAGGATCTTATCTCTCTCGCGACACGCATTGATTTGCGCTTCCATGAGCGCACCCGCGAGTCAGCCAGAGAGAGAGGGTCCTCTCGCCTCTCTTCGTCCACTCGCAGTTTTTCTCATCCCTTACCCGAGTTATCTGCGGCAGATCAGGTACCTGAGCCTATGCAGGTGGATCGCCTCCAGATAGCTCAGCGGCGTCGTGTGAAAAGGCAGGCACAAGGGCTCTGTTTCTATTGTGGGGATGCCTCCCACTTTCTACGCTCATGTCCCAAGAGACCGGGGAAGTCTCTCCGCCTGGGACTGTTAAGTGAGGTCTCCCCAAGTGTATGTGATTCCTCTCTACCCCTGACCGTGCCTGTCTCCCTGAATTTTGGTTTCGAGACTTTTACTGTGAAAGCTATTGTGGACTCTGGCGCAGTGGGTAACTTTATTAGTCTCGAGGCAGTTAAGAAGTTTCGCATCCCTGTCAGATCCCTGGAGTCTCCTAGGTCAGTAGTTCCGGTCGACGATAAGCCCTTGCAGGACACCGTTAACCAGGTCACTGAGGAAGTTGAGTTGCAGATTGGCACATGTCATCGGGAGCGGATCTCCTTCTACGTATTGCCGACTTCGCCTCATACCCTTCTTCTTGGCCTTCCTTGGTTACGTATTCATGGGCCGACCCTGGACTGGCAATCTGGTGATATACTCCGTTGGGGACCGTCCTGTCAAAAGAGTTGCCTGCTGTTCATTCATCCGAAGAACACTGCTTGCTCGTCTTCGACGGTTATAGGTCCGCCGTCCACCATCCCGTCTGTGACTTGTGACATTGTCGAGAAGGAGGCTGAGAGTCAGTCTCCACATCCGTCAAGCATCCCGTCTGTGACTTGTGACATTGTCGAGAAGGAGGCTGAGAGTCAGTCTCCACATCCGTCAAGCATCCCGTCTGTGACTTGTGACATTGTCGAGAAGGAGGCTGAGAGTCAGTCTCCACATCATTCAAGCAACCGGTCTGTGACTTGTGACATTATCAACAGGGGGGCTGAGAGTCAGTCTCCACCTCCGTCAAGTGACCGTCCCAAGGTAATTACCGTGACTTCCGTCAAGTTGACGCCCCAGCGTCCAGGGGAGACCTTTGTGTCTAAAGGTAACCGTAAAGGTGTGTTATCCTGGGGACATTCTTCTCCGGCTGCCGGTCATGTTGGTGCCAAGAGGACACTCTCCCGTTTATCCCACGATTACTGGTGGCCGTCTATTGCTCAGGACGTCAAAGACTTCGTGGCTACTTGCCCATCGTGTGCCAAGAAGAGACTTCCCAAGCAACCATCCTCCGACAGCTCGCCTCCTAAGGATGAATTGACTTCCAATGACTGCACCACCACTTCGGCCTCCAAGCATGTCTGTGTGCCTCTGCCGGTTCGACCTGTCTCGGGGATACCTGCCTCTGACTCTCTGTCCGTGGAGTTCTCCAGGGTATGGCAGGAGACCGAATTTTCTCGTATTGAGACTCTGGATCTCATTGGTCCTCATGCAGTTAGGAAGTGTCTGGATCCCGCTCCTAGTGTCAAGGTGCTATTTTCCAGTTCTAGAGAGAGGGGGCTTAAAGGAGGGGGTACTGTTATGCCGCGCTCACCAGGAGGCGGGGCTTCGGCCCCAACGTCACTCCCTCCGGTACGGCGGTCCCTCAGGGGTCCCCGTCGGGTGCACATGCGCAACTCTCGTCCCCGGGTCTCCTCCTCCATGCCACGTTTGCGCTTGCACGCTCCTGTCAGTGCTGTATAGGGCTCGGTCCTCTCTATGGTATTGGAGGACCTGACCCGGAACCACTAGTGGTCATGTGCTTTCTGGCTAGGTCCTGACCCAGAACCAGTAGTAGTCATGTGCTATATCAGACGACCTCCCCCTAGGGGAGGTGCCTGATTATTGTTGTGCTTCCTGGCTGGGTCAGCTGTGTCCCAGCCTGGCTGTGCGCTGTTCTCAGGTCCTCTGCTCTGTCTGCTATTCTGTGGTGCTCCTAGCACTTGCTCTGAACCCTTGTTGCTTCATGCTCAGTTGTGCCTCCTGGCACATCCTCTCGTATTCTGTCCCTTGTTTCTTGCTCCACCGTGCCTCCTGGCATTCACTCTATTCCTGTGTTCTGTTACTTGCTACACGCCTTATGTGCCCACGTGTACCCGTCTAGCACTACCCTGTACTCAGCGCACTCCCGTGTACTCTCCTGTGTTCCCTAGTATCCTGCACCCTCCAGTCACACAGTCTCGTATCTCCTGTGAGCCGGCCGCTTGGTGCCAGCAGTCGTGGTATCGTATCCCCTGGGGCTTGCTCCTGACACTCCCTGTATAGGGGGTGGTCCTCACTAGGCTAGCTCGCCCTGGGAGGGTTGGTGCCGCGACCCAGAGGGTCCACTCCAGGAGTCGCTAACACTCTAACATACGGAATGGGGCTGAAATTCAGCCCTGGCATTTGAAATCACACAGGCCCATGCTGTCCTCGTCCCCAAGCACCAAATGGGATATATTACTATATCCTGGATGGAGGAAAGGAAGATTTACTACAAGACCAATATTTCTAATGATACCCATGGCCTGCTTGGGTAAGTGACAGTCAGCGGCTTTGTGCTCCGTCACATCTCTTAAAAGTATGGGTGTCTTGAGAACACCAATTCTGTTAACAATGTAGCAGACAAGGCAGCTCATGACCAAACAGGTCCTTCTGGCATTTGCCAGAAATGCCAGATGGCCAGTCCGGCCCTGCTTGAATGGGTGCATGATATCCACCTTGCAGATCCAATTGCGGCATGCTGCGATTTTATGTATGCCAAATCGGTATGGGGAAAAAAACGCTGCTCAGCACTGCCCTAAAGAATAATATTGGTCCAAATGCAAACTGATAAAACATTGGATAGCTCTTATCCCATGTGTACGTTCATTTGAGCGAGCCCTTAATGTAAGTCTATGAGAACCTTGGTCTAAGTCTCACAGACATGGAGAAAGTAACTTCCCGTCACATGTAGTCACTATAATGGGCCGGCTAGTCACAGCTGTGTGGCGAAAGATAGCAATTGGTAAATATTTTAATGTGTGGATGATACATATATTTCTTATATCTACTA
This sequence comes from Dendrobates tinctorius, assembly GCF_039654945.1. Classification (NCBI taxonomy): domain Eukaryota; kingdom Metazoa; phylum Chordata; class Amphibia; order Anura; family Dendrobatidae; genus Dendrobates; species Dendrobates tinctorius. Next base: position 673,814 of record NW_027361737.1, on the reverse strand, counting down.
GATAAAGAAAAACAACTGAAGTAGTACTTATAGTAAAAAATAAATTGTTTCAAAAGTTGTCTATGTTGTTTAACGGTGCCAAGATGTTTCTTTGGAATGCTGTCTCTTTTTCTCTTCCACATACTTTCACTGTTGAATAGAATAAATGACACAGTGCTTAATGCCAGATTGATAAAACACCCTGTAAAAGTGTTGGAAAAAGTGGACAGTGCTTTAAAATTTCACCACTCACACAGTAAATCAACATTTTTTTTTACTGTATTCAGATATGGAGTTGTATTTTGCTAACTGCACTTACACCGAGTTGCTCAATCTTGAGTATGCTTCACTTAGGGAAAGACTGGCAAGTTGTTTTAATGGTGTGCCAGTAATATGGTGTGCCAAATACAAATCTGTACCACTGACTTTCTACAGAGATCACCATTAAAGGGAGTTTATCTTCAAGTTGGTGATCTGTGGCATGAGGACCAGGGTAGTACTAACTTCCTTGGCACTCTAATAACCAATTTAATGAGCAGCACCTCTTGGAAATACTAGGCCCACTGGAGGACAAGAGAAATTTCTGGTGGACCCTGGCCTCTCATTCACAAATATCAATAGTGGTATACCTCTTGGCCATTATGAGGTCCCTGAGTTGAGGGCAAGTCAGTGCCGAACAGCACTAGGCTTGCCCATCTGGTGTTTGAATTTTAATGTTATATTGGTTGAATACTATAGTGGAAGAGAGATCCATCAGCTCACTCCTCTACCATTTAGCTTGTATGACAGGCTCGAAACAGCAAGCATGATGACATCATTAGATTGCCGCATGCAGAGCTGTGCTTAAGAGTGTGGGGAAGATGACCTGACGGACGGACTTGTCAGAATAGAGAAGGAAAGGTTTGCACAGTTTAGACAGGTGTCAGTTACTACTGTGGGAAAGCAGCTAGGAAAGTGTAGTGGACATGCAGTACCTTGGGTTGACCATTAGAGGGCAGGGAGGAGTGTGAGCAAATGACTTGACATCAGCTTAGGGCTGAGAAAACCGTTGGTCATGGGGGGCGGAGTTACAGGGAACCGGGAATTATATAAATATTGAGAGAGGGTTCCAGAAAGTTTCAGTCCCCAGAGGGAGCTCAGGTGACAGGAGGACTACGACAGTCTGTGCACTCTGAGGAGAACCGAACCAGGGGGACTGAGGAGAGAGAACGTCAGGGGGGTGGTCCTATGTGTCAAAACTAAAGGAACAAAAAAGCGCAATAGGGTCTTATCCGGGTTAATGCTGGAGAAGTAGATTAGATTATACTCACCCTTTTTAGGAGAGGTTCAGGCATGTAGGATGAGTAATCTGCTTGCTGCACGTCCAAAGGTCAGCTCCGCGACCGCTTACACATCAGATTTTGGAATAAATTCTTGGACTTTTGTGCGCTACCAGATAAATTCACCAATCCAATATTTAAGAGAAAGATTAATCCATTTATTTCCCAACGCGTTTCGAAATGTGTACCATTTCTTCTTCAGGGGATGACATATATGATCAAACAGAACTGTCACAGATTATATACAGCATGATTTCAAAAAACGGCGCCAAGAAACAGCGCCAAAAAGGTCACATGTCATCTGGTGCAAATGTCAGGGTTCAAAGTATCACAGTTGAACTAATGTATTAATTAATCTCAATTCATTAAAAACACAATATTTTTATTATTTCATAGATAAAAAGAAAAAAAGAAAAAAGAAAAGAAGAGAAGAAGGAGAAAAAATAAGAAAACGGAAAACAGGGAATATATGTAAAAAACGAACTCTTGACACCTGAAAAAATGGCAAAAAAGTGTATCTTAGTACTCTGAACCACGGTCAGGTCGTACCTGACAAAGAAGAAGAAAAGGACTTGTAGAAAAAAGATAAAAAGATAAAAAATATATATAAAGATAAAAAAGTTATTGATTAAAATGATATGTAAAATTTATATGACAATAAAAGAAACTTTCTCTTTTTAAAAATGTGTATGAATCAACAATTAATCAATAAAAATGTAAAAAATAGGTAATATGTGACCGAGAATAATGCGATCGATTATAAAAAACTCACACGTCACTTAAGAGGGAGACATTGATTTCATTCACAACTACTCAGAGTATCTGATGGTAAATGGACAAAGACACCGACTATGAAGAGCTTGCGCAGCGCTCGATGAAAAAACCAGGATCGCTACCCGCGATGTCCCAGCACAAAGGGGGAGAGAAATGAAGGAGGAGAAAAGAGAGAGATCGCTCATCTTCAATACAGCAAAACTAACATTATTTTCTTAGAATACTATAATATGAAGAAAGATATATAAAAGATCTGAACATAAAATAAAAATGTATAAGAAATTGTAAAAAAGAAGGAAATAAATTAATTCATCCACATTACAGAAATAAAAATATGGGAATAAAAAGTCGCACATAAAAAAGGGGTTAAACATGCCGGATAAGATAAAAATCATTCTGAATAACATATGGGTACATCATTAAAAATTATTAAAAGAGAGAATCATTGAATTTATTCCATTTTAAAGAAAAACCTCTGTAATTTCGTTCAAACCATATGGCTTGAGTGTATTTAACCTGTAAATCCAAAATACTTCTTTTCTATTTAGTTGCCCTACCCTATCAGGAATGTCAGCAGGAATATGCTCAATTGGGCTGATTTTTAGTCCACTTGGATCCTTATTATGTTTATTAGTGAAATGTCTAGAGAGACCATGTTGTAGGAAACCTTTTTTAATGTTATATCTATGCGAATTAACATAACAGATATATATATTTAATTTTTTAGAATTTAACTAAAATTATATATTTTTTATTGGTAATGAATTAAAATTATGTTTTTACTTTTTTCCCCTTTTTGTATTAAGATTGCAATGCTTTCAATGAAAAAAAAAGCGGTTTGCTGTTTCCATACGATAGTCCACTTGTAAGGTATCCACCTCTAAACAGGAATAAACTCCCCCTTTCCCCTTTTTTTTTTTTTTTTGTTTAAATCGTAAATTTGACTTTATTATCTGTTTTGTAAACGAAAATGTAATCAAAAAATCTTTTAAAATACGTATTCTTTTGTAATATATCTTAGGTTAACTGTTAACCATGTGGTGTCATTGAACTTTGACACTGCATCATCTGACTTGTTGGCGCTCATTTTTTTGAAATCCAGCATCCTTACAAACCTATTTATGTCTGTGATACCTGTATGTATTTGTGGTATTTCCTGATGAAGGGGGCATGAGACCCCTGAAACGCGTAGAATAAAACCACTGCAATCATACAGCATTCTCCTGGAATTTGTCTAAAGCGGCAGCGCGGAATATAGCTACAAACTCCCTTTGGATTCATCATACTTTGAACCCTGACATTTGCACCAGATGACATGTGACCTTTTTGGCGCTGTTTCTTGGCGCCGTTTTTTGAAATCATGCTGTATATAATCTGTGACAGTTCTGTTTGATCATATATGTCATCCCCTGAAGAAGAAATGGTACACATTTCGAAACGCGTTGGGAAATAAATGGATTAATCTTTCTCTTAAATATTGGATTGGTGAATTTATCTGGTAGCGCACAAAAGTCCAAGAATTTTTTCCAAAATCTGAGGGGGGTGGTCCTGACAGGAAGAACCGCAGTGGAGACGAGACACCGGGTGTAGGACACCGTATTTGACACAACACCTGACCAGTAAAATTGCTGTTGGTTTACGGGCCTAAGGCGGCCACAGTAACGGACCTGTCAGGAGCATCAAAGAGTGAAGAAGGGACGGTACGTGTATGTACGTCCCTAGTGTGAAAGTACGGTGCGTATCACGGTCCCTAGAAATGGAGGGCCGTGAGGTGAAGAGAAGTGCGGTGTACTGCAGAGGCTGTCAGGCGGACGGCAAGTGGAATAAACTTGGACCTGTTGCACCCAGAACCTGCCTCCATCTTGTCTCTGCTTTGTCTCTGCACAGTATATCGAGGGACCACCCCCCAGTCCGGCCCACTGACCCTACAAGAGCACTTGCTGCACAGACCAGAGGTGCATATTTGGAAAACACGGCTATGTGAGTAGTTTTTTTTATTATTTCTAGTCATTTCTTGTCGAGGCTGTGAGGCTATCATACTGTGCATGGATAGCTGTGTGGATGTCATACTGTATATAGGGGGCTGTGGGTCCTCATATAATGTCTAGGAGGCTGCGTAGGCCTCAAACTGTATGTATATTGATGTTGTGGGGAAATCATACTCTTTATAGGGTTTGGGGGCTCATACTGTATATACTGGCGTTGTGTGGTCTGTAAAAGCCTCACTTTGTAAAGTATGGCTGTGGCAGGCATCATATGAGGGATGTGGAGGCATGATACTGAAAGTATGGAACTGTAGGGGGTTCATATTAGTGAACTGTGGAGGCATCATATAGTGTATAGGAAAGCTGTAGAAGCCAACATGATGCGTATAGGAGAGCAGAGGGGGAATCATACTATGTGTAGAGGGCTGTGAGGCCATCACACTATATGTTAGGAGATGTGGGGGTATCATACTGTGTAAAGGAATCTGTGGAGCCATTACATTGTACAGGGTGGGTCACTTATATGGATACACCTAAATAAAATGGGAATGGTTGGTGACCCAGATCGGCATGCTGAATTTGCAGAATGGGCAAAACAAAAATTGGAACAGGACCCTCAGTTTACACAGAACATTATGCTCAGTGATGAGGCAAACTTTTTTGGGTGGGCCATTTATATGGATACACCTAAATAAAATGGGAATGGTGACAGTTTTCTTGTGTAGGGTGTCTTGCATTGAAATCTGCTGCAATGACCCGGGGACTGCGTTCACCAGACATCAACACAATTTCTATCGGCTCCTCCCGTGTTAAGCTTTGCGACATGTCAATGGCTGTAAACAAAGAGAAACTTGTAAATAACTCATGAAAGAATAAAGTTATGTTAAAGCCAAGCACACCGTTGTTTTTATTGTGAAATTCTAAATAAGTTTGATATGTCACATGACCCTTTTCCCATTTAAAAAATAAATGGCTGACTTCAAAATGGTCACCACCCATCTTGAAAAGTTTTCCCCCTCCCATATACTAATATGCCACAAACATGACATTGATATCACCAACCATTCCCATTTTATTTAGGTGTATCCATATACTATAAATGGCCCACACTGTATTTGGTAAAGTGTAGGACCATCAAACTTTTTATATGCTGTTGGGCTATCATAATATTTATAGGGGTTATGGCATTATCATAATGTTTATAGGGAGGTGTAGGACATCATACTCTACTGTATATAAGGAGCCAAGGGCCATCATATTTTATATAGGGAGCTATGGTGCCATCCTATAGTCTATAGGAAGCTGTATGGCTATTCTACTGTATATAGGGGTTGATGGGACATCATACTGTACATAAGTGGCTGTTCAGACATCATACTGTAGATAGGGAGCAATGGGGCCCAACATACTTTGCATAGGGATCTGTGGGGAACATTGTACTGTATATAGAGGGCTTTGGGGGACATCATACTGTGTTGCATCATCATACTTTGCTGGGGTCACTCTGGGATCATCATACTGTGCTTGTGTTAGGGAATTTACTTTGTAGGTATCATACTATATGTTGCATATTTCTGAGCATTATACTCAATGAGAGCTTTAAAAAGGTATTATCGTAGGTGAGAACTCAATAGAGCTTCAATAGGGACACAATTACTATTTATACACTGACAAGCAAAAGGGTAATAATTAGTGATGAGCGAGTATACTCGTTACTCGAGATTTCCAGAGCATGCTTGGGTGATCGAGTATTTGGATGTGCTCGGAGATTTAGTTTCTGTCGCCGTAGCTGCATGATTTGTGGCTGCTAGACAGCCTGAATACATGTGGGGATTTCCTAACAAACAGACAATACCCACATGTATTCAGGCTGGCTAGCAGCTGCAAATCATGCAGAAACTAAATCTCCGAGCACATCCAAATATTCTGAGATCACCCGAGCATGGTTGGGAAATCTCGAGAGTATACTCGCTCATCACTAGTAATAACATTTTAAACTTTTGACTTTCAGGTTCCATATCTCACCATCCACTACTCCTTCGAACATGAGACTACCATCATTTTATAGACAATTATCTTGGCTATCTCATACAGTGGAGAAAATAAGTATTTGATACACTGTCGATTTTGCAAGTTTTCCCACCTACAAAGAATGGCGAGGTCTGTCGTATTTCTCTTAGGTAAACTTCAACTGTGAGAGAAACTTAAAAGGTCATCCAGAAAATCATATTGTATTTTTACATAATTAATTTGCATTTTATTGCATGAAATAAGAATTTGATACAATAGAAAAACAGAACTTAATATTGGTACCGAAACCTTTCTTTGCTATTACAGAGGTCAGACCTTTTCTATAGTTCTTGACCAGGTTTGCAACATACGGCAGCAGGGATTTTGTCCCACTCCTCCATACAGACCTTCTCCAGATCTTTCAGGTTTCGGGGCTGTCGTTAGCAACATTGAGTTTCAGCACCCACAAAGATTTTCTATTGGGTTCAGGTCTGGAGACTGGCTAGGTCACTCCAGGACCTTGAAATGTTTCTTATGGAGCCACTCATTTGTTGCCCTGACTGTGTGTTTCTTACTTACTGAGGAAAGGAGGTTGCTAGCCAAAACCTCATGATGCATGGCCCCATCAATCCTTCCTTCAATAATGTGCAATAGTCCTGTCCCCTTTGCATAACAGCATCCCCAAAATATGAAGTTTCTCTCACCATGCTTCACAGTGGGGACAGTGTTGTTGGGGTAGTACTCATCCTTCTTTTTCCTCCAAAAACATTTCATTCTCATCTGACCACCACATGACCTTCTGCCATGCCTCCATTGGATCATCCAGATAGTCATTGGTGAACTTCAAACTTGCCTGGACAGGGGGACCTTGCGTGCCCTTCAGGATCGTAGTGTGCTACTAACAGTAATGTTTGAGACTGTGGTCCCTGCTCTCTTCAGATCATTGACCAGATCCTTCCATGTAGTTCTGGACTGATTCCTGACCTTTCTCAGAATCATCCTTAATTCACGAGGTGAGATCTTGCATGGAGCCACAGACTGAGGAAGATCGATTGTCTTCTTGTGCTTCTTCCATTTTCTTCCACTTGCCTTCTAGGTGGCAAGTCATGCAAAATCGTCAGTGTATCAAGTAATTATTTTCCCCACTGTAGATAAATTTGACTTGCAACTATTTATCATATGACTAGTTTTTTACTCAACTTTGAAGTTGTCAAATTATTAATTCTGACCAAACCACAAGCAGCATAAATTAGGCACAAGCACTACCATTAAAAATATCTACATTTTACTCTGGAACACTGAAGCTTTTCAGATATAACATATTTTGAAAAGGGAGCCAGGCATGAAGTAACTATGCACACTGATCACAGGTGCAGGATCTGCTGGCTTCTCCCTACCTGACTCTACTTGACTGACAGGTTTGTTCTAGCAGGTCTATAATGTGGCGCGGAATGGTCATGCACCTGTTGGTAGCATGTGCAGTTGTCTGTATTTACTTGGATAAAGGGACTCATACTCAATTACAAATGTATTTACATGAACTTTTATGTGAAGTTTTGCTTTAGCACATGACTGCACAACCTACATTGACCTTTTCTCTGTGTATTAATCTTCCACTTGAGTCCTTGGGCACAAATGGGACCATATGAGCGGTATTTATGTTCCTATTCTATGTGGATGGAATCATCTGACCTACTGGTTCTATATTTATACATCTTTTTTGTCACACAAAAGTATCTGTGAACACCATAGCATCCATCAGACCACGACGCCTGCAGGGAGTTCTTCGTTTAATGTGTACATTCATATGTATTATGGTGACCGTTAGTCCTCATTGACACTTACTTTGAAAGTCTATCATCTATAGAGTATGCAGATTAATATATGTTGATCTTTTTCTTCATGAGAATCCTTTTGATACCTGTGCGGATTCTCCCTCAGTACAGCTTTGTAATATCGTATTATATACAGTGATATTTTACACCCTGTATAAGATTTCTCTGTGAATGAGTGTGTAAAGATGAATAGCTCACCAATAGCTGGGCATGTACTCACGGCATATGATTTTGGACCAGTTATAGCACCACTTACATTTATATTTACCATCCACTTTATATGCCATCAGATTGGCTTCATGTATATGGGAACATTCATTTCCTTTGTCAATGCTTACTCTGATTTAGTATACCAACTTACTGCACAGCTGGTTATGGGGGAGATTGACATAGTTTAATGGGAGATTGAACCTGTATTTCTTTGCCTGCTCTTGCGTTAGAAATTTCATCCTTGTCGACGCCTACCTAGATATCTTTCACCTGGTTCTACCCATCTTATTATGCACTTAATGCTATGTATATATTTTTGGCAGTTTGAAGTTTTTATTACTATATATAAACGCTGTATAAGTATGGGAAAACCCTTTGGGTATTTATCTATACATTCTTGATAGATGTGTGAAGTCGGGCAAAAATGTATTTTTATATACTTACCAATTGTATTTGTTATGTGATTAGCATACACAATATTTATATATATAATTGCCTTAAATTGTCCATCATCCACTTACATCTGGATGTCCCCGAATCCCACAATCCATCGCGCTGCATCAAAAGTACGCCGACCGCCATTTTGGAACACCCAAGTGATGCCGCTCGGATCCAGGACGCAGCTGCGATCTTAACCGCCGCTCGGACGAAGGCCGCCGCTGCGATCCCGAACGCCACTGTGATCACGACCGCCGCTGGGGTCCCAGCAGCCGCTCGGATCCAGGCCGCCGCTGCGATCCCAACTGCTGCTGGGATCCCAGCTGCCGCTCGAATCCAGGCTGCCGCTGCGATCCCGAACGCCGCTGCAATTCAGACCACCACTGGGATCCCGGACGCTGCTTGGATCCCAGCCGCTGCTCGGATTCCAGTTGTTGCTCAGATCCAGGCCACTGCTGCGATCACAAGGCTGTGAAAGGGGTGTAACAAGGGGGTATAATGAGAGGGGTGTAATGAAGGGGGTATAATGAGAGGGTGTAATGAGGGGGTGTAATGAGAGGGATGCCGCCACCGGACCTCCGCCAGGACCCACCACTTGACTACATGCGCCGGATCCCACCGCTGCCTGCCCACCCACCTCCCTGCAGTCACAGCCGGAAGGAAAGACTGCGGCTTGAGGCCTGTGGTGGAGATTGGGTGAAGCCAACCTCTGGTGGCGCCTCACACCATCTCTAGCACAGGCCGCAAAACACCATCTTTCCTGCCGGTTGTGACTGCATGGAAGTGGGTGGGCCGCCACACTCAGCGCCACAAAGCTGCCTCCATCGTGATGTTACTGCCCTCCCAATGCGATAGCATCAGGCACACATCTAGTTCTGTAATAACAGCTTATTTAAAATTCTATCACAATGTTTCCTTGGGGGCATACAGGCGCATTGATGATGGGCATGTAGGGTTGGGAGATATTCACCACTGATGTAATACACATGCGTCGATATTTGTTTTTTTACAGCCGGCTCTTGCTGTGTCAGACCAATGTTTCTCTTCCAGGGCGTGTCTGGATTTCCACTGTGGACTTTAGAATACTACTTCCAGTGCATACGCGAGCGTACCCCTGACTTGTACTTTATTAATTGAGCATGTGCGGTGCGTCATGGAGGATGACGTATAGGGTAATAATATTACCTCTTCCCGGACTTGTATTACATTCCAGCGTGGATGCAGGGACATTACTTCCAGTGCACGAGAGCACATTATTATTATTATTTATATAGCACTATTGATTCCATGGTGCTGTACATGAGAAGGGGTTACATACAAATTACAGATTTCACTTACAGTAAACAATCTAACAACAGACTGATACAGAGAGGAGAGGACCCTGCCCTTGCAGGCTTACATTCTACAGGATGGTGGGGAAAGAGACAGTAGGTTGGGGAGTTGCAGCAGCTCTGGTGCTGGTGAGGCGGTAGCTTCGGTAGTGGTGAGGAGGCAGTGGGGTCATTGCAGGCTGTAAGCTTTCTTTCATGACCATTACTTATCTTCAATAATCTAAGCAACTGCTCCGTAGCAAACAGGTTGGCTGACATCTGTCACTCACGGTTGGAACAAAGTCCGGTGATTAAATCATATGTGGGTGTACGTATATGACTTAGCAGGCCATTCAAAGCTAGACTCCTACCCCTGATGAATCCACATTCCTGAGTGGCGATACACATGCGGTATTGTTATCCATGCCCAGCTATACTAACAGGTTACCTCTTCAGACTTAATATTTTCTCTTGTTCTTTTAGGTGCACAGAATTACCATTGTACCAGCAGTATATACTGCCTCTGTGTTAGCCTCTTGCCTATTTTATGCATTTATTATATACATGGCTTATGATTTATGCATTTACAATCAGAATACATCATATAGGATATTAAACATCTTTTTGAGCACTTTAGCTTATTTTAGCTTGAAACACAGATTACAGCTTATTTGGCTCTTATTGATAGTATCATGCATTCATAAGATTATGGCATGTATTTAATTGGTTCCTTATGCATCATCTTACAGACATATGGATTGTACCCTAACACTATAGTGCTGCGGTCAGTAATATTGTTATGGCCATTTGTGCTTTTTAAGTGTTTTTAAATGTCCTATTTGGCCTCTGTGTTAATATTTATTATATTTAGGTGACTCTTGTCTTTGCATACTACCTTTCTCTTTACTGTCTTGATTCTAATTTAGTATGCAACAGGTAGATCCCGACCATATTTTATTTGTAGTGGTGCCCAATACTTTTTCTTGTTACAAGTGGCACGGTGTGGTATCCGCGGGCAAGGGACTCATCTACAATGCCCTGGCATGTTACATGAAAGTATGGGTCCTGGCTGGGTGTGTGGACTTGTGCTGTAAGGACCTTATGCCATTGTAGGCCTCATGTAGCTAGTGTTGTGGGCTTGCCAAGACAAGATGTTTCACAGGTCAATGAGGGAGACCACCATATCAAAATAAACTCTTTATTGAACGGTAACTTCATATGCAAGGGTTAACGGGTACAAAATCTTAAGGATGTTTCTTTTGCATTTTCCACAGAGCATCCTTCCTCTGTAGTATACTCCAGGGATTTCAAGGCACACTGTTTATCCCTACTTCGCCACAACCCAGCTTTAATGTTACAATCCTGTTTAATAAGTCTCCTTTATTTGATTAGCGGTTACACATCCTATTTCTTCCACTACTGGCGCCCTGAGTATCCTGCTTAGGACTCTTTACTAGTACCAGTCTCTTAGTCCTGCTAAAGCCCAGTACCTTCTGCATTACAAGCTCAAGATCTCGTGGCTAGGCGTCCTCTCCTGAGACCTGACTCTGGAAGGTCACTTTGTCCCTTTTGTCACATTTTTTCAGAATCATACTATCCCTCCTTCTTCAGTCTTCTCTCACACAGGATCACCCTCCGATGCAGCACTATTCATTTTGCACTCCAAAACCTCACTCCTCTTCCAAGCAGGAAGGAGTCACTCTCCCTAACACGAACCCCTCCAACTAGCCCCTCCCACTATGGGCTTGTCCCAAACATTAACTATATCTTACCCTATCATCAATTATCTACATATCTATCACATCACTTATCTTATAACTATGCATTACAATACCTATCTTATAACACTGTACCTTACACTATAATTACAATTCAAGTAACATGATATTTACAAAGATGCAGGACACTGTCCACAATACACAAAATTGATGAGATTGGTGACTTCCGGGCTAATGTGACAGTTATTGTCCACCACCGTTAAAGGGAGTGATCTGTCAGTCAAGTAGAGACAGAATGGGGAGAATGTGGTATGACTCAAGAGTGAACATATCATGGGTACAATGTGTGCTGCCACTGATAGGCCCAAAGGGTAAGGGAGACCACTTCCACCTTCATATCAACAATAAATAATTTTGGCAAGCATATTATAGTGGGAAAAGTAGAAGAGAAAAACCTCCTCTAGTGATTTTCAAACAACCAATACACAGTACAATAAATTGTCCCCTATATAATATGGACTAAGATATGAACCAACTGCAGAAAACAGTATGTAAAAAGGAAAAGCAACAAAGGCAGTCATAAAGCCCATTTAGAATAAACAAATACCAATCTTTATTAATCAAACAAGCAAAGGACAGGGAGCAAATGAGGCTAAAAAAGATGGTAAAAAGTGGTGATAATACAGCATCCATATAGTGCCCTAAGGCAGGTAGGCCACAAATAGTAGTAGAAATATCCGTACATAGACAAATAAATAAATAAGATCCATATATGAAAAAGGTCCCAGCAGGGATATGAATAAAAGAGAGCAATGAATACCTCAATAAGGTGCAGTAGCAGGATCTCCTGTGGCATACTCACCCACCCCGACACACGTTTCGGATGTAATACCTTCCTCAGGGGACGTGCAACATGTTCCAAGAACGCAAGTATTGATACACTTGTAACCAGAAACTGAACAGGAGAACGAGGTGCTGCATTGTCATAGTTACTCCCACGCTCGTCGGGTCGCACATTGCATTGCATCCGAGACCAGAAGCACGTTGGGCCCCATGTGATCTGGAGTCAGGTGCATCTCTCGACAGAAAACCGGTGAGGGCAGAAGAAACAGCAGCGCACGCGCAATAATGTAAAATTATACCGGTAGTCATAAGGGCTACTGACAAACAAAGGAAACACAGGCGAGTCATATAAAAAGAATTACATATAAAGATAGTGGGGAAACCACATATTACAAATACAAATATTACAGAAGACATCAAATATATTGCCAATAGAATAATACGAAACAGAGCATGGGCACACAAAGATTTAGAAGTGCCAGCAGCCATTTTAGATATGGGCAAAAATTCATTAAAATACATGGCTGTTGACAAAAATAAAATACATGTGCAAAAAAGAAAAATGGACAAAAAGACATCACAAGACATAGACATAAACCAATAATTCAACCAAACACGACACATATATGGCATTATAGGTATATAGTCACGTATGTGAGGTGGAATACCTCAACGGTCACCGGATAGGGGTGTATAATAATAATAAAAATATTCTAATTTATCCCATATATAAGCAAAACATTTAAAGATGAATACCACCATCACATAATCATGACCATATAAATAAATCCATACACAAAGATGATGCAACAGCACTCGAAGGATTATAACACAACAGATGTAAGGTATATTATGCATCAATACAGCTAATGGAAGAATAAATACAAAATTGTTTAATAACACTAAATACCCAAAATACATAAACATATATATGACAAGTCATGTGTTTTCCATATATATAGCTTGTTCCAAAAGAGGCAGTCCATAAATATTGTGGTCCATTCCAACGTATTCTTGAAATTGTTCAGATACCCAGTTGAATTACTTAACCAAATCTATACAAAATAAAAAATTGTTAAAACCAAGTAAAATCAGAGGGATGCGGATAATGCACCAAATTGTACAGCAGTCAAGTGATCAGAGAAATGGCACAAAGCTGAGATTCTCATTTAAACCTAGGGGTTGGGTCGTATGGAGGGTCCAAATCCATTGCATTTCCATCTGACCCAGATGTTTAGACAATTTACCACCCCTAATATTGATGCTCCAGTCATCCATACCTCGCACTCTCAACAGGGCACTATCACACCGATGGAAGGCCTTAAAATGACGCGGTATTGTTTGGAGGGTGGAAGTGTCCGTGTGATTCACAGCAGCCTGAATCCCAAGCACATGTTTTCTTATGCGGACCTTAAGTTGTCGTGTCGTAAGGCCAACATAAATAAGTCCGCATGGACAGGTTGCATAGTACATAACATATCTAGTGTTACAAGTTATCGGTTTTTTAACCTTATATTTTTTTGTACCACTAGAGTTCGAGAATGAATCACATCTATCTATGTTGGGACAGGCAATGCAAGCGATCACACAGAACACAACCACCCTCACCGGAAAATTCATCCAAGAATGTCGTCATGTGTTCCCCGTCCTTTGCTTATTTGATTAATAAAGATTGGTATTTGTTTATTCTAAATGGGCTTTATGACTTCTTTGTTGCTTTTGCTTTGAATATATTTCATATCAGCAAGCATGTCTTATCACAGACACAAAGAAGGGCCCATAAACTGTTTTTGCACAGGGGCGCTATTCCGTCTTTGTCCGTCACTGGTAGGACTTATGCTCTGTGACAAATCCATGTGGTCACTTCATGGATATTTGTTATCGTGTAGTCTGATTCATGCTGCTCGTGGATTAGATAGATTCCCATTAAGCCACCCCACATTTGTGCAAAGTGCTTTTCAGTGGTTTATTGCTGTTCCTTTGAGCCATGCAGATCCTTGGCGGTAATGTGAGGATTTTCATTTTTCACATAAACAGTATAGAAATAGTTCTAGTAACAACGATTTTACCAACTCTTACAGTTCCTTTTCGATTTGCGAGATTCATAAAATAGTGAGGCTGCAAAGCTATTATATTAAAATTTGTTTTTAGAAGAAGCTATGTTAATTTAAATTCATATAAGGAGGGGAACCTTATTTTTTGTATACAATTATACATCAATGTAAGCTTTTTCTAGCTTGGAAAGATGACTGGCAAACTAAGAAAAGAGTCAACCTCTCTGAGCTACTGTAAATTGCAGCTTGAATCTACAGCTTTTTTCCTGGATAATACCAGTGAATTTATAGTTAATATTTTGTGGTCCAGAGTGTTCAGTATGATCTGTCCTTATGAGTGAATAGAGACTTGCTTTTTACAGGTAGATAATAAGTGTTTTGTTCCACTCTACAGTTGGAGAACATTGTGCACATCTCTGTGCTCTCCAAGAAACTGTGATGAAGGCAAACTCACAAATGTGTTCTGTAGGGTTTCAAAGATAAAAGCAAGTGAACAAATTCTTAACTGTATGAAACCAGGTGCTATGGACATCAGTACTGTATACTGGGCAAAACTGACTTCTTCAAAAGAGTATCCTCTGACCTTTGGAGTAGTCACACAGACAGCTTTGATCATCCTTTGCTAGCAGCTCCATCCAGTCTCCAGCTGACCATTTTGTTTAGAGAAGATTTTAGTGCTTTTTTGCCTTTTATGATCAGTCGCCTATACTGTGCTGCACCTGGTTTACCACTACAGTTATATTTAGGGGTACATAAGTTACTGTTACATCTAAAAAAAAGTGCAACTGGGGTTATAAAATAAGATGCGGGCATGGACAAAAGAGTGATATCTGAAAACAAAAACGTAGACCTTTTAAGAATATATTCAGATGATCTATTTCTTTCATTTGTTTTTATTCTAGTTTTCCCTGTTGCTTTTTCCTTTTTTGCTAATGTAAAAGTAATGTATTTTCCATTACATAGACATTTATATCATTGTGTCATATGATGAGACTTTTCATTTTAGGGCCATAATATAATTACTACTGAATTGTTGCAGGAAGAAATATAAAGAATTTAGGACTAGACATTGGGTGAAAAGATTTAAATGTTTCTGATCTGCAGAAAAGGCTGCATGTGAACTTTATTGGGCACACTGTGAACAAAATCAGAAATAATGGAGATAACATGGATCTCATGAAAAATCAGATTTTTAAAGTAAATTTTCTTAATTCCTTGCCGTATGTGCATTATAAAGGGTATGGTAAACTTACAAGTGTAGGCATAAAAAAAAGAATAAAAAGGATTAAAACAAATGAGTGGAATGAAAACTTACAATGAGTGTATATCACGTGCACAAGAATTACAAACACACATACATTGCACTTAAGACACCAGCGTCATTTAAATACCACAGCAATAAATGCACATATAATTCAAAATAAAAAAGAAGAAGCGGGCGGCACCGCTGTTACCGTGCTAGGATCCGTGGCTTGCAGCAGGCGGTGAGCTCACATGGAGGGTTCCCGGGTGCTTGACCTCATAACAAATCACTTGTGGTTTCCAAAGAAAAAAGGTCGCACTCTGCGAGATAATAGTGAAGATTTATTGACACATAATTACATGTCACATCGGGGATGTGATAACAAGGGTGTCAAATGGCTGACAACGGCCGTTTCGCGCTACTCGAGCGCTTCCACGGGTCCATGGAAGCGCTCGAGTAGCGCGAAACGGCCGTTGTCAGCCATTTGACACTCTTGTTATCACATCCCCGACGTGACATGTAATTATGTGTCAATAAATCTTCACTATTATCTCGCAGAGTGCGACCTTTTTTCTTTGGAAACCACATATAATTCAAAATATGTAATGCACGTATTCACAATACCACCACAAAAGAGCTAAATCTGGAGGTTTTGCAGTTTCCTTCTTCCAGGGGTTGATCCCCAAGCAGTTTATAGTCTGTTTTTGTGCAAAAGTGTACATGTATAAAAATTAAGAAACACTAAAAGGGTTGTCCTAGACTTTTACATTGAAGACCTACCCGTAGTCATCAATATTTGATCAGCGGGGGAGTGACAACCTGTTCCCAGTTCCGGCAGCATTCAAAACTGCTCAGTTGCTTCCTGTACCTAAACTGTCACCTCACCAATCTACCATGAATGCAACAGCCAGGATCATAATTAGGTCCAACTTCTACACTAATGCCGCCACCATGTGCCAGTCTTTATACTGGTTGCTCATCCACTACTCAATCCATTACAAACTTATTAATTTTACAGACAAAGCTCTCCACAGTTCTGCACTGTTCTACATCTCATCCCTCATCTCTGTCTACTAGAGTTGAGCGACTTTTGGTTTTTTATGGTCGAGTTTCATTTCGTGAAAACCGACTTTTCCAAAAGTCGGGTCGAGCAAGATCGGCCGATTATAGGGAAAAGTCGGGGTCGTCCCGAAACACGAAACCCAATGTAAGTCAATGGGGAATAAAAGTCGGCAGTGAGAGGAGGACAGGAAACACACCTACAGTGCTCATTTGAATGCCAAAAGCATCAATTCTTCTTACTTAAGCTGGTCAACCTTAATTAACTTCATAATACAAGTTACGCACTGAAAAATGGGGGTTATTTGGCTAAAGTTGTGGAGGGGTAGGGCTGGCTCCAGGTTTTCATGTGCCCTGGGCGAAAGAGCACCCCTTTAACACATAATACCACAACTCATCATGCTCCGATACGGCAGAGAAATAGCGGTATAGTACAATGAAAAATACTTCACTTTTTACATCTCATGACGAGGCCCATCTATTTCTCCATACAGAATCATTGGTCCCATATAATGTTTGAAACAGTATATGATGAGCTCCACATAATGCTACAGTATATGTTGGTCCCCATGGATGAAGCTCCACTGTCTTATGGGCCCAAATAATGCTCCAAACATAATGGGCCCCATTTCTAATGCTCTAGTGTATAATGGGCCCTGTAAATGCTGCTCCAGTGTCTGATGTCCACCTTTGGAATATTCCAGTGTATGGTGGGCCCCATCTATCATTCTCCAGAGTATAGCGCTCCCCAAAAATTGCTGTCCCAACATTGAAAACAATCAAATAAGTCTCCTCGCTAGGGAATCCCTGTACTAGTCTGGACTCCTCGTCGTCCCCATCTTCCATCTCACTGCACAGTATTTCAACCTTGCAAGTGCTGTGATCCTGAGCAAGCAGGGGGGCCCACTCGTTGGCGACGGCACTGGCACAGGGCCCCTGATAGTACGGTGGTGTGTCTGATGGCGGGTGGGCCGAACCTGCACTTTCATCTGCAGCTTCCTCTTTGTCACCGTGTAAGATGGAACTGTATATGGGAAGGGTAACCTGAGTTTCATCAGGGTCAGATTCAGGCCGGGTAGCAAGCGAGGGGAATGTAGTGGTCTGGGTCAATGTACCAGCAGATTCATCGAGCAGTGGCTGGGCATCAGTGCACTTGTGTCGCCCCCAGGAGTACGGTCGCCACAGTGGCATTACCTTCCTCCTAGGGAGTGTGATGTCATGCTTGGGAGCAACAAAGGATCTCTCTAGCAGGTTAACTGATTGGGCGGCGTTATTCCCACGAGTCATGACCCTCCAAACAGCGTTCATGAAGGCAAAGTGTTTGTTTTACGTGGGCAGTATGGTTGCAAAGCTGAACCATAAAGGAATGTCCAGAAGGGCACCACCAGGAGTGGAGCCTACGGCGTAATTTGACTCAACACGGGCAACCTCAACCATGCCAGCTACAGAACAGATGCACACATTGCAAGCTTAAATCCGTTAACGAACGAGACTCCGTCATGCCCCGCGGTCCGAGTCTGGCTTACTAGAGGGACATGTGAGGCTCTGGCACATGAGATTGGCCAATAACTGGTGTGTCATGCCCTTACATGTCCGTGGCTGCATGTGCGCTACACTGAAAAGGCCAGCGTTTGTCGCTTACAGGTGCAGATAACCCGCTGAACAACGTTAGTGATGGGGATCATTGATTACAATTATTACTCGAGAACGATGATTTCCCAGTAAGTGCAGGTCAACCGCAGTTCCGGAATTAGGCCTAACCGTCATTCCTGAAAAAAATGAAAAACTTACGTGTGCAAACCACAGGTGCTGTAGCTTGCTTAACAGCTCGCCAGCCGTTCTCACGCCCAGTATGGGTTACATGTGATTGCACAAAGGTGAGAAAGGGTACCGTATCCCCGGATAACATGTATGGATAGCATACACATTCAAAAGATATGTCTATACATCAGGAGGCAGGCTCAGATGGTGTTAGGCCCAGTATGGCTTGCACGTGATTGCACAAAGGTGAGAAAGGGTACCGTATCCCCGGATAACATGTACGGATAGCGTACACATTCAAAAGATATGTCTATACATCAGGAGGCAGGCTCAGATGGTGTAAGGCCCAGTATGGCTTGCAAGTGATTGCACAAAGGTGAGAAAGGGTACCGTATCCCCGGATAACATGTATGATAGCGTACACATTCAAAAGATATGTCTATACATCAGGAGGCAGGCTCAGACGGTGTTAGGCCCAGTATGGCTTGCACGTGATTGCACAAAGGTGAGAAAGGGTACCGTATCCCCAGATAACATGTATGGATAGCGTACACATTCAAAAGATATGTCTATACATCAGGAGGCAGGCTCAGACGGTGTCAGGCACAGTATGGCTTGCAAGTGATTGCACAAAGGTGAGAAAGGGTACCGTATCCCCGGATAACATGTATGGATAGCGTACACATTCAAAATATATGTGTATACATCAGGAGGCAGGCTCAGACGGTGTAAGGCCCAGTATGGCTTGCAAGTGATTGCACAAAGGTGAGAAAGGGTACCGTATCCCCGGATAACATGTATGGATAGTGTACACATTCAAAAGATATGTCTATACATCAGGAGGCAGGCTCAGACGGTGTAAGGCCCAGTATGGCTTGCAAGTGATTGCACAAAGGTGAGAAAGGGTACCGTATCCCCGGATAACATGTATGGATAGCGTACACATTCAAAAGATATGTCTATACATCAGGAGGCAGGCTCAGACGGTGTTAGGCCCAGTATGGCTTGCACGTGATTGCACAAAGGTGAGAAAGGGTACCGTATCCCCGGATAACATGTATGGATAGCGTACACATTCAAAAGATATGTCTATACATCAGGAGGCAGGCTCAGACGGTGTAAGGCCCAGTATGGCTTGCAAGTGATTGCACAAAGGTGAGAAAGGGTACCGTATCCCCGGATAACATGTATGGATAGCGTACACATTCAAAAGATATGTCTATACATCAGGAGGCAGGTTCAGACGGTGTCAGGCACAGTATGGCTTGCACGTGATTGCACAAAGGTGAGAAAGGGTACCGTATCCCCGGATAACATGTATGGATAGCGTACACATTCAAAAGATATGTCTATAAATCAGGAGGCAGGCTCAGATGGTGTCAGGCACAGTATGGCTTGCAAGTGATTGCACAAAGGTGAGAAAGGGTACCGAATCCCCGGATAACATGTATGGTTAGCGTACACATTCAAAATATATGTCTATACATCAGGAGGCAGGCTCAGACGGTGTAAGGCCCAGTATGGCTTGCAAGTGATTGCACAAAGGTGAGAAAGGGTACCGTATCCCCGGATAACATGTATGGATAGCGTACACATTCAAAAGATATGTCTATACATCAGGAGGCAGGCTCAGACGGTGTTAGGCCCAGTATGGCTTGCACGTGATTGCACAAAGGTGAGAAAGGGTACCGTATCCCCGGATAACATGTATGGATAGCGTACACATTCAAAAGATATGTCTATACATCAGGAGGCAGGCTCAGACGGTGTTAGGCCCAGTATGGCTTGCACGTGATTGCACAAAGGTGAGAAAGGGTACCGTATCCCCGGATAACATGTATGGATAGCGTACACATTCAAAATATATGTCAATACACCAGGAGGCAGGCTCAGACGGTGTCAGGCACAGTATGGATTTGACGGCCCAGACTACACAGCGGAGGAGCAGTGAGAGGTAAAGATTGCAAATGCTGGGGCCCTGCCCAAGCAAGGGGTCCCACTCGTGGGCGTCGGTACTGTCACTGGGCCCCTCATAGTACGGCGGTGTGTCTGATGGCGGGTGTGCACCACCACCGTCAGAGACACTTGATTGCACTATGAGGGACCCTGTGCCAGTGCCCGCACCCAAGAGTCGGCCTACCCACCTGTCCAGGGCAACGGCACTCGCACGGTGTCGTGCGCTAGGTGGTGACCCCGGCCATTGGGGGGGGGAGGCAGCACAGTTAGGGAGTTTTAGAAAGTGGCATATGCTGATGTTGGACATTCAGCTGATGCAAAAGGCGAAATAGGTTAAGTCCCAGGAAGAGGTGGATCAAAGCAAGCCATTTTTCTGTCACCCTATGTGTCATCAGGGGAAGGTGGGACAAAATCCTTGGAAACCCATGCATGGTTCATTTTAATGAAGGTTAGATCATCCACATTTTGGGTTGACAGACGGGTCCTTTTTTCTGTCAGGATTGATCCAGCTGCACTGAAGACTCTTTCCGATAGCACACTTGCAGCTGGGCAAGCGAGCTCCTGTAAGGCATATTGTGCCAATTCAGGCCAGGTGTCCAGTTTAGCAGCCCAATAGTCAAAGGGGAATGACCTGTGTGGGAGAACATCGATATGGGAGGAAAAGTAGTTTGTAACCATAGTTGACAACTGCTGTCTCCTGTCACTTTCCATCGATGCTGTATTACCAGTTGTGTGAGCGGTACTTGAAAAATCAGTCCACAACATTGTCATGAAACCCCTGTCTCCAACGCCACTTCTGCTGTGTGCACCATGAACACCTCTGCCAAGCTGCCCCCGGCCCGTACGGCTCATGTGAGAACCATCACCGCTGCTGTGTGCTGGGAATGCCTCAAGCAACCGATTTACCAGAGTTGCTTGTTTATTAGCCAATATTAGGTCAAGGTTCTCCTGTGGCATGATGTTTTGTAATTTGCCTTTATAGCGTGGATCCAGGATGCTGGCCAACCAGTAGTCGTCATCGTTCATCATTTTGGCAATGCGGGGGGTCCCTTTTTAGGATCTGCAAGGCATAATCTGACATGTGGGCCAATGTTCCCGGTGTCAATGATGCACTGCGAGTGCTGGTTGGAGGAGCACTTTCTGGCAAATCCACATCCCTCCAGTCACGCACAAACCCTGTACCAGACCTTGCCACGCCAACATTTTCACTTGCCCCACGAGATGCATCCTCCTCCCCTAAGTAATCATCCCCATCATCATCCTCCTCCTCCTCTTCTTCCTCCAACTCGTCCAGGAGAGGTCCCTGAGCAGACAATGGCTGAATGTCATCAAGGATTCCCTCCACCTCTTCCTCCTCATCAACATTGGCTGCAGACGCCTGCTCCTTAAGTTGCGTCAAAGTTTGCATGAGCAGACGCATGAGTGGGATGCTCATGCTTAGGATGGCGTCGTCTGCGCTTACCAGCCATGTGCATTCCTCAAAACACTGAAGGACTTTACAGAGGTCTTTCAGCTTCGACCACTGCACACCTGTCAACTCCATGTCTGCTCTCAAAGTGCCTGGCCGTGTATCCTCCCACAAATGCATTATGGCTTGCCTCTGCTCGCACAGCCGCTCCACCATGTGCAGGGTGGAGTTCCACCTTGTTGCAATGTCGATAATGAGGCGGTGGTTGGGAAGGTGGAGCAATCGCTGCAGCTTCTGCATACGAACGGAGTGTACAGGCGACCGGCGGATGTGCGCGCACAGTCTTCGCACCTTATGGAGCAGGGCTGTTAACTCCGGATAATTTTTGAGGAAGCACTGCACCACCAGGTTCAAGGTGTGAGCCAAGCAAGGTATGTGGCTGAGTTTTGAAAGGGCTATGGCTGCCACAAAATTACGGCCGTTATCACTAACTACCTTGCCTGCCTCAAGATGTACACTGCCCAGCCATGACTCAGTTTGTCGCTTCAAGTACTCGGCCAGCACCTCGGCGGTGTGTCTGTCGCCCAAACACATCATCTGCAACACAGCCTGCTGACGCTTTCCAATAGCTGCTCGATAGGGGGACACCTCGTGTGCAACAGTGGCAGCTGCAGATGGAATGCTCGTATGACTGCGCTCTGTGGACGAGCTTTCGCTTCTGGAGGAGGAGGAGGAGGAGGGTGGAACGCCTACAGCCAACTGTTTCCTATACCGTGGGCTAGGCAGCACTGTCCCAACACCGCTGTCCCCTGTGGACCCTGCATCCACCACATTAACCCAGTGCGCAGTGATGGACACGTAACGGCCCTGGCCATGCCGACTGGACCATGCATCAGTTGTGAGGTGCACCTTTCCACTCATTGACTGCTTGAGTGCATGGACAATGCGGTCTTTCACATGATGGTGGAGGGCTGGGAAGGCTTTGCGAGAGAAGAAGTGGCGACTGGGTAGGTCATAGCGTGGTACTGCATAGGCCATGAGTTCGCGGAAAGCTGTGCTTTCCACCAACCGATAGGGCATCATCTCAAACGAGATTAGTTTGGCAATGTGGGCGTTCAAACCCAGTGTACGCGGATGAGAGACTGAATACTTTCTTGACCTACTCATAGTGTCTGGGAGGGTGAGCTGGACTTGAGAGCTGCATATGGTAGAAGTAGCGGTGGACAGGGCGGACTGAGAGAGGGTTGATGATGGTGATGGAGTTGGTGTTCTTTCTGATGGCCTAGATTCAGTATTTCGTTGATATAACAGTGGGATTCCCTGACTGCTGTGGCCTTGCAACGACACCTCAACATTTGCTGCTGTGCTAACCGGTGGGCTTACAGTGGGGGAAACAATGTAGCGTTGCTGACTACCTTCTTTGTGATCAGTTGCACATGTGGCACTTGAGGTTTGGTGTTGTGTCCACGCTTGCAAGTGCATGCTGGTTAAATGTCTAAGCATGCAACTGGTATTCAAATTTTTCAGATTTTTCCCTTGGCTAAAGGTCTTTGCGCACTTCTTACAGATAACCTTGGCCTGATCATGAGGATTTTGTTCAAAAAAGTGCCACACTGCACTCTTCCTACTTTGGCAGACATTTTGCGGCTTAGCACGCTGTGATGTTTTGACCCTCTGGACAAGCTGTCCAGCAACTCTTTTGATTTTTGGAACCTGTCTTTGGAGTGCTCCGGGCCTGCCAGATAACAGCTGTTGTGATGTTGATGTCTGCTGTGGATGCTCCTCATCTGAGCTATTGGAAGCAGCACCCTCTTCCCCCAATGGATGCCAATCTGGGTCAACAACTGGGTCATCCATCACCTCCTCTTCAATGTCATGTGCACCTTCCTCTGTGTCACCGTATATGGTGGTATAGTGTGCGGGAAGGGGCACCTGAGTCTCATCAGGGTCAGAATCAGGCTCTGTACACTGCGAGGACAATGTAGTGCTCTGAGTGAATGTACCAGCAGAATCATCTATCAGCGGCTGTGCATCAGTGCACTCCATGTCAGATTCATCTTGGCCTGGGTAATTCACCATTTCCCTTGATAATCCAGGCATGGTATGTGAAAACAGCTCCATGGAGTAATCAGTAGTATGGCGTGCATCATCCTTCAATCTTGGTTGTGGTGAAGGACACAAGGAAAGGTGTGGTTCATGAACATGAGCCTCCAATGACGACTCAGTGCTTTTACTTTTTACAACTTCAGAAGAGGAGGCGATAGAGCTGGAGGCTGAGTCAGCAATGTAAGACAAAACTTTTTCCTGATGCTCTGGCGTTAAAAGCGGTTTGCCAACTCCTAGAAAACTAAGCCTTCGAAGCCTTATGGAGCCAGATGATGACGCAGGCTCAACACCTCCTGCATTCGGTCCTATTTTGCTTTTGCCACTACCATCAGATCCACCACCAACACCATCATTACCAGCTGCCAACCCCCGCCCAATTCCACGGCCTCTTCCACCAGCCTTCCTCATTTTTGGTAGAAATTTAGACAAAATCCAACAAACTATATAGTAATGTAAAACAAGGTACAAGGTGTCTATAGGACAGGGGAGATTTAGATTTTCTGCACACACTAGTGGACACTGGACACTTTTGGATTGTGTGAGGCCCACTGAATATCAGAGCGCTATGTCACAGGCTCGATGGCACAGGTGTGAAAAAAGTGACTACAGGATAAGTGAGATTTTGAATTTCTGGGAGATTTTGAATTTCTGCAGACACTTGTGGACACTGGACACTTGGATTGTGTGAGGCCCACTGAATATCACAGCGCTATGTCACAGGCTCGATGGCACAGGTGTGAAAAAAGTGACTACAGGATAAGGGAGATTTAGATTTTCTGCAGACACTTGTGGACACTGGACACTTGGATTGTGTGAGGCCCACTGAATATCACAGCGCTATGTCACAGGCTCGATGGCACAGGTGTGAAAAAAGTGACTACAGGATAAAGGAGATTTTGAATTTCTGCAGACACTTGTGGACACTGGACACTTGGATTGTGTGAGGCCCACTGACTATCACAGTGCTATGTCACAGGCTCGATGGCACAGGTGTGAAAAAAGTGACTACAGGATAAGGGAGATTTTGAATTTCTGTGAGATTTTGAATTTCTGCAGACACTTGTGGACACTGGACACTTGGATTGTGTGAGGCCCACTGAATATCACAGTGCTATGTCACAGGCTCGATGGCACAGGTGTGAAAAAAGTGACTACAGGATAAGGGAGATTTTGAATTTCTGCAGACACTTGTGGACACTGGACACTTGGATTGTGTGAGGCCCACTGAATATCACAGCGCTATGTCACAGGCTCGATGGCACAGGTGTGAAAAAAGTGACTACAGGATAAGGGAGATTTTGAATTTCTGCAGACACTTGTGGACACTGGACACTTTTGGATTGTGTGAGGCCCAATGAATATCAGAGCGCTATGTCACAGGCTCGATGCAGCAGGTGTGAAAAAAGTGACTACAGGATAAGGGAGATTTTGAATTTCTGCAGACACTTGTGGACACTGGACACTTTTGGATTGTGTGAGGCCCAATGAATATCAGAGCGCTATGTCACAGGCTCGATGCAGCAGGTGTGAAAAAAGTGACTACAGGATAAGGGAGATTTTGAATTTCTGCAGACACTTGTGGACACTGGACACTTGGATTGTGTGAGGCCCACTGAATATCACAGCGCTATGTCACAGGCTCGATGCAGCAGGTGTGAAAAAAGTGACTACAGGATAAGGGAGATTTTGAATTTCTGCAGACACTTGTGGACACTGGACACTTGGATTGTGTGAGGCCCACTGAATATCACAGTGCTATGTCACAGGCTCGATGGCACAGGTGTGAAAAAAGTGACTACAGGATAAGGGAGATTTTGAATTTCTGCAGACACTTGTGGACACTGGACACTTGGATTGTGTGAGGCCCACTGAATATCACAGTGCTATGTCACAGGCTCGATGCAGCAGGTGTGAAAAAAGTGACTACAGGATAAGGGAGATTTTGAATTTCTGCAGACACTTGTGGACACTGGACACTTGGATTGTGTGAGGCCCACTGAATATCACAGTGCTATGTCACAGGCTCGATGGCACAGGTGTGAAAAAAGTGACTACAGGATAAGGGAGATTTTGAATTTCTGTGAGATTTTGAATTTCTGCAGACACTTGTGGACACTGGACACTTGGATTGTGTGAGGCCCACTGAATGTCACAGTGCTATGTCACAGGCTGGATGGCACAGGTGTGAAAAAAGTGACTACAGGATAAGGGAGATTTTGAATTTCTGCAGACACTTGTGGACACTGGACACTTGGATTGTGTGAGGCCCACTGAATATCACAGCGCTATGTCACAGGCTCGATGGCACAGGTGTGAAAAAAGTGACTACAGGATAAGGGAGATTTTGAATTTCTGCAGACACTTGTGGACACTGGACACTTTTGGATTGTGTGAGGCCCACTGAATATCAGAGCGCTATGTCACAGGCTCAATGGCACAGGTGTGAAAAAAGTGAATTGTAGAATTGTGCAGAATAGCAATCTCCCTAGAGTGTAGGTCTGTAAGAACGGAACAAGTCCTCCACAGTGACACACAGATAGCTTCACTGTGGCTGTGATAACAGCCGTTACACGGTACTGTGTGAGGAGCGTACACCGCTGTATGGTGTGAATAAATGCACGCTCAGTACCTTAGCAGGACAAAAAAAAATTGGGATTGCTTTTAAAAAAGCAGTTTGCAGAGCAGTGGGGAAACAGCAATGCAGCTGTCAGGAAGCCTTAGAAGGCAGCCTAACAACCAACACCGCTGATCCACCACAATGTAGCCTCCCCTTGCACTGCACACACAGTGACTGGTGTGTTGCACAGGCAAAATCGCTAGCAGCAGAAGCAGTTTTTTTGTCTTCTTCCCTGCCTAACGCTCTCCCTACAGAATCAGCAACCTCTCCCTATGCTAAGATCGGCAGAAGTAAGATGGCGGTCGGCGTGCACGCCCTTTTATAACCCCTGTGACTCCCACCAAAGCAAGCCAATCACTTGCATGCCCTTTTGAAAGATGGTGGCGACCCCTGCCTATGTCATCACGTTGCCCACAGTGTCCGTGGATCCTGATTGGCTGAAAAAGAGCGCTAAACAAACTTTTGAAACGCAACTTTGGCGCGTAAGTCGCCGACCTCGTGGCCGACCTCATCCTAGGGTCGGGTTTCGTTTCATGAAACCCGACTTTGCCAAAAGTCGGCGACTTTTGAAATTGTTCGACCCGTTTCGTTCAACTCTACTGTCTACTACTACACTAGCCATCTTCTTCGTACAACTAATGATATAAGACTAAGATCCTCTATAGCACACATGGCAAACTCTGGTCCACAAGGTGATTGCATTTGGCCCGCGACTCCGGCACCACCCCCATACCAGGATTTCAGCTACTGTATTAGGAGCAACCAATGCCATGGGTCGTATCTTATTGGCTCCAATAAAAATCAAGGACACAAAAGTCAATCTCATGAAGCCCTCACCTGTTCAATCCTCTGTCCCTATCCCCTCATGCCCCGAGGTCCCATGACACTTGTCAACTAATTCCACGTGGCTCCATATGTTTAGCATTCTATTTTCCGGATCCAGGAGCCCATCTGCGTCCTCAGCATTGCACTTCCAGTGCACTGAACCGCAAAGCATCCCAATTGCCTCACTTCCGGTGTGCAGGAATGCATAACACCCAGTGCGTCACTTCCGATGCACTGAAATGCATACTGCATTCCTTCACATGTGAAATCCGGTGCTATAGTGCGCATATTGCATGCCAATAAGAGGAGCAACTCATTTTAATGTGCTGGACCAGAATTCTGAATCTTGAGTCTCCCTAATTATGACACTCTTAGATACCGTCCGCACTAAACACACTGCTCCATCATTTATGCAGCACCAAATATTCAAAACCTTCTTTTTTTGGGGACCATAACTGATCCAAAGGTTTAATTACTGTAAAGTGCAAATATTGTTAGGGGCTACAAGGCCCTATTAAAAGTTATAAGGCAAATATCAATATTAAAAGGGGACTTAACAAAGGGGGAAAAGGAGACCTTTAAGATAGAGAGGTTCTTTCAAAGAGATAAAAGAAGAGATAAATTATATTTGTGTCTTCCATTTTAATGTGGTTACATAGTAAGTATTTTGGTAGATTTTCTAGACTAAACACATTGCAATGTGGTTCAGAAGTCAAATAAAGCAACCAAAAGTCAGCTACTCATTTAGGCCATTTGGGGAAACTATGTTGAGGCAAAAAATCCACTTTGCCTCCTTCTGCAAAATATGACGGTCCTAGTCTCCCCCTCATTGAGGTTTGCCCACTTTCTCTATACCTGTAAATTTCATTATTGTTTTGTCACCATCATGGACTGCATTCACATGTCTCGAGATAGGGGTGTCTGTCTTGTGTTCTATATCTCCAAGGTGCTCCACCTGAGATCCTTTTTGTTTTTTCCAACATATTTGAAACCGCACTGACTTGTACCCTTGTAAACTACACCCTGAGATTATGAAGTCCATGATGGTGAACAGTTCAACATTTGCAACTCTAGAGGTCTTTCATCTCTGGATAAAGGGGTACACCATACAGTTAGCACAGTTAAAGCAACCCTTAATGTCCAATCTTGGCATTGAGAATTGACTATGTACCAGTCTATCCTGTAGTGAATGACTTCTTCTATATGTAATACAATGGGGAAAAAAGTGTTTATTCAGCCACGAATTGAGTGAGTTCTATCACTTAAAAAGATGAGAGAGGCCTGTAATTGACATCATAGGTAGACCACAACTATGAGAGTAAAAATGAGAAAACAAAATCCAGAAAATCACCTTGTCTGATTTGGCAAGATTTATTTTTCAAATTATGGTGGAAAATAAGTATTTGGTCATCTAAAAACAAGCAAGATTTCTGGCTCTCACAGACCTGTAACTTCTTCTTTAATTAAGAGGCTGCTCTATCTTCCACTCATTACCTGTAGTAATGGCACCTGTTTGAACTTATCAGTATAAAACACACCTGTCCAAAACCTCAAACAGTCACACTCCAAACTCCACTATGGTGAAAACCAAAGAGCTGTCAAAAGGACACTAGAAACAAAATTGTAGCCCTGCACAAGGCTGGAAAGACTGAATCTGCAGTAGGCAAGCAGCTTGGTGTGAAGAAATCTACTGTGGGAGCAATAATAAGAAAACGGAAGCCATAAAAGAGCACTGGTAATCTCCCTCCATCTGGGGCTCCACGCAAGATCTCACCCCGTGGGGTCAAAATGATCACAAGAACGATGAGCAAAAATCCCAGAACCACAAGGGGGTACCTAGTGAATGACCTGCATAGAACTGGGACCACCATAGCAAAGGCTACCATCAGTAACACAGTACGCCACCATGGACTCAGATCCTGCAGTGCCAGACGTCTCCTTCTGTATAAGCAAGTACGTGTCTGGGCCCATCTGAAGTTTTCTAGAGAGCATTTGGTTTATCCATAAGAGTATTCGGAGAATGTCATAAGGTCTGATGGTCTTTAAGTTTCCATTCAGATATAGATGGGGGGGGACTCGTTCTTCCAGTGTAAGGATATTAAATGTTAAATGTTTTGCTGCACCAACCAATAACAGGAGAAGCCCATGTTTTTTGGTTTAAAATCTTTTGATGGGCATGAAAGTAAAGCTTCAGAAGCTTGTAAGTCAAGTTTGATTAACTTTAGCTCTTTGAGGATAAGACTCATCCCATCCCAAAATTCCCTTATCTTAGGGCATTCCCAGAATATATGGGTGTGGTGGCCTCTCAAATTATGGCACCTCCAGCAAATGTCGATATTAGACAGCCCCATGTGGTGGAGTTTGACCGGGGTCAGGTGCCATCTGGTTAGTATTTTATAAGTATCCTCTTGGAGTAGCATACTTCTGGAGAAGCCACATGCATTGAGAAGAATCCTAGAAATTTGTGTATCAGAAAAATCAGTTTGAAGATCTGACTCCCAAGAATACAAGAATGATGGCTTAAACTCTAAGCGGGGGACGTTAAGTCGGGAATACACATGGGATATAAGTTTTAGGCGTGGGGGTGGGAGTTTATTCATAATATCTAACCGGGACCAGGCTGACTTGTGGGGGTATGTTTGTTTGAATTGTTTAAGGATACATTTTATATGTTGCGATTGGAGAAAATTTTTTGGCTGGTTCAGCGCATTGACAGGCCAGTCTCCATTTTTAAGGGGTTTTCCATCATAAAAGACATTTAATGTTTCCCTGGGTAATTTAATCCAGAGATTGTAAGGGTCTCAGAAACCGGGGTCTATCAAGAATGGTATAGCAGAAATAGGTGTCTGTGTGGATGGATAAGAATCAGGGAGGAGGTCATTGATTATCATACGCTTTACTTGCAATGTGGATAAAGTAACTTCATCCAGCTGAAGAGCATCAGGTGGCTTTGCCCTGGTCCATAGACAAGGCACATTTTCTAGACCTAATAATATCAAATCCACATTGTCCTGGTCCCCTTTTTCATAGCTATATACCATCTTTAGCCATCTGCTCAGATGTATAGCTTTATAGTAGAGGAGGGGGTCCGAGACACCCAAGACCCCAAGGAATCCGGTTATGAGAGGAGTTTATAGGGCAGCCTTTCAGGTTTTTCTTCCAAATAAAACTAGAAATTAGGGCCTTTAGATTCTTAAAGAAAGTTTGCGGCACACCTACAGGGACCATAGTCATAGTATATAGAATTACTGGCATTAGATAAGTTTTGAAAACATTAACACATCCCAACCAGGACAAAGTAGGTAGATTGCATGGTTTCATCAGATCCTCTACTTTCTTTAGTAAGGGGGAGTAGTTAGCTCTGAACAAATCTGTAGGGTCTCTAGTGATCAATACTCCCAGGTATTTTAAGGAATTTGTGGCTCAGAAGAAAGCTGTTTGTCTGCGGAGGTCGGCTAGCTGATTGTCTGTAAGGGTTATATTAAGGGCTTCCGATTTTGTGTTATTAATTTTAAAATTAGACAGTTGTCTGAATTGATAAAGTATATTACTGTATTTTCCAGCGTATAAGACGACTTTTTAACCCCTGAAAATCTTCTTAAAAGTAGGGGGTCGTCTTATACGCCAGGTGTCGTCTTATGCGCCGGGTGCAGACCAATCTCTGCATAAAGTGGGGGAGTGGTCCCGATGACGAAGGGAGGGGGCGTCTCACAGGGAAGATGTAACTGGAGTTCTCATCCCCCTTTTACCTCATTGATGGCAGCGGTGCTATCTGCGGCTCTGTGCTGGGGGTCGGCAGCGGGGCGGCTCCTCTTGTAAAGAACCCGTTTAAGTAGGAATTAAACGGGGTTACCAAAGGAGTTTGATTAATTTTTTATAATATATAATGGGTAAACCATCTGGGCCTTGCGCCTTCCCATTAGGGATGGATGATAAGGTATCTAAAACTTCTTTAGGTGTAACAGGGGCCGTCAGCAGAGAAAGGTCCACTGGAGGTAGTTTAGGGAGCTTAAGGGGGTCAAGAAAGTCTTTTATTTTATCTACAGCTGTCACAGGATCCCTGATGTCTTCTGGTATATCTAGATTATATAATTTTTCATAGAAGGTTCTAAACTCCCCGGCAATGTCGGCAGTTTCATTGAACAGCGATCCATCCACAGCTGTGAGCTGTTTAATAAACGTTTTCTCTTTACTTTTTTTAGTAAAGATGTCATAAGCTTACTGCCTTTATTACCATGAAGGTAGAACCTTTGCTTACTTCTCGTGTATATTTTGGCTGATTGGATATTTAACCCCTTTACTCCCTAGGGTGATTTGCATGTTAATGCCCGGGCCAATTTTTACAATTCTGACCACTGTCCCTTTATGAGGTAATAACTCTGGGACGCTTCCATGGATCCCGGTGATTCTGACATGTTTTCTCGTGACATATTGTACTTCATGTTAGTGGTAAAATTTCATTCATATAACTTTCGTTTATTTGTTAAAAAAATGGAAATTTGGCGAAAATGTAGAAAATTTTGCAATTTTCCAACTTTGAATTTTTATGCTCTTAAATCACAGAGATATGGCACTCAAAAAACTTAATAAGTAACATTTCCCACATGTATACTTTACATCAGCACAATTTGGGAACCAAAATTTTTTTTTTTTAAGGAAGTTATAAGGGTTAAACGTTGACCAGCGTTTTCTCATTTTTACAACACCATTTTATTTTTAGGGACCACATCACATTTGAAGTCACTTTGAGGGGTCTATATGATAGAAAATACCCAAAAGTGACACCATTCTAAAAACTGCACCCCTCAAGGTACTCAAAACCAGATTTTAGAAGTTTATTAACCCTTCAGGTGCTTCACAGGAATTGTTTGAATGTTTAAAAAAAATGAACATTAACTTTTTTTCACAAAAAAATTACTTCAGGTTCATTTTTTTATTTTACCAAGGGTAACAGGAGAAATTAGACTGCAAAAGTTATTGTGCAATTTGTCCTGAGTACGCTGATACCTGATATGTGGGGGAACCACTGTTTCGGCACACGGCAGAGCTCAGAAGGGAAGGAGCGCCGTTTGTCTTTTTCACTGCAAAATTGGCTGGAATTCAGATCGGATGCCATGTCACGTTTGGAGAGCTCCTGATGTGCCTAAACAGTGGAAACTCCCCAATTCTAACTCCAACCCTAACCCCAACACACCCCTAACCCTAATCTCAGCCCTAACCCTAGCCCTAACCCTAGCCCTAGCCCCAAACCTAGCCCTAGCCCTAATCCTAATCCTAATGGGAAAATGGAAATAAATACTTTTTTTTATTTTGTTATTTTTCCATAACTAAGGGGGTGAAAACGGGGGGTTTGATTTACTATTTATGGTGGGTTTTTATGTTTGGCAGCTGTCGCACGCTAAAAGACGCTTTTTATTGTAAAAATAGTTTTTGCATCACCACATTTTGAGAGCTATAATTTTTCCATATTTTGACCCACTGAGTCAAGTGAGGTCTTATTTTTTGCGGGACAAGTTGACGTCTCTATTGGTACAATTTTCGGGCACGTGACATTTTTTAATCGCTTTTTATTCTGATTTTTTGGACGCAGAATGAACAAAAACTTCTTTTTGCGGGGGTGCGTTTACACCGTTCCATGTGTGGTAAAATTGATAAGGTGGTTTTATTCTTCGGGTCAGTAAGGTTACAGCGATACCTCATTTTTATGTTTTGGCGCTTTTATGCAATGAAAACAATTTTATCTAAAAAATTATTTTTGCATCGCTTTATTCTGCGAGCTATAACTTTTTTATTTTTTTTGCTGATGACACTGTATGGCAGCTCGTTTTTTGCGGGACAAAATGCTGTTTTCAGCGGTACCATGGTTATTTATATGCGTCTTTTTGATCGCGTGTTATTGCACTTTTTGTTCGGTGGTATGATGATAAAGCATTATTTTTTGCTTCGTTTTTTATTTTTATTCTTTAAGGGGTTCAATAAAGGGGTTAACTAGTGGGACAGTTTTATAGGGCGGCTTGTTACAGATGCGGCGATACCAAATATGTGCACTTTTATTGTTTTTTTTATTATTTTCAAAAAATGAATTTATTAGGGATTTTTTTTAATTTATTTAGCGATTTTTTATAAATTATTTTTACACTTTTTTTTAACTTTATTACATTGTCCCGGGGGGGACATGATTGTAATATGTCAGTTCGCTGATCTGACACCTTGCACAGCAGGCACTGCTGGAAGCTTTCTCATGCCTGCGCTCTGCATTGGATCCAGGGACCTGCAGGGAAGAAGGCCCCCGCAGCAGCGCTGCACATCGTGCTGCTGCGGGGGTCTCAGGGAAGCACGAGGGAGCCCCCTCCCTGCCGATGCTTCCCTTATCCTCCGGTACACTGCGATCAGGTTTGATCGCAGTGTGCCGGGGGTTAATATGCCAGGGCGGTCTGTGACCGCCCCTGACACATGGTGCAGGGTGTCAGCTGTGATAATCAGCTGACACCTGGCCGCGATCAGCGGCGCTCCCCACGGGGGTTACCGCCGATCGCTATGATGTACTATTCCGTCCTTGGGACTTAGGTTCCAGGTCACATGGACGGAATAGTATGTCTAATGAAGGAAAGGGGTTAAAAGGTCTTTCAGGTTTTGTCTAAGCCTGACCAACTCTTCTTGAATCTTACTCGCTTGCTACCTCTTGTGTATCCTTTCAAAAGAATTTATTTGGTGTAAATGGTTGAGTCAAGTTTTTTTATCTTTCTTTTTTCAAGTGCGATCCTAATGATATGAATTCCCCTCTCATGGCCGCTTTATGTGCCTCCCATATCATTGATGTCGGCGGGCCGGAGGAGGAATTTTCTTGAAGAAAGAGTGCAAGGGTGTCAGACAACTTAGAAACATGTGAATCTGAGTCTAATAATGTCTCATTAAGTGTCTAGGTTCTAAGGGGGAAGGGGCAAGAAGGAGATATTAACTTTCAGAAAAATCGGAGCATGATCCGTGAGGGAGATCACATCTATTGTTGCGGATTTTACCAACTGGATGCGTGATGACTGCATGAAGAGATAATCTATTCTATGATAACTATTATGGGGATGTGAGAAGAAGGTATAGTCTTTAGTCGAAGGGTTCAAGACTCTCCATGTATCTACCAAGTTTAAAGAATGCAAGTTGAGATGTAATTTCCTCAAGGCTAAAACTTGTCATGTTTGAAGGAGACAGAATGCTGATTTGCATCCAAAGAACACCATACCTACTGTGAAGCTTGGTGGTGTCAACATCATGCTTTGGGGCTGTTTCTCTGCAAAGGGACCAGGACGACTAATCTGTGTACATGAAATATGAATGGGGCTATGTATAGTGAGATTTGGAGAGCAAATCTTCTTCTATCAGCAAGGATAGTGAAGATAAAACATGGATGGGTCTTTCAGCATGATAATGATCACAAGCACACTGCCTGTGCAACGAAGGAGTGGCTTTGTAAGAAGCATATGAAGGTCCTGGAGTGGCCTAGCAAGTCTCCAGATCTCAACTGCATAGAAAACCTTTGGAGGGATTTGAAAAATCGGGTTGCCTAGCAACAGGCCCAAAACATCACTGCTCTAGAGGAGATCTGCATGGAGGAATTGGCCATCATACCACCAACTGTGTGTGCCAACCTTGTGAAGGCTTACAGAAAACGTTTGATCTCTGTCATTGCCAACAAAGGATGAAACAAAATATTGAGATGAACTTTTGTTAATGACCAAATACTTAATTTCCACCATAATTTGAAAAATAAATCTTGCCAAATCAGACAAGGTGATTTTCTGAATTTGTTTTCTCATTTTCACTCTCATAGTTGTGGTCTACATATGATGTCAAATACAGGCCTCTCTCATCTTTTTAAGTAGGAGAACTTGCGCAATTGGTGGCTGACTAAATACTTTTTTTCCCCACTGTATGTGATTATCCACCTAGAAATGGCATCACTTCTTCATCCATCTCCAGAATGAGTCAATATTTTTCAAAGATCTTTTTGACTTTCTCAGCACCATTATTATAAGTTGTTATAAATCTCATCACATACTGCTCTTCAGTTCTTTTATTTGGGTTTAGTAAGTCACTCCTGCTTCTTATCTACTATTTTTGTATGCATCTTGTAATACTCTTTTGGGATAACCCCTTTCCAGGAAACTCCTTTCCAGGTTAACTGTCCAATTCATAAAGATCTTGTCATTGGAGCAATTCCTGCAGATTCGAGTGTATTGCCCCTTTCAGATCCCCCTTGGCAATGGAGCAGGGTGATTACTTTATCAGCGGAGTAGCGAGTTTGTTGCGGTGGGTTTTCTGTATGTGCATCTCTCCAGAGTACCTTCCTCAGTTTTTTCAGTTTTTTTAATTAGGATATCCAAAAAGGACAAACATGTGGGGTCCATCTCCTTTGTGAAATTTAGGCCAATAGGATTGTTGTTAATTTTCCCTGCAAACAACTTAAATTCATTGGGGGGTACCTTTCCAAATCACAAAAATATCATCCAGGTACTGGCTCCACATGTTCATTTTATCATTATTATGGGGGCTATTTTCACTGAAGATCATTGTTTTCTTCCCAACAACCAAGGAGCAAATTTGCATCTGTTGGAGCACAGGGGTCCCCATTACAGTGCCTCTGAACTGGTGGTAGTACTTTTGATCAAAAGTGAATATATTCTTCGTCAGGCAGAATTTAAGAGCTCTCAGGATAAATACATTGTGTGCCCGACACTAGACACCTCTTGTGGACCGAATTTATCTATTCTATATTACTATCATTCAAAAATTCATCAAAGTATAGACTAAAAATTGTGATACTTCTGTAATGGTGCATTACACAGAACTGGGAAATAGATGTTGCATAAGGTCAGAATCGGCAGATTAGCAAAGCCATCATAATGTTTTGCAGGTATAGATGATGCTACTGGTGGTCAGTGTTATTCATGCCTATGTCATTCCTTCCAATAGAAAATAAAGTATAAACCAATTGCAGCTGAAAGCACCATCATTGTTCAAGTAAAACATGAATCAGCTAAGAAGATGCACATGACACAATGCACAGGAATGATATTGATGGGAATTACCTTCTCTTTGTAAAATCTCTCACATCATTGTGAATGCCATGTCATGTCATGCCTTAAAGGATGTGCTCTGATAGTGATAAATAGATAAAATTGTCATTTATATCACCAACTTTACAAACAGCAGAGATGACTTGAGCATTCATTATCCGGCAAAAAAAGCAAATATATTAATTTGCCTATCAGTGTAGTCACAATGTATAGATTTGAATTACAATAACGCGTGCACAGAATCTGTTAGATTACTCGTCTTCCTTGTTTGCAAAAATTTATTTTTTGATTTGTGTCATTTTTCTTCACATATAGGATGTTCACATACATTTGATGGACTGAGCACTTAAAGTGATTAACCGGCCTAAAGGATAATGATCTTGGGGAATGGAACAAATGGGATCTATGATCAAGGACATCCGTGTAGCATGCCTAATGGAACATACATCTCTTTTTTTTAATAAACCTAAGCGGTGGAGTAAGAGTATAACACAGTGTTAGCCTGTCTTTGAGGGACATAATAAGGAATAATGTCTCCTATGTGCAGACAATATTATACAAACTGTAGAATAAACATGGTATTTGTGCAGTACATTTTAAAGGGAGATGAAGGAGGAAGACAGCAGATAATAGTGAAGGATCCTTTTACCTTTGCACTGGGAAAGATCATTATAGCAGGGAAACATATTTTTATGACAACAGAAGCATTTTAATCTAGAAATTCCCGTGTCGTCCCACAGTCATTTCACTGATTCGTTTTCTTCTACAGATTGCTATAACATATGGCAGGAGCACTGAGGTAGCAGAGCTCATTAGATTCCTTGATTTTAAGGATTCTACCTCAATTAATTGGGATTTTTTTTTTCTATAACCAATAAAATGGCCTGGTTCAGATTGGCCTTTTTTTTCAAAATGTTTTTGGTCATTTTTTTTCAACAAAGTAGTAGTAGCTTTAATAAGGCATCTTAGGCCAGTTTCATACAAAATGCATTTAAAGCTACCGCACTTAAAAAAACAATTCAAAATCCCTGCAGATTTCTAAATGTTCAGGTGTTATATGATCTTTTTCTTAAATGATATGTATTTTGCATATTTTTTTTATCTAAAGACAGATTTATGAAAAAAAACATAAATATGTCCTTTTTAAAAAAAATAAAGTCAAAATCAAGAATAAAAAAAGAAAACTGCAAAGCAAAGCACAATGGGAGACAATTGATGAGTTGAATGCAACATAATTCTGACACAATTTGCACTAGTAAATTGGCACACATACTTTGAATAACTCTTTTTTTAAACTGTCTTTATTGAGCAATAGACATAAAATACAAAAATTGTATGAAAGCATCAGAAAAAGATCTGATAAGTAACATTTTTACAGTACTTTGACTATTAGACAGTGTTTTATAACTATAACCAATTTCCCCTCCCCCCTCCCAGGGCATACATCCGCATTTTCAAAAAATAACTTTAATCCAGCTTAACCGAAGTTCTGCCATCAATCTCACATGTACCAATCTGTAAATTGGAAGCAGTCATGAATCGCCGGGCGTATAGATCGTATCTGAGTATTAATAAAAGAAGACCATGTAAGAAAAAAACTTTTAGCGTTTTATTCTTTTTTAATACTAGCTGAAGAGCCCGGCGTTTCCTGGGCATAGTAACCAACTGTGGTTAGTTATAACAAATCATAATGATTATATTGCACATAAAAACATTTCACATCATATATTCAACACTACAGATTTGCAACGCAAATTAGCTAAACGATTACCCAAGTATTGATAGTATTTTATTTTCAACTCATTCAAGAGCCTTTTGATAAACAACATGTGTATCTGTGTATCTAACCCTATCCTGTGTGATAATGTCTGCTGAGCTGTGTATCTAATCCTATCCTGTGTGATACTTCCTGCTGAGCCGTGTATCTAATCCTACCCTGTTTGATACTGACTGCAGAGCCATGTATCTAATCCTATTCTGTGTGATACTGTCTGCAGAGCCGTGTATCTAATCCTCTCCTGTGTGATACTGACTGCTGAGCTGTGTATCTAATCCTATCCTGTGTGATACTGACTGCTGAGCCATGTGTCTAATCCTCTCCTGTGTGATACTGTCTGCTGAGCCGTGTATCTAATCCTCTCCTGTGTGATACTTTCTGCTGAGCTGTGTATCTAATCCTATCCTGTGTGATACTGACTGCTGAGCCGTGTATCTAATCCTATCCTGTGTGATACTGCCTGCTGAGCCGTGTATCTAATCCTATTCTGTGTGATACTGTCTGCTGAGCAGTGTATCTAATACTATTCTGTGTGATACTGTGTGCTGAGCTAGTATAATAATAATAATAATAATAAATTTTATTTCTATAGCACTGACATATTCCGCAGCACTTTACATTTCAGAGGGGACTTGTACAGACAATAGACATTACAGCATAACAATAATCACATAGATCATAACAGATACCAAGAGGAATGAGGGCCCTGCTCGCAAGCTTACAATCTATGAGGAAAAAAAGGGAGACACGAAAGGTGGGTGGTAACAGTTGCCCTAATTGTATGGACCAGCCATAATGTTAAGTGTGTAACAGTACAGATGCAGAGGGCTAATGGATGCATAAAGCATGTGGGAACATGATACGGGGAACCTGGTTATGGTAAAACTTTTGGCTGTGCCACACAGGGATAGATTAGGTTAATGTGTTGAGGTGGTAGGCCAGTCTGATTAAATGAGTTTTCAAGTCACACTTAAAATTGTGGGGATTGGGGACTAATCGTATTGACCTGGGAAGTGCATTCCAAAGAATTGGCGCAGCACGTGTATAGTCTTTGGAGACGGGAGTGGGAGGTTCTGATTATTGAGGATGCTAACCTCAGGTCATCAGCAGAATGGAGGGCGTGGGTAGGATGGTATACTGAAACAAGGGAGGAGATATAGGGTGGTGCTGAGCCATGAAGAGCTTTGTGGGTGAGGGTAATAAGCTTGTACTGGATTCTGGAGTGGATGGGTAGCCAGTGTAATGACTGGCACAAGGAAGAGGCATCGGTGTAACGATTGGTGAGGAATATGATCCTGGCAGCAGCAGTCAAGACAGATTGGAGGAGGGAGAGTTTGGTAAGAGGGAGACCGATTAGAAGACAGTTACAATAGTCGAGACGAGAATGAATAAGAGAAACAGTAAGAATTTTTGCGGAGTCAAAAGTAAGAAAAGGTCAAATTCTAGAAATGTTTTTGAGGTGCAGATAACAAGAGCGAGCCAGTGATCGTATGTGGGGGACAAAGGAAAGCTCGGAGTCAAGCATGACCCCAAGACAGTGGGCATGTTGCTGGGGAGTAATAGTGGAACCACACACGGAAATGGCAATGTCGGGTATAGGTACATTAGTAGCGGGAGGAAACACAAGGAGGTCAGTCTTTGACAGGTTCAGTTTTAGATTTAGTGAGGACATGATGTTAGACACAGCGTTTAGACAATCGCTGGTGTTTTCTAGAAAGGCAGGTGTGATGTCAAGAGAAGAAGCGTATAATTGGGTGTCATCAGCATAGAGATGTATTGGAAACCAAATCTACTGATTGTTTGACCAATAGGGGCAGTGTACAAAGAGAAGAGGAGGGGGCCTAGGACTGATCTTTGAGGAACCCCAACATTAAGGGGAAGATGAGAGGAGGAGCCAGCAAAAGATACAGTAAAGGAGCCGTCAGAGAGATAGGAGGAGAACCAGGAGGGAACGGTGTCCTTGAGGCCAATGGAACGGAGCTGTGTATCTAATACTATCCTGTGTGATACTGACTGCTGAGGTGTGTATCTAATCCTATCCTGTGTGATACTGACTGCTGAGTCGTGTGTCTAATCCTATCCTGTGTAATACTGACTGCTGAGCCATGTACCTAATCCTTTCATGTGTGTTACTGACTGCTCAGCCGTGTTTCTAATCCTATCATGTGTGATACTGACTGCTGAGCCGTGTATCTAATCCTATCCTGTGTGATACTGACTGCTGAGCCGTGTGTCTAATCCTATTCTGTGTGATACTGTCTGCTGAGCCATGTATCTAATACTATTCTGTGTGATACTGTGTGCTGAGCTGTGTATATAATCCTATCCTGTGTGATACTGTCTGCTGAGCCGTGTATCTATTCCTATCCTGTGTGATACTGACTGCTGAGCTGTGTATCTAATCCTATCCTGTGTGATACTGACTGATGAGCTGTGTATCTAATCCTATCCTGTGTGATACTGACTGCTGAGCCATGTGTCTAATCCTATCCTGTGTGATACTGACTGCTGAGCCGTGTATCTAATCCTATCCTGTGTGATACTGGGCTCCTCCTGCAGTCTGTGTCAGAGGGTGGTCTGTGTTGGCATGGTAATAAATTGTGTTATTTCCAGCTTTACAGAAGGATGATAACACCATAGAAATGATAAGAATAATAGGCAAAATTGTTTGGTGAATTAGAACGTGCGGGGTTAAAATTTCACCCTACAACATAGCCTATGACGCTCTCAGGGTCCAGACGTGTGACTGTGCAAAATTTTGTGGCTGTAGTTGCGACGGTGCAGATGCCAATCCCGGACATACACACATACATACATACAGTGCATACACTTTTTCCCCATTATGTACATAGGGGCAAGTTTTTTTGGTGAATTGGAACACACGGGGTTAAAATTTCACCTCACAACATAGCCTATGACGCTCTCGGGGTCCAGACGTGTGACTGTGCAAAATTTTTTGGCTGTAGCTGCGACGGTGCAGATGCGAATCCCAGACATACACACATACATACACACACACATTGAGCTTTATATATTAGATGGACTCTATCCAGTCCATCCTGAAAAGATAGGTCACCTTTGAAGAAATTACAGTCATATGTAAAAGTTTGGGCACCCCTATTAATATTAACCTTTTTTCTTTCTAACAATTTTGGTTTTTGCAACAGGTATTTCAGTTTCATATATCTAATAACTGATGGACTCAGTTATATTTCTGGATTCAAATGAGGTTTATTGTACTAACAGAAAATGTGCAATCTGCATTTAAACAAAATTTGACCGGTGCAAAAGTATGGGCACCCTTATCATTTTCTTGATTTGAACACTCCTAACTACTTTTTACTGACTTCCTGAAGCACTAAATTGGTTTTGTAACCTCATTGAGCTTTGAACTTCATAGCCAGGTGTATCAAATCATGAGAAAAGGTATTTAAAGTGGCCACTTGCAAGTAGTTCTCCTATTTGATTCTCCTATGAAGAGTGGCATCATGGGCTCCTCAAAACAACTCTCAAATGATCTGAAAACAAAGATTATTCAACATAGCTTTTCAGGGGAAGGATACAAAAAGTTGTCTCTGAGATTTAACCTGTCAGTTTCCACTGTGAGGAACATAGTAAGGAAATGGAAGAACACAGGTTGCAGTTCTTGTTAAGCCCAGAAGTGGCAGGCCAAGAAAAATATCAGAAAGGCAGAGAAGAAGAATGGTGAGAACAGTCAAGGACAATCCACAGACCACCTCCAAA
This sequence comes from Dendrobates tinctorius, assembly GCF_039654945.1. Lineage (NCBI taxonomy): Eukaryota > Metazoa > Chordata > Amphibia > Anura > Dendrobatidae > Dendrobates > Dendrobates tinctorius. The sequence continues at coordinate 631,772 of NW_027361737.1, read as the reverse complement.
GACCTGCAGCATCATCTTGCTGCAGATGGTGTCACTGTGCATCGGTCAACAATACAGCGCACTTTGCACAAGGAGAAGCTGTATGGGAGAGTGATGCAAAAGAAGCCGTTTCTGCAAGCACGCCACAAACAGTGTCGCCTGAGGTATGCAAAAGCACATTTGGACAAGCCAGTTACATTTTGGAAGAAGGTCCTGTGAACTGATGAAACAAAGATTGAGTTGTTTGGTCATACAAAAAGGCGTTATGCATGCGCTGTATTGTTGACCGATGCACAGTGACACCATCTGCAGCAAGATGATGCTGCAGGTCTTTGGAGGTGGTTTGTGGATTGTCCTTGACTGTTCTCACCATTCTTCTTCTCTGCCTTTCTGATATTTTTCTTGGCCTGCCACTTCTGGGCTTAACAAGAACTGTACCTGTGTTCTTCCATTTCCTTACTATGTTCCTCACAGTGGAAACTGACTGGTTAAATCTCTGAGACAACTTTTTGTATCCTTCCCCTGAAAAGCTATGTTGAATAATCTTTGTTTTCAGATCATTTGAGAGTTGTATTGAGGAGCCCATGATGCCACTCTTCATAGGAGAAACAAATAGGAGAACTACTTGCAAGTGGCCACCTTAAATACCTTTTCTCATGATTTGATACACCTGGCTATGAAGTTCAAAGCTCAATGAGGTTACAAAACCAATTTAGTGCTTCAGGAAGTCAGTAAAAAGTAGTTAGGAGGGTTCAAATCAAGAAAATGATAAGGGTGTCCATACTTTTGCACCGGTCAAATTTTGTTTAAATGCAGATTGCACATTTTCTGTTAGTACAATAAACCTCATTTGAATACAGAAATATAACTGAGTCCATCAGTTATTAGATATATGAAACTGAAATACCTGTTGCAAAAACCAAAATTGTTATAAAGAAAAAAGGTTAATTTTAATAGGGGTGCCCAAACTTTTACATATGACTGTATATCCGCATTATAAGATGCAACCCATTTTTCCGCAAAATTTTTTGGGAAAAAGTATGTCTTGTAATCTGAAAAATACGGTATGTTTTGATGTTTGAAAGGATACTGACTCTAGATATCATGCTTGTACTACAGTACCTGCTGGCCTCATTTAGGTTTTATACACTAAAGAGCACCTGATCCATCCAAATATTTAGTCTCTTGATCATTAAATTAGTTAATAAACTAGTTATAACTGAAAATAAAAGTCAGGGCTTTACATTTAATGCCCACATACACTATAGTAGTTTTAATGGATATCTATCAGCTTATACATCTACATACTTGGTATCAAAACTGACAAGTTTAAAGCATTTTTTCCAACTAAAATCACACAAAATGAAAAGAAAGAGAGAAATGTGGGTGTGCTGAGCTGCTGATAAGGAATGTACAGGATTCAGATGAATAGAAATAGATTGTAGTTTATTCCCAACACGTTACTAGATCAAACGGACCTCTTCCTCAGGGGAACCACAATTAGTAATGATGTTGATTGTGGTTCCTGAGAGGAAGAGGTCCGTTCAACCTAGAATTGATTGGGAATAAACTGCAATCTATTTCTCTATTTGTCTAAGTCCTGTGAATTCATTACCAGCAACTCAGCACACCCGCATTTCTCCCTTTCGTACATATTGATATAGGTCCATCCAATCAGTGAAGCAGCAGAAGCTGGGTTATTGCTATGTTAGGCTATTCAATTGATGTGAGCTCACAGAATCACAAAGTAAGCTCAAAAAAGCAAAATAAAACTGCATGGTATTTGGTTAGTGCCATATGTATGCTTTTTGTCAATCCCTGGTCTATTAGAATGGACAGAAAATATTTTTTTGCAAAGGAGGATCTGATACATTTTTATGGGATTTTTAAATTTAGAGAAACAAAACTTCTGCACATTTGTATATAATTGGACTAAAAACTTCATTCATTAATTACTTATTCTTTAGTCTGTTTTCCATGCTAAAAACAAGACTATGGTGCTACATTTAATTTAACTCTATAACTTTCTGATTGTGTTTTGTAATTTGTTTTTATTTCTTAGGTTTCATTTTGTTTGTGACCTCTTCAGAACAAGAAAAAAGAACGAGTGAAACTTAAAAAGAAAATCATACTTAGGATAATAGTTAAACGTGTGTTCAAACACAATCGGTCCTGTTTTATGAAGTCTATATATCCAGTTCCCCTCCTTCCGAACAATAAACTATACTGAAAAAACATGAAATAGTAGCCGAGTATTCAAAGCAGTTAATAAGAATTACCCGTGAATAGTTTATTTGCGTCCAAGTGAACTTCTCAGACTCTTTCTGACACCCCCTTGGGGAGAATCTTAATAGTTTTAACTGGACCAATATCAATTAAAATGTTGAAAAAGCTGGAGAGAGATTCAGCTTATTAACAGTTTAACCATAGAGGGGCCCCTTTGAAGTGCTGGGTGTCCTAACAATCGTCAGCATGCTGGACCCCTGCCAAGCAGTGATAGTTTGGAGCTCTGAAGTCCTCCTGAAAAACTCATCTGAACAGCAGTTGTCGAGCTGGGAACTCCAGTGTGCATGTGGTCTTGTAGCAATGTCATCACCTTATAATAACTTCAAATAAGTTTAAAAGTGTCTAACAGAACTGGTTTCAACATTAAAATGGAATAAACCTTGTTGCCTTATGGGGTTTCCTTATTTAGACCTTACAAAAGCAGCTGGACATGCTGTCACGAAACTCCTTTATATAGCAGAGGTAGGACTAATGATATACAATTATCATATAGGAAGCTATGTAATTAAATCATTAGCCGAGGTGTTCTAACAATTCTAGGAAATAGAAAAAACGAAGAAATTGTAAGTCTAAATTATTTCTCTACCTTAACTCTAAAACTTTTATGGTTTGTAGTGTTAAGTCGTATGAAAGGAAATTAGTATAAATATAGTAAATACTTGTCTCTCGTCCTTGTTTTTTTCCTCTTTTGTAAAGTTTCCTTCACAATTTTTATGGCACATGTAAAAAAAAAAACACTCAAACTACAGCATGAAAGCTGCCCCATGCAGTGGCATTTTTACACTATTTTTGGTGCCGTTTTTGCTACAATTGATGTCTGTGGAGAGCAGACATCCTCAAAAACACCACCCTTAAAGCATGCTGTGTTTTGAAAAAAAGTCAAAAGTCTCAGGAATCAAAGACATCAGAGAAAGTCTGCACATTTAAATTTATTTTGTGCTGTGAACTTCTAAGCTGGCTTTAAAAAGCCAATAGAAGGCTAATTCATACATTTGTGGTTAATGTACATGTTCTATCTTAGCTTTTCACGGACAGAAAAAGTACCCACTATAGTCTATGGATAAGTTCATGTGTGTGATTTATTGTAAATCTCTTTTAATACCACTTTTTTTTAAACATGTCAATTTTTGATCTGACTCATGGATCAAGCCCTCCCAATCATTGGATTCATGAAAAAAAACAGTACATAAATGCAACAGGATGGTCAACCAAATGCTGAACATTTAGAGAAAAAACACTATAAGCCTGCAAATGTGGGGTTAATCTGCAGGTTAATAGTGTTATGAAGCTGCCCAGTGTCCATACTGAAAACCCGGCTACTGGTAGGACATGAACTTTATTCCATCCAGCATCCTCGGTTTTCAGTCGTAGAGGCGTGGCTTCAATTGCCACTCAATACATAGTGAGCGGCTTATAAAGCCACATGCCAGCACTAACTGACAGCCGGCTCAGCAGTGCATCAATAAAGCTGCTCCTCTATGACTGAAAGCATAAGCCTGTCAGAAGGAATAAAGTTCATTTCCCCCTTGTAGCAGGGCTTTCAGTGCAGACACTGAGTAGCTTCAGAACGCTATTCACCTGCAGTTTAACAACATATCTGCAGGTTAATAATGTTTTTTCACATGACAGGTTCCCTTTAGGATATGTGCCCGCGTAGCATTTTAAAACGCACAGTGAAAACCGGACTCCTTCCCAGAAATCGTGCGTTTTTTCCGCACGATTTCACCGCGATTTTACCGCGATTCTGTTCGTGATTTTGCCGCGATTTTCTCAAGCACTTTCCAAGCGATTTGAAGCATTGCTTGGAAAGTGATTGACAGGTTGGTCACACTCGTCAAATATAGTGTTTGACAAGTGTGAGCAGCTTTTTACCATTGAGGCCGCCTATGCGGCACCAATAGTAAAAGATAGAATGTTAAAAATGATAAAAAAATAAAAAATCGGGGTATATTTACCTTCCGACGTCCCGCGCTGCCATCCCGGGCCTCAGCGTTCCCAGCAATGCCTTGCGAGACCTGTGATGACGTTGGTCTCGCATTACTATAGCGATCTCGCGAGACCGCTAGAGTCACGCGAGACTACGTCATCACATGACCTTGCCGCAAGGCATTACTGGAAACGCTGTGGCCCGGGATGGCAGCGCAGGACGTCGGAAGGTAAATATACCCCGATTCTTCATTTTTTATTCTTTTTTTTACAGGGGTATGGTACCCAGGGCCTGGAGGAAAGTCCCTCTCCTCCACACCATGGGTACCAACCGCACATGAGACGCTTAACTTCCCGCATGGTGGGCATAGCCACATGCGGGAAGTAAGTGATTCTCATGCATTCCTATGGGTGCGGAATCGCGGCAATTCTTTGTGATTCCGCACAAAAGAATGATCATGCTGCGATTTTTTCCGCGATGCGATTCCGCCGCGGAAAAAAGCGCAGCATTAGCACAGCGTGTGCGGAATGCCATAGGAATGCATGGGGGGCATTCTGTACACGATTTTTAAACATTTTCGCAGCATTTTCACGCTGAAAATCGTGGCAAAAACGCTTAAAAATCGCTTCGTGGGCACACAGCCTTAATGTTCAATTGTTGGAAGAAGGTTGAGATTTTCACATACAAGAAAAACAGATGCCACACTGATGGTAAAAATGGACACAAAGACCCAAAATGGATGAAAATTGGATCCAGAGCACTGATAAAAAACAGCTTTCTCCTTGTATTTAATTAAAGACAAACATCTGAATGAGGCCTAAAGGCCCCATCACACTAAGCGACTTACCAGCGATCCCGACACCGATATCAAGGTGTCAGGATCACTGGTAAGTCGCTATGTGATCGCTGGTGAGCTGTCACACAGACAGCTTCACCAGCGATCAGCACAGCGATGCCGAGCGCCCGGAATCGCTTGCAATCGCTGTAAAAAATAGAATCAAAATAAAAATATAGTTATTCTCACCTTCCGACGTCTCGTTCAGCCATCCGGCCTCTCTCCACGCTCCGGTCCAAGTGATCCTTTGCACGAATGACCGCGAGATGTCACGGTCTCGAGGGATAACAAAGTCTCGCGGTCATTCGTGCAAAGGATCACTGGGACCGGAGCGTGGAGAGAGGCGGGATGGCTGAACGGGACGTCGGAAGGTGAGAATAACTATATTTTTTATTTTTTTTATTATTTTTTACACCTGATCGCTGGTCTCCCGCCTGTCACACGCAGCGATGCGTGCTGGCCAGCGGGAGACCAGCGACCAAAGAAATGTCCAGAGGTTTCTTCCAGCGATCAGCGATACCGGCAGGGGGGCCGCTCGCTGATCGCTGTCACACACAACGATCTCACTGGTGAGATCGCTGTTGTGTCACAAAAGTTGTGACTCAGCAGCGATCTCGCTACCGAGATCGCTTAGTGAGACGGGGCCTTAAGGGTCATTGTACACTCTTGGGTATTTGATTGCACCACAGCCAGAAATGTACTTCAGTTGGGGGCTAGTATATATGTATGTCTCTCATACTGTAATTTATACCACCTATGTGACCCAAAATATGATGAATTTGTCTGATGCTTGTAAGTGTAGGATGTGTCATCAAACCAGAGACGCCCATCGGAATGGACTGCCACATCTTGTTTTGGATCTACAGATTGAATTGGGATCTTTTTTACAGCATTCCAGTTTGCTGTAAAAAAAAGGCCCAAATGGTGGTGGTCATACTTTATTTGGAAAATTTAATTCAATTTCTATGCAGTGTATTTCTAGTTTCCTTATTTCCAATATGATATCTTTCATAATTTGAATTCACCGACTTTCCCAAAAAATTTGAATTGCGACGAATACATTTGCACAAATCTCATTACTGGAGAGCTTGGAAAATACATGTTGGGAAAAGGAGAGTGAGGACATTGCTGACCTAGAGAGGTTTTAATGACCTTGTGGATGGGATTGAGAGTAGAGTGTCAGTCTTTACTGACAACACCAAACTATGTAGGTTACTAAAATCTGACCTTGGCAGTGCAATATTGCAAAACAATCTGAATAATATGTCTGAATGGGCAAACACTTGGCAAATGAGGTTTAATGTAGATAAATGTAAAGTAATGCACCTAGGACGGAGTAATCCTATAGCTGCATATCAGCAGTCAGAATGTGGAATGCCTTACCACGAGATGTATTAATGGCAGACACCATAACAGCTTTTAAAAAAGGTCTGGATGATTTCCTATATACTCATAACATTGCAGGTTATAGTTAATTTAGTGACAAAATGCGCAATTGGTGGAAAAAGGTTGAAATTGATGGCTCTAGGTCTTTTTTCAACCCATGTAACTATGTAAGAGAGAAAGGACTCTGGTGACCATAAGTGCTTACATTGTACAGAAGAGTGAGAGGATCCAAATAACCTTAAGTTTATTCTCTACAGGAGAGATAGGAATGTGATGACTATGTACAGTATAAGAACTTACTCTTTATAGGTGAGAGAGAGAGGAACTCTGCTGACCATAAGAGCTTAAGCATATCCTCTTGGTGGGGCAATAGGGTTTATTTTGACATAAATAAGTTTTATGCTATGCAAATTTTAATATAGTTTTGTGTAGATAAACTTGGAGCATCTTTAGATACCTTTTTTATACCTTTACATCACCTTTTGGGTGGTTTACATTGCACCAATAATTTACCCCAATGTTTTAGGTCATACACTTGTAGTGTCGGTGGTGGGGTGCCGAGCTGGGGGGGTGGTCCTACTTTTATACCGCGCAGAGATGACAACAGAGACACGATGGAGGCAGATTCTGGGTGCAACAGGTCCAAGTTTATTTCTTCACTTGCCGTCCGACTGACGGCACACCTCGCGGCCCTCCGTTTCCAGAGCCGCTTCTCACACCGTACACTGGAGACGTGTCTGCACACACCGTCCCCTCCTTTACTGTCGACGCTCCTGACAGTTCCGTCACTGTGGCCGCCTTAGGCCCATTAACCAGCAGCGCTTCTACTCCTCAGTCGTCGTGTCACATACGGTGTCTTACACCCAGTACCTCGTCTCAACTGCGGTCCTTTCCTGTCAGGACCACCCCCCTGACGTCCTCTCTCCTCAGTCCCCCTGGTCTGGATTCTCCTCAGAGTGCACAGACTGTCGTAGTCCTCCTGTCACTTGAGCTCCCCCTGGGGACTGGAACCTTCTGGAACCCTCCCTCAGTATTTATAACTCTCCCGGTTCCTTGAAACTGTCACTCTAACTGTCACCACGCCCTCCATGACCAACGGTTTCTAAAGCCCTAAGCTGCTGTAAAGTCCTTTGCTCACACTCCTCCCTGCCATCTAATGTCCACCCAAGGTACTGCACGTCCACTACACTTTCCTAGCTGTTTCCCCTCTATAATAACTGACACCTACCTACACTGTGCATACCTATCTTTCTCCATTCTGACACGTCCGTCCGTCAGGTCACCTTCCCTACACACTTTTCTAGGATTCCACCCTTGTCAAGGGAGAAGAACTTGTCTAAAACACTTATTAAGAGTTATTCAAAGGGGTGTGGCCTAGGTCTTGCCATATGAGGAAGCAGGAGACTGAAGCTCCCACAAGACTTCCCAGAAAAGAGACTATAAAGCGGATTTTGAGGTTCAAAACTATCCTCTTTTACTATGAGACTATTGCTACTTGCACTAGGATCATCTGGGGACCTAAATCAGACCTTTAGGACCAAGCAAACTGAAGTTTTCCAACAGGATTACATTGCTTCCCTATCCAAGATGTCTGCCATGCTGTCCTTGTACAGCTAAAGCCAGGAGGAACGTTCCCTCTCCCCTTATGTGGGTACAGCATCACCACAGGTGACATATTAACTGTTTGTTATAACCCAGGACTTGCCATACTTTATATCATAAGATAGAGACTTGGGAGAATATTGTGACAGCTGTTATTCTTTGTCCAACAGATTTCTTATTTGTTTTTGCTAGACTCCTTGTACTCTCTACCCTGGTAATCAGTCTTTCATTCATATATAATATTCTGCATCCTTTCAGCCCCATCTATTGGTTTACAAACTTATGTCAACCTAACCTTCACTTCTCCCTCCAAATACACAGTCTACTACTGATGTGAACTTTTTACTTGCTATTTCTGGAGGTCAATGCCACGCAGTGATTATTGTGCTTTTATAACAGCGCCCGCCTATACTTGCTGGGATAGATAACTGATAAAGCCTCCTTCTTATTGGGCTCGCCTTTAATATTGTGGTTTACCCCGGCCCTATCTGAGACATATTGGTGCCTGCTTGTTACTTAACCCCTACTTGTTACTTCACCCTACTTACTGTCATGTAAGTTGCTTCAACTAAATCCCGACTATATTATCCCCCTCCTCTGTTACATGCATACCTTGTGACAACATACTCCACATTATCACCCATGGAAAAATTTGTGAATACTGGTAGTTCTAAATTTGTTAAAACCAGAGCACATGTTGGTAAGTCTCCTCCTGAAACATTGGACTCATCTATTGCCATGTCTAAAGAATCTTTACAAGCCATCGCCTCTTCTATCACATTAAAGCTTATGCTGGCAATCGACGCCCGACTTCATTCTTTTCAATCCTCGTTGGAAACAATCACATTTCAATTAACTGATCACACCAATAAAATCTCAGCGGCAGAGCAGAGGATCTCCAATTTAGAGGATACTGTACAATCCTTCACTGCTCAAATAAAGGACAGAGATCATGCAATAGAGCAGCTCCAGGAAAAACTCGATGACTTGGAAAATCGGAGTCGTCAAAACAATCTTCGGATCATTGGCGTCCCTGAGTCAGTGAAAGACCTTCATCACTTTACCTCCTCATGGCTCCCATGGGCACTCAATTTGCCAGACATGCCTGGCTCCTTGGTAGTAAAGCGAAAGCACAAGACTGGACCTGAACATTCTGATCCAAAAGCTCGCCCATGTCCTGCTTCAGGTGTTTCGAGCCATCTCCATGTTGAAGTATGAGGGGCATTCTCTTCTTATGTTCAAAGATTTTTCCACTTTAGTAATGGCCAAGCGCACGCTTTTTCACCAGTTTGTAAAATGTTGCATGACAGGAGCATTCGTTTTGCCCTTCTATACCCTGCACGTGTTCGGGTAGTGCTTCACGGAGAGCCGGTGTTTTTTGACGATCCTGATGCAGCCTCAAGGGAAGTGGAGCGTTTTTCCCGGGCATCTTCTCCAGTTACTTAACTCAGATTTCTGGTCATATGTTTTATTTCCTTTAAGTATTGGGATCTGGGTGATGATGTGATCTCATTGTACAAGAATTAACTAGGTTTTCCTTGAGTAGCTTGCACAATGTTTACTTTTATTGTGCAAAATTCCTTTTCAGGGGACACTACTGGCAGGGATAATTTAACCTGATGTTATGTATGGTGTTTTTCAGTTTATTTGGGGTTTGGGAGTGGGGGGTGGGTTTTATTTCCTGGGGGCACACTCTGCATTCAGTCTTTTCAGTTAATTTGGGTATTAGGGTTTGCTCGCTGGGACAGACCTTTGCCCATATGTTTTTTCTTACTATTTCTATTTACCGGCCTCCATGTGGGACAGGCTAATATGACCACATTTAATGATGTAGCTTCTCATATCAACATTGACTCTCTCAAACTCTTATCTTGGAATGTAGCTGGTCTGAACTCGCCGGTAAAGCGCAGGAAGGTGTTAGATCATATTACCCTCCTACGCCTGCATATCGTCTTCCTACAAGAAACCCACTGGCTTTACAGTGGTCATCCAGCGCTCCATAATAGACATTATTTGGAGTGCTTGGAGGCTTCTTTTTTCATGGAAGAAGCGTGGGGTCGCTATCTTGTTTCATAAAAATCTCAATTACTCTGTACAAGATGTGGTGAGAGATAGGGCGGGACGATATTTTCTAGTCAGATTTCTTATTGAACAGCGGGAATACTGTCTTGTCAATGTTTAGGCACATAACACTGCCAATCCTTTTTTTGCTAAATTAGTGGAAATTGTCCACAGCTGGCACCCCACTAATATATTATTGGGTGGGGATTGAAATACTCTTCATGACCTTCCTTGATAGATCTACACCCATGCCTGTATCTCATTCTCCAACTGGAGCAATTTCAACCCTACTAGATAGGCTTGATTTAGTTGATGTTTGGAGATGTTGCCACTCCACAGAGAGAGATTACATCTTCAACTCTAGAGTACAAGAAGGTCATACTCGTATTGATTATTGGTTGCTCTCTGCCACTCTTCTTCCCTTCTTAAAAACAGCTTATATCCTCCCATTGGTTATTTCGGACCACTCTCCGGTTAACTTACCTTAGAACTCCCCACTGGTAGAACTGTGTCTTTTCGTTGGCACTTTCCCTCATATCTCTACACTTCGGATAACTTTAAACATTCTTTAATTGGTTGGTGGGAGACTTTCATGGAGGACAACTTTGAACACTTGCAAGATATCAATTTGTTTTGGGTAACTGCTAAGACGGTACTTAGGGGTTATATTATCTCTTTTGTGTCCCCAAAAAATTGTTGTCCTCCTTGCGGCCTCTCTTAGACCAGCTTACTCAGGCATATAGGGATGTTAGGTTATAACACTTCCTCCTTCAGAGAAGCTTATCTTATGTCTAAACATGGGGCAGCATGGTGGCTCAGTGGTTAGCACTGGGTTCGATTCCCACCAAGGACAACATCTGCAAGGAGTTTGTATGTTCTCCCCGTGTTTGCGTGGGTTTCCTCCGGGTACTCCGGTTTCCTCCCACATTCCAAAAACATACTGATAGGGAATTTAGATTGTGAGCCCCATCGGGGACAGTGATGATAATGTGTGCAAACTGTAAAGCGCTGCGCTATATAAAAATAAATATTATTAGATTATTAAACAAAACTTAAACACCCTACTACACGACAAAGGCACACAATCAGTTAGCTCATCAATATAACCAATATTTTCGGTGGGAAAATAAACCTGGCCGTCTTTTGGTGCCCCTAATGAAACCATTCAATGCGGCCACTAGAATCCCTAATATTACATTACGTGATTGTTCCATTACTCATGACCCAACTCAAATCTGTGCTGTTTTTAGAGACTTTTATTCAGATCTTTATGGCCCATCCCTAGACTCCCAGGAGGACAGATACAAATTTCTACATAAGGTTAATCTGCCAAAACTTTCTACATCCCAAAGGGAACTTTAAATAAGCCGAATTGTCCTGGGGAGGTGGGATCAGTCATTAAGTCTTCAAAACTGATCAAAGCCACTGGCCCGGATGGGATCACGGTGTAATTTTATAAAATGCTACAACCTTTACTCACTTCCCACCTAACCTCTCTTTGTAATCATATTCTTGATTCGGGTTCTATGCCTGACCGATTCAACGAGGCTTGTTTATCTTTGTTGCTAAAGCCAGGCAAGGACCCGCTTCTCCCTGCCTCATACTGTCCGATCTCCCTCCTTAATGTCGATTTTAAATTTCTTACTAAAATCATGGCTAATAGACTTCAGTCTATGCTTCCTGATATTCTCACCTCATCTCATATGGGTTTTGTCCATGGCCATTCTATCACTTATAATATTAGGATGGCACTGGCTGCCATTACACATAGTTACCAGGCCAAAGCCAAACAGCATATACTAGTTAACCTTGATTCTGATAAAGCTTTTGATCGAGTTTCTTGGTCTCACCTCATTCGAACCCTTAAGTATAGATTGTTTGGCTTTGCTTTCTTTAATTTTGTGAGGACAATTTATACTAGCCCCCAATCTTCTATTTGGCTTTATGGTATTCAATCATCTTCTTTTTCCATTTTCGGGGGTACGAGGCAGGGATGTCCCCTGTCACCTTTGCTATTTAATATCGCTCTGGATCATTTGCTGAGATATCTGGAGATGATCCCTTCCTTTGGGGATATTGAGATCGGCCACCACATGCTTAAAACATTGACATTTGCTGATGATATTTTACTCATGATAGCCAATCCTAAGGAATCCATTCCTTCTATAATGGATGCCTTTAATGATTTTGAAGCAGTTTCAGGATTTTGCATAAATTATGACAAATCTCATGCTTTGGCTGTCTTCAAAACTGCCCAGAAACGGTGGCCATTCCCTTTCCCCTTTCAGTGGAAGAAGGAGTCCTTGTGTTATCTTGGTGTGTGTCTACCCTCAATCCCCCCATGACATTTATAAACTAAATGTTCGACCCCTCATTAAAGTGGTTGTTCAGGAAATACAATCTTGGAAGTCTCCTAAATTATCCTTTGCAGGTAAGGCCCATCTGATAAAAATGATTTCTTTCCCTAAAATACTTTATCCCTTACAGACGCTACGGGTTCTATTATCTAAAGCTGATGACAAGCATTTGACTAAAATTTTTCGTTAATTTATTGGGGGTTCGAGTTGGGGCTCTAGAATTAGTATTTTTAAGCTGCAACAAACTAAATCCTTGGGTGGTCTTAATCTCCCTAATATACGTCTATACAATATAGCGGCTGTCTTTCGTCATTCCCTGGACTGGAGTTATGCTTTTACCCACTTTACCAACACTCCAATAGATGAGGTGATGTGTAAATCCTTTAGTCCTTCTGCTCTACTTTACTTACGCCAGGCTGAAATCCCAGTGGAGATTAGGGATAATCCCCTACTGTGGTCAGTAATCTTGGGATGGCGCCATGCTAGACGAATTAGTGGACTCGACCCCCATATTTCGATGTTTCTTCCTTTCCGAGGCAATCCCGCCTTTCTACACCTTTCTACAGGGTAGACCACCTTCCATCTATCGTGTGCTTGAACATATGGTTGTCGTCTGATTTGCGACACATTAGCAGACAATAAATGTCCCCTCACTTTGGGAGACACTGTTTTATAATACCCATTCCTGATGGGAGATAATTTGGTATTATATAAGCTCGATTTTGCAGGATATACCAGATGACGTTAAAGCGCACCCTCTAAACTTAATCTCCATTGGAGCTCACATGGGAAATTATTCTTTAAGTCTTATTTATAAATCAATAAAACCTTCCATACAGTGGTCAGACTTTTTACAGGGCCCGGGGAGATGGGTATCACAACTAACCGACTGTCAGGTAAAAGACCATTTGAAAGCCACATTACGTATTAACTCTATGTTACCGTATGATAGTTACATAACCATGACTCTCATGACATTTCATAGAGCATATATCTCCCCAGAGATTAAATCTAAAATGTCCCCCTCAGGTGATTTTCCCTGCCCTAAATGCTTACATTCTCCAGCCGATATTTTTCATTGTCTCTGGGACTGTCCAAAAATAAGGGAGGTTTGGGATATGCTTTTGCAATATCTCACTAAGACTTTTGGTATAAATATTTCTCTTTCTCCAGAGTGGGCCATATTCAACATTCTCCCACGAGATCATTTGGTGAGGCTTTCTGTTCAGCAATGTCATATTCTATTCGTGTGGGCAGCAACTACTCACAAAAGTATAATGCATCTATGGGCACAGAATAGTATCCCCTCTTTGAACTTACAGTCATATGTAAAAGTTTGGGCACCCCTATTAATATTAACCTTTTTTCTTTATAACAATTTTGGTTTTTGCAACAGGTATTTCAGTTTCATATATCTAATAACTGATGGACTCAGTTATATTTCTGGATTTAAATGAGGTTTATTGTACTAACAGAAAATGTGCAATCTGCATTTAAACAAAATTTGACCGGTGCAAAAGTATGGACACCCTTATCATTTTCTTGATTTGAACACTCCTAACTACTTTTTACTGACTTCCTGAAGCACTAAATTGGTTTTGTAACCTCATTGAGCTTTGAACTTCATAGCCAGGTGTATCAAATCATGAGAAAAGGTATTTAAGGTGGCCACTTGCAAGTAGTTCTCCTATTTGATTCTCCTACGAAGAGTGGCATCATGGGCTCCTCAAAACAACTCTCAAATGATCTGAAAACAAAGATTATTCAACATAGCTTTTCAGGGGAAGGATACAAAAAGTTGTCTCAGAGATTTAACCAGTCAGTTTCCACTGTGAGGAACATAGTAAGGAAATGGAAGAACACAGGTACAGTTCTTGTTAAGCCCAGAAGTGGCAGGCCAAGAGAAATATCAGAAAGGCAGAGAAGAAGAATGGTGAGAACAGTCAAGGACAATCCACAGACCACCTCCAAAGACCTGCAGCATCATCTTGCTGCAGATGGTGTCACTGTGCATCGGTCAACAATACAGCGCATGCATAACGCCTTTTTGTATGACCAAACAACTCAATCTTTGTTTCATCAGTTCACAGGACCTTCTTCCAAAATGTAACTGGCTTGTCCAAATGTGCTTTTGCATACCTCAGACGACTCTGTTTGTGGCGTGCTTGCAGAAACGGCTTCTTTCGCATCACTCTCCCATACAGCTTCTCCTTGTGCAAAGTGCGCTGTATTGTTGACCGATGCACAGTGACACCATCTGCAGCAAGATGATGCTGCAGGTCTTTGGAGGTGGTCTGTGGATTGTCCTTGACTGTTCTCACCATTCTTCTTCTCTGCCTTTCTGATATTTTTCTTGGCCTGCCACTTCTGGGCTTAACAAGAACTGTACCTGTGTTCTTCCATTTCCTTACTATGTTCCTCACAGTGGAAACTGACAGGTTAAATCTCAGAGACAACTTTTTGTATCCTTCCCCTGAAAAGCTATGTTGAATAATCTTTGTTTTCAGATCATTTGAGAGTTGTTTTGAGGAGCCCATGATGCCACTCTTCATAGGAGAATCAAATAGGAGAACTACTTGCAAGTGGCCACTTTAAATACCTTTTCTCATGATTTGATACACCTGGCTATGAAGTTCAAAGCTCAATGAGGTTACAAAACCAATTTAGTGCTTCAGGAAGTCAGTAAAAAGTAGTTAGGAGTGTTCAAATCAAGAAAATGATAAGGGTGCCCATACTTTTGCACCGGTCAAATTTTGTTTAAATGCAGATTGCACATTTTCTGTTAGTACAATAAACCTCATTTGAATCCAGAAATATAACTGAGTCCATCAGTTATTAGATATATGAAACTGAAATACCTGTTGCAAAAACCAAAATTGTTATAAAGAAAAAAGGTTAATATTAATAGGGGTGCCCAAACTTTTACATATGACTGTACCTTACCTGCCGCATTGGAGTAGGGTCCCAGGGTGTGCTGCTGGAGGAGTCAAGAGTAGTGCATTGCTGCATGCCGCAGGCTAGGATGAGGGGATGTTCCAATGTGCTCCGCTGCGGGTGAAAATAGCTGAGGTGCTCTGTGGTGCGGGGGGCTCCGCTGGCATTTTGTGAAAGCCCGGAGTCATCCGCATATCCATTACTGCGATGTGGTGGCCTCTGGGAAAATGGCCGTTGAGATCTTGGCAACAATATCTCGCCCCGAGATCTCGGGAGACGAGCTCTCGGCACCTGAGATCTCATTGCCGAGATCTCAATCTGAGCATTTGCCTCCCTGTCAGCCATTTTCCCAGAGCCCCATGCATAACCATTACAACGATGCTGGGGCCTCAGGGAAAATGGCCACCAGAGGCGGCGCATGCTCAGATTGAGAACTCGGCAATGAGATCTCATCCCGAGCCCCCCGAACCACAGAGCACCGCCTCCATTTTCACCGGCAGCGGCGCACATCGGAACAACAAGATAAGTATTAGAGAAGTGGAGGGCACCGCTCATAAATTTCAAAACAAGAGGGCTCACTAAGGGCCTGGAAAAAACATGACATAGAAGAGCAAGAAAAAAGATCATGCCCATATATAAAGGAGCACCTCAATTGTATATATAAAGAATAATGACACTTTATTAGACAATATTACAAAAAGCAAAAAAAGCACACAAAGCATATTAAAAACATTTAAAATACAAAAAGGGCCTACAATGAGTCATGCCTTATTATAGAAGCAATGACTTACCACACCTACAAATCTCCCAAAGAACCAGATAAGTACATAAAGCCACTGTCAAAGGTATTGCCCATCATAAATATAATACAGGGAGGCAAATGCTCAGATTGAGATCTCGGCAATGTAGTGTCATTATTCTTTATATATACAATTGAGGTGCTCCTTTATATATGGGCATGATCTTTTTTCTTGCTCTTCTATGCACATCAGAACACCCTCTCAACCCAGCCTGCAGCAACATGCCACTCTTGCCTCCTCCAGCAGCAACCCTGGGACCCAGCTTCACTGCAGTCACCACCCCTGGTAAGCAATAAGAGGCACCACCATTTTGCTAAAAAAGTCAGATGTCAGTGTGACCCCACAGAGATACTGTGACTCGCAGCGGTGAGCTGCAGTAAAAAGCTCACCGCAAGTCAGCAGGCATCAACTGATGAGAGACCACTTCTCCCATCAGGCTATGTCTGCTGTCACTGATAACAGTGATAGCAGGAGCTGCTGATGAGAGAAGTAGTCTCTTGTCAGCTGACGCTTGTGCGCAAAGTAAAAAAAAGTAAATTAATTAAATACATAGTCAAATAAAAATAAAAAACACGTTATATTCGCCTAACACCAAATCCCTGATGCCCTTGTCTCCTATAAGAAATGTAAAATAAAAAAATATACTAACCTTAACCCCCAATCCCCTTGTTCTCTTGAAAAAAATAAAAAACAATAAACCACCATATACTCACCTGTCCGCTGTAGTCCATATAGTCACAAATGTCCCATGGTAATGTCATAATAATAATAATAATAAATTTTATTTTTATAGCGCCGACATATTCCGCAGCACTTTACATTTCAGAGGGGACTTGTACAGACAATAGACATTACAGCATAACAATAATCACATACAGTAGATTATAACAAATACCAAGAGGAATGAGGGCCCTGCTCGCAAGCTTACAGTCTATGAGGAAAGAGGTAGACACGAAAGGTGGGTGGTAACAGTTGCCCTGATTGTATGGACCAGCCATAATGTTAAGTGTGTGACAGTACAGACACAGAGGGCTAATGGATGCTTAAAGCATGTGAGAACATGATGCGGGAAATCTGGTTATGGTAAAACTTTTGGCTGTGCCACACAGGGATAGATTAGGTTAATGTGTTGAGGCGATAAGCCAGTCTGAATAAATGTGTTTTCAGGGCACGCGTAAAATTGTGGGGATTGGGGACTAATCGTATTGACCTGGGAAGTGCGTTCCAAAGAATTGGCGCGGCACGTGTAAAGTCTTGGAGACGGGAGTGGGAGGTTCTGACTATTGAGGATACTAACCTCAGGTCATCAGCAGAACGGAGGGCGCGGGTAGGGTGGTATACTGAAACAAGGGAGGAGATGTAGGGTGGTGCTGAGCCATGGAGGGCTTTGTGGGTGAGGGTAATAAGTTTATACTGAAACCAAAAAAATTCTACTTAAACAAATTTATTATTAAATATATAATTTTTATTAGATCAAAAAAGACACCAACATTAAAAACAAAAAATAAAAAATCCTACAAAGGAGGCAGGTCATCATGCACAGTTAGACAATATATATAATTTTAGATCCCAAAAGGGAAAAAAAGGAGGGATTTTAAATATATCATACAATGTTATATTACATATAGTCAATTTATCCCATCAATTTTTATCATACTATCAAAAATCAATTTATTATATGGCCAAATTTATCATTAGTATAAAAAAGCATAAAGTGCATAGTGCATTTTAAATATAAGGTAATTAGGCCATGATAGTGTGGGGTTAACCAAAAACTACCCACCTGAATTCATACTGTGTATGTGACCACCGCCGCCTCACACTCCAATGCGCGTTTCACACGTGGTTTCTTCAGGGAGTGATAAAGTGAGTGGGCTACATGCTGGTTTTTATAACACAATGATCTAGCAGGATACCAATCAAGAGCGCTCTGCGGCGCATCGCCAGCTGCCATATTGATGACGATCCCGCCGCAAATCTCGCTGTAACATCGCCAAAAAGCGCGATAGCGCCGTCCGTGATGTCACAAGCGAGACTCCCGACTGGGCATGCGCCAACAACGGAAGCAGGCGATGCGCACAGCACTAGTGTGGCCATTGTATCTAAGGGCAAGTTTGAGGGCAAGCACCATTCATGTATAAAGCGTGATTACAAGTGCAATATAAATACATAATATTAAAGTTAATACGTGATACAATAAAGTGACGTCTAGAAGAGACAACCATACTATTTACTATGTATAAATCAATTATCTGTGTGTAAGTCACCGGAAATGGGCGACGCACACAGCACCAATATGGCCATTACATCTAAAGAAAAATATAAGGGCAAACACCATTCATATATAAAGCGTGTTTGTAAGTGCAAAATTAAAAAAAAAAAAATTAAAACGTGATACAATAAAGTGACGTCTACAAAAGACAGAATATATATATATATACATACATAAAATTATAAAAATAAATATAAATATACAAATACATATACAAAAAAAAAAAAAAAAAAAATTTTCAAAGTGAAAAAAGTGAAAATAATTTTTCTTCCTCCAACTTGAATGATGAATGTCCTCATAATGGAAAAAAGGATTTTTTTGAATTATTCCCTTTCCCTTCTTCAAAAACCACATATTCCTTCTCTTGCTCTTCACACTACTGATTTCTTCTCCCACATAACAAAAAATCTTAATGGACAATAGGAACACTGTATGATAGAATAAACATATGTTATAACATTTCATCAAGGATACATTGCTCAATAAAGGAACCTATGTCCACTCGCAGACCCACCACAAGAAATTGGATTGATTAAAAAAGGAAAAAGAAAATAAATTAAAAACATATTTGGTATTATAAAGGGACAATTACTACAATTAGACTATAATATATAAGCAGCACCTCAAAAAAAACCCCATCAAAAGAAACCTCTTCTTTTAAGTCTACAGGAAGCTAGAAAATCCCCATTGGTCATTAAGACCATGCGGTTTCATTGTTCTCAAAATGGTGATCCACCGACACTCTTTTTGGGCTAACCTATTCATGAGGTTCCCCCCACGAATACCCAAATGAATTATATCAATTCCTCTGACTTGAAGATCAATATTTCCAGAAGGATGAAATTTTCGATAATGAGCAGGTAATGTTTTCAACTTAGCCACATCTTCTTTTCGTGATTCATCCGAATCAATAAGTCTCGCAGATTTTATATCCCTAACATGTTCCAATATCCGTACACGAAGTTGCCTCGATGTGAGACCTATATAAATAAGTCCACATGGACATGTAAGATAATATATAACTGACATAGTTTTGCAGTTGATTGCATGAGTAATTTTATAATCCCTTGTCTTAGAAGAATTACAAAAGGTCTCAGTTTTTACCATATATTTGCATGCACTGCAATCCCCACATGATCGTGAGCCCCACTTTGGACCTTTGGAGTTAAATATAAAATTAGATTTTGGGGCAACATAATGACTATGAGTGATAGTTTCCCCTATAGTTTTGCTCCTTCTTGCAACAATCAAAGGTTTATTTTCAATATACTTACTCAATCCTGGATCTTGTTTCAATATTGGCCAATATCGATTAAAAACATCCGTCATATCCCTCCATCTTCCATGATAGTTGGTAATGATACGTAAACGAGAATCCTCCTTCTTTAATTGTTTACCTTGAAGAAGTGTATTACGATCCATATTTTTAACTTGTTGGTATCCTCTATCAACATCTGAAGAATTATATCCTCGATTTAAGAATCTTGATGTGATATCTCTAGCTTGAACTTCAAATTCATCAACAGTGTCACAAATTCTCTTTGCCCTAATGAATTGACCTTTGGGAATTGCCCTAATTGTATGTCTTGGATGAGCAGATCTTGCATGTAGTACCGAGTTAGTACTTGTCTCCTTACGGTAGATGGTACTATGAATATTTCCGAGTTGATCCACTGTAAACTGAAGATCCAAAAAATCAATTTTCTCTCTGGAAATCTTGAAGGAAAGCTTAATATTCCAATTATTTGAATTTAGATGTACTAAAAAATCATCCAAATCAGATCTGTTACCCTGCCAAATGAATAACAGGTCATCAATAAAGCGCATCCAACTGACCACAGAGGGACTTTGTACATTAGATAAACATGCCAACATATGTTCTCGCTCCCATTGGCCCATAAAGAGGTTGGCATATGAGGGCGCAAAAGACGCCCCCATAGCCACTCCCCTTTGCTGTACATAGAATCGATCTTTGAATGTAAAGTAATTATGCGTTAAGGCATATTCTAACAATTCAAGAAGAAGTTGCATCAATTCTCTATCCATACCCTTATTTGTTAGGAAAAATCTGGCTGCTGAGATGCCGAGTCCATGTTCTATACAAGTATATAGGGACTCGATATCTCCAGTAATAAAGAACATGTCTGGCTCTAGATTGATTCCATGTAATCTTTGTAAAACCTCCCCGGAATCCTTCACATAAGATGGCAACTCTTCAACACAAGGCTTCAAATAATAATCCAGAAATCTACAAACCAGTTCATTTAAACCGCCACATCCCAATACAATGGGCCTACCGGGTGGGTTAGTCAAATCCTTATGGATTTTGGGTAAAAAATATATTGTTGGCACAACTGGAAAGTTAACCCGTAATCCTTCCCACACTGTCTTGGTAATATAACCTTCTTTAAGTGCTTCGTCCAAAATATGAAACAGGTTTTTCTGAAAATTTATACTGAATTCTGGAGTGGATGGGTAGCCAGTGTAATGACTGGCACAAGGTAGAGGCATCGGTGTAACGATTGGTGAGGAATATGATCCTGGCTGCAGCATTCAAGACAGATTGGAGAGGGGAGAGTTTGGTAAGAGGGAGACCGATTAGAAGAGAGTTACAATAGTCGAGACGAGAATGAATAAGAGAAACAGTAAGAGTTTTTGCAGAGTCAAAAGTAAGAAAAGGTCGAATTCTAGAAATGTTTTTGAGGTGCAGATGACAAGAGCGAGCCAGTGATCGAATGTGGGGGGCAAAGGAAAGCTTGTAATCAAGTATGACCCCAAGACAGCGGGCCTGTTGCTGGGGAGTAATAGTGGAGCCACCCACAGAAATAGCAATGTCGGGTATAGGTACATTAGTAGAGGGAGGAAACACCAGGAGTTCAGTTTTTGACAGGTTCAGTTTCAGATATAGAGAGGACATGATATTAGACACAGCGTTTAGACAATCGCCGGTGTTTTCTAGAAAGGCTGGCGTGATGTCAGGCGAAGAAGCGTATAATTGGGTGTCATCAGCATAGAGATGGTACTGGAACCCAAATCTACTGATTGTTTGACCAATAGGGGCAGTGTACAAGGAGAAGAGGAGGGGGCCTAAAACCGATCCTTGGGGGACCCCAACAGTAAGGGGAAGGTGAGAGGAGGAGGAACCGGCAAAAGATACAGTAAAGGAGTGGTCAGAGAGATAGGAGCAGATCCAGGAGAGAACGGTGTCCTTGAGGCCAATGGAACGGAGCATAGTGAGGAGGAGCTGATGATCCACAGTGTCGAATGCTGCAGAGAGATCCAAGAGAATTAGCATGGAGTAATGACCATTTGATTTAGCTGTTAGCAGATCATTAGAGACTTTAGTGAGGGCAGTTTCAGTGGAGTGTAAAGAGCGGAAACCGGATTGGAGAGGGTCGAGAACAGAGTTTTCTGAGAGATAGCGGATAAGACGGGAGTGGACCAGGCGTTCCAGGAGTTTAGAGATGAAGGGAAGATTAGAGACAGGTCTATAGTTAGCGGCACAGTTTTGGTCGAGGGATGTTTTTTTAAGTAGTGGATGTATGATGGCATGCTTAAATGAGGAGGGAAAAATACCAGAAGAGAGAGAGAGGTTAAATATTTTAGTTAGGTGAGGGGTGACAGCAGGGGAAAGGGACTGGAGGAGATGTGACGGAAATGGGTCACTGGTGCAAGTAGTTGGGCGAGAAGATGCAAGGAGCCTGCTTACTTCTTCTTCTGTGACTGGTTCAAAATCAGAGAGTGAGCTGGATGCAGTGGGGGAGGGAGGACAGTGCGTGGTATGCGGTGATTGGGAGATAATTTCCTGTCGAATCTGGTCAATTTTTTCTTTGAAGTAATTGGCCAGATCGTCAGCTCTGAGCTCTGTGGTTGGGGTTTGTACTCTTGGATTGAGTAGAGAATGAAAAGTGTCAAAGAGACGTTTCGGGTTATTTGACAGTGAGGTGATGAGGGTGTTGAAATAGGTTTGTTTGGAGAGGTGAAGGGCAGTGTTGTATGTTCTAAGCATAAACTTAAAATGGATGAAATCTTCGTGTAGATTGGATTTTCTCCACAGACGTTCGGCACACCTGGAGCACCGCTGCAGGAAACGTGTTTGCACCGTGTGCCAGGGTTGTCGCCATCTGCATTGTGGTGTTCTATTTATTGGGGGTGCAAATTCATCCAGGGCACTTTGAAGTGTTTCATTGTAATGCTTCAATGCAGAATCAGGACATGAGAGGGAGGAGATAGGGTCCAATTAAGACTGTAAGTTCTTCATAAGTTTCTGGGTGTTAATGGCCTGTGTGTTTCTATAAGTCTGGACAGTGGGGGTGACCTGAGCAGCCTGGCAGTTCTTGATAGAGAATGAAAGAAGATTGTGGTCAGAGAGCGGGAGAGGGGAGTTTGCAAAATCATCCACTGCACAAAGCCGAGAGAAGACCAAGTCGAGGGAGTTTCTGTCTTCATGCGTTGGAGAATTAGTAAGCTGCGAAAGGCCAAATGAGGAGGTTAGAGATAAAAGGTGAGTAGCAGATGGTGAGAGGGGAAGAGCAATGGGGATGTTGAAATCTCCCATGATGAGGGTAGGGATGTCACAGGAGAGAAAATGTGGAAGCCAAGTGGCAAAATGATCCAGGAACTGATGGGAGGGGCCGGGAGGACGATACACCACCGCCACTCGCATGGAGAGGGGGGTGTAGAGTCTGACGGCATGGACCTCAAAAGAAGGGAAGACAAGTGAGGGTACTTGAGGGATGACCTGAAAGGTACATTTTGATGATAGGAGCAGACCAACACCTCCACCTGCTCTATTGTCTGATCTTGGGGTATGAGAGAAGTGTAGCCCCCAGTATGATAGAGCAGCAGCAGCGGTAGTGTCTGACTGCTGGATCCAGGTTTCAGTAAGAGCCAGGAGGTTAAGAGAATTAGAAAGGAAGAAGTCATGGATGAAGGAGAGTTTGTTACACACTGAGCGAGAATTCCAAAGTGCGCAATTAAGAGAGACAGATGGCAGGCAGGGAATATTAACCCCTTCCTGACATCCGACGTACTATCCCGTCCACGGTACCCGGGCCCGTATGACCGTGGACGGGATAGTACGTCTACCGCGATCAGCGGCGCCCACGTGGTGAGCGCCGCTGATCGCGGCCGGGTGTCAGCTGATTATCACAGCTGACACCCGGCACTATGTGTCAGGGGCGGTCACGGACCGCCCCCGACACCTTAACCCCTTGCACACCGCGATCAAACATGATCGCGGTGTACCGGGAGTTAAAGGGAAGCATCGGGAGGGAGGGGGCTCCCTCTGTGCTTTCCTGAGCCCCCCACAGCAGCGCAATCCTCCAGGCCCCCGAATCCAAGATGGCGACGGGGGCCTTCGGGGACCTGAGGAAGCTGGCTTCCTCAGTGCCTGCAAAGCGCAGGCAAGAGGAAGTCTTCTTCAATGCCTGTGACAGATTGCTGATCTGTCACAGTGATCTGTCATGTGACAGATCAGCGATCTGTCACAGGACAGTGATGTCCCACCTGGGACTATGTAATAAAGTAAAAAAAAATTAAAAAAAAATGTAAAAATAAATTTAAAAAAATCGCCAAATAAATTAGAAAAAAAAAAAAATATTCCCTCAATAAATCCATTTTTTGGAAATAATAAAAAAAACAAACAATAAAAGTACACATATTAGGTATCGCCGCGTCCGTAATGACCCGCCCTATAAAACTGTCCCATTAGTTAACCCTTTTAGCGAACCCCTTAAAAAATAAAAATAAAAAACGAAGCAAAAAATAATGATTTATTATCATACCACCAAACAAAAAGTGTAATAACGCGCGATCAAAAAGACGCATATAAATATCCGTGGTACCGCTGAAAACGTCATCTTGTCCCGCAAAAAACGAGCCGCCACACAGCATCATCAGTGAAAAAATAAAAAAGTTATAGCTCACAGAATAAAGCGATGCAAAAATAATTATTTTTTATATAAAATAGTTTTCATTGCATAAAACCGACAAAAACATAAAAAAACGACCTAAATGAGGTATCGCTGTAACCGTACTGACCCGAAGAATAAAACCGCTTTATCAATTTTACCGCACGCAGAACGGTGTAAACGCACCCCCCCAAAAGAAATTCATGAAACGCTGGTTTTTGTTCATTCTGCGTCCCAAAAATAGGTATAAAAAGCGATCAAAAAATGTCACGTGCCCGAAAATGGTACCAATAAAAACGTCAACTCATCCCGCAAAAAATAAGACCTCACATGACTCAGTGGGTCAAAATACGGAAAAATTATAGCTCTCAATATGTGGTGATGCAAAAACTATTTTACAATAAAAAGCGTCTTTTAGCGTGTGACAGCCGCCAACCATAAAAACCGCCATAAATAGTAAGTCGAACCCCCCGTTATCACCCCCTTAGTTAGGGAAAAATAATAAAACTAAAAAAAAAGTATTTATCTCCATTTTCCCGTTAGGGTAAGGCTGTGTGCACACGCTGCGGATTAGGTGCGGATTCATCCGCGCGGATTTTGTAAAATCCGCAGGTGAAACCGCAGGTCAAAAGACCTGCGGTTTTACCTGCTGATTGCTCTGCGGTTTTGTCCTGCGGTTTTTCATCTCCTCAATAGAGGAGATGGCAAACCGCAGGGGAATCCGCAGAAAGATTTGACATGTCAATTCTTTCTGCGGATTGAAAACCGCAGATAATCCGCGCGGAAAATTCCGCACCTTCTGCACTGCGGTTTTTGATTCCCATAGGGAATCATGGTACTGTACACCGCAGCAAAAACTGCTGCTGGTCCGCAGCGGCCAAAACTGCTGCGGAACCGCAGCAAAATCCGCAGCATGTTCACACAGCCTTAGGGTTAGGGCTAGGGATAGGGCTAGGGCTAGGGTTAGGGCTAGGGTTAGGGCTAGGGTTAGGGCTAGGGTTAGGGTTAGGGCTAGGGTTAGGGCTAGGGTTAGGGCTCAGATTAGGGTTAGGGGTGTGTTGCGGTTAGGGTTGGAGTTATAATTGGGGGTTTCCACTGTTTGGGCACATCAGGGGCTCTCCAAATGCAACATGGTGTCTGATCTCAATTCCAGCCAATTCTGAGTTGAAAAAGTCAAATGGTGCTCCTTCCCTTCCAAGCTCTGCCATGCGCCCAAACAGTGTTTTACCCCCACATGTAGGGTATCAGCCTACTCAGGACCAATTGCAAAACAATTTTTGGGGTCGAATTTCTCCTGTTACCCTTAGGAAAATAAAAAATTGGGGGCAAAAATATCATTTTTGTGGAAAAAAAATGATTTTTTTATTTTCACGTCCAAGTGTTATAAACTTCTGTGAAACACTTGGGGGTTCAAAGTGCTCACCACACATCTAGATAAGTTCCGTGGGGGGTCTAGTGTCCAAAATGGGGTCACTTGTGGGGAGTTTCAATAGTTTAGGTACATCAGGGGCTCTCCAAACGCACATGACACCCGCAGACCATTCCATCAAAGTCTGCATTCCAAATCGTCACTGCTTCCCTTCCGAGCCCCGACGTGTGTCCATACAGTAGTTTTCTCCCACATATGGGGTGTCAGCGTACTCAGGCCAAATTGGACAACAACTTTTGGGGGTCCAATTTCTCCTGTTACCCTTGGGAAAATGAAAAAATTGGGGACTAATTGATCATGTTTCTGGAAAAAATACGATTTTTTTATTTTCATGCCCTGGCATTATAAACTTCAGTGAAGCCCTTGGGGGTTCAAAGTGCTCACCTCACATCTAGATAAGTTCCTTAGTGGGTCTAGTTTTCAAAATGGGGTCATTTGTGGGGGGTTTCCACTGTTTAGGTACATTAGGGGCTCTCCAAAGGCAACATGACACCCGCTGACCATTCCATCAAAGTCTGCATTCCAAAACGTCACTACTTCCCTTCCGAGCCCCGACGTGTGCCCATACAGTAGTTTTCTCCCACATATGGGGTATCAGCATACTCAGGACAAATTGGACAACAACTTGAAAAAGTCAAATGGTGCTCCTTCCCTTCCAAGCTCTGCCATGCGCCCAAACAGTGTTTTACCCCCACATGTAGGGTATCAGCCTACTCAGGACCAATTGCAAAACAATTTTTGGGGTCGAATTTCTCCTGTTACCCTTAGGAAAATAAAAAATTGGGGGCAAAAATATCATTTTTGTGGAAAAAAAATGATTTTTTTATTTTCACGTCCGAGTGTTATAAACTTCTGTGAAACACTTGGGGGTTCAAAGTGCTCACCACACATCTAGATAAGTTCCGTGGGGGGTCTAGTGTCCAAAATGGGGTCACTTGTGGGGAGTTTCAATAGTTTAGGTACATCAGGGGCTCTCCAAACGCACATGACACCCGCAGACCATTCCATCAAAGTCTGCATTCCAAATCGTCACTGCTTCCCTTCCGAGCCCCGACGTGTGTCCATACAGTAGTTTTCTCCCACATATGGGGTGTCAGCGTACTCAGGCCAAATTGGACAACAACTTTTGGGGGTCCAATTTCTCCTGTTACCCTTGGGAAAATGAAAAAATTGGGGACTAATTGATCATGTTTCTGGAAAAAATACGATTTTTTTATTTTCATGCCCTGGCATTATAAACTTCAGTGAAGCCCTTGGGGGTTCAAAGTGCTCACCTCACATCTAGATAAGTTCCTTAGTGGGTCTAGTTTTCAAAATGGGGTCATTTGTGGGGGGTTTCCACTCAGGCCAAATTGGACAACAACTTTTGGGGGTCCAATTTCTCCTGTTACCCTTGGGAAAATGAAAAAAATGGTGACTAAAAGATCATGTTTGTGGAAAAAATTACGAATTTTTTATTTTCACGCCCGGGCGTTATAAACTTCTGTGAAGCACTGGGGGGTTCAAAGTGCTCACCACACATCTAGATAAGTTCCTTGGGGGGTCTAGTTTACAAAATGGTGTCATTTGTGGGGGGTTTCCACTGTTTAGGTACATTAGGGGCTCTCCAAAGGCAACATGACACCCGCAGACCATTCCATCAAAGTCTGCATTCCAAAACGTCACTACTTCCCTTCCGAGCCCCGACGTGTGCCCATACAGTAGTTTTCTCCCACATATGGGGTATCAGCATACTCAGGACAAATTGGACAACAACTTTTAAGGTCCAATTTCTCCTGGTACCCTTGGGAAAATAAAAAAATGGTGACTAAAAGATCATGTTTGTGGAAAAAATACGAATTTTTTATTTTCACGCCCGGGCGTTATAAACTTCTGTGAAGCACTGGGGGGTTCAAAGTGCTCACCACACATCTAGATAAGTTCCTTGGGGGTCTAGTTTCCAAAATGGTGTCATTTGTGGGGGGTTTCCACTGTTTTGGTACATCAGGGGTTTTCCAAACGCGACATGGTGTCCGATCTCAATTCCAGCCAAAAACGTCAAATGGCGCTGCTTCCCTTCCGAGCTCTGCCATGCGCCCAAATAGTGGTTTACCCCCACATTTGGGGTATCAGCGTACTCAGGACAAATTGCACAATAACTTTTAGGGTCCTGTTACCCTTGGAAAAATAAGAATTGAGGGTGAAAAGATCATTTTTGTGGAAAAAATATGATTTTTTAATTGTATGGCTTTATGTTATAAACTTCTGTGAAGCCCATGGGGGTTCAAAGTTCTCACCACACATCTAGATAAGTTCCTTAGGGGGTCTAGTTTCCAAAATGGTGTCATTTGTGGGGGGTTTCCACTGTTTTGGTACATCAGGGGTTTTCCAAACGCGACATGGTGTCCGATCTCAATTCCAGCCAAAAACGTCAAATGGCGCTGCTTCCCTTCCGAGCTCTGCCATGCGCCCAAATAGTGGTTTACCCCCACATGTGGGGTATCAGCGTACTCAGGACAAATTGCACAATAACTTTTAGGGTCCTGTTACCCTTGGGAAAATAAAAATTGGGGTGAAAAGATCATTTTTGTGGAAAAAATATGATTTTTTAATTGTACCGCTGTACGTTATAAACTTTTGTAAAGCCCTTGTGGGTTCAAAGTTCTCACCACATATCTAGATAAGTTCCTTGGGGGGTCTAGTTTCCAAAATGGGGTCACTTGTAGGGGGTTTCCACTGTTCCAACAAAAAAAAATTTTGGTTCCAAAATTGTGCTGATGTAAAGTAAACATGTGGAAAATGTTACTTATCAAGTTTTTTGTGTGCCGTATCTCTGTGATTTAAGGGCATAAAAATTCAAAGTTGGAAAATTGCGAAATTTTCAAAATTTTTGCCAAATTTCCATTTTTTTCACAAATAAACGCAAGTTATTTGAATGAAATTTTACCACTAACATGAAGTACAATATGTCACGAGAAAACAATGTCAGAATCACCGGGATCCATGGAAGCGTTCCAGAGTTATGACATCATAAAGGTACAGTGGTCAGAATTGTAAAAATTGGCCCGGTCATGAACATGCAAACCACCCTTGGGGGTGAAGGGGTTAATCAGATTAGAGGGGTTTCTAAGTGTAGCAGTTGGGGGGTTTGACTTTCTATAACATGGGGGACCTGGGTTGGGAGCAATGTCTCCTGCGACTAGGAGAAGGAGGATAGAAAGAGTGAGCAGATGGTTAAGTGATTTGTGAAAGCGTCTCTGATGTTGAATGGTGGGACTGACTGGATCTGTGCAATTTAACAACGTGAAAAGAGCGTGAGTGCTATACATAGGAGAGGAAAGAAGCGAGGGGCCGATATGGATGGAGTGTAGAGAGTTAATGCCAGGGAGGTGGATGTGTGTGAATGCAGCGGCCAGAATAAAAATTACACAAATGCATATGGTATATATTTGTTGTACTCCTAATGTACAGGGAGTAGATGTATATAAATGCCTTACCTGTCTCCAGCCCTGTCTAACTGTCATGTGTAGAACAGACACATCAATAGATGTGACTGCTCTACCTCGCTGCTGGCGATACACTCACAGGAGGTAATTGCTCCCACAGTGTAAATCACTGAGCTGCTGTGAGAGAGGTCAAGCGAGTTCATGATAAACTCTAGTGAACTTTCTCACACAGCTATGGTGCCATAAATGAGATCACCAGAGTTAATCAGCTAATGAACTCATGTGTTTTTTCTCACAGCAGCTCAGTACTATACACTGCAGGAGTGATTACCTCCTGTGTCAGTGTATTGCCGGCAGTCTTTGTGAGCAGTCACATCAGTGACTGCTTTCAAAGTCATCAAGATCGGTGTGGGACATTATGGATTATTATCTTCTCAGTGTACAAGTGAAGAATATTGTGGTTTATTATTTTATTTTTGTTGCAGGAGATAGCGTCAGTGGATTAGGTGTTCTTGAGTATGGATTAATTTAGATCCAATAAAGGAGTCTGTGTCATTATTTCAAATAAGGGACATTATTCTGGGTGTGCATTTTTATACTATCACTATGGGGTTAGTAATGGGGGGCGTCTTATAGACACCACTCCATTACTAAGTCGTGGGCTTGATGTGACCTGACAATACAAAGGTGATATCAACCCCCCAACCATTACCCCACAGGACAAGTGGGAAGAGAAAAGCTAAGCACCAGATTTGGTGCACTTTACAGATGCGCATTTTCTGGGGTGCCTGAGTGCTGATGTTTTTAGTCTGGGAGGAGGCCAATATCCATGGCCCCTTCCTAGGCTATTAATATCAGCCCACAGCTGTCTGCCTAGTCTTTGCTAGTTAGATTTTATAGGGGGACCTCATGTAAATTTTTTTCTAGGGTCCCCCTGTAAACTAGTCAGGAAAGGCTAAGCAAACAGCTGTGAGCTGATATTAATAGTTTGGGAACCTTTATAGCTATTGGTTCCTTCCCAGAATATTAACATCAGCCCTCAGCCATCGGCTTTCCCTCTGCTGGTTATGAAAATTACAGGGAAACCCATGCAGTTTTGTTTTTTAATTTTGTTGTAAAAATTAACAGCTGCTGTTTGGTTACAGCCTATGTAGATCCATTCTGTGTGTGCGCATGTGTGTGCGCATGTGCATGAATGTGTGTATTTACTTACCGATTTAGTAATGAAGGTGTCTGGCTGACACGTTTTCAATACTAAATCTAAAGGGGGTTTTACACATAGCGATATCGCTAGCGATATCGCCATAACGTCACCGATTTTGTGACGTTATAGCGATATCGCTAGCGATATCGCTATGTGTGATACTTACCTCCAACCGGCTCCCCCGCTGTCCATCGTTGATCGCGCGAGAATGTCCGGCTCCATTTCTCGTCGGGCGCTTCCTGCTGGGCTTCCTGCTGGCGCCGACGAGCGACGCGTTGAGGCGGGCGGGAGGACGTCAGGATCGCTGTGTGTGAAAGGTGAGTATCGTGCGCTGCATCGCTGCTGCATCGCTGTGTGGTCTGCCTGTGTGACAGCTCACTAGCGATCATTTAGCGATGCACCAGCTATCCTGACCGGGTCGGATCGCTGGTGCATCGCTAAATGTAAAGGGGCCTTAAGGCTCTGTGTCAGTACCAGCTGCTGACACCAAGTCCTAATCCCATTACCCTAATACTACTGCATCAGAATGAAAAAGAAAGTATTGAACCAAGAAATTACATCACAAAACTTTTTTTAAATATCTTTATTTAGCTCAGCAAAGCCTTCATTGCTGTACAAAAATGCATGCAAAACCGCTGCAAAAAAAGTGAAAAAAATGGAGCAAAATGCGCATTTCTGCTGAGGTGTTTTTGCTGCCAAAAGATGCAGAAACCTTGAAGAAATTTCTGCAAGCAAATACTGAATGTTTGCACATACCCTAAGGCTGGAGTCTCACTAGCGATTTTAAAATCGGTCCAGTTTTGTTTCTACAAAGTCAGATGAGTGTAATGCAAGTGTCATGCAGTTTCATGCGAGTACATTCTGATTTTTAAGACCTAGCAACTGATTTACATTCTATGGCCGGTTTCACACGTCCTGATATTTATGGTACTGGAAAAAATGGTACAGGAGATAAATTTTTTAAAAAAAAATGGCACGAACTCCCATGTAATTTTCTTAACCAGCAGAGGGAAAGGCGATGGGTGGGGGCTGATGTTTATAGCCTGGGAAGGGGGTAATACCCCTGGAGCTTTCCAGGCTATTAATATGAGCGCACAGCTGTATACTTAGAATTTAATGGCTATTAAAATGGGGACCTCCAAAAAAAATTACATAGGGTCCCCCTATAATTAAAAACCAGCAAAGGCAAGGCAGACATCTTTGGGCTTATCTTAATAGCCTAGGAAGGGGCCATGGTACTGCCCCTCCAGGCTAAAAACATTAGCTTTCAACCACCACAGAAAAGGCGCATCTATAAGGTGCGCCAATTCTGACAATTAGCCCCACTCTTCCCACTTGCCCTGTAGCGGTGGCAAGTGGGGTAATAGTTGGGGGAGTTGATGTCACCTGTGTATTGTCAGGTTTCATCAAGTCCTGAGGTTAGTAATGAAGAGGTGTCTATAAGACACCCCCACTACTAACTCCATAGTCATATTGTATAAAAACACACACCTAGTGAGAAATTCTCAAGGTGATTTGCTGTGAAGTCCTTAAGCTTGAACTGCAGTGATCTTTGCCCTTTTCCCATGGTGCTGAGGTCACCACAGTTCAGCCCAGCTGGGAACACAGCTTCAGTGACCGGGATGATGTCTCCGCTAGTCACTGAGGCTGCGCTTGCAGCAGCTCATTCCCCTGTGGTTCTCAGCCTGGACAATTGCATCTTGGCACCGTCTAGTGTTGTGAGTTCATTTTCCCCTTCACCGTTGATGTCTGATGAACTCCCTCTGCTGGTGAAGAGAGGTAGTGAAATTGATTGGGTTGAGAAGAACCTGTCATCTGAACAGGTGGAGCCTGATTGGACACCCGGAATCACTGAGTGGATATAAGGCAGCTGACGCCCTACAGGGGTGCTGGTGATCCTTTCTGCTCTGAGCTGTTGCAACCAGTTAGTCCTGTCTACTGAAAGCTAAGTTTTTGCTCTCTTATTTTTCCATGAGATTTTGTCTGTTTGCTTCGTGTTTTGTGTTCAGCCTGCCTTTGTTGGGACAGGCTGAGCTCCATTTTTGTCTCTGATCAGTTTATCTCTTTGCTCTGTTTTCAGAATATAACTGAGTGCTGATATAGTGATTTTGAAGTCTAGCGACTTCAGGGCCTTTTTCCCTATCAGACGGTTGGGACATTTTTGGTAGGGTTTTTTGCGGATTGAAGCCAGCATCTTTTCTGTCCTTTCCTATTTAGTTAGTTGGGCCCCATCGTTTGCTCAACCTGTCTTTCTGTCTGTGTTTGTGTTTTCACCTGCTTTTCACCGACAATACATGTTGGGGGCTGTCTATTGCTTTGGGGTCTGCTCTGGGGCAGTTTAGATTTCCCCTTTCTTTCTTTAGGCTTATTTAGTTCTCCGGCTGTGAACGAGGGGTCGAGGGCACCGTAGGAACCCCCCACGACTACTGTTAGTTGTGGTGAATAGGATCAGGGGTCTGCAATCCGATAGCTACCAACCTCTCCGGTTTTCTGGACTTAGCTTGTATTTTTGTTTTTTCCTCCTTCGGTGACTCATTCATAACAGAATCAAAAAGGCCCTGAAGTCGCTAGACTTCAAAATCACTATATCAGCACTCAGGTATATTCTGAAAACAGAGCAAAGAGATAAACTGATCAGAGACAAAAATGGAGCTCAGCCCGTCCCAACAAAGGCAGGCTGAACACAAAACACAAAGCAAACAGACAAAAGCTCATGGAAAAATAAGAGAGCAAAAACTTAGCTTTCAGTAGACAGGACTAACTGGTTGCAACAGCTCAGAGCAGAAGGGATCACCAGCACCCCTGTAGGGCGTCGGCTGCCTTATATCCACTCAGTGATTCCGGGTGTCCAATCAGGCTCCACCTGTTCAGATGACAGGTTCTTCTCAACCCAATCAATTTCACTACCTCTCTTCACCAGCAGAGGGAGTTCATCAGACATCAACAGTGAAGGGGAAAATGAACTCTCAACAGTCTAGGTTGAAAATGATCTTTCCCCCATACATGGATTCCTGCGGGGGGACTGAATGATGGACAGGTGAGGGATATTGTTGTTTTTATTTTTGATTTATTACAGAAGATGAGCGATTTAGTGGAATTAGGCGTTAGATGAGTAAAACTGTGTTTGTTATTTTTAAATAAAAAAGGAAGTGTGTTCAGTTTTATTTTTAATAAAGGACTTTATTCTGTCTGTGCCTTTATTTACCATATAACTATAGGATTAGTAATGGTAGGTGTCTTACAGATGCCTTTCCTTTAGTAATTCGTGGGCTTGATGTCACCTGACAATACAAAGGTAACCTCAACCCCACAAATATGAATCCCACTAGCCACCACTACAGTGCAAGTGGGAAGAGCCAGGCAAAGCCCCCAAATTGGTGCATCTAATAGATATGCCTTTTCTAGGCATCTGTTGGCTGCTATTTTTAGTCTGGGGGAGTCAATATCCATGGCCCCTTACCAGCCTGAGAATACCAGACGACAGCCATCAGCTTTAGCAAAGCTGGTTGTCAAAAATGGGGGGGGATCCCACAGCGTTTTTTTTACTTATTCATTTAAATAAAAATACGCTGGGGGGACAATTATATTCTTGATAACTAGCCTTGCTGAAGCTGACAACTGAGGGTTGCAGCCCTCAGCTGTGAATATTGCCTTGCTGATTATCAAAAATGCAGGGGAACCCACACTGTTTTTTTCATTTATTTATTTACAGTACAGATGGCGGTTGATGAATACTCCCATCAGCCACTCCTACTGTCACTGTTATTAGTGGCAGCAGGTGTAGGCTGATGGGAGTAATAGTCCCAAAAGCCGCCACCTGCTGTAATTGTTCTCACTTGAATACAACTCTCATGATTCTCCCCTGCTCGTGCTGATCACTGGCAGAGCAGGGGAGAATGATGAGAGTCATCTTCAGCACCCGGCGCCCGGGAACAGCGCTTATTGTACCGCTGCTTCCCTGGCGCCAGCCGTGTGTTACTGATGTGGCACACAGGCGGCACACGGTTGCCACACATGTACTACATGTATTACACACAGACACTGACATCTCCGGTATTGTTTTGACATTTGTGCGAGCACCATGGGAAAATTTCCAATGGCGTTCGAGCTAACATCAGATGGAAGAAGTGAATTTATCGGCTGTAAACTCCCAAGACCTTTTTGAAGGCACCAGGAGTGCGAGAACTTTCTCACACTCTCGATGACATCAGACAGGTCCTACCAGTTCACCGCGAGACACTGAGCAGCTGTAGCAGAAAAGTATTCAGACACTTTAAATTTTTCACTCTTTGTTTCATTGCAGTCATTTGGTAAATTCAAAAAAGCTATTTTTTTTTCTCATTAATGTACACTCTGCACCTCATCTTGACTGAAAAAAACAGAAATGTAGAAATTTTTGCAAATTTATTAAAAAAGAAAAACTAAAGTATCACATGGTCATAAGTATTCAGACCCTTTGCTCAGACACACATATTTAAGTCACATGCTCACCATTTGCTTGCAATCCTCCTTGAAATGATTCTGTGTTTAATTAAACTGATAGGACTTGATTTGGAAAGGCACACACCTGTCTATATAAGACCTCACAGCTAACAATGCATGTCAGACCAAATGAGAATCATGAGGTCAAAGGAACTGACCAAGGAGCTCAGAGACAGAATTGGGCAAGGCACAGATCTGGCCAAGGTTACAAAAGAATTTCTGCAGTACTTAAGATTCCTAAGAGCACAGTGGCCTCCATAATCCTTAAATGGAAGAAGCTTGTGACCACCAGAAGTCTTCCTAGACCAGGCTGTCCAGCCAAACTGAGCAATCATGGGAGAAGAGCCTTGGTGATAGAGGTAAAGAAGAATCCCAAGATCACTGTGACTGAGATCTAGAGATGCAGTAGTGAGATGGGAGAAAGTTCCACAAAGTCAACTATTACTGCAGCCCTCCACCAACCAGGCCTTTATGGCACAGTGGCCCAATGGTAGCCTGTCCTCAGTGCAAGACATATGAAAGCCCACATAAAAAAACACATGAAGGACTCCCAGACTATGAGAAATATGATTCTCTGGTCTGATGAGACAAAGATAGACCTTTTTGGTGATAATGCTAAGCAATAAGTGTGGAGAAAACCAGGCACTGCTCATCACCTGCCTAATACAATCCCAACAATTAAACATGGTGGTGGCAGCATCATGCAATTGGGGGTGTTTTTCAGTTGCAGGGACAGGATAACTGGTTGCCATTGAGGGTAACGTGAATGCGGCCAAGTACTAAGATGTCCAGGATGAAAACCTCTTCCTGAATGCTCTAGACCTCAGACTAGGCCGAAGATTCACCTTCCAACAAGACAATGACCCTAAGCACACAGCTAAAATAACAAAGGAGTGGCTTTCGAACAACTCTGTGACCATTCTTGAATGGCCCAGCCAGAGCCCTGCCCTAAACCCAATTGACCATCTCTGGAGAGACCTGAAAATGGCTGTCCACCAACACTCACCATCCAACCTGATGGAACTGGAGAGGATCTGCAAGGAAGAATGGCAGAGGATCCCCAAATCCAAGTGTGAAAAATTTGTATAATTCCCAAGAAGACACATAGCTGTACTAGCTCAAAAGTGTGCTTCTACTCAATACAGAGCAAAGGGTCTGAATACTTATGACCATGTGATAGTTCAGCTTTTATTAAATAAATTTGCAAAAATTTCTACATGTCTGTTTTTTTCAGTCAAGATGGGGTGTAGAGTGTACATTAATGAGAAAAAAATGAACTTTTTTGAATTTACCAAATGGCTGCAATGAAACAAAGAGAGAAAAATTTAAAGCGGTCTGAATACTTTCTGTACCCAGTGTATATACTGGTCTGGCAAAAATCAAGATACCACTTTCAAATGTTCAGTTTGTCTGATTGTTCTCTTTATAGGCATATTTTTGAGTAAAATGTAAATTGTTCTTGTAGTCTACAAACTTCTGACAACATGCCTCTGAATTTCCAAGCAATAAATTTAATTTTTTTTCCTAAAAAGGAGAAATGGTCAAAATTTAAAAAAAAACAGTGCTTTCAGACCTCAAATAATGCAAAGATAACAAGTTCATAATCATTTAGAAACAACAAAACTAATGTTTTAGCTCAAGATGAGTTCAGAAATCAAAATTTTGTGGAATAATCATGATTTTTAAAAACAGCTTTCATGCGTCTTGGCATGCTTGCCACCAGTCTTTCACACTGCTTCTGACGCAAAAATTTAAGCAGTTCTTCTTTGTTTGATGGCTTGTGACTATCCATCATCCTCTTGATTACATTTGAGAGGTTTTCAATGGGGTTCAGGTCTGGAGAATGGGCTGCTCATGACAGGGTTTTGATGTGGTGGTCTCTTAACTTTTGCAAGAGCTGTATATATATCTATGTGTCACTGATATATCTAGCTATTCTATGTGTATATATATCTATTCTATCTATTCTATTCTAACCTCTCATGCTGTCATTTTACTGTATGAGGCAGACAAATTGCTGGCTTTTTATCTATCATGTTCTTTAAAATACTTTAGTGGCAACGCAATTATTTTTCTGCACTTTTACCGTATTTTACCAACTTAATATGCTCATGTTACCAATCATCTAATCCAAATGTGCCATATTTGTGCCTAATTTATGTTTGGCGATCCTTTTCTGAACATATACGCTCATCTCTAGTTGTGAGGGCATGGGGAACCTGACAAGTTTCCTTTAATAGGAGCGGGCCAGAATGAGACAGTACAAGAAAATACTACTCAAGGGTCATAATGCAACCAAGGTATATTTATAAATAGAACTCATGAGGCACGTGCTCTGGGGTCCCCTTTACTTTGGGCTTCTAGAAACATCTCCATGATGACTGTTAGTAGAAAAATACAAATTTAAAACAAGTTAAAACACTTGTCTTTCTTGGAAAGTGAGAAAGTCCTTGAGTAAGGCTAAGTTCACACGTAGCGGAACTCCCGCGAAAGTTACGTGAGAATTCCGGAATTCCATTCCGTGGGAAAATCGCATTTTAAATTCCTGCGATTTTCCCATAGAAAAACTAGCGATTTGCAAGTGTAATTAGCTTGTAGAATGCTAGCATTTTCCAAGCGATCTGTAGCATCGCTTGGAGAATTGATTGACAGGTTGGTCACACTTGTCAAACATAGTGTTTGACTAGTGTGACCAACTTTTTAGTATTGAGGCTGCCAATGCAGCATCATTAGTAAAAAAGATCTAATGTTAAAAATAATAAAAAAATAAAAAATCGGGTTATATTAACCTTCCGATGTCCCTTGCAGCGTCCCCAGGCCTCCACGATGCTTCGGCAGGTCCCGTTCCCAGTGATGCATTACAGCAATGACCTTTGATGACATTGCGGTCTCGTGAGACCTCTACAGTATCGCGAGACAGCGACGTCAGCAAAGGTCATTATTGCAATGCATCACTGGGAACGGGATCTGCCACGTGTATCGCTGAAGCCTGGGGACGCTGCGCGGGACATCGGAAGGTGAATATAACC
The DNA here is from genome assembly GCF_039654945.1 of Dendrobates tinctorius. NCBI lineage: Eukaryota > Metazoa > Chordata > Amphibia > Anura > Dendrobatidae > Dendrobates > Dendrobates tinctorius. The sequence goes on along the minus strand of NW_027361737.1, from coordinate 593,852 downwards.
TGATTTTTTTATTTTAATTCTATTTTTTACAAGGATATGGTACCCACAGCCCGGAGGACAGTCTCCTCTCCTCCACATGTGGCTGTGCCCACCATGCGAAAAGTAAGCAGAACAATGCATTCCTATGTGGGTGGAATTGCCGCGATTCCGCAAAATAATGAGCATGCTGCATATTTTTCCACGATGCGATTCCGCCGTGGGAAAATCTGCAGCATTAACACAGCTTTGTGGAATCCCATAGGATGGCATGGGATGCTGTTTTTTTGAGTTTTTGCTGCAAAATCACACGTTACAAACCGCCGCAAAAATGCTAAAAAAAATGACAGGTGAACGCAGCCTAAAGGTATGAATTAGCTCCATATTAGGCTTTATTTGACATCATACAAAGCTAACGTGCCTTAAAATATTCTTGATTTGGTGAAATCCTTTCCATTTTTATTATTCAAATATATTTTCCATTTTATTTACTGGTAACATTGGAAGATCTGAGTAGATCAAATACCAGGGTAACTTTTTACCACCTATTCAAATGGGGAAGACCAAGTTGGAATTGTTCACTTTCTCCAAGTGACCAATATTTTAGAAAAATCCATCAAAGTTAAGAAAATATGTTTATTTAGTCAAACATATTTATGTGAATCTTATCCATGCAGTGTACCATAAGTTATAGGAAATGTTCAGAACAAGAAATAGCTAGTGGCTAAAATATATCAGATCAATGGGGGTCTGACACCCACCACAGTATATGGCGTGAAAAACCACAGCTGTTGTATAGTGGCCACTCGTAAATACTAAAGATCAGCTCCTATTTAAAAATGTGTACGTACCTCAAAAGTATGCCAAGAAAAACAAGAACTCATTCCTCTTCATTACTGTTAAAGAAGAGCTCCCATCAAAAACTATATTCTCTTAACATATTGTAGTCATCATATTATATGAACTCTGTACTTACAATTGCTCATTTTACCTTTCTACCCAGCTAATTCTTCTATTAGGTCTATGACATCATGTGATTAAAAACTGACTAGCTGAATCCTTCTAAGCTCAATGTAGAAACAGGAAGTCAATTTTCCCTTTATAAGTCATTAGTCACTGCAAAAGTCTCTGGCAGGGTTAGAAAGGAGCAGCTGGGTCAGGAGTTGAAGACAGGAGTGATAAATGCAGGAAAAAAGAAAATTCCCTTTTCTACAAAGAGCAGAGGAAAGAGAAGAATATACTTGTGGAAAGACAAAATGAGCAATTGTAAGTACTCAGTTCTATATAATTTGGTGATTTCAATATATTAAGAGGGTAAAATCTTTGATGGGATGAGTGCGTCATTAATTTTAAAACATTTTGTTTTATAATATGGCATAAAACAAAATAATAAAATATTTATTTAGTATCACGATAATGATACATGATAATGAGCACCATGATTATACATAGATTTGCTACAAATCTATTATAGAGACTGAACTCACTGATGAGAAATGCATTTGTCTTAAGAGCAAAGGCCTGACACAAGCTGTTAGTGAGGAGGTGACTGGAATTCCCATTCTTTTGTGATGGAATTAAGTCCATGTGTCCATTAAAAGAAGCAACCCATGACAAGGTTCCATTCTTGAGATAGGTGTGGAACACATTTGGTCCCCTAGAAATATTACATACATGTGCGAGATGAGAATACTGTAAGAACATATCATTTTTACTGCATAGTAAACAGAGTAAAACAAAACTAGAACAGCAATGGCAGGATTGCTGTTTTGTTTCTCATTATACCCCATAGATTTTGTTTTAGCTTTTTAAGCATATTTAAAGGGGTTTCCAGTAGTGGTTGCAGCCTTTGCAATTTTGTATGAGTGGAAGAATAATGTTTCCTCTACCTGAATGGAAATGTGAAGGTTGTCACTGATTAGCTGCTGCTGATTGGCTGCAGTGATCATACAACATTGTTTATATCATTAAACAGGTGGGGGACACAGAGTTGAGGGCTGAAGAGCACCACTGGTCTGGGAGCTAAGGATAGATTTACTAAGTGTGCTGGGGCTATGAATAAGGGGTTGTTCTATCAAATAAAAAAAGAGACAGGTGTGGTCCTTTGGGTGTTAATTATGACTGCAGTTATTCCCTCTAATCATGTTTTCATAATTTATCAGTTCTGCAATTTTTCACAATTCCATCACTTTTCCTTCTTGGTGTTGCAATTTCCAATTTGAGAAGTATATGTTAAACCTCCAGCTCATATAAATTAAAAACATTTATTTAATGTAAGGGTAGGTGCATTAATATACTCAACAATTTCTGTCTTCCTGCATCCAGTGACGCTCCCATCCTCTTTTGGGTGACTGACTTTTATTCCAAGTTGCCAGCTCCCACTATAGGCTCTATGTGTGAGCTGGATATCACTTTTACAAGGTAAGCCTATGGAGTGTCAGAACCAGGTTCTCTAAGGTTACATTGTAGCAGCAACATAGATTCCAGTGGGAGCTGGCAAGTAGGAATAGTCGTCACTTGACCCAGAATAGGACAGGAGCGCCGCTCGAAACCGATGATTGGTGAGTATATAAATGTGCTTACACTACACTGCATATTCATTTACACAGGTTTATAAATAAAAATGTTTATGGGAGAGCATCTTTAACATAATACTTGAACAAAAAATGGTTTTAATTGACTGAGGCTGGAAATTTTCCCATGTACTCTGTATTGCTACAATATTGTCTACCAGATTTCTAATGGAACTATGAGATAATTATTGGGGCTATTAAAATTGGTCCGGTCTACTCACACAACTGAAAAATCAATGTGCTTTGTCCTAGGTATTAGCAAAAGTGCTCTGAAGGCATTCAACTCTCAGCAGTTTGCTATAAACCTGGATTTAATGGCTTTCTAACTGGTATTTTTCCAATTGTTTAGTTTAATGGATACAATTGTCTGGTTAGCAAAATGTATGCTTGCAATGTATGACTGACTGCATTTCATCTCAAAAACCATGCTATTATATGTAGCAAAAAGTTATTCAAAAGTAGCAATAAACAATTTGATTTGTGCTCCCCTGGTTCATCAGCAGTGTTGTACTCCATGGTAGCTAGGTTTCTCTTTTCTGCCCTACAACCTTGGTGTTTTTAAGGTCCCATAGCATTATGACATGCAGGACGTCAGGCCGAGGATACATGTCTCAGAAGTGAACATCGGCTGCCACTGTAGACTCGTCTAGCCCAGACAATTGCTCATCTCTAACTACAAGTTAATGCTATATAAGTTATGGAAAAATGGGAGAAAGAGTAGTGCTTGCTGAGTCTAGTTGGTGAGTATTCATGTGATTATTAAAGAAAAACCTCTCACCTGCTGTGGTTGTGTAGGTAGGGCACAACTCCATAAACCTTCTGAAGAATTGCGACTGGGTGCAGCAAACCTGGTTGCTGTGGAAAAGTCTTCCGGTGACAGTTGTCACAGAGCATCTATCAAACGGAAAAAATCCAGTAATCGGCAGTCCCAAATCCAATAAATGGATCATTCATGAGAATCATACAAATAATATAAAAATGTATTAAAAGTTCAACACATTTCAGCTTTGCTCAGACAGACACCTGAGAAATGTTGGGCACAGCCAAATCACGCTGGGTTTTTTAATAAATTTTTATTTTTATTAATTCCCATGTATGATCCATTTTTTTCCATTGGGAGCACCAGTTAGCTATATTTTCTCTGTCCTTTAAGTTAAAGCTCTTATAAAAATTTTGGGAAAAATTCATATGAAAGCCTTAATTTTAGAATGAGCTCTTCAATAACACATATGGATGAAATATTCACATGACCATATAATTTTTGGCCATATAATCTGCGTAAAATTTCGAGTATAAATTATACTGTATATGAAATAATAATTTACGTAAAAGGTATTTTTCATTTATAAAAATCAATTAGGGAGTTTTAATTTCAGTCTTTGCATGTCATTATTTTAAAAGTAAGAGCAATCTGTATCTCATCCATTAAAGTTGCATTATATAAAGGTCACCTTTGTTGTTGATGAACAGCCATTAATACACTAGACACTCTGGCATCAGAAAAAGAGATGATGGCGCTCTGGAACATAATGTATGTAAAATTGTTTATTACATTTTACTCAGGGAAGACAAGTTTTGGAAAGCAGTCAAGGCATTTTTAAGAGAAAATATTTGGCTGCCGTGCAGTTTTCTGAAATGTCTGTCAGGTTTGCAGCTGACTATAAAAATACACGTAGATAAATTATACATAGAAAAGTTTTCTTTTAAAGTCCAGATTCAGTGAACACAAAGAGAAAGGCAGAGATGGAAGATGAGAATCCAAATCATCTTAGCAAAAAATTGGCCTCAGCAATAAATATTTCACTCTTGGGAAAATTGAGGACATTCTTATTTGTTGCAGTATATAAAAAGTTACTTTTAGGCCACGTTCACACTTTCAGTATTTGGTCAGTATTTTACATCAGTGTTTGTAAGCCAAGATCAGGAATGGAACAATCAGAAGAAACTATAATAGAAACACATCACCACTTCTGCATTTATCTCCTGCTCCTGGTTTTGAGTTACAAATACTGATGGAAAATACTGACCAAATGCTGAACGTGTGAATGTGACCTTTGCCAAATGTAGTCCAATCACAATGCTATACCAAAAGTGTAGCCCAGGTTTACGCAACTACAAGTAATCCAGTTGCTGTACATACAGTATGTCACCTATTGATATCCATTGTTATAATAATATAATAATAAAAACATAGTTATACATCCTTTTGCTATCCTCATTATTTAAAAGTATAATTAACTATTTTTAACCCCATTCCCGACATGCCCAATTTCTATATTTAATTTTTGTTTTTTCCTCCTCTTCTTCCAAGTGCCATAACATTTTATTTTTCTGGCCAAATAGATATCTAAAGAACTTGATTATTTGTGGAACGAGTTCATTTTACCACATAATGTACTGGATAAGGGGTAAAAAGTCCAAGTGTGATGAAATTGCAATAAAACCCCATAAATTCTGACATTGTTTTTTGTGAAAAAAATTCGAACTGCAATGAAATTGAGAAAGAAAAACATCAATTTTTTGGGGGAACTGTTTTTACAGTGTATATTGTGTGGCACAAATTACCTGGCATCATAATTCTGAAGGTTAGATTGATTATGGCAGTAGCACACTGATTCAGAGATTACATTATTTTAGTTGCTGGAGCTGTGTGAAGATTTGTTTTTTTTTTTGTTTTAGCCAACTTTTTCATTGATAAAATTTGCCAATAGATGTGACACATGGATTACTTTTTATTGCATTTTTGTAGTGTTACAGTGACCCAAAAAAACAAAATGTTGTCGTTTTGCATTTTCTTCTGGTTTATAACATTTACTGATCAATGTATTTACTTTCTATATACAGATGCATTTCACAAAATTAGAATATCATTAAAAAGTTAATTTATTTCAGTTCTTCAATACAAAAAGTGAAACTCATACGTATATTGTATAGAATCATAACAAACAGGGTGATCTATTTCAAGTGTTTATTTCTGTTAATGTTGATGATTATGGCTTTCAGCCAATAAAAACCCAAAAGTCATTAACTCAGTAAATGAGAATACTTTAGAACACCAGCTTGAAAAAATGATTTTAAAATCTGAAATGTTGGCCTACTGAAATGTATGTTCAGTAAATGCACTCAGTACTTGGTTGGGGCTCCTTTGGCATCAATAACTGCATCAATGCACCGAGGTATGGAGGCGATCAACCTGTGGCACTGCTGAGGTGTTATGGAAGCCCAGGTTGCTTTGATAGCAGTCTTCAGCTCATTTGCATTGTTGTGTCTGGTGTCTCTCATCTTCCCCTTGACAATACCCCATAGATTCTCTATGGAGTTAAGCTCAGTCGAGTTTGCTGGCCAATCAATTGCAGTGATATTGTTGCTTTTAAAAACCAGGTATTGGTACTTTTGGCAGTGTGGTCAGGTGCGAAATCCTGCTAGAGAATTAAATTTCCATCTTCAAATAGCTTGTCGGCAGAGGGAAGCATGAAGTGCTCTAAAATTTCCTTGTAGATGGGTGTGCTGACTTTGGTCTTAATAAAACACAGTGGACCTACACCAGCAGATGACATGGCTCCCCAAACCATCACTGATTGTGGAAAATTCGTCGTAGTGAGTGACCGCTACCGCAAAGTACCCACAGGGACAGTCCTCTTTAAAGAAGGAGACCCGATCCCCCTTCTTCAGCAACCAGCAAAATTTGATGGACGCCACGTTTACATGGACTTTGGTATCGGTCCCTTCCTCCCTGATAAAGCCATAGCCCCACTTGGTGTCAGTGCAGACCAGCCATCCACGGGTATGTCGCCCTGCCAGAGCGCCCCCACCAGGCCACCACAGCTCCGTCCAGACTTCTCTATCCCGTTGTTTTTTATCTTTTATGACTCCTTCCACCCAGGCAACCTGTTTCCGGGTGTGAATGGGTGGCTCCCAGTGTCATAGCTGAGTGAGAAGCAGGCTGAACCTCCATCGGCTCTGGGATTGAGAGGCATACTCCTCTATGCGGATGCGGGGGTGGACGATGGCCTCTGGGACAGGGCTCTGCGGGGAGGACCTTCCCTCAGGGATCAGGGGCGAGGGCACACTCACCCGCTCAGATGAGGACGTGATGGTCGTGATCTTCCCGGGAACGCTGGCCCCCTCTTCGGGGACTCCCACACGCTTGGCAGATGAATGGAGTGCCAGCTTGATCTTCACTTCTGCCCGTGGTTCCTCCAGGGAAGACACCAGTTCCGATCTCAGCTGAACAAACAGCAAGGGCTCCGGAACACCCTCTCCTCGGGACCAACTCTGCACTGCTGGCTCTGCATGCGAAAAGTCCAGCTTCTGAATAAATGGTAGCTTCGTGGACTGCCGACTCCGTGGTCAAGGCAACTCCACAGGCGGACAGGTGGGGACCTCTGCTGATTCCTCGCTTGTCTTGCTAGACTGGGCTTCTGCTTTCTCCTTCCGCTACCTCCACTCAATTCAGCTCACGCCCTCTCAGCTATGGGTGCAGGAGTGCTGCATCGTGGCCGGTTCAAGTTCACAAAATGGCATCACACAGCATCTTCTGGGATTTTCTTCTGGGTCCCACCTATTTCCAGGGGGGACCGCCTCCGACAACTCCTCCCATCTGTAGTTAGTCAGGGGAAGAGGGAGGGGTTTTCTCCTCTTCATATGCACTCACCAGCGGCGGACTGGGGCATACTGATAGGTTTTGGCACCAGGTGACTGTTGCAATGTCCACGAAGGACACGGTTCTTGATGTCGCCTACTTCTTCTTTGCCATCTCACGCCAATTCCACAGGCACCATTTTGGTCACAGTAATGGTGTCAAACTTTCTCATCAAATAAGCCAAGTCCAACTCAGTATTCAAGTATGGTGTTGTCACAAAATCTTTAGTAGGCAAATCCAGTGTTTCATCCATGTTCACAAATTCTTCTCCAGATCCAGCGACCACTTGCTCCTTTTCCTGATCATCTTCAAGGGGCACAGCAGTCGCACACACATCATCATCAGCTTTTTTTTCCGCTGGTTCTCCGCATTGCGAGGTAGTCGCATCCTGCCGTCTATTCCAAGTGTAAAGGTTGGCCAGGACTATAGTCATGGCCAGAGACATTAAAGCATCAGTGTCCCGGCCTTCCCTCACAGCAAATTGCAATCCACTGTTCAGCGTACCTGCGACCCCAGGTTCAGGTACTTCCCAAGCAGCGATAGCCCCTCTCCAAGGCCAATCCCAGTAATTGAGACAGTCCATGGTAACTTGAATGGTTTCTTTACTGATAACTTCACACAATTTATTCACAGTTGTCACATCGTAGAAGGCACATTCATCTTTACTTACTTCCTCAGCTCTCCCTACTTTGCTGATGCTTCTATACGGCACGTGTCCGGATCGAACCGTCTTAGACTGCTTTCCAGCTTCTGCGTGGCCTAACCTCGCCATGATGACAATTCCTTCTGCCTTTTTCTCCCCAGACTTGAAATCATCCACCACCCGGTTTGATTGTTTCTGGAAAAGCATCCAACCCACCTCTACTGCTCTCTGCGTAGCTTCAGCATCCTTCAATTCCTCACACCATCCGACTCCCACCCTAAAAGTGTCCGTCCAGGCTATGAGTCACCACATCTTCTCTCTACTGTTCTGGCCCACTGTATTGATGTTCACTGGCTGTGGATAACTGGGACTCTGACTGTTTAACATTACATGGCTGCTGAGCAGTCCTGGGCCTATAGCCCATGTGGACACTTCGGGCACCCTGGCCCATCTAATCTAACTTCCCTTCTCATCTAATCTTAACTCCCGGCAGCACTTCCTAGACTGAACCCTATCCTACTAAGTGTTTTATATAGTAGAGTGCCTCTTCTACTGACCAAAAGGAGCACTACGCTTTCCCTATTCTATAATGGCAAACCATGAAATATGATAAAAATTATCATACTTATGTGCAGATAAAAGCAACAATATCAATGAGACATGGGGGCAAACAATGGTAATACCCAAAAAGGAGTAGCAGTACCATTCATATATGTGCTAATACAAGTAAACATGTAGCTGTACCATTTTTAGCAAGGAAAAATAAATACAACATTGACCATCCTGCTTAACCCCTTTACATATACATGGTTTATTTTCAATTCTATGTGACATCCATCGATCAGGCATAACAATAAAACTGGTTAAAGATAAAGGGAACAACATTGATTATCTTGTGCACTGGCACCTGTCTGGGAGAGTAAAATATTATCCAGAAAGTGAAGAGTCAGTTATTAAACTGGATATGTTGGAAATATGAAAAATGTGCAAACCTAAGGACTTATGAAACTTAAGGATCCCATGCAATTTAGACAAATGTTGTCCAAACCGACTAATTTCAGCTTGCTGTTATATTGATGATTATATATGTGGTGCTTCCGACTGTCACCCAACATTATTTTGAGGAACATAAAAATCAGGAGGTTGGAATTCAACAATAGTAAACTTCTCCATTGTCTTTGCATGTGCTATACATTTTGAACTTTTCGTTCAGTTACAGATTGTGTTTTTCTCAATAATTTAGACACAGTTTGCTTGTATGTATCACACATCATTTTATTCACAACTATTAGAAGATTTTATGATGTGGTTTTGATTAATTTAAACCTAGTTAGAATTTAACCTTTCCTCTAAATTGTAATTTGTGCTGAAAAAGTTCACTTACATTAAGCTAATTCATAATTTTAATATTTATAAACATATATATAATATATTTTTACCAGGTGGATTGTTTATTAGTAGTAAGGGAACCAAAACTGTCATGGGTTTATGGTGGGCAATTTCTCTCCTCACCTAATAAGTATGTTAAATAAGTATATGATCAGTCATATTGAGAGCTTACATCAAGCTTCTCTGATTTCATGTTTCCTCAGCATGAAAAGCTTTTTGGTCATGTCCTTTACCAGCAAACACATCTGTGGAACAGAACTGTAATCAGCATTGTGGTCTTACAAGTCTTTCAAAGAATTTCCAAACAAAGGTCAGCCAACAACTAGTTTTCTGTATCTTGCAGGTGGGATGTGAATTCTTATCATAATGTACAGTATATACAAAACAAATACTATTTTAATAGAAATTCTTTTTTCAGGATTTGGAGATATGTCTAGATTTTATGATCTACATTTAAATTATATTTATCAAATACTGTCAATTAATTGTTTAACTATCAATATTGTTAAACAATTGGAACTTGACCTGCAAATTAGAATATGATACATATGCCAAATCATCAATGCCATCAAAATTGCACCTTATGAGCCAACCTTACATAGCAGATCTACTTCTTATAGACAGGTAGCAGTAAAGAGCATTAACACACTCATTAATATGTAGTGTTGTGAGTCTGAGAGATAAAAATGTTCATCATAATTATTTATTCTGACTAAATACATTAGATTTCTGATATCATATTCCAACAATTTTGGGATGGATCTGTCAGCTATCTAATGTCCATGAAGGCTACTAGACAGTTTATTTATGAGAAAAAGGGGATATTTTAAACAGATTAAATTGGATGTTTTTTTTCTTTTTCTTATAAAAAAAGGCATTGATAGCTGACTGATACCATTGTCTAGTCTAAGGCCTCTTTCACACATCAGGTTTTCGGCTTCAGGCGCGATCCGGCGCTTTTGACTAAAACCGGATCCGTCGAAATGCAATGCCGGATCCGGTTTCCCCCCCATTGACTTGCATTAGAGCCGGATCGAGCCGGATGGCCATGCGTTTCATCCGATTTTCGCCGGATCCGGCAATGTGACGCGATCCGGCGTCTGGAAAAAACGGAGACTGTAACGTTTTTTGTATCCGTCGAAAAAGCCGGACACGCCGGATCCAGCGTGTCCGGCTTTTTCATAAAATGAAAGCCTATGAGCGCCGCAATGCGCCGGATCCGGTTTCTTTGGTCTGAGCATGCTCAGTAGCTCTGCCCACAGGATATAAAAGCAAGACAATGGGACCCTCAGCCACACCCAACATGCCACCCAAGCCAAGAACCAGGAGCAGGAGAAGGCAGCAGACATCTGCAGCAGCAGCACCATCAGCACCACCCCAAATGGAGCAGCATGCTGAACAACGGGAGGGGAGTCCAGCAGCAGATGAGAGACTGTAATTATCAAATCCCCCATTCCTCCAAACTAGGGCTATGGAATATCAAGATATTCATTGGCCCTTAGTTTCTCTTTATTCAACAGCCGCCCAATAGATGCAGCAGCAGCAGCAGCAGCAATGGCAGCAGCAGAAACACCACCCACAGCCATGGAGTCTGGCCATGAGGAAGACAGCACATCTTCTGGGAGCCCTCCCTCGCATCGTCAGCGTTTGACGGTAAGTTTTTATTTCCAAAATCCATCATCTCTGTAATATATGTGTATTCATTGCCTTTTATTTCAAAACAGGAATCACAAGATGAAGAGGAGCTCCCAGAAGAAGAAGGAAGGGGTGAACAGACACTTGGAGTGGGCTCACAATTGGTAAGTTTTTTGCATCAAACGCAGAAACACAACATCACACTACACACAACACATAGAAAACAATGTTCTGCAGACCACACACAGCAAACAAATGCCTACATCCAAAGACATAACATTTTTTGTTTTCTTCTCTAGTCTTCCCAATCTGGTGCTTGGCCAAGAGGTCCTCGCAGTGCCTCCCAGGGTCGTCGGCGACAGCAACGCGGCGGTCACCAGCGTGTAAGTATAAATATTTTTGCTTTTTTTTTTTTGCACTTTTTATTTCATTTCTTTTGTGGAGGCTAATTATGTTATTTTTGTCTTTTTCTTTAACAGCCTTCACAGCGTGCTCCCGACTCTGACGGTGAGGATGGAGGGATTGATGTGGACCGCCTCATCGATCTCATCAGAGAAAGGGAGCCGCTCTGGAATATGGCTGACCGACGCCACGCTGACCTGATCGTTACCCGACGACTCTGGGAGGAAATCTGTTCGCTCCTTGTGGACCGCTGGGAGGACCTCGAAGCTCGGGCCCAGATTAAAGAGCGTAAGTATATACAGTACCGGTTGCTTGATTTAAACCAGTGTTTCCCGAACTCCAGTCCTCGTGGTCCCCACGGATCATGTGTTCAGGATTTCTATTTACTTTGGAAATCCTGAAAACATGACCCCTGGGGACCATGAGGACTGGAGTTTGGGAAACACTGATGTTGTATACTAACCACTTTGTCCTTTCTCGTTTCAGGGGAGAGAATTGTGAAGCGGTGGCGGTCTGTGAGGGATCGTTTCAAGAAGGAGTTCAATAAAGAGATGCGGGCCCCGAGTGGATCTGGAGGACGCAGGAGCAAGTACAAGTACGCACGAGCCCTGTCGTTCCTCCGGGAGACAATGCTCACCAGAAGGTAAATATTACACACCACATGTGACAAAAAAATGTTTAGATGTAACTTTTTTTTTTCAGCCAGGGCCATACCATGTCACTATTTTAATTGTTTTTTTTTCTCTTTATTCCACAGCACGGTGAGCAGCACTCGGGAGCCTGCACGATTGGACCCTTCTGAGGCGATCCCTGAGGAGACCGGCACCGAGGGACACTTCGACCGCCCCGGTACATCTGCACCTTCCCAGCCTTCCCACACATTCGACCCATCTGTCCCATCCACCAGCACAGGAGCATCGTGGCCGCCTACATTACATGAAGCTGCTGGTGAGGAGATCGCTTTCCCTTTACCCCACCCTTCTGCCCCTGCCACCTCTAGTACACCTGCGGGTACTGGGCGGCAGCGGCAGAGGGGTCAGGAAAAGACTTATGCGCCAGAGTTCTTGCATCTGAATGCATCTTTACAGAACTGTCTAAAAGTCTTGTCAGAGCAAATCTCCGCAGGCTATCAGCAGATCAACTCCAGCATTCTGGAGGTGAAGACACTTCTGCAAACCATGCATTCAGAAGCAAGATCTTCGCCAAACCACACCTTTTTCAGGTCTGTTGTGGAGCGCATGGAAACGCTCTCTCCTGCCCAGCAGATGCATGTAATGCATTCATGCCACGCTGCTCTCCAGCAAGTTACCTCCCAACCTCCTCCTCCCACCACAGTAGTTCCTCCACCTGCACCCCCTCCAGCCACTTTCCATCCTCCCCCTCCTATTACATCTACACCCCCTCCAGCCACTTTCCATCCTCCCCCTCCTATTACATCTACACCCCCTCCAGCCACTTTCCATCCTCCCCCTCCTATTACATACCATCCACCTCCCCAGCACCATCCACCTCCCCAGCACCATCCACCTCCCTAGCACCAGCAACCTCCCCAGCACCAGCAACCTCCCCAGTACCAGCAACCTCCCCAGTACCAGCAACCTCCCCAGTACCAGCAACCTCCCCAGTACCTGCAAACTCCCCAGTACCAGCAACCTCCCCAGTACCAGACATCTCCCCACTTCCAGCAACCTGCCCCGTACCAGACATCTCCCCACTTCCAGCAACCTGCCCCGTACCAGACATCTCCCCACTTCCAGCAACCTGCCCCGTACCAGACATCTCCCCACTTCCAGCAACCTGCCCCGTACCAGACATCTCCCCACTTCCAGCAACCTGCCCCGTACCAAACTTCTTCCCCATACAACTTGCCATCAACATCATCTGCTCCTACAGTCCCTGCCCAACCCTCCACTCCACCACCCACCACCTCTTCTGCTTCCCACATGTCCACCCATTCTGTAGTTTTTTCCACACCTTCACCTCTAACTGTTCCTTCCCCACCACGATCCCAGTCCTCTCTCCACACTCCCAGTGTCGAAGTGTCCCGCAGCCCCTCCAGCAGTATTTCCACCACACACTACACAGATTTATAATGTGTGTATTTAAATAAAAATGACCAGTTTTATGGTTTCAAAGCTTTATTAAACAAGTTTATTAAAATTTTAAAAAAGTTTACTAAAAAAAACATTTTTCAATAAAAGTTAAATTATTTTACACTGGTTGTCTGTCATTTCTTTCTGCGGCGAAAAAGGTTAAATACAGGGTATTTAAAAGGTGAAATGGTATTCAAAACTAGGTATATAACTGTGGGTAAATTTTAGCTTTTTGCCACAGTTGTGTTCCTGGTTGTGTTTGAAGCAAAGTATTTCACCTAAAAAGTTGTGTTTATTGTTGGTGATTTCATAACAATGTACACAACTTTTGTTAAAAGGTGAAATACTTTGCATAAAACACAACCAGGTACACACCTGTGGCCTAAAGCTAAAAATAGAGACCATGACAAGATAGCCAACTTTGGTTGGCAAAGGTATATACTGTTGGTACAGAAGGTACACAAGTTTGGTTGGGCACAAATCTTTCACACTCTGTCATCCTGCCAGTGTACTCTGCCTTGAGGTGACATAAAGTATAGTGCAAAATTGTCCCTCATTACTGAAACCGTCACAGAACTTCTAGTGGTAATGTCATGGTAATCTTGCAAGGTGGTTTCTTCAGAGGTGTCCTCAATGGAAATGGGTTCCTTGCAGATAACAAAATTGTGGAGTACCACGCACGCTTTGATCACCTCGTCCACAGTTTCTGTCTTGAGGTTGATCGCAGTCAATAGGACCCGCCATTTGGCTGTCAGAATACCAAAGGTACATTCAACCATTCTTCTTGCTCTTGTGAGGCGGTAATTAAAAATGCATTTTGGTCTTGTCAATCCTCTGCTAGAGTACAGTTTCAAAAGGTGTTCTGACAGCTGGAAGGCTTCATCCCCTACACAGACAAATGGCATAGGTGGACCAGATGTTTGCGGCAGCGGTCTAGGTGGTGGGAACTGGAAGGTGTTTCCATACAGTTTACGCCCCATGGCAGACAGTTTGAAAACTTGAGAGTCATTGGAGCGGCCATAGGCCCCAATTTCAACCGCAATAAATTTGTATTCCGCGTCAGCGATGGCCATGAGGACAATTGAAAAATATTTCTTGTAATTGAAATATTCCGATCCCGATCCAGCTGGCTTTACAATGCGGATATGTTTCCCGTCCACAACGCCCAAGCAGTTGGGAAACTGACATATCTGTTGAAACTTGTCAGCAATTTCAATCCACCTCTCTGTTGTGGGCTCTGGTAAAAACTCTTCAGCTAAGGAGTCCCACAGTGCACGGCATGTGTACTTCACTATTCCAGATATGGTGGAAATCCCGAGTCTGTACTGGAAATGCAGTGACGAAAGGGATTCTCCAGTTGCAAGAAATCTGTGGGGAATTAAAAAACAATAAATTAGTTTTAAATCACAGCATTACATACCAAAACTGAGCTATAACACTTGGAGATACAAACTACCACCAACAAGATTGCAGTGAAAGTGTGCTCTGATGCGATCACATCCAATAAATGTGGCTTACCTTAAAGTCACCATCAGACGCTCTGTGGGTGAAACAGAGAAGCGGCAATAGGTGTCCGCTTTTCTTATGAGGTGTGCAATGCGCTCCACCAAGTAATCAAAATTCTCCATTTTCATCCTAACATATCCAAAAAATGTATCCGGGTTTCGTCGAAGGTCCATGCAGAGTGTAGAATAGACCCCACGCGTCATTCTCTTGGCTGTGATGGGGTGGATCCACAAACGTCGTCTACGATGCCTGATGCGCTGCTGTCTCGCTCTCTCCTTCTCCAGAACAATAACCCTCAAACGATTCGCCTCCGCTATAAAATCCGCCAAATTCTTCAAAATATTTCCAATGACAACATCCATCTTCGCCAGTAACTTGCTCTTCTCTCCAACCTGCACTTTCTCCTCTACAACCTGTCAAAGAAGGGCTGTAGGAACATGCTATATATAGTTTTCCAGTAGCCAATCCCGTTCGGAAGGCCACAAGGGTCAATTTTAAAAACCGGATCCGGCGTAATCCGTCGAAAAACGGATAGAAAAACGGATGAACCGGATGAGACGGATCCGGTTTTGTCTGTCAAGAAAAAGACGGATCCGGCAGAAAACCGGATCCGTCACATCCGGTTTTACTAAACATTTGCCGGATCCGGCGTTCCGGCACGACGCCGGATCGCGCCTGACGCCGAAAACCTGAAGTGTGAAAGTAGCCTAACCTTCCATACAAAGAGCTTGAAAATGGATTACATTTTAAACTACAGAGTTATTTTTTTTTAATTAAACATTTTCTTATTGTACCATGACCAATATAAATTAGCTTTGAGTGCTCTGTTATTGTACTGCTCTGTGGAGCAACCGAGCAGGTACTTTTGCACTCTTTCCACATGGAGTGACCTTTAACTCTGTGTGTTTATGGTGCCTGCATGCAGCATCGCTCTGCCATTGTTTATTAGCTGCGGTTCCTCCATCACCACACTGTGGACCCCAGGTTGTGATCGCACCTCCTCATAATTTATATTTGGTGTGATGCGCAAACCCTAACAACCTGTCACCAGCTTTGTCCTCTGTCAACAAAAACTATGACCTTAATCAGCTCCTGTGCTGCAGTCTATCTATGGTTATTTACAGTGCCTTTCTAAAGTATTCGGCTCCCTGGAACTTTTCAACCTTTTCCCAAATATCATGCTTCAAACATAAAGATACCAAATGTAAATTTTTGGTGAAGAATCAACAACAAGTGGAACACAATTGTGAAGTTGAACAAAATTTATTGGTTATTTTAAATTAACTCAAAAACTGAAAAGTGGGGCGTGCAATATTATTCATCCCCTTTAACTTAATACTTTGTTGCACCACCTTTTGCTGCGATTACAGCTGCAAGTCACTTGTGGTATGTCTCTATCAGTTTTGTACATCGAGAGTGAAATTCTTGCCCATTCTTCCTTGACAAACAGCTCGAGCTCCGTGAGGATTGATGGAGATTATTTGTGAACAGCAGTTTTCAGCTCTTTCCACAGATTCTCGATTGGATTCAGGTCTGGACTTTGACTTGGCCATTCTAATACCTGGATGCGTTTATTTGTGAACCATTACATTGTAGATTTTGCTTTATGTTTGGGATCATTGTCTTGTTAGAAGACAAATCTTCATCCCAGTCTCAGGTCTTTTGCAGAGTCCAACAGGTTTTGTAACAAGAAAGGTCCTGTAGTTGGCTCCATCCATCTTCCCATCAATTTTAACCATCTTCCTTGTTCCTTCTGAAGAAAAGCAGGCCTAAACTATGATGCTGCCACCACCATGTTTGACAGTGGGGATTGTGTGATGAGCTTGTTGCCTTTACGCCAAACATAACGTTTGGCATTGTTGCCAAAAAGTTCGATTTTGGTTTCATCTGACCAGAGCACCTTCTTCCACATGTTTGGTGTGTCTCCCAGGTGGCTTGTTGCAAACTTTAAACAACACTTTTTATGGATATCTTTGAGAAATGGCTTTCTTCTTGCCACTCTTCCATAAAGGCCAGATTTGTGCAGTGTACGACTGATTGTTGTCCTATGGATAGACTGTCCCACCTCAGTTGTAGACCTCTGCAGTTCATCCAGAGTGATCATGGGCCTCTTGGCTGCATCTCTGATCAGTCTTCTCCTTGTTTGAGATGAAAGTTTAGATGGACTGCCGGGTCTTGGCAGATTTGCAGTGGTATGATACTCCTTCCATTTCAATATGATCACTTGCACAGTGCTCCTTGGGATGTTTAATGTTTTAGAAATCATTTTGTATCCAAATCCAGCTTTAAACTTCTCCACAACAGTATCACAGACCTTCCTGTTGTGTTCCTTGGTCTTCATGATGCTCTCTGTGCTTCAAACAGAACCCTGAGACTATCACAGAGCAGATGTATTTATACGAAGACTTGATTACACACAGGTGGATTATATTTATCATCATTAGTCATTTAGGACAACATTGGATCATTCAGAGATCCACAATGAACTTCTGGAGTGAGTTTGCTGCACTGAAAGTAAAGGGGCCAAATAATATTGCACACTCCATCTTTCAGTTTTTGAATTTCCACAAAAATTTAAAATAACCAATAAATTTCATTCAACTTCACAATTGCATTCCACTTTTTGTTTCTTCACCAAAAATTTACATTTGGCATCTTTATGTTTGAAGTATGATATCTGGGAAAAGGTTCAAAAGTTCCAGGGAGCCAAATACTTTCACAAAGCACTGTAATCCCTTAACCCACCCTATATATGCCAGCAAAAAAACCTTTGAAGTTCTCCAGTACTGTATATCAATCCTGTCGTTTCAGTCCATTAGGCGTAGTTTCTGCCGTCTCCATCCCTCCTCCCGGCTTCTCTGTCCCTCCTCTCAGCTGATAACAGCCGTCTTCCTGCTGTAATTGATGTTGGTAACGCCTTCTGCATCATCCACATAGCCGGACGAAGTCTTGCGCCTGTGCAATCACCAGCTTGCACCTGTGCACTATGCTCTGCTCTATTGCCGGCAGAGCTCAAATCATAACTGAGCCAGTGATTTATCTGCACAGGTGTGAGATTTCGATCACCGAGCCGGGAGGAGGGAAGGAGGAACCAGTAAGGAGGGATGGAGACTGCAGAAACGACACCTATCAGACCGACAGGATTGACATTCAGTGCTGGAGAAGTTCAAAAGTTTTTTTTGGATAGACATATGGAGTCAGGGGGTTATATAACCATTGATGGACTGCAGCACAGGCGCTGATTAAGGTCATAGTTTTAGTTGACAAAGGACAAAACTGGTGACAGGTTCCCTTTAATGCAAACACAGCTCCAGTAAAGGATGATAACTGGTGGTAACCAACAGCTAATTTAATTACACAGTGCACTGAGAAAGTTTTAGTATTTTTTAAATAAAGAAAGGTAAAACAATTATCCTTCCTAATCACTTGTGATAAGACAGACTGTTTTGTGCAGAACACTGGCAAACTGATGGTGTTCTTGGCAGAGGTAACATCTTCCTGCTGTGACTGAGATTAGACATGTGCCTTATATTTGGTAGTGCCCTCTGCCTTCTCCACACTAGTATACTAACCAGATGGAAAAGAGGACAATTGTAGTCTGTGTTTGTTAGTACTGCTGCCTTGACAGCTGGTGCTAGTGGTGGTGTTGATGCTTCTGCAGCTCCCAAATTTTTTTCCATGGTATGTTTTTCTTTTACAAAAATAGAAATAAAAGGCCAGCTCACCGTTTGGTAGAAGGTGCTCGGAACTTTGTCCTTGACAAAGGCCCCACTTGCGGTTAAAACGTGTCACTTGTCCTCACGTGCTATGTGATGTCTGAGAAGCTGTCCATGTTTTTATTACGTATGGAATAAAGTATTACATTTTTATACTTCATGGAGCTGGAACTTTTTTTTGGATTTCTCATGTTTTTCTTTCACACTACCCAATCTGTTGCTACTTCCACATTTTCTTTTACAATACATTTTGTACAAAACTGTAATTAGCTCTACACAATCTGTTTTAACACAAATTATTCAACCCATGCCAAAAAGAGCATAATCAGAAATGCCAGGTAAGTAGACACAGCTACAGAAAGCAAAATGTGGCAGCACACCACAGTATATGTGCTGAGCATATGGTTGTGAAAGTGAACTAATTCAAATTCAACCTGTTTCCCAAAAATTACATAATTAGAAATATTAGGAAGGCACATGTCCAATAAAGCAGCACCCGCAATGTGGCATTGTATTAGAGTGGTTTGTAACTTAAAATGTGGCAAGTAAAACAGATGTGCAAAAACATTTTTTGTGGCATGCACACTTTTGTGAAGTAGATAGTTGCAGTTGAATGTCTAGATTTTGGGGAACTCTTTTGTATTTTTTTAAAATAATTATTCCCTTCTTCACAAAAAAATTGCACAGGAGATCCAAAAAATCCAAAAACCCAATAAAGTGGCTTGTGACACTAATTTCAGATTTTTTTTTCTGCATAAACTATTGTGCTGTCTTGCTTCTGCTTTATAGTCTATTAAAAAAGTGTAAGTGCAGCAGCTATACCATATAACTGATAAATGTGAGTCTGGTATTGTTTCTGGCAACTCTCCTTTCTCTCATCCTATAAACTGAATCTCTGTATTATTTTATTATTCACAGACTACTACTCTCATCGTCTTCACTGCTGCACTTATTTGTCATAATACTATCTGGAGTATTTGTCCAACATAATAGTGCTTTCTCATGTCTATTAATAAGCTATGAGATCTGACAAATTCTCATTATCCCAAATCATTATAAAATGGCTGCTGCATTTCCTACTTTGCTTTTAAAATGCAGACTATGATAGTCCTTCTGATTGGCTATACTAAACTATTTGATGTGGGTAAACCATTCAGTCATGACTAAGGTAATGACAGCTTTCTGTTACTGATGCAATCATCTGTACTGTGAAAAAAGGCAAAGAGTGTTTTTTGGTGATTAACTGGGTTCTCCAAATTTCATAAAATCATAAAATTTGATTTGAGTTTGATTCACATCAAATTCATTTTATAATATCTGGTATTTAGACTTCTCATCTTAGGTTTTTTTTATCACAATTTGGGAAGGACCGGTGGAATTTCGGGTTCTAACATAGTAACATAGTTATTAAGGTTGAAGGAAGACTTTAAGTCCATCTAGTTCAACCCATATTAGATCCTAACCTGCCCTAACATGTTGATCCAGAAGAAGGCAAAAAAATCCCCATGTGGCAAAAAGTAAGCTTCACATTGGGGAAAAAAAATCCTTCCCGACTCCACATACGGCAATCAGACTAGCTCCCTGGATCAACGCAATATTAAGGAAACTAGTGTATATACCCTGTAATATTATACTTTTCAAGAAAGGCATCCAGTCCCCTCTTAAAATTTAGTAGGAAATCACTCATTACAACATCATATGGCAGAGAGTTCCATAGTTTCACTGCTCTTACAGTAAAGAATCCGCGTCTGTGAGTATACTTAAACCTTCTTTCCTCCAGACGTAGAGGATGCCCCTTTGTCCCCGTCACAGGTCTAAGAGTAGAAAGATCATTAGAAAGGTCTTTGTACTGTCCCCGCATATATTTATACATTGTAATATGATCACCCCTAAGCCTTCGATTTTCCAAACTAAATAACCCCAAGTGTAATAACCTGTCTTGGTATTGCAGACCCCCCCAGTTCCCTAATAACCTTGGTCGCTCTTCTCTGCACCCACTCCAGTTCAGCTATGTATTTCTTATACACTGGAGACCAGAACTGTACACAGTATTCTAAGTGTGATCGGACTAGTGACTTGTGTAGAGGTAAAATTATGTTCTACTCATGAGCATCTATGCCTCTTTTAATGGATCCCATTATTTTTTTTGCCTTTGCTGCAGCTGCCTGACACTGGCCACTAAATGTGAGTTTGTCATCCACTCATACACCCAGGTCTTTTTCAGTGACAGTTTTGACCAGTGTTTTACAATTAAGCACATTTATTATACATCTTGTTCGTTCTACCCAAGTGCATGACCTTACATTTATCCCCATTAAAGCTCATTTGCCATTTATCAGCCCAAGCTTCTAGTTTACATAATTCCTCCTGTAATATAAAATTGTCCTCCTCTGTATTGATTACTCTGCAGAGTTTTGTGTCATCTGCAAATATTGAAATTCTACTCTCTATGCCCCCTACAAGGTCATTAATAAATATGTTAAAAAGAAGCGGGCCCAAAACTGACCCCTGTGGTACCCCACTGCTAACCGTGACCCAGTGCGAGTGTGCTCCATTAATAAATACCCTTTGTTTCCTATCCCTGAGCCAGCTCTTAACCCACTTTTTGAATATTGGCAGCACATTTGCTATATGCCAGTCCTGTGGTACAAGAACAAAACCGTTGGCACAACCCTGGTAACCGGAGGTGGTGCACAAGTAGGATCCCAATCCGTGAACTTCAATTTATATAGACTTGGCACACACCAAAAAGATTCTGATGGAAAATGGGTAACATTCTGTGCTATAATGTGAACGATGTCTCAGCATGTTATCTATTTTCCATTTTGAAAACCCATGTAATTTGTTGTATATACTTTCTTTGTCAATTTTTATTTTTGTTATCCTTATCTATATTTCACAGTACATTGATGAAGGTCCTAGACGGAAACGTCTGTATGTATGTATGTACTGCAATTCATTAAAACCACCTTTCTGCATCAGAATCTTTTTGGTGTGTGCCAAGTCTATATAAATTGAAGTCCTGTGGTACAGACCCTGTTATTATGGAATCTTTAAAGATTAAAAATAATGGTCTATCTATGACTGTGCTTAATTCCTGCAGTACTCGGGGGTGTATCCCATCCGGGCTCGGGGATTTGTCAATTTTAGTGATTTTTAGACGCCGCCGTACTTCCTGCTGGGTTAAGCAGGTGACATTTAATGGAGAATTTTCATCCCTGATCATGTTATCCGTCATGGGATTTTCTTGTGTAAATACTGTTGAAAGAAAGTCATTTAGCATATTGGCTTTTTCCTCATCCTCATCCACCATTTCACCCAGACTATTTTTAAGGGGGCCAACACTATCATTTTTTAGCTTCTTACTATTTATGTAGTTAAAGAATATTTTGGGATTATTTTTACTTTCTCTGGCAATGAGTCTCTCTGTCTCAATCTTTGCTATTTTGATTTGCTTTTTACAGAATTCATTTAATTTTCTGTATTTATTTAATGCCTCATCACTACCTACTTGCTTTAATTCTCTAAATGCTTTATTTTTGTCACTTATTGCTCCCCTTACAGCTCTATTTAGCCATAGTGGTTTCCTCCTATTTCTAGCATGTTTATTCCCATACGGTATTTATTGTGCACAGGTCCTATTCAGGATGCTAATAAACGTCTCCCATTTTCTTTGTGTATTTTTATGACTCAGGATATCGTCCCAGTTAATTGCACCAACATCATCTCTCATCCGTTGGAAATTTGCTTTCCTGAAGCTTAGTGTCCTTGTAACCCCTCTACTACACATCTTATTAAAGGATACATGAAAACTTATTATTTTGTGATCACTATTACCCAAGTGACTCCCAACACTTATGATATGCGGTCTGGCCTGTTGGTTAATATTAGGTCTAGCAGTGCCCCCCCTCTTGTTGGGTCCTGAACCAGTTGTGAAAGGTTATTGTCTCTCATAGTTGTCAAAAACCCATTACCTTTGCTGGAACTGCAGGTTTCGGTTCCCCAATGTATTTCAGGGTAGTTGAAGTCCCCATAATAATGACTTCTCCTTGAGTCGCAACTTCATCTATTTGCTTTTTGAGGATATTCTCTGTTGCTTCCATTATTTTTGGAGACATAATAAACCCCTATCAGTAATTTATTATTTTTTCCCCCTCCCCTTATTTCTACCCACAGGGACTCTACATTTTCATTAGATTCACATATATTATCACGCAGGATGGGTTTTAAGGATGATTTTACATATAAACATACGCCTCCCCCTCGCTTATTTGTACGGTCATTTCTGAACAGACTATAGCCCTGTAAATTAACTGCCCAGTCATGTCTCTCATCCAGCCATGTCTCAGATATCCCCACCATGTCATAATTATGTTCCAACAACATTAACTCCAATTCCTTTATTTTGTTGTTGAGGCTTCTGGCATTAGTATACATGCACTTTATGTATCTATCTGTACCTCTATTCTTTCTTAAATTATTAACTGTTCTAACCCCACCTCCCATGCCCCCCCACCCCCAATGTCATTATTTGTGCCCAGGTCTCTATCTTCACTGTCTTCCCCTCCTATAAATGGAATACCCTCCCCCTGTCTGGTGCCTGACCCAGACTTTTTCCAAAGTACGTTTTGGGTACCTGAACTTCCACTAGAACCCAAACCGCATTGAAAATAATGGATAACTGAACTGCTAAGAATAGAAAAAAATTATCTCGATCGCTGCCAATGGCTGAGTGGTCTTTCTTTATACATTCACGCAGGAAGAGACCTGTCACTCAAGGAGAGGGACTGGGAAAAATTTGCTGGAGATCTGCCTGTCCGACTAGTCTCCTATGTGGATATGTTCCCAGCATCTTGTAAAGTATTATTTGAAGTGGCGCAGCATTTCAGTGTTAAGGTCCTGTCACACTAAGACATATCGCTAGCAATATCGCTATAACTTGTGACGTTATAGCGATATTGCTAGCGATATCGCTATGTCTGATACTTACCTACGACCCGCTCCCCCGCTGGTTATCGCTGATCGTGCGAGAATGTCCTGGACGCGTGGAGCCAGGCGGGAGGACGCAGGATCGCCTAGTGTGACAGGTAAGTAGCGACCCCCGTCCCCAGCGATGTCGCTAGTGAGATCTGCCTGTTTGGCAGCTCACTAGCGACCACTTAGCGATGTACCAGCGATCCTGATCGCATCATATCGCTGGTCGGGATCGCTGGTACATCGCTAAGTGTGACAGTACCTTTAAACATAACTAGCTGAAATCATGCAGCCAGTGTCTGATACATGCTGCTCTTGGATCGAGCAGCATGTATGAGCAGTGAGGTTCCCTTTAACATATTAACAATTATTACTACTCGAGCCTAGAATAAACCACTTTATTACAGATACAAAAATTTGTAATCTAGAAACTGTATCCCAAAAATCCTGCATGGAGATGAGTTAATCGAGTGAATCGGATCGATCGGATCATCTCTACAGTAGAGACCACTTTGAAAATGAACCATTTTGTCTTATATATTTTACTGATGACCATTAAAATTACCATAATAAAAGTGTACAGTTTCTGGCTTACTTCTGTATTACTATTTGTTAAGGAAAGCTTTTAAAATAAAAATTATGCTAAATAATAGCAGATGTGCATTAATGAATTAATTGTGACTGTAAAACCGCAAATTAATTAGCGAATATTTTCATGTTGCACGTGCTCATCATTAAATAGCACCAGCATTTTACTTGAAAATGGCTATGTTTACAAATGGGAGTGAGGAGCATGATTCTCATGGAAGATCAGCATATATATCGTGCTTTATTTCAGCTGCTCATGATTAAAAGAACATTACCTGTGCCTCGAGAACCACTGAATGAGCTATGCTAAATTGGTTGTTTTCAGTTATGTGATTAATTGTGCTTCTAAACCATATTTTAGTGTGCTTTGTTTTTCTGTCCCCAGTCATCTCATATTATTAAAGAGAAATTCTGCATATCTCTCCTGGAGTCCAATTAAGGATTTGCATCATGACTAGATTTTTCACTTTAATTACTGTATATAAAGTAGGTTTTGACTTATCTCCTTATTTATCAAACTATGCAGAAGGAACAAAATTCATCAAATAAACAGATATGTGTGGTTATAATTGCAGCTTGCATCGGGTGCGTAGTAAGAAAATATGAGGGTCCAAAATTCATTATGTAGAGCATAATAAACATGTGAATAATTAAACTGTTTGTAAATCATTGGTGTGGCTGGAGTAAGACTAGAAAAGATATCTCTGGTTTTGATCACAGAATGTAGTTTTGCTTGATATTTATTGTAAATGTGAGGCAGAGAGTATGGAAAGTGAGCCAAGTCTGGAGAAACCTAGAAAATAAGACTAAATTAGCCCTTTGTTACGAAAATATGCTAAATCCAGGGGATTTGTAAAATTATTTAATTGTGCTTGCTCATGGTTTGTCCAGAAATACCTTCTACTCAGACATTTGTCTCGGGAACTAGTGCATTGTGGGAGAGACTCATCCCTTTTCTTTGAATCACAACATTTTATTACTTCGCCCACAAGCCTTGAGCGGTTGCTGATTTTATTACATTGATGCACGGAGCATTTACAAAGTCTCAAGAGCCTTGTTACATTTTCTGTGATGTATTTTTTGTAAAATAAACAATACGTGTTACACCAGCTATGCATATTTTTTTTTTTAAATATTAGCGTACTTTATATGAGTCATCCAAAATAAGGAAAATATGAATAATTTAACATCTAGAATCTTAGCTTCAGCAGCTTACAGACACTTAGTGCCCTATGATGTGTGTATTATGTTATCGCAATATATGAAGCAACACACTTTGTTTTTAATAACTTGGGAAACCATCAAAATAAATTACGGTCTACGGCAACTTTACTTTGCATTTTTTTTCTTTCGCTAATCAAAAAAAGTGGTTGCAACATTTTTAAGAAACTAGGAAGAGATATTACCCTACACCGCACTGTGATTTACAAGAATTCTTGGTGTTAAATCTTCTGGGCCTCCCTGCTGTGCCCACAACTGGTTTCATTTAGAATACATGTAAATATTTTTGTAAAAAAATCGTAGACCAAGAATGTTTCAATTGAATTATTTCGACGGCCTGTGGAACCCGAATGTTACATGCCAAGGTCTTTTTGTGTCCAAATTTGAAGATGTTTTGTTTTCTATTTACAAAGATGCAATTATGAGTAATGTTCATTTTACTTTAAGTTAATGAACATTCCACATACATGAATTAATTAATAAAGTAATGTCATGCTAAATTTCCAAGTAAATGGAAATAATCTGTGGAATAAGGAGTCTTCTGATTGTAATCTTACACAATTCCTTTAATTTTTTTAAAGCACCTACAAGAAATCTAATATATAATTCCACATAATTTCACAGATTTATAAAGTGATAAATCTGCTTGGATATTGACTGGCATCTTGCTTACCCTTACTGTAAGCAAAAAAAACCCCTCAGCACCAAAATGATTATGGAGAATGAAGACCTTGGTGCAATCGGTGAATATTTTAGTTTGAACCAGCAAGAAAAGGTCCAACCTTTCACAATGGTCTTTTTCAAGCAGATTTGTATTGTAGAAAAAAACGGGTACAAGGTAGATGTGGCTGGGTGCCAGCCGTGGCCTAGCCTTGCTATACAATTCAGAGGTCTAGCAAAAGTAAGTGGCCCCTGCTCTTGTACGATGCATATTATGGGCTTTAATAGGCATTAGTTTTCTTACTTGTAATACCAATTAGAGTTGAGCGACTTTGGTCGGATCGGGTTTCATGAAACCAAATTTGTTTCAGATGGAAGTGGTCCGACTAGGGCAAAAAAAGTCGGAGTTTCGTCTGAAACCCGACCCCAATGCAAGTCAATGGGGAATAAAAGTCGGCATTGAGTGGATGAATGTCATCCGCTCAATGCCGACTTTTATTCCCCATTGACTTGCATTGGGGTCGGTTTTCGGACAAAACTCCGACTTTTTTTTGCCCTAGTCCGACCAGTTTCATCTGAAACAAATTTTGTTTCATGAAACCTGATCTGACCAAAGTCGCTCAACTCTAATACCAATGTATTGAGACAGAGCAAAAACTCATCTGTTGTAATATGGATGTTCCTGGTTTACCGGACAACCTAAGGCCTCATTGAGACTTCAATGTTTGTTTGCATATGCAAAAAAATGGTAAAAGTGTCATCGATATTTTGGATTCAAGTGTCAACAGTGTTGGGTAAGTCTATCAGTTTTATCATTTCATGAGTGTTTTTCATGTAAGGAAAAATACATGAATTGCGGAGCTTTTATACATTGCAATGTTAATTAAGCACAAAACAGATTGTACAGTGATGCCATCCATGTGCTGCCTGTGATTTCCAAGAACCGCTAGACTTGTATTGGAACTTTTTATTGGTGATGTCTAGTGATGAGCGAGTATACTCGTTGCATGCTCGGGTGTCCTCCGAGTATTTTGGTTTGCTCGTAGATTTAGTTTTCGTCATCTAATCTGCAAGATTTGTGACTTGTAGACAGGCCGAATACATGTGTAAATTTCCTAACAAACAGGCATTCCACACATGTGTTCAAGCTGTCTAACAGTCGCAAATCATGCAGATGAGACGATAAAATCTAAATCTACGAGCAAGCCAAAATACTCGGAGGACATCCGAGCATGCTCAGGAAAACCCGAGCAACAAGTATACTCGCTCATCACTAGTGATGTCCATAAAAAACAAACACATCTCTGTGATTTTTGTATGTGCCCACGGTCTGCAGAAAAATCGGATACATGAACAGCCCCATAGACTACAACGAGCATGCCTTCTATCCATGAAAATCACAGAAAGAACACGTACGGGAGACACAGATGACCATATTTTATGCTTAGAAAATAAATCTAGGATAAACATAGATGGAATTAGGGAGAGAGTTTTTTCTTTTCCAGAAGAATATTATTTTGAATAATTTTGCCCTGGGGGGCATTGTCCCAAAGACTCCATATAATTTTAGTTTTTGCAAGTAAAATAAATTTTTTTCATTGGGAAGAACACAAAAAAAGAAATCAGAAGAATAGTAAAAAGAAACTTAACTGAAGTAAATAACTTTTAATAGAGGATAAAATGCTCTGAAATTCATATCAATGCAGAATAGGGTTTTCTATTGAGGGTCTTGGCCACAACATGACAAGTCAGAACAGGTTAAAAGGGACCTAAAGAGAAAAGTACTCAGTAACCAATGAACTGATTCTGGCTTAATCAGGGAGCTGACACGAGAATTAAAAGTTAAAAATGAAAATTATACATGTATCTCTTCTAAAATCACCATCAATCATGAGTCCCAGTAATCGAATAATTGTTTTTATGTTTCTCATTTCTTCACAAAGGCTGAATATTAGCTCTATACTGTATTTATCGCTTCATGTTTTACATAAATCATAGCAAACAGCATCTTCAGCTGACATTTCTCCTGCATCATTTATCAAACATTTTCAAGGTATATCAAGTACTTTGAGGGAAATCCAATCCAACCAACCAACTGGGGGTCTACGAGTGAAGTTCACACAGTAGTGCCATGCAGCGCATGTGAAAAATGAACTCAGCTTCTCCAGTTTTTTTCAAAATGAAAGACATTTTACCAGCTTTGAGCTTCCTTTAGCATATTAATGTTTACTGGTGGTTTCTAATGTAATTAGTTAATACAAATGACATAAGTTCTCTCAGCAGGGGAGTTTACAAAGCCTTGTATTTATTAGATCTAAAACTGCTCTATTTCTCATGTATCGACTAATAGAAGTAGTTTACAAAACTACTTCCAATATAGACTTGACCATTTTACTGTAGCTGACGTCTTTGTATGTTGTTGTTGTTGGCCGAGTAAGATAAGTGGTGAAAAATCTTTGTCTACTGTCTTGTGTTGCTTGCAGATCTCATAAAAATAACTGATGTAAAATATGAAAAATACTTGGAAAGTTGTTAAAAATAAATAATAAGTGATATTCCTCCTTGTGAAGATGTATTACTATACAACAATGCATTATTGAACAGTTACAGTATTAGCCAGTAAAGTAACTGACAACAATAGTCATGACTTGATGAACATGGTATGCTTTATATTTTATGACGTTCCAGAAAAGCTATGTTGAACATCCGCCTTTGAAGAATACAGCTAACTTGCATTGAACACCTATCTATGGCCCATATGATTAACAGTGATCCAGGCAAACTGCACTGCTGCATTAAATGTATTTAACCTTTTATTTGCAATCAATGTATGAAAATTGTAATTGTGTATGATGCAAGCACTGTACTATTAATTGAGATTTATTCTGTGAGTAATGTCACAGATCATGAGTGCAGTTGCTACAGCTCTACTCCATTGTATGGGGAGCAAGATAATAAGTATTTATTTCATAAAATGATATTTATGTACACCTATGGTTGAAAGACCTTGAGCCACATTTAAGAACTGCAAGGACTCGAGTCATTAGAGGCTGCCAAGATAATAGGTGCAATGTTTGTCATAGGGCTCATGCACATAGCTGTATTGTTGGTCTGAGTGTGAGATCTAACAAAACACCTGACCGCACACAAACCAATGTTATTTTATGACCGATTTTTTCCTTGGACTGCATCAGTCCGAGAAACAATTGCAGCATGCCTGAGTTTGATCCAATCTTCAGTTAACACTCAGCCATTCAAGTCAATGAGTCTTAGATCAGAGAATATACACTCTTGTGACCAGATCCTTATGTCTAGGCAACGTTCACACATTCAGTATTTGGTCAGTATTTTCTCTCAGTATTTGTAAGGCAGAACCAGGAGTGGGTGATAAATACAGAAGTGGTGACATGTTTCTATTATGCTTTTTATCTGATTGTTCCACTCCTGGTTATTGTACTGATGTACAATACTGACCAAATACTGACTGTGTGATTGTGGCCTTATAAAGACTTATTCAGCTAGTAAGTATTTGACAGAGTGCAACTCAACTAAAACTCACCTATGGTGCATGCCTCGGTGCTGGATTGAGAGTGGACAGAAATTGTCAAAGAACTTGTTGCCTTATAACGCTAAGTGATGCTGACGCCTGCAGTATCAAGCTCTTCTGTTACCTAAAATAGCAGAGATAAATATTATAGGACTAAGGGCCCCGTTACACGCTTCAATGTCCCAGAGATCCCACCAACGATCAGACGTGGATGGGATTGCTGGCACATAGCTAGCTGATCGCTAGTGAGCTGTCACATAGGCAGACTCACCAGCGATCAGGACCAGCAAGCATGCTGGTATCCAGGTAAACAGCGGTTATCTAAGCGCTGCGCGGCTCTTAGTTACCTGCTGTTTACCCTGGATATCTGATCAGGACCAGTGAGCACGCTGGTATCCAGGGTAAACAGCGGGTATCTAAGCACTACACAGCTCTTAGTTATCCGCTGTTTACCCTGGATACCAGCTCCCAGCATCTGCTGTATGGCGCTGAGAGCTCGCTGATCGTTGGTCTCTCGCTGTCACACGCTGCGATGTGTGCTGCCCAGTGGGAGACCAACGATAGATTTATGGCCAAGACCATTAGGCAACAATTAACGATCAGCCAACTGATCGCTGCTACGTGTCACACGCAACAATGTCGTTTTGACATCGCTGCAACGTCAACAAAATGGTGACGTTGCAACGATATCGTTCACAATATCGTTGCATGTAACGGGGCCTTAACATTGTCCTTAGACTATGATGAAGATGGTAATGTGCATGGTGATTTTTGCTGTTGATTGCCTGATTGAGTCTCTCTCTGCACTGTACTTGGAAAAAACACTGAGGACTGTTGTGAATGACAGAGAAACTGTGGACTGTTCCAAGTGTGATAGCCTGCAAGGTACGCTATGTTACTTACTTTACCGGTTGAGACTTTGCCCTTTTTCGCTTTTTTGTTTCTGTTTTTCACTCCCCTTCTTCCTAGAGCCATAACTATTATATTTTTATGTCAATATGGCCATGTTAGGGCTTTTTTTTGTGGGACAAGTTGTACTTTTGAACGTCACCATTGGTTTTACCATATCGTGTACTCAAAAATGGGAAAAAAAATCCAATTGTGGTGAAAATGCAAAAAAGTGCAATTCCATGATGTTTTTTTAGATTTTTTTTACCATGTTAACCAAATGCGAAAACTCACCTGGCATTATGATTCTCCAGGTGATTACGAGTTCATAGATACCAAACATGTCTTGGTTCTTTTTTATTTAAATGGTGAAAAAAAATCCAAAGTTTGTTAAAAAAAATTGTTTCATTTTCCGAGACCCATAGAGTCTCCAGTTTTTCTGATCTCAGGTTGGGTGAGGTCTTATTTTTGCATGCCCAGCTGACGTTTTTTATGCCATTTTAGTGCAGATTCGATCTTTTAATGCAATGTCACGGTGACAAAAAACGTAATTCTGTCGTTTTGACTTTTTTTCTCGCTACACCATTTAGCAATCAGGTTAATCCTTTTTTTTTTATAGATCTGTCAATTCTGAATGCGGCAATACCAAATATGTGTATGTTTGATTTTTTTATTGTTTTATTTTGAGTGGGGCGAAAGGTGGATGATTTAAACTTTATTTTTTTAATTTTTAAATATTTTTAGAAACCTTTTTTTTACCTTTGACATGCTTCAATAGTCTCTATAACCCGATCAGCTCTGCTACATACAGGCGATAATTAGATCACTTGCATGTAGCAGAATAACTCACTTGCTATGTGCGCCGACCACAGGGCGGTGCTCACAGCAAGCTGGCAGTGACAACCATAGAGGTCTCCATGAGACCTCTTGTTGTTATGCCAACCCACCGGTGACCCACAATCACGTGACGGGGTCACCAGTGGGCAGATTTCCGACCTGATGGACGGAAGCGCGCATTAAATGCCGCTGTCAGAGTTTGACAGCAGCATTTAATGGGTTAATAGCTGTGGTTGGATCACGAGTCAACCCGCGGCTGTTATGGGCGCTTGTCCACTGTTCAAAACAGCTGATATGTGCCGGGAAAGATGTGGGCTCACACTGATCAGAGGATGATCAGAGTGAGATCTGACTTTTTTGGAGGTGAAAAGAAAAAAAAAATTTCTTCACCATCTCCATTATGTAAGTCGGTAAAAATCAGACCACACTGGGATATCTTCTGAATGTGCTTCCATTTTTTTCACAGCCCTATAGACATGAATTTGCAAGTGCCATCCAATTCTCAGATTCAAATCTTGCAGGCTGAGATTATTTTCCTCGGACCACACAGTTCGAGGAAATAATCGAACATTTGCATGGCCCCATAGAATAATAGGGTTATAAATGGTAACTGTAAAAACCACAGATAGCATTCTTCTGAATAAATTGGTCATTTGTACGTGCTCGAAGTATACTTCTTTGCTTGTTCTCCTTGTGATTGTGTAAGTTTCTGCTGGTGTACTCTGGTTTCCTCACCCCCCAAAAAAATACAGATAGGGAATTTAGATTGTGGGCCCCAATGAAGACAGTGATTCTTATGTTTTTTAATGTGCTGTGGGATTAATGGTGATATTTAAGTGAGTAAAATGAATGAATATTAAACCCATACATAGTGGAATATAGCAACCTGTTGGAGATGCTTCTTTCTGGG
The DNA here is from genome assembly GCF_039654945.1 of Dendrobates tinctorius. Taxonomy (NCBI): domain Eukaryota; kingdom Metazoa; phylum Chordata; class Amphibia; order Anura; family Dendrobatidae; genus Dendrobates; species Dendrobates tinctorius. The sequence continues at coordinate 561,652 of NW_027361737.1, read as the reverse complement.
ATATGAAACTACCTAGCTTTTCTTGTACTGTACTTTTGTCATTTTTTTTAAAAGCCCAAGGACATTTTTTTTATAAATCCCTTAAAAATGGGCACATTTTAATTTTTTAACACCTGTTTTAATAGTCCAATTTAGCAACTGTATAACCCACAATCATACTGCATGCTGTTGTTGTATGATCATTTAGAGCTTAGGCAATCTACCACAAAGATGCAACTGTCAGATGATACTGTGGTGGACAAATCCTGGGAACCTTATGAGTCCTGGACAGACAATGACATTGCAAGAAAAGGGGTTGTTTTTGATGATACTCAGATGATATGTTTAAAACATGTTATGGGGCATAATCATCCCTGAAGCTTATAATGCTGCACATGCTCTTGATGGAGGAGGCTCAACAGTGCTTGAAAGGTCTGATTGCGGTGGTGGTGAGTCAGCATTTGCAACCTGATGATTCTTTGGCAGTTTGCAAACTCTGGAAAAGAGAAATAAGGTGTGGCTATTGTGACTCATAAAGATTAGAAACTACAGTTCCCCATCAGCATGTGATGTGACATCAAATACTCATTTGGGAAAATCAATGTGGCCAGCAATCAGATCAAGCCTCAATTCGTCCTCCTGTCCATTCATGTCACACTTGTCTTTCTGTCAGCAAGGTCACACCCTAAAGTAGTATCTGGTTGGTGTCATCGTCAATATCAATCATCATCCACCATTCCTGTTTGTCTTACTGTGTGTATGCTTTCACTTCATTCTCAATAAGTTCAGCAAATTTCCATTCCTGATTGTGTGTGGAGAAAACAAGCATATGCTCTCCATCATCAGATGGTTTATTACTAGTGATGAGCGAGCAGGCTCGGTAATGCTTGTTACTCATCCGAGTGTCGCTGCACTTGCGGTACTCGGTGAGCGCATTTCTGGGATTATTAGGTGGAAGATTGGGTCTCCGCCCTGCAAGTTTGGCACTCTTTAGAGCGCCAATCAACATGCAGGGATTGTCTGCCACACATTGTAATGCCACAGCCATCTTTGTTGTTGTGGTATTACAGTAATTGGCTGGCCGCACAACGTCATCAGGTCACAGTCACATCCGGAATCAGACAGTGTAGGGAATGCTGCTGCTGAGATAGGGTCAGATTTGGGGGTTTATAAGTTAGTGTGGGTATTAGTGTTGAGCATTCCGATACTGCAAATATCGGGTATAGGCCGATATTTGCTGTATCGGAATTCCGATACCGAGTACCGATATTTTTTCCATATCGGATACCGGAATCGGAAGTTCCCATAATGCAATGAGCCACTGTTGTGGCTGTGATTGGCTGCTGAAATGATGTCATCATGATGCGCGGTCTGTGCGCATCATGATGCGCGGTCAGTGCGGGCCTGCCGGGGGTCTTTGCTGGCTACTGAGGGTCTGTACGGGCCTGCTGGGGGTCTGTGCCGACTGCCGGGGGTCTGTACGGGCCTGCCGGGGGTCTGTGCCGGCTGCCGGCGGTCTGTACGGGCCTGCCGGGGGTCTGTGTCGGCTGCTGGCGGTCTGTACGGGCCTGCCGGGGAGTCTGTGCCGGCTGCCGGCGGTCTGTACGGGCCTGCTGGGGGTCTGTGTGTGTGCAGGCATCATCCGATGGGACTACAAGTCCCATCGGGCGATGCCTGCTACAATGACAGTGATTGACACATTAGCCAATGATGGGACAGCAGTAGTCCCATCATCCGGCTAATGTGTTGAATGTAAAAAAAACAAAAAACATACATACTACATACTACATGCATACTACATACATACAACATACATACTACATACTACATACATACTTCATATATACTACATTCATACAACATACATACATACTACATACATACTACATATATACTACATTCATACAACATACATACATACTACATATATACTACATTCAAACAGCATACATACATACTACATACATACTACATATATACTACATTCATATAACATACATACATACTACATATATACTACATTCATACAGCACACATACTACATACAGTTGTGGCCAAAGGTATTGACACCCCTGCAATTCAGTCAGATAATACTCAGTTTCTTCCTGAAAATGATTGCAAACACAAATTCTTTGGTATTATTATCTTCATTTAATTTGTCTTAAATGAAAAAACACAAAAGAGAATGAAGCAAAAAGCAAAACATTGATCATTTCACACAAAACGCCAAAAATGGGCCAGACAAAAGTATTGGCACCCTCAGCCTAATACTTGGTTGCACAACCTTTAGCCAAAATAACTGCGACCAACCGATTCCTGTAACCATCAATGAGTTTCTTACAATGCTCTGCTAGAATTTTAGACCATTCTTCTTTGGCAAACTGCTCCAGGTCCCTGATATTTGAAGGGTGCCTTCTCCAAACTGCCATTTTTAGATCTCTCCACAGGTGTTCTATAGGATTCAGGTCTGGACTCATTTCTGGCCACCTTAGAAGTCTCCAGTGCTTTCTCTCAAACCATTTTCTAGTGCTTTTTGATGTGTATTTTGGGTCATTGTCCTGCTGAAAGACCCATGACCTCTGAGGGAGACCCAGCTTTCTCACACTGGGCCCTACATTGTGCTGCAAAATTTGTTGGTAGTCTTCTGACTTCATAATGTCATGCACACGGTCAAGCAGTCCAGTACCAGAGGCAGCAAAGCAACCCCAAAACATCAGGGAACCTCCACCATGTTTGACTGTAGGGACCGTGTTCTTTTCTTTGAATGCCTCTTTTTTTCTCCTGTAAACTCTATGTTGATGCCTTTGCCCAAAAAGCTCTACTTTTGTCTCATCTGACCAGAGAACATTCTTCCAAAACGTTTTAGGCTTTTTCAACGTAAGTTTTGGCAAACTCCAGACTGGCTTTTTTATGTCTCGGGGTAAGAAGTGGGGTCTTCCTGGGTCTCCTACTATACAGTCCCTTTTCATTTAGACACCGATGGATAGTACGGGTTGACACTGTTGTACCCTCGGACTGCAGGGCAGCTTGAACTTGTTTGGCTGTTAGTCGAGGTTCTTTATCCAACATCCACACAATCTTGCATTGAAATCTCTTGTCAATTTTTCTTTTCCGTCCACATCTAGGGAGGTTAGCCACAGTGCCATGGGCTTTAAACTTCTTGATGACACTGCGCACGGTAGACACAGGAACATTCAGGTCTTTGGAGATGGACTTCTAGCCTTGAGATTGCTCATGCTTCCTCACAATTTGGTTTCTCAAGTGCTCAGACAGTTCTTTGGTCCTTCTTTATTTTCTCCATGCTCAATGTGGTACACACAAGGACACAGGACAGAGGTTGAGTCAACTTTAATCCATGTCAACTGGCTGCAAGTGTGATTACGTTATTGCCAAGACCTGTTAGGTGCCACAGGTAAGTTACAGGTGCTGTTAATTACCCAAATTAGGCTAGTTTCACACTAGCGTTTATGAGCGCAGCGACGGCCTGCGCACGGCCGCCGCTAAGCCCCGCCCCTGCCGCGCCCCCGCCGGTAGCTCCGCCCACCGGCACATGACGCTGCATGCGCCCTGCGTCCCCTATCTTTATCACTGGGGGCGCAGGCCGTGCGCAGTATGCGTTTGGCGGCGCATGCATCCTTTTGACGGTGCACCGACCTGCGCCAAACGCAACCTGCTGCAGTTTGGTTGCGTCGGCGCACCATCAAAAAGGCGCATGCGCCGCCAAACGCATACTGCGCACGGCCTGCGCCCCCTGTGATAAAGATAGGGGACGCAGGGCGCATGCAGCGTCATGCGCCGGTGGGCGGAGCTACCGGCGGAGGCGCGGCAGAGGGCGGGGCTTAGCGGCGGCCGTGTGCAGGCCGTCGCTGCGCTCATAAATGCTAGTGTGAAACTAGCCTTAGAGAAGCATCACATGATTTTTCGAACAGTGCCAATACTTTTGTCCACCCTCTTTTTTATGTTTGGTGTGGAATTATATCCAATTTGGCTTTAGGACAATTCTTTTTGTGTTTTTTTCATTTAAGACAAATTAATGAAGATAATAATAACAAAGAATTTGTGTTTGCAATCATTTTCAGGAAGAAACTGAGTATTATCTGACAGAATTGCAGGGGTGTCAATACTTTTGGCCACAACTGTACATACTACATATATACTACATTCACACAACATACATACATACTACATATATACTACATTCATGCAGCATACATGCATACTACATACATACTACATATATACTACATTCATACAACATGCATACATACTACATACATACTACATATATACTACATTTATACAACATACATACATATTACATACATACTACATATATACTACATTCATACAGCATGAATACATACTACATACATACGACATATATACAACATTCATACAACATACATACATACTACATACATACTACATACAGTGGGGAAAAAAAGTATTTAGTCAGTCAGCAATAGTGCAAGTTCCACCACTTAAAAAGATGAGAGGCGTCTGTAATTTACATCATAGGTAGACCTCAACTATGGGAGACAAACTGAGAAAAAAAAATCCAGAAAATCACATTGTCTGTTTTTTTTTTCATTTTATTTGCATATTATGGTGGAAAATAAGTATTTGGCCAGAAACAAAATTTCATCTCAATACTTTGTGATATATCCTTTGTTGGCAATGACAGAGGTCAAACGTTTTCTGTAAGTCTTCACAAGGTTGCCACACACTGTTGTTGGTATGTTGGCCCATTCCTCCATGCAGATCTCCTCTAGAGCAGTGATGTTTTTGGCTTTTCGCTTGGCAACACGGACTTTCAACTCCCTCCAAAGGTTTTCTATAGGGTTGAGATCTGGAGACTGGCTAGGCCACTCCAGGACCTTGAAATGCTTCTTACGAAGCCACTCCTTCGTTGCCCTGGCGGTGTGCTTTGGATCATTGTCATGTTGAAAGACCCAGCCACGTTTCATCTTCAATACCCTTGCTGATGGAAGGAGGTTTGCACTCAAAATCTCACGATACATGGCCCCATTCATTCTTTCATGTACCTGGATCAGTCGTCCTGGCCCCTTTGCAGAGAAACAGCCCCAAAGCATGATGTTTCCACCACCATGCTTTACAGTAGGTATGGTGTTTGATGGATGCAACTCAGTATTCTTTTTCCTCCAAACACGACAAGTTGTGTTTCTACCAAACAGTTCCAGTTTGGTTTCATCAGACCATAGGACATTCTCCCAAAACTCCTCTGGATCATCCAAATGCTCTCTAGCAAACTTCAGACGGGCCTGGACATGTACAGGCTTAAGCAGTGGGACACGTCTGGCACTGCAGGATCTGAGTCCATGGTGGCGTAGTGTGTTACTTATGGTAGGCCTTGTTACATTGGTCCCAGCTCTCTGCAGTTCATTCACTAGGTCCCCCCGCGTGGTTCTGGGATTTTTGCTCACCGTTCTTGTGATCATTCTGACCCCACGGGGTGGGATTTTGCGTGGAGCACCAGATCGAGGGAGATTATCAGTGGTCTTGTATGTCTTCCATTTTCTAATTATTGCTCCCACAGTTGATTTCTTCACTCCAAGCTGGTTGGCTATTGCAGATTCAGTCTTCCCAGCCTGGTGCAGGGCTAAAATTTTGTTTCTGGTGTCCTTTGAAAGCTCTTTGGTCTTCACCATAGTGGAGTTTGGAGTCAGACTGTTTGAGGGTGTGCACAGGTGTCTTTTTATACTGATAACAAGTTTAAACAGGTGCCATTACTACAGGTAATGAGTGGAGGAAAGAGGAGACTCTTAAAGAAGAAGTTACAGGTCTGTGAGAGCCAGAAATCTTGATTGCTTGTTTCTGACCAAATACTTATTTTCCACCATAATATGCAAATAAAATGAAAAAAAAAACAGACAATGTGATTTTCTGGATTTTTTTTTCTCAGTTTGTCTCCCATAGTTGAGGTCTACCTATGATGTAAATTACAGACGCCTCTCATCTTTTTAAGTGGTGGAACTTGCACTATTGCTGACTGACTAAATACTTTTTTTCCCCACTGTATATACAACATTCATATAACATACATACATACTACATACATACTACATTCATACAGCATACATACATACTACATACATACATACAACATACATAAAACATGCTACAGATATACTACATACATACTACATACTACATACAATACATTCATACAATACATACATATAGACATACAGTACATATAACATAGAGTACATACTCACCATCACTTGTCACTTTGATCCCCGAAGCCAGTGTCATCTACGAAAAATATGAAAAGCACAAACCACCAAATACTCCCTGTTCCACAGAAATCCACGAATGAGTGTCCCACGACGATCTCCCGTGGAGAACAGCAGCATCAGCTGATGCAACCGTTCTCTAGGGGCTCCAGGAATCCAATGACGGGAGGTAGGTATCCTTCCGCACTGTATTCCTCCGCCACTGTAAAAAAATAGTCCCTAGTCTCACTTTATGGCAAAAGTTGCGTGGGAACTTTCTCACACAGCAATGCCAAAAGTGAGACTAGCGACTATTTTTTTTACAGTGGCGGAGGAATACAGTGCGGAAGGAAACCTACCTCCCTTCATTGGATTCCTGGAGCCCCTAGAGATCGGTCGCATCAGCTGATGCTGCTGTTCTCCACGGGAGATCATCGTGGGACACTCACTCGTGGATTTCTGCGGAACAGGGAGTATTTGGTGGTTTGTTTTTTTCATATTTTTCATAGATGACACTGGCTTCGGGGATCAAAGTGACAAGTAATGGTGAGTATGTACTCTATGTTATATGTACTGTATGTCTATATGTATGTATTGTATGAATGTATTGTATGTAGTATGTAGTATGTATGTAGTATATCTGTAGCATGTTTTATGTATGTTGTATGTATGTATGTAGTATGTATGTATGCTGTATGAATGTAGTATGTATGTAGTATGTTTGTTGTATGAATGTAGTATATTTGTAGTATGTATTTAGTATGTATGTAGTAATATATTAAGTATGTATGTAGTATGTAGTATGTATGAATGTTGTATGAATGTTGTATATATGTAGTATGTATCTAGTATGTATGTAGTATGTATGTTGTATGAATGTTGTATATATGTTGTATGTATGTATGCTGTATGAATGTAGTATGTATGTAGTATGTATGTATGTTGTATGAATGTTGTATATATGTAGTATGTATGTAGTATGTGTGTATGCTGTATGAATGTAGTATATATGTAGTATGTATGTAGTATGTATGTATGTTGTATGAATGTTGTATGTATGTAGTATGTAGTATGTATGTATGTATGCTGTATGAATGTAGTATGTATGTAGTATGTATGTAGTGTGTATGTATGTTATATGAATGTAGCATATATGAAGTATGTATGTATGTTGTATGAATGTTGTATTTATGTAGTATGTATGTTTTTTTATTTTTTTTACATTCAACACATTAGCAGGATGATGGGACTACTACTGTCCCATCATTGGCTAATGTGTCAATCACTGTCAATGTAGCAGGCATCGCCCGATGGGACATGTAGTCCCATCGGGCGATGCCTGCACACACACACAGACCCCCGGCAGCCAACACAGACCCCCAGCAGGCCCGTACAGACCGCCGGCAGCTGGCACAGACCCCCCGGCAGCCGGCACAGACCCCCGGCAGGCCCGTACAGACCCCCGGCAGCCGGAACAGATCCCCCGGCAGCCGGCACAGACCCCCGGCAGGCCCATACAGACCACCGGCAGCCGGCACAGACTCCCGATAGGCCCGTACAGACCCCCGAGAGGCCCGCACAGAGCCGCCCGCACACACAGACACGCACAGTGTTCGCTCACGCACCGCCCACACTCTTCCCCCCTCCCGAACTGGATGTACAAGGAAACAAAGGTTTTTTTTTAAATCCGATGTTTCTGTCCCATTGACTTGAATGGGACTTCCGGTATCGGAATCAGCGATACCCGATACTTTTTGTGTATCGGGCCGATCCAATTCGATCCGATATTTATGGATATCGGATGGTATCGCTTAACACTAGTGGGTATACCATCATAGAATACACAAATCCAGCTAAACCAACAGTCCTTCTAGGGAATAATTGCAGGGTGTTTAGATTGCAGTGCTAGGTAGGCAGGGGAGTGTATGTGGCTATATACATATCAGTGCAAGGCATGCAGGTACTGTATGTGGGTATATAGATATCATTGCATACATCAAGAGGGTCCATTCCATTACTGTCTGCTGCTGTATATTACACATATTGAACGTATATACCTAGACCCAGGTATCAGTGGCTAGAAATAATTTTTTTTGCATCTTAATCCTGATTATTTTATTCCAAAGCAATTCAGAACCCTTTTTTTCTCCATTTGCTTGTTGACACTGCAGACTACAGCCAGATCCTTTTCATAGTACAGCATGAAAATCCAGCAATTTTAAATGGGTTTGCCCGGCCCAGGCATCACATCTGAGTGCACAGAAAAATCTGCCATTTTTTGTGGAACTGTAGATTTTTTTTGGAGTGTATTATACAATTTTTTTTACACCATTTTGCTGCCAAAAAATACTTAGCTACAGGGCAGATATTTTACACACGGATCGCATATCATTGCGCTCAAAATTTTGGCCATTTCTGGCCTCCATAGAACTTTTTCGTTGTTTCATAGCCTACTTATTGACAAAATTTTGCTGGCCAAAAAAAAAAATACAAGGCAGATATTTGTGGCATTTGAGAACTCCATTCAACTGTTTTGGCTGTCTGTTACCCTAGTTTTTGAAACTATTTTACTGTAAAAAAATAAAAATACAGGCCACATATTGAACAGTGTGGTATCACCGCCAGACATCTGTTCTACCTTTGGGCTACAAATTGTGGCATTTCAGGCCTAAATTCACCTTTTTTTGCTGTGTTTTTCCCTAGTTCTATAGACTATTTTGGGGTAAAAAATAAAAAAATACAGGCCACTTATTGAACAGTGTGGTATCTCCGTCAGATGTCTAATCTATCTGTGGGCTACAAATTCATGCATTTCAGGCCTGCATGCACCTTTTTTTGCTGTCTTACCCTAATTCTATAGACTTTTTTGGGGTAAAAAATAAAAATTACAGGCCACATATTGATCAGTGTGGTATCTTTGTCTGACTCCTCATCTACCTGTGGGCTACAAATTGTGGCATTTGAGACCTCCATTCAACTGTTTTGGCTGTCTGCTACCCTAGTTCTTGAAATTATTTTCCTGTGAAAAATAAAAATGCAGGCCACATATTGAACAGTGTGGTATCACCGTCAGATGTCTGTTCTATCTGTGGACTACAAATTGTGGCATTTCAGGCCTAAATTCACCTTTTTTTGCTGTATTTTACCCTAGTTCTATAGACTATTTTGGGGTAAAAAATAAAAAAATACAGGCCACTTATTGAACAGTGTGGTATCTCCGTCAGATGTCTAATCTATCTGTTGGCTACAAATTGATGCACTTCAGGCCTGCATGCACCTTTTTTTTGCTGTCTTACCCTAATTCTATAGACTATTTTGGGGTAAAAAATAAAAATTACAGGCCACTTACTGAACAGTGTGGTATCTCCATCAGATGCCTAACCTATCTGTGGGCTACAAATTGTGGCATTTGAGACCTCCATTCAACTGTTTTGGCTGTCTGTTACCCTAGTTCTTGAAATTATTTTCCTGTAAAAAATAAAAATACAGGCCACATATTGAACAGTGTGGTATCACCGTCAGACGTCTGTTCTATCTGTGGGTTACAAATTGTTGCATTTCAGGTCTACATTCACCTTTTTGTTGCTGTGCCTTACCCTAGTTCTATAGACTATTTTGGGGTAAAAAATAAAAAAATACAGGACACATATTGAACAGTGGGGTATCTCCGTCCAATGCATGATCTATCTGTGGGCTACAAATTGTTGCATTGCAGGCCTCATTTCCACTGTATTTGCTATGTCTTACCATAGTTATTGACACCAGTTTGATAACAAAAAAATAAATTTTACCTACATTCCAAATATTTTAAAGTGTGGTTTTCCCGCACACGGATCACATACAAGTTCGCTCCCAATTCAGCCATTTGTAATGAATGAGGAAAATATTGTAGTCCATTTAAAATGGGCAAGGCGTGTGGCAAGGTCGAGGAAGTGGACGTGATGGTGATGGTGTATGCAGATGCCAAGGAAGAGGCTGTTGGCAAGCTGAAATTTTGCCAAAACAAACACCCACATCTTCAAGAACGACCTTCCTGTCTGAATTCATAGGGGACCACAGAACAGCACTATTGAAGCCAGAGCAGTGTCAAGAGGGTTTTGGTTAGATAGCGGATAATGTTTCCACTCACTTTACCATTACCACCAGCACCCTGTCTTCCACATGGTCAAGTCTGAGTAGCCGTGAGTCTGGACCGCATATTCCTCATCCTGATCCTCCTTCCTCCCGCCATACCGGAGACAACTGATCCCACACTTGGACACTCCAAAGAGCTATTCACTTTTCCATCTATAGATTTTGGCCTCTCTCCCGGTCCACTTAAAGTGGGGCAAGATGAGATTGCATGTAGCGATGCCCAAATATTTGAGCAGCCACGTTCACACGAAGGCAACAGTGGGAACGTGTCACAACAGGTGGAAGTGGAAGATGATGAGACACAATTGCCAAAATGTCAGGAGGAGGACCTTGGTGCAGAAATGAAAGCCGAGGTGGTGGTTGATATAGTAACTGACCCAACCTGGCTGGAGGACATGTAGAGCGAGGACAGCAGCACACAGAGGGAGGCGTAGCACTCCAACAGGGAGGAAGAAGCAGTGTGGTATCTGCAGATAGAAGGTGGGCAACCGTTCCTCGTAACATCAGCACGACGGAAGTTGGCAGTACAACTGTTAGGTCTTCCCGAGTCTGGTTGTTTTTTAAAGACTCTGCCGATAACCCCAAACAGGCCATTTTCACCACCTGCCATGCAAGCATCAGCAGGGGCAGCAAAACTACCAGCCTGACCACCACTAGCATGATCAGGCACATGACAGCAAAGCACCTGACTTTGTGGGCCGAACACCAGGCTCCAGGGACAGTATCTATGGGTGAAAGCACAGCTTCTTCCGCTATTGTACGTGCAAGCCAATCCCATGTCCACATTGCATGTGAAGATGCCTCCTGCCCTGCTCCTGTCATTTCCCACACTCAACTACCACCATCCTCAAGCACATTCACGTCCTTGTCCCAGCACAGCCTTTAGTTATCCATACCCAGTCACTGGAACGCAAGCGTAAATACGCAGTCAACTCCCCACAGGCCACAGTACTAAATTCACACATTTATCATCTGTTTATGCTCAAAATGTTGCTTTTTAGGCTCATGGATATGGAAGCTTTCCGTAAACTGATGGCGGTGGCCATCCCTAGGTACTCGGTCCCCAGCTGCCCCTATTTCTCCCGGTGTGCCGTTCCAGCATTACACAAGCATGTGTCCCACAACATTATCCATACACTGAACAATGCTGTTATTGGGAAAATTCAAATAACCACGGACATGTGGACAAGTACTTGTGGGCAGGGATGCTACATCTCGCTGAAGGCACACTGGGTTAACATAGTGGAAGTCGGGACCAAGAGGGACCTTGGGATGGAACACGTCCTCCTGACGGCGAGGATTGCGGGTCCTACATCAATCAGGGTAGCCCTCACAGTCTTCAGCTCCTGCACCTCCTTCTCTTCCTCTTCAGCGTCCATCTCCGAAATGACCACATCAATCACAAGCTGGAAGCACTGCAGCACTGCCTCAGCCAAGCATCAACAGGCTGTGCTGAAGCTAATATGCTTAGGTGACAAATCACATAATGCTGAAGAGTTGTGGACAGCTCTGAAAGAACAGGCAGATGTGTGGCTGACACTGCTGAACCTACAGCCAGTCATCATTGTGAGTGGCAATGGCCGGGACCTGGTAGCGGCTCTGAGGCAAAGCGAACTCACACAGGTACCATACTTGGCCCATGCACTTAACCTTGTTGCCCTTTTTAGAAAGTCAGCTACAGTTTCCGCTGCCCTTGCCATGCTTCAGCAGTGTTTGCAGATTCTGTCTCATCGACTGGTGTGTGATGTCCCCACACATTGGAACTCAACACTGCACATGTTGGAAAGGATTTGTGAGCAGAAGAGGGCAGTTGTTGACTACCAGCATCAACAAGGCTGTCAGTATTCAGTTCTGACTCCACACATAAGCTCTCAGGAGTGGACATGGATGTCAGACATATGTGCCATACTACAAAACTTGGAGTAGGTGGTGAGTGGCGATGACACCATAATTAGCGTTACCATCCCACTTCTCTATTAGCAGTCTGCTACGCATGGCTGACTTTATGTTGTGCTGCCTTTCCCGTGACCCTCGTATTGTCAAAATTTTGGCTGACAGTCATTACTGGTTGGTGACACCTCTAGACCCACGCTACAAAGAGAGCTTTCAATCACTTCTTCCAGAGGCAGACAGGTGTACTAAAATGTGGGCAGTACCAGAAGCCCCTGCTGCGGAATTATTAAAAAAATTCCCATCTGAAAACGCTAGCGGCAGAGGTCACAGTTCCTTGGACAACCAAGGAGTACAGGCAAGAGAAACACAACTCCAAACCACCAGAGGCAGAGGAACACTGGCAAAGTTCTCAAACCCTCCCATCTCAGTGGCCCTGAGGTGTGAGGTACTCTCACAAGGAGTGCAAAGTTTTGGAAGATGGTGAGCGAGTACATTGCTGACTGTACCAACGTCCTCCAAGATTTTTCTGTGCCTTTTAATTATTGCATCTCAAAGCTGAATATGTAGCATGAACTGGCTCTCTACGCCTTGGAGGTCCTGGCCTGCCCTTCCACTAGCATTTTGTCAGAGCGCATCTTTAGTGCTGCTGGTGGAATTATAACTGATAAGCACATCCGCCTGTCAACTGAAAATGCTGACAGATTGACTCTTATACAAATGAACAAGGACTGGATTGGGCCAGACTTCTGTACACCACAGCTTGACAACAGTGAAACCTAACCTCAAATCCAGTGTCTTTTTTTGGGAGGTATATTCCCATGCACCTCATCACATCCACATATGGGTAAACGCAGGGTCGGTCTGGCCTGGCGGGGTACCAGGGATTCTGGTGGACCCTGGGCTGTTGGAAGGAGAGGAGGAGAAGGAAGGCAGAAAAAAAAGTATGCGGTTTTTAGGGGCACGGGCCCTTTAAAAGCACATGCCGCGTATTTGCAGGGGTGTGCGCACGCAGCATTCATTACCTGAATGGCTGCGGCACACGTCCCAATCGCTACTGGCAAGTGTGCACCCGCCGTCACCAGAGTATGACATCAGTGTCATGCACAGCATGCGATGGGCGTACACATCGCACACATTTTGCATCTGTTTTCTCTCAGAAAGGAAATGTAAAATCAACTGTTCTTCACTGTCCTATTAAGGGAATAGAAGAATCCAGGATATCTATAAACAGAAAGATAGTGAGGAAACACTTAGCTAACCTAAATGAATTCAAGTCTCCAGGTCCAGATGAATTAAACCCCAGAGTACTGAAGGAGATAGCAGAAGAAATTTTTGAACCCCTCTCCATAATCTTTGAAAATTCTTGGAGAACAGGAGAAGTCCCAGAAGACTGGAGAAGAGCAAATGTTCCTATCTTCAAAAAGGGAAGAAGGTGGACCCAGGCAACTATAGGCCGGTGAGTCTGACTTCTATACCAGGAAAGATCTTTGAACAAATAATTAAACAACATGTATGTCAGTACCTGGATTAGAACGAAGTGATTAAACAGAGTCAGCATGGGTTTTAACTAATAAGTCATGTCAGACTAACTTAATTTCCTTCTATGACGGAATCACTGATTGGGTGGATCAAGGAACTGTTGTAGATATAGTATATCTTGACTTCAGCAAAGCATTTGACAAAGTATCTCATACAATCCTTATTGAAAAAATGACTAAGTATGGAATGGACAAGGCAACTGTTAGGTGGATTCATAACTGGCTTAGTGATCGGACCCAAAGAGTGGTCGTAAATGGCTGCACATCCAGTTGGAAGAATGTCTCAAGTGGGGTACCACAGGGCTCTGTCCTGGGCCCTGTATTGTTCAACATCTTTATCAACGATTTAGATGAAGGAATTGAGGGTAAACTGATTAAATTTGCTGATGACACAAAGCTAGGAGGGATAGCTAATACTAGAGAAGAGAGAGGATTCAAAAAGATATAAATAAACTGGAGAAGTGGGCATCAACTAACAGAATGGTTTTTAACAGGGAAAAATGCAAAGTACTACATCTGGGCAATAAAAATGAAAAAAGCATATACAGAATGGGAGGAATAGGGCTACGCAACAGCACAATAGGGCTAAGCAACAGCACATATGAAAAAGACTTGGGTATACTAATAGACTACAGACTGAATATGAGTCAACAGTGTGATGCAGCAGCAAAAAAGGCAAATGCAATTCTAGGATGTATTAACAGAAGCATACAGTCTAGATCACGTGAAGTCATTATTTCCCTCTACTCCTCTTTGGTCAGACCTCATCTGGAATATTGTGTCCAGTTTTGGGCACCACATTTTTAAAAAGACATCAACAAACTGGAGCAAGTTCAGAAAAGAGCAACCAGAATGGTGACCGGTCTGCAAACCCTGTCTTATGAGGAAATGTTGCAGGATTTGGGAATGTTTAGTTTGCAAAAGAGAAGACTGAGAGGAGACTTAATAGCTGTCTACAAATATCTAAAGGGCTGTCACATTGTACAAGGATCAACTTTATTTTCATTTGCACAAGGAAAGACTAGAAGCAATGGGATGAAACTGAATGGGAGGAGACACAGATTAGATATTAGAAAAAACTTTTTGACAGTTAGAGTGATGAATGAGTGGAACCAGCTGCCATGAGAAATGGTGAGTTCTCCTTCAATGGAAGTCTTCAAACAGAGGCTGGACAGACATCTGACTGGGATGATTTAGTGAATCCTGCTTTGAGCAGGGGGTTGGACCAGATGGCCCAGGAGGTCCCTTCCAACTCTACGATTCTATGATTCTATGATTCACATTCACCGGCCTCTGCTATGTCGGTGGCCGACCTGCAGAGGAGGAGGATGCCGCCAGGAGCACAGGCAGGTAAAAGCAAGGTTTTTTTTTCTTCTCTGTCACATAAGGGGGAAGGGGCCCAAGATGGCTACACATAATTGGGGAAGGGGTCCAGGATGGCTACACATATTGGGGGAAGGGATCCAGGATGGATGCACATATGGTTGAAAGGGACCCAGGATAGCTACACATAATGGGGAAGGGGCCAGGATGGATACATATAAGGGGGAAGGGGCCCAGGATGGCTACACATATGGGGGCAGGGGCCCAGGATGGCTACACGTACGGGGGAAGGGGCACAGGATGGCTACACATAATGGGAAATGGGGTCCAGAATGGCTGCACATAATGGGGGGAGAAGGGTTCCAGGATGACTACACATAAGGGGGAAGGGGCTCAGGATGGCTACACATATGGGAGGATGGGGCCAGGATGGTTATGCATACGGGGGGCCAGGATGGATACACATAATGGGGGAAAGGGCCCAGGATGGCTACACATATGGGGGAAGGGGCCCAGGATGGCTACACATATGGGGGGAAGAGGCACAGGATGGCTACACATAATGGGGGAAGGGGCCCAGGATGGCTACACATAAAGGGGGAAGGGGGCCAGGATGGATACACATAAGGGAGGAAGGGGTCCAGGATGGTTACACATATGGGGGGCCATGATGGATATACATAATGGGGGAAGGGGCCCAGGATGGTTACACATATGGAGGAAGGGGCCCAGGATGGCTACACATATGGGGGAAGGGGTACAGGATGGCTGCACATAATGGGGGAAGGGATCCAGGATTGCTACACATAATGGAGGAAGGGGGCCAGGATGGATACATATACGGGGGGAAGGGGGCCAGGATGGCTACACATATGGGGGGGAAGGAGGCCAGGATGAATACACATACGTGGGAAGAAGGCCAGGATGGATACACATATGGGGGAAGGGGGCCAGGATGTATATATGGGGAGCCAGGATGCAAATATATGGTACAGCCAGGATGCATATATATGGGGGCCAAGATGGATGTATGGGGGAGAGGGGCTGGACAAGGACCAGGATGGATATATGGGGAGGGCCCAGGATGGATACATGGATACACGTATGGGGGGAAGGGGCCCAGGATGGATACACATATGGGGGGAAGGGGGCCAGGATGAATACACATACGGGGGGGAAGGAGGCCAGGATGGATACACATATGGGGGAAGAGGGCCAGAATGTATATATGGGGAGCCAGGATACATATATAGTACAGCCAGGATGCATATATATGGGGGCCAAGATGGATTTATGGGGGAGAGGGACAGGACAAGGACCAGGATGCATATCTATGGGGGGGCAAGATGGATATATGCGGGGACAGGTTGCATAGATGTAGGGCCAGGATGGATATATGGGGGGCAGTGTGAGAGACCAGGAAGCATATATATGGGGGAAGGATGCAGATATATGGGGAGCCAGGACAAGGGACCAGGAAGGATATATGGGGGTCCAGGAGAGATGTATGATTGGGCAGGAGAAGGGACATATGAGGGTCAGTATGTATAGCTGGGGAAGCGGGATGGATATCTGGGGGCCAGGCTGGACAAGAGACATAGGGGGCCAGGCTGGGGCATATTATAAAATAAAGGGGGCCAGGCTAGGCCATATTACAAAATATAGGGGGCCAGGCTGGGTGAGATTATTAAATAAAGGGGGCCAGGATGAGAGACTTAATTATTGTTCGAGGGCCAGAATGAGGAACATGCTATATTAGTTTATGGTGACAAGTGTGGAACATAATTTCTTTAAGGTCCAATTAGGGACATTATTACAACTGTATTATAATTTACTTTGTAGGAAACGGTTTTCCATGGAGGGAACAAAAGGGAGGTCCCGTTACTGTGCAGGGCGGTACTATGTTGCTTTTCTTCTTCATCTGACATAGTGTAGAAGTCAGGAAAAAAGTGGGGAATGTGCTCTGGAAGTGATCTGCTATTGATGACTGTGTTATTTTTTGCAGAGACGAGTCCTGGCTGGAGGAAGTGACAGCGGTCTGTGCTGGTTGAAGAAGAAAAGCTAAGATTAAGGACTTCAACCACAGATGTCACTGGTGAGTCAGTGTATTACATGTACATGCACACTATATACTGTGTGCAGAGCTCCTGTATATAATGTCACTGATGATCCCTGTATTACCTGTTCACTGACACTATATACAGATCTCCTGTGTATAATGTCACTAGTGATCACTGTATTACCTATGCACTGACACTATATACAGAGCTCCTGTGTATAATATCACTGGTGATCTCTGTATTACCTGTACATTGACACTATATACAGAGCTTCTGTGTATAATGTCACTAATGATCACTGTATTATCTGTACACTGGCACTATATACAGAGCTCTTGTGTATAATGTTACATGTGATCACTGTATTACCTGTACACTGACACTATATACAGAGCTCCTGTGTATAATGGCACTGTTGATCATTGTATTACCTGTGCACTGACACTATATACAGAGTTCCTGTGTATAATGTCACTGTTGATCACTGTATTACCTGTGCACTGACACTATTTACAGAGCTCCTGTGTAAAATATCACTGGTGGTAATAACAGTGTTGTTAGTATTGTGGTTTGTATTCATAATCAGTATTGTAATATTTGGTTACTATGTGGTGGTAATTTGTGGTCTAGTCACGGTGTGGCAGTATTTCTCCTTGTATGTGGTATTATTTGGTCCCTATATGCTGGTAAAATGTCATATTATTTGGTTACTATGTGGTGGTTATATGTGGTCTGGTCATGGTGTGGCAGTATTTGTCCCTTGTATGTAGTATTATTCAGTCACTATGTGGTCTGGTCATAGGGTGGTGGTATTTCTTCCTGTATGTGGTATTATTCGGTCACTATGTGGTCTGGTCATGGTGTGGTTGTATTTCTTCCTGTATGTGGTGGTATTGACCTTGGTATAGGGGATTGTGTTGTGTATGGTGGTCATTTGTTCTCTCTGATATTAATTAGAAGATTCTTTATTTCCATTAGAGATTAAATTCTTTGTACACAGCGGCAGAGATGCACTTACAGGGGGTTTCCTGTGGAAAAAAGTAATCACCTCGCC
The DNA here is from genome assembly GCF_039654945.1 of Dendrobates tinctorius. Classification (NCBI taxonomy): domain Eukaryota; kingdom Metazoa; phylum Chordata; class Amphibia; order Anura; family Dendrobatidae; genus Dendrobates; species Dendrobates tinctorius. Next base: position 543,435 of record NW_027361737.1, on the reverse strand, counting down.
AAAGGATAAGTGATAACTTATTGATTGGTGGGAGTCTGATGACTTGGACCCATTCAGCAAAATGTGGAACTTTTTATCCCCATTAGACTGGAGTGGCATGTTCGACTTGACCACTGATCTATTCATTCCCTCAGTGGCTGCACATGTTTTTTTCTAGAAGCCCCAAAGAGAATGAATGGAGCTGCGGTCAGATATCCCACCTGCCGCTCCATTTTAAAAGGGGGATAAGTGTCTTATCAATAATAAAAGTTCCTCATTCTTCCAATTGGTGCGGTTTCTAATGGTCGGACCTAAGCAATCACCTATCCTATGGAGCCCATGGATCGGTGATAACTTGTTTTATCCAAAGAACCCCATTAATGTAAACTACCATAATTATACATCCCGGTTATGGGGGGCGCACAGTAGATGTGCAGGAGCCCCCGGTGTTTTACAGTCGATGCTCCACTATAATGGGGATGACTGACAGATATTTGCATATAGCTGTAGGGAGAGCCCCTAGAGTCCATTCCCCTGGTGGGCCCCAGGCACCCTGAGTATACGCTTCCTGATTTTGGCTATTTGCTGTTATCCTCCTCTTTCTCCTCATCCACATCATCCACCACCACTAGATCACCATGGTGACCATAGTCCATGATGCAACAGCCACCAGAAGTTTGCAAGGGTGTTTATGATGCCAGTTCCAAAATTGTTTACACTCTGTGTTGAGGTGTCCCCACCAGGGGAAAATGTTTTTCAGCCTATACACATAGTGTATGGGCATTACAAGTATAGGAGACCTGCTCTTGTAAATTGGGAAAATAGTTTTAGTAGGCCATCCTCCACGACACCACCACTAGATCACCAGGGTAATCATTGTTTTTGATGCAACAGTCACTATAGCTTTTTGCAAGGTGTTTATGATGGCCGTAAAAAAACTATTTACACAGAAGGTTGAAGTGTACACCCCAGGGGGAAATGTTTGTCAGCCCATACACTTAGTGTATGGGCATAACAATTATAGGAGACCCGCTCCTGTAAACTGGGAAAACATTTTTTGGAGACCATTCTCCCCATTTCTTCCTTGGGGGATTGAAGTGTGTGCAAATTTTGGGCAGACCTTGTATTCACTTCATGGGCAAACTTTAGAATAAGGGGAACGTTTCATGCGGCCAGCCAATACGTGTGTTCAAAGGCTTATTGGGGAGAGTATAACTTTGGTGCAGGGCAGACCTTGCATTCAATGCATAAGCAAACAGAATGGGAGTACCAAATGAATACTTGGAACTTTGGTTGCATATGGTCATCCTTGACGTCTGTTCAATGGGTTGTTAGGGTGCATCTAAATTTTGGGAAGCCCTGCCACTCACTGCATACGCAACTACAGTATAAGGGACCCAATTTTTAATATTGGGAACAGTAAAGTATAGCCGGCTGATGGCTCTCTAAGAATAGTGAGGGTCGACTGCTGGCCCTATAAAAATAGACTTTGTGACTTTCAGAGTCTCTCCTTCATAAATGAAACAGGATGTGTCTGATGATGTATCACACAACACATGACCAAATAAGGCTGTAAACTGTTAATGTGACATTTCCCAGTGAATGCATTTGTTTTGTTTGAAAGCGAGCAATGATGAAAAATGCATCAAAAACGCTACGTATGAACATCGCCCAAGTGGTGGAGGAACATTTTCGTTTAGGGTTATTCATTTTGTCTTATATAAAAGTCATTACCCTGGAAAGGATGTTCCTTAGCATATTTCTCCGGAAAATCCATTTTGGTTTCATTTTTGTATGTTTTATTGTGCGCCTGTAAAAATGGCATAAGACTTGGACAACATTGTTCACAGCTGTGATCTGGGAGTCAGAAATGCTTCCAGGGGTCTTCACCATGATGTTCCCATGTCATTTGAGCACTGTGTCCGTAATTTTCGGGGGGGGGGGGGGGCGCGGTAGGAATACTTGGTTTTCCCATAGACTTACATTGGGCTCATTGCTCAGGTCAAATACCCGAGTATTCCAATTTGCTCGACCCGAGCAATGAGCACCCGAGCATTTTAGTGCTTGCTCATCACTATTTATTAACTAAAAACTCACTTGGTCAAGTTGCTGGTGGTGCAGTCACTGCTATACTCATTCTGAGCTTTCACTTGCAAGATAACATTGGCTGCTCTCATGACGTGTTTTTTTTGCTCAAAAGTGCTCTGCATTGTAGACATCTGGACACTGCACCTGTAGACACGACTATGAACATAGACAATAAATGAGCTTTAAGGCCCACTGGTTGAATGTTTGAAGCAGCAGCAATGCACCACTGCAACTGGGACAGGTGGTGAAGCCTCTGCGACTGGGAACTACACCTGCTCCCAGATTCAAGCAGAGGTGATCTGTCTCATCTTACACCTCCTCCATATCATGCTCAAAAGACATAACTTCATCCTCAATGTCCACAGGGCACATTGTTAATTTCACACATCACCCTCTTTCCTTTCAGTTATGCCAGGTAAAGTGCTGCTAAATGTTTTTCAGCTTGAAGACTTGAGTGACAAAAGTCAGTCAGTGGATGAGTTGTTGCTGTGCATCTAGTGGCAACTATAAGGCTGGGTAGCCCCCTATAAACTCCAGCTAGGAAGGGATTGACAATGCCCAGAACACTGCCTTATCGTCAGGCTAAGTAGATCATGCTCCCTGCAGGTAGATATCCTATATTTATACGTGCAACATTTCTTTAAAAAAATAAACCTTCTTGAGGAAGGTGGTGTTTATTGCTAGGAACTAGTTAGCTCAATTGAACCATTCTTTCATTGCCAAGCACATTCTCCTTGTTTTCCAAAATCAGAACAGTCTGACAAAGTGTCACCTTATTAGCAATGTCATAACCCTCTGGAATTTTATACTTCATATCTTGGAGCATCTGTACGAGCAACTTAAAGCAGTGACAAACTATATCATGCAGTAGACAATTTCAAGCTAGGTCTTTTTGAAGATCTGACATTGGCATCTGATGATAAACACATGTCGGCTACTGAAGCCTTTCGGAGAGGTGATAACCTGTTCATTGGGAACAACTGTGGAATCAAAGATGCCATCCCCTTCAAATGAATACTGGAAAAAACACTCAGCGAAAATTAACAAGAGATGTAGAGGAAAACCTGTGTGTTTGGGACCCTCAAGGTCAGTGTTACATGCTGCAGGATTTGGAGGAGGAGGAAAAGAAAGAAGAAGAAGAGTAGGAACAGCTTCGGGTGGTTCTGAAAGGGGACATAGAATTGGAACAAGAAAGGGACAAGGCTGACAATGACAATGGTTGTTGAAAATGAATCAATGGACCTGTTCATTGTGCTGTCAAATATCGCAAACTTTATGTTGAAATCCGGTGAGATGACATTTGTATTATTAACAATAAACAAAGGGATAACTATTGGGTAACCATGGTTTAGACCCTTACTATAAAAGCAAAATGAGGAAATTTGAATTTTTTCTGGCTTCTGAAAGGGAATCCAAATTAGCCTATTACCTGAATAAGCTGTGATAGCTGCTCAGTGAAATTTTCACTGAGCAGACGCCTGCTGGCCACACAACTGTCCAGAACACCCCTCTATGATCTCTGCAGAACCCATTCTCCAGTGCATGTGCCAACACTTGTTTTGTAACAAGTAGCCACAGCAACAACAGCAAAATATACATTAAATTTTATATGATGAACCAGATGTTTTATCTTTCACAACACCATCCTGACACACTTCAGCAGAGACACACCTTCTTGAACAGTCATGCTTAATTATACCTAAGCTATTTCCTTTCTCAGGAAAATGCTCTTACCTTTTACTTAATGGACTTCTGGGTCAGCAGATTGGACCAATGGCAAGAATCGGCCCAGTTTGCTGCGGATGTAGTGTCATATCCTGCTCCAGTATAATCTTAGAGGGGGTATTCAACACAGTCAGTGGCTTTGTGATACCCAAGCAGACCTGGTTATGTTATCAAGTCTGAAAAACCTTATATTTGTCAACATAAAACAGGCAAGGATTAGTGTCAATTTTCATTCACCTACGGCTAATGACAATAATTAAATCGGCCATCCCATCTGCTTGCCAAACTGTCTGTGTGTCTGTCTTCTACATCATTCTGCTGCTGTCAGTGCTGATCACTTACACTCAGCTGGTCATACTCTCTGTCCATCATGTTATCTATACTGTGCTGCAAAGTCTACTGTTGCTGGTAATACAGTGCCAGATATCTCCTCGATTGCCCCATCTAATTTTTCTACCATGCGGCTCATATCAATTCTACTTCCACTGCACAGTCATGTCAACCACACATCTCCTGGCTGCCCACTTGGCTTTAAAGTGCTATACTGTATTAATGCTGTTGGGGCTGTTAATGTTGGCCCTACATTCCCAGGCATTTTGCCATCTCTCCTATAATTCTCTATTATGCGACTTCTGGCTCAGTCGCTGCCAGAGAACAGTCATGTTAGCCACACATATCCTTGCTGCCCATTGTGTTTTATAGTGATAGACTGTATTGATACTGGTTAATTTATTCTCTTAGCAGTAGTTCAAAGCAGTAGTGGATGGTGAGATATGGAGCCTGAAAGTAAACAATTCAAAATATTGTTACATAGAATCATAGAATCATAGAATTGTAGAGTTGGAAGGGACCTCCTGGGCCATCTGGTCCAACCCCCTGCTCAAAGCAGGATTCAATAAATCATCCCAGTCAGATGTCTGTCCAGCCTCTGTTTGAAGACTTCCATTGAAGGAGAACTCACCACTTCTCGTGGCAGCTTGTTCCACTCCTTGATTACTCTAACTGTTAAAAAGTTTTTTCTAATAACTAATCTGTGTCTTCTCCCATTCAGTTTCATCCCATTGCTTCTAGTCTTTCCTTGTGCAAATGAGAATAAAGTTGATCCTTCTACAATGTGACAGCCCTTTAGATATTTGTAGACAGCTATTAAGTCTCCTCTCAGTCTTCTCTTTTGCAAACTAAACAATCCCAAATCCTGCAACCTTTCCTCATAAGACAGGGTTTGCAGACCGGTCACCATTCTGGTTGCTCTTTTCTGAACTTGCTCCAGTTTGTTGATGTCTTTTTTAAAATGTGGTGCCCAAAACTGGACACAATATTCCAGATGAGGTCTGACCAAAGAGGAGTAGAGGGAAATAATGACTTCACGTGATCTAGACTGTATGATTCTGTTAATACATCCTAGAATTGCATTTGCCTTTTTTGCTGCTGCATCACACTGTTGACTCATATTCAGTCTGTGATCTATTAGTATACCCAAGTCTTTTTCACATGTGCTGTTGCTTAGGCCTATCCCTCCCATTCTGTATATGCTTTTTTCGTTTTTATTGCCCAGATGTAGTACTTTGCATTTTTCCCTGTTAAAAACCATTCTGGTAGTTGCTGCCCACTTCTCCAGTTTATTTATATCTTTTTGAATCCTCTCTCTTCTCTAGTATTAGCTATCCCTCCTAGCTTTGTGTCATCAGCAAATTTAATCAGTTTACCCTCAATTCCTTCATCTAAATCGTTGATAAAGATGTTGAACAATACAGGGCCCAGGACAGAGCCCTGTGGTACCCCACTTGAGACATTCTTCCAACTGGATGTGCAGCCATTTACGACCACTCTTTGGGTCCGATCACTAAGCCAGTTATGAATCCACCTTACAGTTGCCTTGTCCATTCTATACTTAGTCATTTTTTCAATAAGGATTGTATGAGATACTTTGTCAAATGCTTTGCTGAAGTCAAGATATACTATATCTACAGCATTTCCTTGATCCACCCAATCAGTGATTCCGTCATAGAAGGAAATTAAGTTAGTCTGACATGACTTATTAGTTACAAACCCATATCCCTTTTTTACAAACCCATTACCCTTTTGCTCGTCAGTGTATCTGGGGTATGCATTTAGATGCACTTTTTTGTCATACATAGCAAGCACATGGCCCCAATCCCAAGTGAGGTAAGCAGAGTCTAAGAGGTGCAAACTGCAAGATATGCAAAATAAGTATAATGCATATCATGTACATAATTTGGATATCATGATATGAAGGCTGGATCTGATCTTTGTTCCCGCTATGAATTGAAACAGTGAGCTTGTAATGTGCTTGATCCAACCATATTATTGCATGAAAAATAAAAGAAAACATAAAGCTGCTTTCCGTCCAATAGCAATTTCAATATAGGACCCATGTAGTGAAAAACAAATAGACCTACCTCTTTAATTCAACATCTGTGCCAATAACAACTAATCTAATTTTTACCTTACATTTTTATGAGCTGTAATTGCAAAAACAACATTTCTTGCCATGTGGTGAAACTAGCTTATTGAACTCAAGCTGTAGGAGGGATAATTATACCAGTCCATTTTGGTAAGATTTCCATAATGAACTCCTTTGTATTTACTCATAGATAGGCCTAAGAATATTTCTACAATATTGTAAACATTGCAAGTGACAAGTAAATTGAATCATCTGAAAAAGCGATAGATTACTGGAATGCATGTGCTTCTGCTTGAATTTATCAATTCTGGCTATTTTCATCAATTTTTAGTAAGAAAATGACAAATATATGAAAAATAGACTGCCTAATTTGGATTTACACACATTGCAAATGATAAAAAAATATGGAAACAAAGTTTTTAACACAACTTTATTTATGCAGTATCGAGTATGAACACCATGTGCAACCCTCACCTACTATCAATGAGGTTATTCTGAGGAATGACCTGCCATGCTGAATGCACTTGGGCACACAAATTATTAATAACCACTTATAACAGGCTCCCTTTTCAATATTTGAAACAAGTCCAGAGACTCTACAGGCCATGATAGCATGTTTAGACTGCACTGGCTGCTCGCAGAAACAACAGTAACATGTGCCTGGGCATTGTTTTCTTGAAAATTGGTTCCTATGATACTTTGAAGAAATGGCCTTTTTCAACATGAACTTCAAGCTGAATGTTGCCTATTCTGCTGCGATGGCTGGGTGGGTGGCCTAAAGATGATACCATGGCATTCAGCATCCCTGGACTTGTCTCCCATCAAGCATATCATTCGTTAGCAATTACAAAGGTAGCTATCTGCAGAAGATCTTGATTAGAGATGAGCGAATATTTCAATGTTCGGTTCAGCTCATGATCACCGAATTTGCAATATTTGCCGATTCAATCATCGATTAAATCATCGAATATAGCCGAACATACACAGCACAAAAGCCGGTGTTTTCCAAGCTGTGAGACAGCGTGGGAAACACCGACGTAGCACTTCTGATCAGCGGTGAAATTATCCCCGCCGTTCAGAGAACCACGGTTCCCACACTGTCAGAAGACAGCTTGAGGCTGCAGCTGTGATCAGAGGTCAGAAGTTTACCTCCGGTCACTGGTTTCAGCTGATGGGACTACAGCTCCCATCAGCTGCCACTTGCTGCCACTAATAACAATGAGAGCAGGAGCAGCAGATGAGAGTATTCATCAGCCGCTCCTGCGCAGTAAATAAATAATTAAAAGAAAACCTGCATGGGTTCCCCTGTATTTTTGATAATCAGCCAGGTAAAACTCACAGCTGGGGGCTGCAACCCTCAGTCGTCAGCTTCAGCAAGGTTGGTTATCAAGAATAGAGGCGTCCCCACGCCATATTTTTAATTATTTAAATAAATAATTTAAAAAACAGCATGGGGTCCCTCCATTTTTTACAACCAGCGTTGCTAAAGCAGACAACTGGAGGCTGGTATTCTCAGGCTGGTAAAGGGCCATGGATATAGGCCCCCTCAGCCTAAAACTAGCAGCCCGCAGCTGCCCAGAAGGAAAACATAAGAAAGGGAAGGAAAGGGGAGGAGCAAGGAAAAGAAATAACAGGATAATTGTAGGGGAAGCTATAAAGAGAGGTGGAGAAAGGAAAAAAAGAAAAAAATAGGAGAAGGGAAAAAAGGTGGCAAACAATAGTCTTCTAAGAATGTGTAAGCATGGAAAGAAAGCATGAGTTATAAATGAGTGAAATTTGTTTTAATTGGCAAGAATCAAAAACATTAGTGAGTAAAGGACTCTATGTTGGAAGGAAAGGATGAATTCCAGCACAACTTTTGGCTTCATATTTTACGATAGAATTATTATTGATAGCAAGGGCTAATTCAAAAGTAGTATGAGTTGTGATCCTATCTATTAGAATATTAATACTTGGTATATTTGATGACTTCCATTTAGCACTAAAAAGTAGTTTTGTGACTGCAAAAATATGCAGAGATTGATTTAATTTTGCTAGGGAGAGAATCAGTATCCAGAGATAGTATAGAAAGTTCTGGAGACACGGTTAACCTTTATTTCCCTAGCTTATATAATAAATCATGTAAATCTTTCCAAAAGGTCTTCATTTTTTGACAGGACCAAAAAATATGTAGCATATTGCTGAAGCCACCGCAACTTTTCCAGCAAGCTTCTGAATAAGTTGGGAATGTTAATTTGAGCCTCACTGGAAAAATTATTTTATAAAAATGTTCTTGTATATTGGCGTTCATACTAATTTTATACATCAGTTTAAATGTTTGTTGACAACTTTTAATGGTGATTTTTTTTTTATTTAGGGCCTGCTCCCATTTTATTAATGGCTTTGATTTAACAAAGTTGGTGTCAGAGTTAAAGAGAGTATATATGGTCTTCATAGTCCAGATGGAAGCCGAGTGGGAATTTTAAGAAGAGTGGATATTGCTCTTGGAAGAGCCAGCGGGATAGTAAGTTTATTTCTAATGAATTTCGTGAGGTCTAATAGATTAAAAGGTTCCTCTTCTGGTATGCCAAATTTAGTTTTTAAGGCTTGGAAATCAATTTTGGTGTCTTTCTTGGGACCTAAAATAAGCAAGAGCAGTCTTTAATGCCTAATTTTAGCCACTTACCAAAGGAAAATTTTGAAAACATTGCTTGAAAAATAGTGAGTGGAAGTTTCCGTAGTGGAAAAGGAGAAAGATTACGAAACGTTAGAAGTGATTTCTTTTTACAAGCAATAACAAATATACTTTAGTCAAAGAACATAAGAAAACACCGAAAAAGTGAGGCCTTGTTCCCATCTATCTGGCCACCTGTGTTTTAAATCTTTTGGTATGGCAGTGTAATGCCTGATGGAAACTGATGTGAAAATAGATCCCATAATTTGCTATGATATCATTCATTTTAATTCTGCGCTTTATTTGCTGCACTGGAGCTATCAAACAGCCGCATTAAGAAAAGCTACATGTTGCATACTTTTGGTCCGGCTCACCAGTTTTGTAGAATGGAATGACTGATGCCATTTTGACATCAGTTGATTAGAATCTTATATTTTTTACCCAGATATTCAGAATGGAAGACTGACTTCACCAGAAATGTCTAGACACAGGAACATTTAGAAAAAACTATTCCACGTTATGTTTATGTTTTCTTAGAGAGAAATGATCTACTTGATTATGAGACAACTAGAGTTGAGCGAAACGGGTCGAAAAATTTCAAAAGTCGCCGACTTTTGGCAAAGTCGGGTTTCAAAAGTTTGTTTTGCGCTCTTTTTCAGCCAATCAGGATCCACGGACACTGTGGGCAACGTGATGACATAGGCAGGGGTCACCACCATCTTTCAGAAGGGCATGCAAGTGATTGGCTTGCTTTGGTGGACGTCACAGGGGTTATAAAAGGACATGCACGCCGACCGCCATCTTACTTCTGCCGATCTTAGCATAGGGAGAGGTTGCTGATTCTGTAGGGAGAGCGTTAGGCAGGGAAGAAGAAAAAAAAACTGCTTCTGCTGCTAGCGATTTTGCCTGTGCAACACACCAGTCACTGTGTGTGCAGTGCAAAGGGAGGCTATATTGTGGTGGATCAGCGGTGTTGGTTGTTAGGCTGCCTTCTAAGGCTTCCTGACAGCTGCATTGCTGTTTCCCCACTGCTCTGCAAACTGCTTTTTTAAAAGCAATCCCAATTTTTTTTTTGTCCTGCTGAGGTACTGAGCGTGCATTTATTCACACCATACAGCGGTGTACGCTCCTCACACAGTACCGTGTAACGGCTGTTATCCCAGCCACAGTGAAGCTATCTGTGTGTCACTGTGGAATGATAAGTGGAGGACTTGTTCCGTTCTTACAGACCTACACTCTAGGGAGATTCCTATTCTGCCCAATTCTACAATTCACTTTTTTCACACCTGTGCCATCGAGCCTGTGACATAGCGCTCTGATATTCAGTGGGCCTCACACAATCCAAAAGTGTCCAGTGTCCACAAGTGTCTGCAGAAATTCAAAATCTCCCTTATCCTGTAGTCACTTTTTTCACACCTGTGCCATCGAGCCTGTGACATAGCGCTCTGATATTCAGTGGGCCTCACACAATCCAAGTGTCCAGTGTCCACAAGTGTCTGCAGAAATTCAAAATCTCCCTTATCCTGTAGTCACTTTTTTCACACCTGTTGCATCGAACCTGTGACATAGCGCTCTGATATTCAGTGGGCCTCACACAATCCAAAAGTGTCCAGTGTCCACAAGTGTCTGCAGAAATTCAAAATCTCCCTTATCCTGTAGTCACTTTTTTCACACCTGTTGCATCGAGCCTGTGACATAGCGCTCTGATATTCAGTGGGCCTCACACAATCCAAGTGTCCAGTGTCCACAAGTGTCTGCAGAAAATCTAAATCTCCCCTGTCCTATAGACACCTTGTACCTTGTTTTACATTACTATATAGTTTGTTGGATTTTGTCTACATTTCTACCAAAAATGAGGAAGGCTGGTGGAAGAGGCCGTGGAATTGGGCGGGGGGTTGGCAGCTGGTAATGATGGTGTTGGTGGTGGATCTGATGGCAGTGGCAAAAGCAAAATAGGACCGAATGCAGGAGGTGTTGAGCCTGCGTCATCGTCTGGCTCCATAAGGCTTCGAAGGCTTAGTTTTCTAGGAGTTGGCAAACCGCTTTTAACGCCAGAGCATCAGGAAAAAGTTTTGTCTTACATTGCTGACTCAGCCTCCAGCTCTATCTCCTCCTCTTCTGAAGTTGTAAAAAGTAAAAGCACTGAGTCATCATTGGAGGCTCATGTTCATGAACCACACCTTTCCTTGTGTCCTTCACCCCAACCAAGATTGAAGGATGACGCAGGCCATACTACTGATTACTCCATGGAGCTGTTTTCACATACCATGCCTGGATTATCAAGTGAAATGGTGAATTACCCAGGCCAAGATGAATCTGACATGGAGTGCACTGATGCACAGCCGCTGATAGATGATTCTGCTGGTACATTCACTCAGAGCACTACATTGTCCTCGCAGTGTACAGAGCCAGATTCTGACCCTGATGAGACTCAGGTGCCCCTTCCCGCACACTATACCACCATACACGGTGACACAGAGGAAGGTGCACATGACATTGAAGAGGAGGTGATGGATGACCCAGTTGTTGACCCAGATTGGCATCCATTGGGGGAAGAGGGTGCTGCTTCCAATAGCTCAGATGAGGAGCATCCACAGCAGACATCGACATCGCAACAGCTGTTATCTGGCAGGCCCGGAGCACTCCAAAGACACGTTCCAAAAATCAAAAGAGTTGCTGGACAGCTTGTCCAGAGGGTCAAAACATCACAGCGTGCTAGGCCGCAAAATGTCTGCCAAAGTAGGAAGAGTGCAGTGTGGCACTTTTTTGAACAAAATCCTCATGATCAGGCCAAGGTTATCTGTAAGAAGTGCGCAAAGACCTTTAGCCGAGGGAAAAATCTGAAAAATTTGAATACCAGTTGCATGCTTAGACATTTAACCAGCATGCACTTGCAAGCGTGGACACAACACCAAACCTCAAGTGCCACATGTGCAACTGATCACAAAGAAGGTAGTCAGCAACGCTACATTGTTTCCCCCACTGTAAGCCCACCGGTTAGCACAGCAGCAAATGTTGAGGTGTCGTTGCAAGGCCACAGCAGTTAGGGAATCCCACTGTTATATCAACGAAATACTGAATCTAGGCCATCAGAAAGAACACCAACTCCATCACCATCATCAACCCTCTCTCAGTCCATCCTGTCCACCGCTACTTCCACCATATGCAGCTCTCAAGTCCAGCTCACCCTCCCAGACACTATGAGTAGGTCAAGAAAGTACTCAGTCTCTCATCCGCGTACACTGGGTTTGAACGCCCACATTGCCAAACTAATCTCGTTTGAGATGATGCCCTATCGGTTGGTGGAAAGCGCAACTCATGGCCTATGCAGTACCACGCTATGACCTACCCAGTCGCCACTTCTTCTCTCGCAAAGCCATCCCAGCCCTCCACCATCATGTGAAAGACCGCATTGTCCATGCACTCAAGCAGTCAGTGAGTGGAAAGGTGCACCTCACAACTGATGCATGGTCCAGTCGGCATGGCCAGGGCCGTTACGTGTCCATCACTGCGCACTGGGTTAATGTGGTGGATGCAGGGTCCACAGGGGACAGCGGTGGTGGGACAGTGCTGCCTAGCCCACGGTATAGGAAACAGTTGGCTGTAGGCGTTCCACTCTCCTCCTCCTCCTCCAGAAGCGAAAGATCGTCCACAGAGCGCAGTCATACGAGCACTCCATCTGCAGCTGCCACTATTGCACACGAGGTGTCCCCCTATCGAGCAGCTAGTGGAAAGCGTCAGCAGGCTGTGTTGCAGATGATGTGTTTGGGCGACAGACACACTGCCGAGGTGCTGGCCGAGTACTTGAAGCGACAAACTGAGTCATGGCTGGGCAGTGTACATCTTGAGGCAGGCAAGGTAGTTAGTGATAACGGCTGTAATAGCCATAGCCCTTCCAAAACTCAGCAACATACCTTGCTTGGCTCACACCTTGAACCTGGTGGTGCAGTGCTTCCTCAAATATTATCCGGAGTTAACAGCCCTGCTCCATAAGGTGCGAAGACTGTGCGCGCACATCCGCCGGTCGCCTGTACACTCCGTTCGAATGCAGAAGCTGCAGCGATTGCTCCACCTTCCCAACCACCGCCTCATTATCGACATTGCAACAAGGTGGAACTCCACCCTGCACATGGTGGAGCGGCTGTGCGAGCAGAGGCAGGCCATAATGCATTTGTGGGAGGATACACGGCCAGGCACTTTGAGAGCAGACATGGAGTTGACAGGTGTGCAGTGTTCGAAGCTGAAAGACCTCTGTAAAGTCCTTCAGTGTTTTGAGGAATGCACATGGCTGGTAAGCGCAGACGACGCCATCCTAAGCATGAGCATCCCACTTATGCGTCTGCTCATGCAAACTTTGACGCACCTTAAGGAGCAGGCGTCTGCAGCCAATGTTGACGAGGAGGAAGAGGTGGAGGGAATCCTTGATGACATTCAGCCATTGTCTGCTCAGGGACCTCTCCTGGATGAGTTGGAGGAAGAAGAGGAGGAGGATGATGATGATGGGGATGATTACTTAGGGGAGGAGGATGCATCTCGTGGGGCAAGTGAAAATGTTGGCGTGGCAAGGTCTGGTACAGGGTTTGTGCGTGACTGGAGGGATGTGGATTTGCCAGAAAGTGCTCCTCCAACCAGCACTCGCAGTGCATCATTGACACCGGGAACATTGGCCCACATGTCAGATTATGCCTTGCGGATCCTAAAAAGGGACCCCCGCATTGCCAAAATGATGAACGATGACGACTACTGGTTGGCCAGCATCCTGGATCCACGCTATAAAGGCAAATTACAAAACATCATGCCACAGGAGAACCTTGACCTAATATTGGCTAATAAACAAGCAACTCTGGTAAATCGGTTGCTTGAGGCATTCCCAGCACACAGCAGCGGTGATGGTTCTCACACGAGCCGTACGGGCCGGGGGCAGCTTGGCAAAGGTGTTCATGGTGCACACAGCAGAAGTGGCGTTGGAGACAGGGGTTTCATGACAATGTTGTGGACTGATTTTTCAAGTACCGCTCACACAACTGGTAATACAGCATCGATGGAAAGTGACAGGAGACAGCAGTTGTCAACTATGGTTACAAACTACTTTTCCTCCCATATCGATGTTCTCCCACACAGGTCATTCCCCTTTGACTATTGGGCCGCTAAACTGGACACCTGGCCTGAATTGGCACAATATGCCTTACAGGAGCTCGCTTGCCCAGCTGCAAGTGTGCTATCGGAAAGAGTCTTCAGTGCAGCTGGATCAATCCTGACAGAAAAAAGGACCCGTCTGTCAACCCAAAATGTGGATGATCTAACCTTCATTAAAATGAACCATGCATGGGTTTCCAAGGATTTTGGCCCACCTTCCCCTGATGACACATAGGGTGACAGAAAAATGGCTTGCTTTGGTCCACCTCTTCCTGGGACTTGACCTATTTCGCCTTTTGCATCAGCTGAATGTCCAACATCAACATATGCCACTTTCTAAAACTCCCTAACTGTGCTAACTCCCCCCCATGGCCGGGGTCACCACCTAGCGCACGACACCGTGCGAGTGCCGTTGCCCTGGGCAGGTGGGTAGGCCAACTCTTGGGCGCGGGCATTGGCACAGGGTCCCTCATAGTGCAATCAAGTGTCTCTGACGGTGGTGGTGCACACCCGCCGTCAGACACACCGCAGTACTATGAGGGGCCCAGTGCCAGTACCGACACACATGAGTGGGCCCCCCTTGCTTGGGCAGGGCCCCAGCATTTGCAATCTTTACCTCTCCCTGCTCCTCCGCTGTGTAGTCTGGGCCGTCAAATCCATACTGTGCCTGACACCGTCTGAGCCTGCCTCCTGATGTATAGACATATATTTTGAATGTGTACGCTATCCATACATGTTATCCGGGGATACGGTACCCTTTCTCACCTTTGTGCAATCACGTGCAAGCCATACTGGGCCTAACACCATCTGAGCCTGCCTCCTGATGTATAGACATATCTTTTGAATGTGTACACTATCCATACATGTTATCCAGGGATACGGTACCCTTTCTCACCTTTGTGCAATCACATGCAAGCCATACTGGGCCTAACACCATCTGAGCCTGCCTCCTGATGTATAGACATATCTTTTGAATGTGTACGCTATCCATACATGTTATCCGGGGATACGGTACCCTTTCTCACCTTTGTGCAATCACATGCAAGCCATACTGGGCCTAACACCATCTGAGCCTGCCTCCTGATGTATAGACATATCTTTTGAATGTGTACGCTATCCATACATGTTATCCGGGGATACGGTACCCTTTCTCACCTTTGTGCAATCACGTGTAATCCATACTGGGCGTGAGAACGGCTGGTGAGCTGTTAAGCAAGCTACAGCACCTGTGGTTTGCACACGTAAGTTTTTCATTTTTTCAGGAATGACGGTTAGGCCTAATTCCGGAACTGCGGTTGACCTGCACTTACTGGGAAATCATCGTTCGCGGGTAATAATTGTAATCAGTGATCCCCATCACTAACGTTGTTCAGCGGGTTATCTGCACCTGTAAGCGACAAACGCTGGCCTTTTCAGTGTAGCGCACATGCAGCCACCGACATGTAAGGGAATGACACACCAGTTATTGGCCAATCTCATGTGCCAGAGCCTCACGTGTCCCTCTAGTAAGCCGGACTCGGACCGCGGGGCATGACGGAGTCTCGTTCGTTAACGGAATTAAGCTTGCAATGTGTGCATCTGTTCTGTAGCTGGCATGGTTGAGGTTTCCCAGGTGGAGTCGAATTTAACCGTAGGCTCCACTCCTGGTGGTGCCCTTCTGGACATTCCTTTAAGGTTCAGCTTTGCAACCATACTGCCCACGTAAAACAAACACTTTACCTTCATGAACGCTGTTTGGAGGGTCATGACTCGTGGGAATAACGCCGTCCAATCAGTTAACCTGCTAGAGAGATCCTTCGTTGCTCCCAAGCATGACTTCACACTCCCTAGGAGGAAGGTAATGCAACTGTGGCGACCGTACTCCTGGGGGCGACACAAGTGCACTGATGCCCAGCCACTGCTCGATGAATCTGCTGGTACATTGACCCAGACCACTACATTCCCCTCGCACGCTACACGGCCTGAATCTGACCCTGATGAAACTCAGGTTACCCTTCCCATATACAGTTCCATCTTACACGGTGACAAAGAGGAAGCTGCAGATGAAAGTGCAGGTTCGGCCCACCCGCCATCAGACACACCACCATACTATCAGGGGCCCTGTGCCAGTGCCGTCGCCAATGAGTGGGCCACCCCTGCTTGCTCAGGATCACAGCACTTGCAAGGTTGAAATACTGTGCAGTGAGATTGAAGATGGGGACTACGAGGAGTCCAGACTAGTACAGGGATTCCCTAGCGAGGAGACTTATTTGATTGTTTTCAATGTTGGGACAGTAATTTTTGGGGAGCACTATACTCTGGAGAATGATAGATGGGGCCCACTATACACTGGAACATTCCAAAGGTGGACATCAGACACTGGAGCAGCATTTACAGGGCCCATTATACACTAGAGCATTAGAAATGGGGACCATTATGTTTGGAGCATTATTTGGGCCCATAAGACAGTGGAGCTTCATCCATGGGGACCAACATATACTGTAGCATTATGTGGAGCTCATCATATACTGTTTCAAACATTATATGGGACCAATGATTCTGTATGGAGAAATAGATGGGCCTCGTCATGAGATGTAAAAAGTGAAGTATTTTTCATTGTACTATACCGCTATTTCTCTGCCGTA
The DNA here is from genome assembly GCF_039654945.1 of Dendrobates tinctorius. Classification (NCBI taxonomy): domain Eukaryota; kingdom Metazoa; phylum Chordata; class Amphibia; order Anura; family Dendrobatidae; genus Dendrobates; species Dendrobates tinctorius. Next base: position 526,805 of record NW_027361737.1, on the reverse strand, counting down.
TCGTAGCACGATGAGTTGTGGTATGTGTTAAAGGGGCGCTCTTTCGCCCAGGGCACATGAAAACCTGGAGCCAGCCCTACCCCCCCACAACTTTAGCCAAATAACCCCCATTTTTCAGTGCGTAACTTGTATTATGAAGTTAATTAAGGTTGATCAGCTTAAGTAAGAATTGATGCTTTTGGCATTCAAATGAGCACTGTAGGTGTGTTTCCTGTCCTCCTCTCACTGCCGACTTTTATTCCCCATTGACTTACATTTGGTTTCGTGTTTCGGGACGACCCCGACTTTTCCCTATAATCGGCCGATCTTGCTCGACCCGACTTTTGGAAAAGTCGGGTTTCACGAAACGAAACTCGACCCTAAAAAAACAAAAGTCGCTCAACTCTAGAGACAACCACTTTTTTTATTTGGTGTTTGTGTTTTAAACAAAAGTTAATATTTTCCATTAATGGCATCTCAATAATTGTAGTTTTGCTGTGATTTTTTTTAGCAACAGAAAGACAACCCAACTCAATTGCATTAATCAGCATTGTTTGTCCAGACAATTTATCAGAGCAAAATTTTAATATATTTGAAAGTGGGACCATGCGTTGTAAGTTTAAACATCAGACTTCTTCTTGGGCAAAATCTAGATCTCCCATACTTTACTTTTGAACTTACCAATAAAATATCAAAAATGTAGGCCTTTCAGAAAAAAATATAAAGACTTGTTATTAAATTGTAAGGCACCAAAGTTGAGTTCTTATATTTTAAAAATATGACATATATTCGATTAGAGTCTCTTTACAGATAGACTGGAATTTTAAGCTTGGGATTTACCTTAATTTGTTAAATTCAAAGTGAATAAATCTCAATCCTGCAGGAATGATTAAGAGGCACTTGAAAACAAAGTTGACAATGGACTTAAATAGTAACCATCGTTTTCATTTTTACTTCATAAGTCAATAGTAGACATAAATAAGCCACTTTTTTTTAATAAATGCTATCCAAGAAATTTGCTTACAAAGTTAAGGTTAGCTGGATGTGATCTTTAAAAATGTATTATAGCTGCTCTCATTTACTACATTTTTATCAGGGTGTATATTGCAAAGCTTGAGCTGATCACATATCCTTCATATTTGTGGAACTTTAGGCATAAGGAGTAGCATAACATGTAGTTTATGACTTTTTCTATACGAATGTTTGGGAACTCCATAGATTTTTCATTTAATATGATGTATGTTGATTTAGTTAATTATCAGTATTTACTTCCTGTTCTTTTATGCAAGGACTTGGAAACAAAATTATATATCCCAACAATAGAAAAGGAAGATATATTTTATAAGCATGCCACAGATACAACCTTTCCTTTTTTGATGTGCATTGTAAAACCCTTTATTTAATTTTTGGTGCATTCTAGTTAATTATATTTAGAAAGCAATATGAACTAAACCCTATTACAATGAATGTCACTATTAGAATGAGCTCACAGATACTGAAAACAAATTTCTCATTTCAGTAAATGCAATGCTGTAAAATGTACTAATTTTGTTGATGACTATGTAGAACAATAAAAATAATCTGTTGAAGTATATTTGATAGCAGTTTCAAGCTAAATGACATCCATGTCTAATCGTCTCCAAGCAGTTGTTCTTAATGTGTGTCATTGAGTAAGCGCAGCTATTTTACATTCTTGATTCAACTGTGCAGTTGTGACTTTAAACGACCTTCACAGAAGGTAGTTCCATTTTTATATAAAATAATACTAAGTCCTTGCCTTTGTGTTCAAATACATATTTTTTTAATTTTGACTTTTGGTCATTGAAACATAATACATTCTTGTGCTTTTGACCAAGTGCCTATGAGAAAATAAGGTAGATGTGAAAAGGTAAAGATGCTAAAACCTTAACCATTTCCCAAAGTCCATGTAGTAGACATTCCACACACCTAAAGAATATTGATGTTTGGCTAAAAACACCCTTTAAAATACTTTAGTTGAAAGCAATGAGAGTGGAATAATGTCACATTCAGTATATTCTTGAATACAGCTAGTACAATAAGGATTGTCTTTTTCAATTTCTATACTTCCAAATATTATTATCAGCTTTGGTGTTAGGCTCCAAAACATTTTAATATCACACAGGTGGATATAGATATGTATTTAAAAGCTTGTCTTTCCATATGGGTTCACATTAGAATCATCCAACCATACTGGTTTATCTCTACTGAGGCACTAGAAGGGAGCATATGGACAGCTTCAGTGCCAATTTAGTTTACGTCAACCAACATCAGCTAGTAACATCTGATTTGGTCATAACATTGTTGCTCCCATAGAGACAATTGTTGTCTAATCCTGATAAATGTGATAAAGCAAGACATGGCACTACCATGAAGGTACACAAGTATGGTCCCCAACCAAAAGGATAGTGTAAAAAAACTTGCCACTCAACTTAAATGTTCAAAAGAATTTAATGCTGTCCACATCAGTGCCTTTACATAAGCAGTTGGTACACTGAAGTAGGTCAAGATATAACCGAAATGTTTGTGAAATTGATGTACTAATTGTGGACAGCATTAAATTCTTTTGAACATTTAAGTTGAGTGCCAAGTTTCTTTACACTAATCCTGATAAATGGCTGGTTACGGTGGCAAGCAGATAATGTCAATGACCTTTCCAATTTAATTTCTTGGCAAAGCCACAACTACTCATAGCTGTTCTTTGATAGGATGAGAGCGGTCAATTCTGTAGATTCAAAGCGCCTAAGAAGTAAATTCTTGGATCACATTTAGGGGTTTTCCAAGATGGACATATATTACTTAGGTGATAACTGACTCATTGCAGAACTACTACCATCACAACAGTAACAAAGGTTGCAGGCTCGTATTCCATTCCATCACAGCTAGTAGACATTTAAAAAAGAATGGTAGTTAAACATTTGCCCTGTAAATTTACTAAAAGTCTATGAGGCTGATTAAAATAGCTCAGATGTTATTCTCAGCCCTTAAGAAATTGAATTGAGTTGCAGGGCACATGCTTAACCATCATTCCATTCAAATTCCTTCTAAATGAAATTATGCAATGAGGAGATATAGAGGTTCAGGGTCTCTATTACAGTGATCAAGGGGGTCTGAGTGGTGGTGTCCTTAGTGATAAGACATCAATCATCTAACCTATGATGAACTGAAGATTACAGGCCATCTTGATTCAGTCACTCTAAAGGGGGCTTTACACATAACTATATCGCTAGCAATAGCGCTAAAGCGCCATTGATTTTGTCACGCAGCAGCGATATTTCTAGCGATATCGCTACATGTGATACTTACCTCCGACCGGCTCCCCCACTGGCTATCGGTGATCGCGTGAGAACATCCTGGGCCATTTCCCGTCTGCGGCATCCTGCTGGCGGAGGACGTCATCATCACCGCATCTGACAGGTAAGTAACGACCGCTGCTGCGTCGCTGCATCGCTGGTGAGATCTGCCTGTTTGGCAGCTCATTAGTGACCATTAAGCGATGCACCAGTGATCCTTACCAGGTCGTATCGTGGTCGGGATTGCTGGAGCATCGCTAAATGTAACGGGGCCCTAAGTTGCAAAATATGTATACAAAAAGGTACCTTATGTATGCATGAAAAAGGTCATGTATGCTGGAATGTTGACTATGTTATGTAATGTAGTCTTTATTTTGATTCTATTAACTTTTACTAGTAGAAAATTGCCTTTAATCTGTCTTTGGAAGGTTAGTTCCAGTGCTTACCAGAATTTACTTTTTCTTGCCATTTTTTTCATAAAAAGGTATCTCGATCTGCTCAATTCCCAGCCTTGACTTCTCTAAGTTATTACTTGAATATTTCTTCCAATGTCTTGCAGGCTATAACTCATCTAATCTTTTTCATATCTCAGCAATAATTTCTTTCTATACTCCTTCAGGAGATGAGAGAATCAATTCAAACATATTTCAATGAATTGCTCAGTTTAGCACGCTGCTTTTTATTTCGTGAAACTAATTCAACTAGACTAAATCAAGGAGAGTGGGGCAGTAAGAAAATCCATTCAATACTAAGAGTATTAAAGGACACAATTAAAACTATCCCAAACCCCCTGGACATATGAATTACACGAAAGAAATAAAAGAAAATTATACATATATATTCAAGAAGGCCAATAAGATAGTTGATAGTTCTTCAAAAATGCTGAGATACAGATTCACTATCAGCTAAACAGCATAGCTCATATTGTTCAACCTTGAATTAAATGTCGGATATGTTGCTAAATAATGGAGCCATAGACTTCTAACCCCCAACCACAACAGTGGAGACCTTTTAGATCCATCTAATTAAAGAAAGATCTCTGTCAGTAGCACCCTTGAGGAAATTGCTTGAAAGCATCTTAAACAGCAGAATTCTCTCCTCCATAGCAGAAGAGAATGCACAGAGCAAAAAAAACCCAGACAGGCTTTTTGCCAAACCACTGCACTGCTGATTGCATCCATACCCTGCACAGCTTGGTCAATCAGCATGTCTACAAAACAAAGAAAAAATGGTTTATGGGTTTCAAAAGCCTTTTGAGTTAATCTTACATTTAGAAAAAAAATCTTCTAAAATCTTGCAGTATTAAGAAGCCCGAAATGTTTTGGCAAACAGATGCTATTTTTAATATGTATCACAGGTAATCTGTAAATAATAATAATGACATGAAAACAAAACAATAGCTAAACACCTATTAGAACACACAATATATTTGTAAAAGGCATTAAATATAGTTATCTTGACTGGTAAATTAATTCTCGTCACATTCAACCTACCTTAAATATGGATACCATAGAAATCAATTGTTTTTTTATTATTATTATTTATTTAAATAGCACCATTAATTTCATGGTGCTGTATATGAGATGGGGTTACATCAAAATACAAATATCATTTACAGTAAACAAACTAACAATGACAGACTGGAACAGAGGGAAGAGGACACTGCCCTTACGGTCTTATATTCTACAGGATTATGGGGAAGGAGACAGTAGGTCGGGGGTTGCAGTAGCTCCGATGGTGTTGAGGTGTCCGTGTGGTCATTACAGGCTTTAAGCTTTTTTGAAGAGATGGGTTTTCAGGTTCCGTCTGAAGGATCCAAATGTGGTGGTTAACCGGACGTGTTGGGGCACAGAATTCCAGAGGATGGGGGATATTCGGGAGAAATCTTGGAGGTGATTGAGTAAGGAGCGAATAAAAGTGGAGGAGAGGAGATCTTGGGAGGATTGGAGATTACGGGAAGATATTGAGAGATTAGTTTGGAAATATGCGGAGGAGAAAGGTTATGGATGGCTTTGTAGGTCAGTGTTAATAGCTTAAACTGGATATGCTGGGAAATTGGGAGTCAGTGAAGGGATATGCAAAGAGGGGAAGCAGGAGTGTAGCAAGGAGAGAGATTAATTAGTCGGGCAGCAGAGTTAAGGATGGACTGGAGGGGTACAAGAGTGTTAGAAGGTAGGTCATAGAGGAGGATGTTGCAGTAGTCAAGGCGGGAGATGATTAGGGCATGCACAAGTGGCATTTTGGTAGAGTGAGGGTTGAGGAAAGGATGGATTCTGGAAATATTTTTCAGCTGGAGGCGACCGGAGGTGGCGAGAGCTTGGCTGTGCGGTTTGAAGGACAGGGCAGAGTCCAGGACAGGGGAAAGTGTGAATTAATTTATTGTGATAGATAGATCAGGTAGGGAAGGTATGCAAGATGGAGTAAAGATAATTAGCTCAGATTTGTCCACATTGAATTTGAGGAAGCGAGAGGAGAACAAGGAGGATATGGCTGATAGACACTCTGGAATTCTGGAGCGCAGAGAGGTGACATCTGGGCCAGAGAGGTAGATCTGAGTGTCATCAGCATATAGATGGTACAGAAAGCCATAGGACCTTATGAGTTGTCCCAGATCAAGGGTATAGATTGAGAAAAGAAGGGGTCCTAGGACAGAGCCTTGAAGGACACCAACAGAGAGGGGGCGAGATGAAGAGGTAGTATGAGAGTAGGAAATGCTAAATGTCAGGTTGGTAAGGTATGAGGCGATCCAGGATAGGGCAAGGTCTTTGACACCAAAGGAAGATAGGATCTGTGGTAGGAGGCAGTGGTTAACTGTGTCGAAGGCAGAGGACAGGTCTAGAAGGAGGAGTATAGAGAATTGTGGAAGGCTGCACATCTTATGTAGTCCTTAAAGCTTAATTGCAGTTACATGTAGAAAGGAGTGGATAGATCCATAGAGGATCAAGTTTGAGTTTAATTTCCTGAAATTTGGGATTTCACATGAATTTGAACGCTTTGAAATTCGATTTGCGGTTTGCAAACAAAACTTGACCAGCACCAATTCCCACACAGCTGAAGTATCATATATTAAGCTAGTGTCATTTTGCATTAGGCATGTGCCCCCTATTATGCTCTGCGGCTATGACATCTTATAGATTGTCATACCTTGTACAGTGGTGGTCAGTACCTGGACCATCACAGATCAGTGGTTCAGTTTGTATGGCAGAAATGTTTTCACCAGGGTCTCTAGATAAGTCTTTCTCTTGCCTGTAATGTGTATGCTCTTATAGTCAGCTGGGTCCTCTCTCTAATCATTTGTAAAGTGTAAAGTTGTGTGGTCTGCAGTGTTCTCGCTTACTCTTCCGTAGAGTGTAAGTTCATTAATTCAGCAGGGCTGCAAATAAAATTTTTGCAGTGAAATTTAGTGAAGTCAGCAAATTCAAATTTCACATGAATAGCCATGTTTAGTTACATGGCAAAAATTCATATATGGTACTTAATAAAAATTTTTGTAACAAGGCTTATTGCTCCTGTTTACATGATAAGGATACTTTTAAAGGGAATCAGCCAGCAATATTTCACTTCCCAAACTATTTATATGTGCATGTAGTTCTTTCAAAGGCAAGTCTAGCAATACCTTTGGTTAGTGAGTCCAATCCTTCATTAATGAAAAATCAGTGCTTAAATAGTATGCAAATGAGGTTGTAGATCTGATGCTACTGTCACTCCAGTTCTATTCCCGACCCAGTGCCATCTCTTCCTGCTTTACTGATTACTCCTTTGCTTGAAGTCTAGAAGTTGTCAGTCAAGCAAGAGGAGGCGGTATGGAGTATCCAGCTAGAGTGAGAGAGGCTTTAGATCTCTTCTAGTTCTTTATTTACAAATCAATTCATACACTAATTTCTCAGTAATGGACGAACGGACTGGCCATCTAAACATATTGCTGGACTATTCATTGAAAGTGCTTGATGAATATACATACATATATATATATATACATATATACAGTATATATATATATATATATATATATATAGTTTGGGGGATAAAATCCTGCTGACATAGTTCCTTTAAGGCTAAGAAAGAAAAATATGTATAGGTAAAGAAATGAGAATGCTTGATGATACTTATGAATGTGGTCAGTTTCTCGGCTTTCTGGACAAGCAGCGGCATAGCTACGTGTGTTATAGTGATCATAATTGCAACTATAGAGAAATGAAACCCCCATACCACATCAGTAAGTTGCATGTACATCCCTGATTGAGCTTTACAGCAGCCTCATTTGCCCCACTTATAATGGAGTTTATTTAGGATAATTACACATTTTATTATTTCTAGTGAATTAATGAATTAGGAGTCACAATGGTGGGCAGGTTTTACACTGATGGTGTAAAAAAGGGGAAAGTTATTGTAATTTTGGGCCTAAAGGAGGCATTTGTTTATTTAAAAGGGGCACTATTAGTTTGTAGGCAGCACAAGGGTGAGTATTTTTACTGTGTGGTTGGCACAAAGCTGGCGTTCCTACTGCTCAATGTGTGGGTTATTATTATGTTGTAGGGGCATAACAGTGGGCACTATTACAATGTGTGGGCACAAAATGCATTGTAAGTGTGTTGAGGGCACAAAAGGGGACTCATTTTATTGGGCATTAAAAAGCGCACTGTTAATGTATGGGTAATGAAGGGGGGCATCATAAAAGTTTAGGGGCACTGAAAAGATGTCTTTTGCTGGTGAAGTGCAAAAGGTAGCAATGCTTCTTAGTGGATCAAAGGAACAAATATTCATTGGATGGTTCACTATTTTCATCTGGGTAACAATAAAGGCACTAGCCTCTTGGCATTTTTTTTGGAGGGTCACTATCAATCTCAAACTATTGTCTTGAAGAGTAACATCTGTGTGGGACTGTGGGCTTATTTATTTGAAAGTACTATTTGGGAGAACTGTGCAATGTGGAAGCTACATCTTTGGGATTTAGCTTGGTGATTATGCAAATTATTCTCAAATGTGATTGATTGCTAACATATGTGTTCATTGATCAACGGTTGGATACTATTTGCTTTTATACCATGTATCATAAGGAATCTGTATCTCAGTGAATAAGGGCTTTTGCCAGAAACGCATTGAGATGTAACCCCAATCTGTGTGATCTTTTATATAACTTGAAATAAATTGAGGATTTTATCTATTTCGGGACCTGCCAAAATTTCTTTGCTGAAAATTATGTACTTTCTACTTCCTGACTTTGGTCCCAGCAGTGCTCACTGAACCTTCAGTAGTTTAGAAATTCTTCTGTAACCAATGCCATCAGTATGTTTCACAACAATAAGGTTGCCAAGATCGTGAGACAGCTCACTGGTTTTACCCATCATGACATGCTTCTTGACAATGTGTGGCACCTTAGCAATGATAAACTTTTTTAGTAGCCAATAGTTGAACCAGCTGATATTATTTTTCACTAACAGGCAGGATTGCTTTGTAATTACTGATAGGTTTCAGATGGTGTCATGCCTTTCCGTGGCTTTTTACACCTCTCTTTCTTCATGTGTTCAATATTTTTTCCATTTGTCATGTCTTAGTATTACACATTACTTCATTTATGGACATCTATGGATTGTTTTATTTGCCTGTGTGGATTGGATGGGTTATTACCGATATCTGGTGAAAATTTCATGCCAATAGCACCTTTAGAACTACATTTACTTAGAAAATTGGTGACTTTGTCAATACTTCTTTCACCTGCTGTATATACATACAGTGGGGAAAATAAGTATTTGATAAATGGCCGATTGTAGAAGTTTTACCATCTACAAAGAATGGAGAGTTCTGTAATTTTTATTGTAGGTACTCTTCAACTGTGACAGACAGAATCTTAAAAAAATCCAGAAAATCACATAGTATTATTTTTAAATTATTAATTTGCATTTTACTGCATGAAATAAGTATTTGATACAACATAAAACAGAACTTAATATTTGGTACAGAAATCTGTGTTTGCAGTTATAGGGGTCAGATGTTTCCTGTAGTTCTTGACCAAGTTTGTACACATTGCAGCAGGGATTTTGGCCCTCTCCTCCATACAGATCTTCTTCAGATCTTTCAGGTTTTGGGGCTGTTACTGGGAAACATTGAGCTTCAGCTCCCTTCAAAGATTTCCTATTGGGTTCAGGTCTGGAGACTGGCTAGGCCACTCCAGGACCTTGAAATGCTTCTTGTGGAGCCACCCATTAGTTGCCCTGGGTGTGTGTTTCAGGTCACTGTCATGCAGGAAGACCCAGCCACAACCCCGATCTTCAATGCTCTTACTGAGAGAAGGAGGTTGCTGGACAAAATCTTGTAATACATGACACCATTCATCCTCCATTCAATACAGTGCAGTTGTCCTGTCCCCAGAAAAGCAACCCCAAATTGTGATGTTTCCCCAAGAATATGACACACCCACCTGGGCAATGGGGTACTCAGAACCGGGTCGGACTGTTCTTTGGGGAAGTCACAGGGTTGTGACCCGACTCCATGGCCCTGGCTGTGCAGTAAAATGGGTAATATGTATATGGGATATAATGTGACGCCACCTGTGGTGTTCGGCAACAGATAGCCGATGCTGCTAAAGTAGACCGCTGGGGCTGATGGTGACACAGCTGGGATGGTTCTGCTCCCCACAGGTGGAGCGGGGCCCCAGGGCTACCAGTTCTCATTATGTTAGACTTCGTGTACCTTTGGTGCAGGACTCAGGGTGCAAGAGATCACTGGAGGACACAAGGACTGTAGTTTTCTTTTCCTTTACTTGATGGTTGATAGTACAGATCGGGGCACTGGTAACAGATCGTGATGGATAGCCGAGCAGCCTGGAAGCAGTTTTGGATACACCTGGCCAGGTAGGTACAGAGCCCTTCCTTCTGCGCTATCTTCCCTTTTTCCTCGCTGCCTAACACCTCACCCTCCTGCTGCTAACTGTCTCTCTCTGTTTTTAAAAACAAACTATTGCCTCCTTTGTGTCAACTCCATGCTCTGGTATGCAGATGTGCTGCCGGATATTAGATTGGGCCAGGAAACCTGCTGTCCCATGCCCTCCAGATTTAGCTGCTGGGACTTCAATACCCACGCATCCACGGACTCCGGTATCCGGTTCCTAGTGCTCAGCTCTGGGGTGAGTTTAATCACAGCTCCACTCCCCAGGTTCTGCTCGACTTCTCTCCTACTGACACCTGGTAATGGGACTCCTACTTGCTTCCAGGTGTGTCATTCCTCCCTGTGAGGGAGGCAATGCCACTGTGGCAATCGGACTCCTGGGGTGCCACAAATACTTCATGGTTGGGACAGTGTTTTTAAGATTATATTCACCCTTATTCCTCCAAACATGGTGAATGGAGTTGATACCAAAAAGTTCTATTTTAGTGTTATTTGACGATATCACCTTCTCCCACGCCTCGTCTGCATCATCCAGATGATTATTGATGAACTTCAAATGGCCCTGGATTTGTGCTGGCATGAAGAGGGGGACCTTGCGTGCCCTGCAGGATTTTATTCCATGATGGCGTAGTGTGTTACTAATGTTAATGTTTGAAACTGTGGTCCCTTCTCTTTTCAGGTCATTGACTAGGTCCTCCTTTGTAGTTCTGGGCTGATTCCTAACCTGTCTCAGAATCATCCATACCCCATGTGTCAAGAACTTGAATGTAGCCCAAGACCAAAAAAGATTGACAGTCATCTTGTATCCTCCATTTTCTAATAATTTAGCCAACAGTTGTTGCCTTCTCACCAAGCTGTTTGCCTTTTGTCCTGTAGTCCATGCCAGCCTTGTATGGGTCTAAAACTTTGTCCCTGGTGTCCTTAGACAGCTCTTTGGTCTCAGCCATGGTGGAGTGGTTGGCATGTGATTGATTGATTGTGTAGACAGGTGTCTTTTATATAGATAACAAGTTCAAACAGGTGCAATTAATACAGATAATGAGTGCAGAGCAGGAGGGTTTCTTAAAGAAAAGCAAACAGGTCTGTGAGAGCAAGAATTCTTGCTGGTTGGTAGGTGACCAAATACTTATTTCATGCAATAAAATGCAATTTGATTATTTAAAAATCATACAATGTGATTTTCGGATTTTTATTTTCAGATTATATCTCTCACAGTTGAAGTGTAACTGCGATAAAAATTACAGTCATTTCCAATCTTTGTAGGTGGAATACTTGCAAAATCAGCAGATACTTATTTTCCCCACTGTACATACATACTGTATATATATATATATTGTGTCATCTAACCAATATATAGCACAGCAAAGCGAATAGGTAGCTGTACAAAAATCATGGCATTATCTACGGTAATTTACAAAATGTAATGTTTGACATATTTATACAAATTTGATGCGTTGATTTGTAAAATGGCTGTATGGAAGATGAGTACTTTTTATACAATATATCTTCCATTCTATACTATAGGTTGTAAGAGTTCCTGTAGTCATGCTGTGTGCTTATGCATGGTTAGCGCTTGTGCTCCATAATACTATTTGTTAAAAAAAGGAAGGAGCACTACAAATGTATATCAGAAGCACATTTTCATTACAATATGCATATTACAGACAAGCACATAAATAACCCCTGCACAGGGAATAAAAGCATTCAAACTATTAACTAGAAAATATAACGTAAAATGTCTGACTGAAGATTTCTACTATCAGGAGAGGAAGTTGGCAGGAATGAAAGTCTATGGAGAGCCATTAAAACATGGATGTAATATTTCTTTAGATTGTGATCCAGACAGGAGCAAAACTCATCTCGGGTTTCTAAATAATGATTCTGGATAGTCATTTTTTGCTTTTAATTGTTTATATGTATTGCATGGTATTTTTTCTAACATACTGAGAAGCTAATTTTAGATTTACCTACTGTACTTTCTTTCTATCTATCTATCTATCTATCTATCTAACTATCTATCTAACTATCTATATATGTCTTACAATATTTCTAAATATTTTTTCCTCCTTTCTCATTTTTTTTATTGATCACAACTTAATATTGAATACATGCCCTCTTAGAATATATTTCCCTAGTGTATCTGTGTGCGTTTGTGCTTAATGACCACATCTGTTGAGATAGGATCAAGTTGACTAATACAGTCCAGTGTTTTTTGCCAGTGTAGAGCAATAATTTGCCCTTTGTCATTTCGCTTCGGAAACTGTATGAGCGTGTTAATGATCTTCTATCATCTGGCTATCTGTTTAAATCATTGTATTTTGACAGTTCATCTACCTTCATCCTCCATCAGAGCCAAATAGGAAACCATATGTGAAAGCATCTGTGGAAGCCTTCCCTTTATTTATGACAGCATTAAAGAAAGTGTCCAATGTCAGTTTCTTCCAATAATAGAGATTCTTGCGTACCTAGAGTGCATGCTTTCTTGGGTATATCCCTTTAGTGGTTTTCTATACCTACTACTGTTTGCTTCATTATATGCAGATGCACAGCAGTGCAGGCAGTAATAGTCTTCCTTAATTAAATAACGTTAAATGTTAATTAGTTAGAAAATTTGATTTATTTCCAGAGCATGAAACTTTTTTTTCTCTTGTAGGCTAGATTATATTCAAAGAACAGGTTGTATAATCATTCAAGAACTTTCCATATTTTAAGTCTTTCGCAGAGACTTGTGGTGGTATCTAATCGCCATAGAGAAATGATAGGTCTACAGATGTTTTCAAGATGTTACTCTGTCAGTAGCAGATTATCCCCTGTAGCAAAATCTCATTAAAGTGCAATTTACAGAGCTCTGCTGATGTTACCATCAACCAAAATTAAACGCATTAATTTTTCAAAGTTCACACAAGTCCTTACATAAATGATGTAGCAGTTTGCTAGAACAATTTACAGAAGTGTTATTTGCAGAATTAACCTACATTAACAGAACAAATGTTTTAAGGGTATAGAGAAGGGATGGGCAGCGGAAATGCAGCTGTTAGTACTTGCCGTTAGGTGTCGGGCACAAAGAGGTGTCAAAAATATGCTACGCCTGCCTGCTGGGAGACGACTCAGAAAGGGAATATTGGAATTTGATCATTCGCTCGAAAGAGTTAAGCTTGTAATAAAGCAATCACCAGTTGGGGGCACCTAGTGAGCCCTTAAATCCTGTTTTGGAACATCTGCAGTAAATGCCTTTTAAAGTATTCTCATTTAGGCAATGTGTTTATGTAGCTCATGGTGAGAATATTCTTCTTCAATAAATTGCTAACATTTTTAGTTCTTTATTGTTGCAGAAAGTCACCACTTGATCCCTTAAACAAACTACACTCAATAACACTCATATTTTCATCTGACCCACGGCAATGAACACCCTATAAAACAATTACACTACATACTGGTGATATATTGGTTCCTGCCTTTTATAATACGCTGCTAGTGATTAAGGCACTGCCATGTTTGTATTTTTATTGTTATTACATCGGCATGAGCTGCAGATAGTACAAAGGAGTTATTGTGTAGAGTTAGCATAAAATAACGCTGGAAATCTAATTTGCGTGCTGCTCCCAATAGTGGACTTTTAAGCATTTATTAATAAGATTTTAAGCATTTTGCTAAGTTTACTAACAATAATTATGTTTCCCCTTCCCATAAGGACATAAAATGTGTTATGACATGTTATATTTTGGGTTTAGATTTAGGAAAATTGTGTTGCAGATTTCAGATTTGCAGATCACTATTTAGTTTTGTGATTTAAATACTTTCTCGCAGTGTTGACAATATATAGAATTCCCCCAAAAATGTAACAATTGTCACGATTGTTAAAAAATATGTGCAACTATAGTTCTTACATGGCCAACAATATCCAAGATAATAGTTTTAAACATTTATAAATAAGATTTTAAGCATTTTGCTACGTTTATTAACAATAATTATTTTTCCCCTTCCCATAAGGACATAAAATGTGTTATGACATGTTATATTTTGGGTTTATAATGCATAATAAGCCAGTGCAATGTTCATTGATGTAAAAGGGAAGGCTTCTGTAATTTGTATCTTCTAGTGAGATTATTGTTTGCTGAATTATATCAATTAATTCAGAGACTGGATTTAAATCTGGTGAGTTAATTATCACTGGCATAGCACCAGCCTGGAGGAACATACTACGTTTGTGTTTTCTAGTTTTACTTCATGCTCGATTGAATTACAAGTTCCAAATGAGTTTAAAAAATAACCAATTCTCCTAAATCTGTTATATTAAGGCCTTGTTTCAATGGGCAACATTTCTTAAAGTGCTAATGCACTCTAATATACTGCTTTATGATTTTAATAAGAAGAAAGAAGAAAGCTACTGCCAGGCACTACTGTATAGGATAGGTGATCAATATAGTAATCCTTGACAACCCCTTTAACCTTCGTCAGGCTGCATAATTTTACAACGTTAACAGGCTGCAGAGGTACAATTGTACCTTCATATATACCTCCACTGTGAGAAGACTTTCTCCTTTACTTGGTTTCAGAAACTAAAGTTCATTCAGCTACAAATGTTATGCTGATATCTATTGGCCAGTGTTGTTACTGCTCACTTATGTTGCTGTCAATTAAGTTGATTCAAACTGGGAGTGGCTTCTACTTCTCTTCCTGCCTCCCTCCTCTCAGTAGCCATTTTGCTGTTCATCTCATTGCTGTGAGCACACACATTTCTAGGCTTGTGAAGTCTTCAATTTCTTGGATACGATGGTAGGAAAGTCTCACAGCATCTAACAGCCAGTTATACCTTCATTCACCTTATGTGGGAACAGAACAGTCAGAAATTGTCTTTGAGCCTGGACTTGGCTTACATATATTTTGTATGAAACTTATCACTATAGGTATGATTTTTATACGAAAAATGGATAATAATTAGCATCTACATATTGTTTTATGATGTTTTACTTATATTCAGCACAAAATAAAGATGGTGGCTCTGTTACAATTTTCCTATTGGTTGAAAAAACAGTCAAAAATGGAATGAAAATTCTGAAACCGTATACGGTTTACATAATATATAAATGACATTTATAAATAATTATCACTAGAAATAATTTACCTTTTTATCTGCACTTTAGAATCGAGTTTCATTCTACTTGCCACGTGTTACTGAACTAAATTACGAAGCCAAAATTCATCTACCAAGTCATCATGAGTGATAGTGATGCTGGATCTAGTTTCCGCCATAATCCAAGAAAACGTGTTTGCAGGCTAGTATCATTTTGTGAAAAGCCAATAATGTAGTATTGTGTAGTATTTCGGAAAATTATTTATTTTTCATTTTTTCATATTTACAGATTTACGTCTGACGAAATAATGCGAATGCTAAAAGAATCTGATTCTGAGCATAAGGAAGAACCATATGTTGCATCTGATGATGAAAACTATGTACCACAAGTGGATGTTACTGAAGAAGATTCAGACATTGAACAAGAAATGGTCATAGAGCAGGAAAAAGAATACGACTCAGACGAAAGTGTTGAGGATGAGTCTGTGCCTCAAAGTGCAGGCGACATTTGGACTGCTAAGGATAAAACTCAATGGTGTAGTGATCCACTGCCAAATGCACAAACAAAATCTCGTAATGTCCTACGACAAAGAGGTGGCCCTGCAGCAATCAGCAACCTGTATACAGCAAAAGAGATATTCAAGTCAATCATGACTCCCGAGATGTTTGACATCATATTACGAGAAACGAATCGAAAGGCCAAGAGAGTTTGTGATGTTTTCCTGATTCTTCTGAACGGCCACCACAAAGAACATTCAAGCAATTTACTGAAACTGAACTCCATGCATTTTTGGGCATACTGATTGCTGCTGGTGTGCACAGAGACAACAAAGAGAATCTGGAGGAAATGTGGAATGTTGATGCTCTGCCTCTTATACGTGCAGCCATGTCTCGTGACCGCTTCAAGATGATACTCAGATTTATCAGATTTGACAACGAAAATACACGTGCAGAACGTGTGCAAACAGATAAAGCTGCACCAATACGAGACATCTGGACAATGCTGAACAGAAATCTGAAGAGAGCCTACAAGCCATATAATTGTATCACCGTCGACGAGCAATTATTTCCATTTAGAGGCCATACTAAATTTACCCATTATATACCTTCAAAACCAGCTAAATATGGCATAAAGATTTTCTGGGCTTGTGACTCGTCAAACGCCTACACATTACAAGGTCAGTTCTACACTGGGAAACCAACTGATGGTCCTTGACAAGTAAACATTGGTGAACGAACAGTATTGGACCTAGTGAGCTCGTATAAAGGCTCTGGAGAAATGTCACCACCGATAACTTCCTTACAACCATGGAACTAGCTAAAGTTTTAAACTCCTGGAACATGACACTAGTTGGTACAGTGAGAAAAAACAAAAGGTTCCTACCTAGCAACATGCAGCCTGCCAAAGAAAGGCCTGTAAACTCAACAAATTTTGCCTACAATCATGATGCAACAGTCTGTTCATATGTACCAAAGAAGAACAAATCAGTCGTGCTTCTATCATCTATGCACATGACGGGAGAAGTTGAAGAGACACTAGCAGCCAAGCCAGAGATAATAAAATACTACAACAAAACAAAAAAAGGAGTTGATGTTATGGATAAAATGTTGGGAGAGTACACTGTGAATCAACGAACATTACGTTGGCCTCTGGCATTTTTCTACAATATGATTGACGTCACTGGGTTTGCATCCTACATCATCTACAGAGAGCACAATCCAAGCTTCAGGACAAAGGATCAACGAAGAAAGTTCCTGAAAGATCTCGCAAATCAGCTGTGTATGCCTGCAATTGAAGATCGTAGTACAAACCGAATGATAATGAGAAACCATTTTCTTCGAGGTGCAGTAGAAATGGTGCTTGGATGATGCATTCTGGTAGCATCGCAAGCAGCAGCTGGCCCTCAAATACCTCATGGTAGTCGTGGACCCTCCCCTGTTGTTGGTAGTTGCTATGTCTGCCGATACCTGAGGCGAAAACAACTTAAGACTAGAAAGTCTTGTGTGGTTTGTGTGAAACCCAGTTGCGATGAACACTCGGTAGCAAAGACAACATGCACTACTTGCGAAGAAAATCAATAAAAAAAGTTTCTTACATTTTCTTTTATAATGTAAATGAACAGTTTTTTTACTTGTTTATAATAATAAAATAGCATTATCATTAAAAAAAAATATTATTCTTTTTTCCTTGCATTATCTTCATTCAAAATATATGAGGGTACATTTGTACCTATGCAGCTTGTTATGGATGCAAAAATATCTCGACCCCTTATCTCGGAAGGGGGTGGAGATATTTTATTGAAATTTGGCCAATATATTCTGGACCAAAACTGCAGAGATGTCACGAAATTTCAGCCCTCTACGGCTTTTTGAAAAAAAGTTATTGCAATTTTAAAACGGAATAGGTACAATTGTACCTACTCAGCCGGACAAAGGTTAAATTGATATGCACACATGTTTTTACTGTGAAATACTGAATGGACAATTTAGAAAGATGGCTGAGAGGTTCATATGGGTGTATGTGTACATAATTTGTCCAATGTTCATTGCCACAGGCAGAGCTATTGTGGGTGCTGAGGATGCTGTTTTACCTGGGCCTTGGTGCCTTGGAAGGTCTCAAAAGGTCACTTTGGCCCATATGATAAAATGGTAAAACAAGTAAGATGAAAGACTCTTGAAGTCGTGTTTTCTCCTGGATATTTTGAATTGAGGCCCATGTGCTTTGTGTTATGCCATTATTCATATAAAATGTTCGATTCCCTATAGAGCTACTAGTCTTTAGAAAAATTACACTACATGTTACTTTAGCCAAAGAACAAATATAGGAACAAACTAAATTGCCATGAACATTTGTATAAAAAAGTATACTGTATGTTAACTAAACACTTTATTAATATTTTTTCTTTAATATATTTTTTAAAGAAATACTGTATTTTAGGTACATACAACAGCAAAAAAACTAGATGGGCATTTCCTGAAGGAAATACATGGTGCTTGAGCAGTGCTGCCAGCTTTAGCACATTTGGCACCTCGGTAGCCACTTTGGCCACTTGGTAGCCACTTTGGCACATTCGGCCCCTTGGTAGCCACTTTGGCCACTTGGTAGCCACTTTGGCACATTTGGCACTTCAGTAGCCACTTTGGCCACTTGGTAGCCACTTTGGCCACTTGGAAGCCACTTTGGCACATTCGGCACCTTGGTAGCCACTTTGGCCACTTGGTAGCCACTTTGGCACATTCAGCACTTCAGTAGCCACTTTGGCCACTTGGTAGCCACTTTGGCACATTCGGCACCTTGGTAGCCACTTTGGCCACTTGGTAGCCACTTTGGCACATTCGGCACCTCGGTAACCACTTTGGCCACTTGGTAGCCACTTTAGCCATGTTGAAACATGCTGTCACTTTGCCTCGGGGGCCACTTTGGTGCTCCGGGCCCCTCAGGGGCCACTTTGGCACACTGGGCTTCTAAAGCCACTTTGGCATCCGACTGCAGTGATGGTGAACCTTGGCACTCCAGCTGTTGGAGAACTACAACTCCCAGCATGCCTCAACTGCTGCCTCAACTGCTGCAGGTTGCAAGAGCATGCTGGAAGTTGTAGTTTTTCAACAGCTGGAGTGCAAAGGTTAGCCATCACTGGGTGGGGCTTTTCAGAAGCCACTTGGTAGCCACTTTGGCACATTTGGCACCTCGGCAGCCACTTTGGCCACTTGTTAGCCACTTTGGCACATTCGGCCCCTCGGTAGCCACTTTGGCCACTTGGTAGCTACTTTGGCACATTTGGCACCTCAGTAGCCACTTTGGCCACTTGGTAGCCACTTTGGCACATTCGGCACCTCGGTAGCCACTTTGGCCACTTGGTAGCCACTTTAGCCATGTTGACACATGCTGCCACTTTGCCTCGGGGGCCACTATGGCACTCCGGGCCCCTCAGGGGACACTTTCGCACACTGGGCTTCTAAAGCCACTTTGGCGTCCGACTGCAGTGATGGCGAACCTTGGCACTCCAGCTGTTGGAGAACTACAACTCCCAGCATGCCTCAACTGCTGCAGGTTGCAAGGGCATGCTGGGAGTTGAAATTTTTCAACAGCTGGAGTGCCAAGGTTAGCATCACTGGGTGGGGCTTTTCAAAAGCCACTTGGTAGCCACTTTGGCACATTCGGCACCTCGGTAGCCACTTTGGCCACTTGGTAGCCACTTTGGCACATTCGGCACCTCAGTAGCCACTTTTGCCACTTGATAGCCACTTTTGCCACTTGGTAGCCACTTTGGCACATTTGGCACCTCAGTAGCCACTTTGGCCACTTGGTAGCCACCTTAGCCATGTTGACACATGCTGCCACTTTGCCTCGGGGGCCACTTTGGCACTCTGGGCCACTCAGGGGCCACTTTAGAACAGTGGGCTTCTAAAGCCACTTTGGTGTCTGACTGCAGTGATGGCGAACCTTGGCACTCCAGCTGTTGGAGAACTACAACTCCCAGCTTGCCTCAGCTGCTGCCTCAACTGCTGCAGGTTGCAAGGGCATGCTGGGAGTTGTAGTTTTTCATCAGCTGGAGTGACAAGGTTAGCCATCACTGGGAGGGGCTTTTCAGAAGCCATTGGCGCGCTGCGCCTTTAAGACCTTGAATCAGCGATCTGTCAGCTTCTACTAGCTAATAGGGTCATATGTGGAAGCTGCATTTGAATAGCTGCCATCTTTGTAAGGTCACTGCACCTGCGCTGTGGCTTCAATCCATGTCAGTTGGGGGTCATGGAAAGGTCGCCACTAACTCCTATGGGAAAATTTTTGCTTAAAATGCGATTTTTAAAAAAAACTACAAATCGGATCGACTCCAAGATTACATAGCACACCTGTCCCCACTGAGGGCTTCGAAACGCCACCTGAACAGGGTCTCTGCACCGAGCGGTTCGGGCCACATTAATTGCAGAAAACGAGGAGAACAAGAAGTAGAATAATAATAAACTAGATGTGTATTTCCTGAAGGAAGTACAGATAGTGCTTTGAAATGGTGCCTTGGCTAACCCTTTAAGAGAGACTTGCCTGCTGCCCCTGCAAGACTTTCAACTCATGATCTGTTTTAACTGTGGGTGCCTCTCAGGGGCCACTTTGGCCTGTGATTTGGAGGCCGGGGTTGATCAGCCTCCGATTTGGAGGCCGGGGTCGATCAGCCTCCGATTTGGAGGTCGGGGTCGATCAGCCTCCGATTTGGAGGCCGGGGTGGCTCAGCCTCCGATTTGGAGGCCGGGGTGGCTCAGCCTCCGATTTGGAGGCCGGGGTTGATCAGTCTCTGATTTGGAGGCCGGGGTCGAACAGCCTCCGATTTAGAAGCTGGGGTGGCTCAGCCTCCGATTTGGAAGACGGGGTCGATCAGCCTCCGATTTGGAGGCCGGGGTCGATCACCCTCTGATTTGTAGGCCGGGGTGGCTCAGCCTCCGATTTGTAGGCCGGGGTGGCTCAGCCTCCGATTTGTAGGCCGGGGTGGCTCAGCCTCCAATTTGGAGGCCAGGGTGGCTCAGCCTCCGATTTTTAGGCCAGGGTCGATCAGCCTCTGATTTGGAGGCCGGGGTCGATCAGCCTCCGATTTGGAGGTCGGGGTCGATCAGCCTCTGATTTGGAGACCGGGGTGGCTCAGCCTCTGATTTGTAGGCCAGGGTCGATCAGCCTCCGATTTGAAGGCCGGGGTGACTCAGCCTCCGATTTGGAGGCCGGGGTCAATCAGCCTCTGATTTGGAGCCTGTGGTCACTCAGCTTTCGATTTGGCGCGCCGGCCCTTTAAGATTCATTTTGGTGCGCCAGCCTTTTAAGAATCACTTTGGCACGTCGGCCGTTTAAGAGCCAGTTTGGCGCTCTGGGCTTCTAAATCCACTTTGGCGCACATTCTCTCTCAGGGGCATGCGTCATGTGATGAAGCTAGATTTGCATTTCTGCTGTGGGTTTCGTTTTAAGAGCTGATATTATCTGGCAGAAACTGTGTCCTGGTGGGGTCATGTAAAGTTCGTGGGCGTTGGCATAGTTACTGGGTCTGCCTGCACATATCAATGAGCTTAACTGCCGCAACTGGTCCTCAAATTTGAATCGCCTCACGACTGCCCCATTTATTCCTATGGCAAAATGTTCCCATTTAAATGCATTGAGACAGTGCATTCCAATGACGGGGAAATTTTTTTTCAAATGCAAATTGCACAAAAACTACAAATCCGATCAACACGAAAAATACTTATCACACCACTCATGGTCGCTGGCTTCGAAACGACGCCTCAACTGAGTTTTTGCGTGTAGCGGTTCGGGCCGCATTAATTGCGGAAATTAACTGAATAATAATAAGAAGACAAAGTTAGCTACATTCGGATTACATGACAGTGCTTTCTTCAAAGCACTATAAATATAAGAAATCGTATTACAATATGTTGCTTTAACCTAGAGGTTCAAGCTCCATAATAATAATCAATAATTTACATAGCAATATGTCAGTACTGAAGAAAACAAGGACTTGTCTGTAAGGTTTTGCAATCTATGAGAAAAACAGAATGTAATAAGTGTTATTGATACAGTTATTAAAAACATTTAGGTTGCCTTTAAAGTTTTGGAAGGGCGAAGAGAGTTCTGGAGAAATGGAAAGTATAGGAAAATATATGAAAAATTATTGAGAAAATCTTGGGAAGCGCACACAAGAAAGTACAAAATGATCTACAATTACTGAATTTTTCTTCTCTCACAATGAAATTTTTTTTTATCCTGTCCTCCTTTTTTCCTTCACAAAGTACTTGCACAAAAATTTAAAACAAAAACCAATGGGTGTGAAAAACCGAAAAACCTAAAGCTTGCTGTGACACTGGTATTGGCACCATTTACATTAAATTAGTATGGTAGCACATTTTGACTCGCCTGTGGTAAATAAAAAACGAGAATCACCTGTGATTAATTGCTGGTGCCCATGTAACATGAATTAGCCAATGAATGACAGCTTCAGTGTTTTAAAAGTCATATGGCAGGCCCTGTTACTTTGTCACAATGAGGACATCATAGCTGCTATTATTAGCAAACACAAGATTTTCAAAGCGTATAAGGCTATCTCCAAAGATCTTGGTATCTCAGTTTCAACAGTACGCAATGTTATTAAGAAGTTTGCCAAGTATGAAACCATCAAGAACCTCCCTAAACGTGGGGGAAAGAGGAAAATTGACAAGAGATATATTAGAAGGTTCATGCAAATGGTGGAAAAAACTCCACGTCAAACATCTAAAGACCCGAAGGCCAACCTGGAACAGTCTTGGGTCATGATTTCAACAAATACTATACACCGCACACTAAACCAAACAGAGCTTTATGAGTGAAGGCCAAGGAAGAAATCAAAAGACATAAAAAAGAATGACTGATCTGTGCCAAAGAGAATTATCAATAGATTTTAGAGCAAAATGTCCTAACCAGTGAAAGAAAACTTGTCTTGAGTCAAAGCTCATGGGTCCTTAAGCAAGACAATGACCCAAAGCACACATCCAAAAGTACACAGGAATGGTGGAAAAAGAAAAAAATGACCGTTGTTTTACAATGACCAGCCATGGGTTCTGACTTCAATCCCATTCAAAACCTTTGAGGTGAGCTGAAATCTGCCATTGGGGCAAAGAACCCTGCAAATATTCAAGAGCTTGAGCAAACTGGAAAGGAAGGGTGGGAGAAAATACCAACTGAGATGTGCAAGAAGCTTATAGATGGCTACAAGAAAAACTGTCATCAATGCTAAGAGTGTGCAGCCAAGTATTAATTAGGGGTGCCTTTATGGCTGCACATGCTGTTTATTCTGTTTTGCTGGAATATGTTTAGTGCAACAACTCCATACCTGTCTATGAGTGTCTAGTTGTTAGATTTGTATGCTGTTTATAAAGTTAGAACAAAAAAAACTCCCAGAATCTCACACAGGTATAGCATGTGACTGTATTTCCTGCTTTTCCTGTTTCTGTGTATGAGAGAAGCAGCCTGCTGTAGATGATGCACATATAGAGACACACAAATGATTTATTCCTTATCTATTAAGGAATTAAATCTGTTCTAATGACACATAAAACAAGCTGCCCACTCTCCTTCTCCCATCTGCTCTCCCTTTCTCTGCTTCTCCTCACTGCTGGCGACATATCTCCCAATCCAGGACCCCCACAGCTCATACCCCCCATTACTACCCCTTCCTACTGCTACCTATCTAATAAAAACTACCGCAATCTTTCCAACTTAAAACCTGTGCCATTGACACCCAACCCCCTGCTCCCTCTCTCGGGAGCACTTTGGAATGCCCGTTCCATCTGCAATAAGCTCCATGTGATTCATGACCTCTTTCTCTCTCGCAATCTTGCCTTCCTCGACCTCACAGAAACATGGCTGACACCCTCTGACACGACCTCCCCTGCTGCGCTGTGTTACAGCGGCCTCCACTTCACCTGCACTCCTCGCCCTGGCAATAGACATGGTGGAGGAGTGGATCTTCTCCTTTCTTCCAACTGCACCTTTAACCCAATCTCACCTCCCCCCTCCCTAATCCTCCCCTCTTTTGAAGTCCACTCTGTCCGCATCTACTCTCCCTCTAACCTCCCAAGTGGCCATCATATGCCGACCTCCAGGCCAGACCACTGCCTTCATTGACCAATTCCCTACCTGGCTTCTTCATTTTCTTTCAACTGACATCCCCACTATCATCATGGGTGACTTCAACATCCCCTCAGATAACCTTAAGTCAGCAGCCTCCAAACTCCTGTCCCTTACTTCATCCTTTGGACTTACTCAGTGGTCCTCCTCAGCCACCCACACAGACGGACACACATTAGACCTGGGCTTCACCCGCCTCGCTCCCTCTATCCGACCACCATCTACTCACTTTCTCATCCCTGTCCTCCTCTCCTGGCACCCATGTCCAGCAACCTCGCACACCTAGACACCCACATGCTCTCTGACTCTATTCTACCACTGGCATCTATCCTCACTCCATGACACAGGCAGTGCCACTGCTTTCTACAATGCCACTCTCGCATCAGCTCTTGACACAGTCGCCCCTCTCGTTCATGGCAGAATGCGACATATCAACAGACAACCCTGGCACAATAACACCACTAAAAAGCTCCGGCAAGTGTCGAGGATTGCAGAGCGGTGCTGGACGAAAACAAATTCGCAAGACGATTTCACCACATTCAAACAGGCAACACTCGCTTTCAAATCAGCCCTAACCTCTGCTAAACAGGCCTACTTCACAACCCTCATATCTTCCCTATCTTGCAACCCCAAACAGTTATTCAAAACTTTTAACTCCCTCCTCTGCCCACCACTGCCCCCTCCAACCTCACTCATCTCTGCCGTGGACTTTTCCACACACTTCAAAAATAAGATCGACCAAATAAGGCAAGTCTTCATCATTACACCACCACAACCCCTTTGTATACCAGACCAATGCCCAAACCCCATAACCTCACTCTCCAACATAACTGCAGGGGAGCTTAATTGTCTCTTCTCCAAATTGCACCTCACAACCTGTGCACTTGACCCCATTCCATCCCACCTCCTCCCCAACCTCACCACCACGCTTATCCCATCCCTAACCCACCTCTTCAACCTATCACTAACGTCCAGTACCTTCCCTTCTGCTTTCAAACATGCCATAATCACGCCTATCCTTAAAAAGCCAACCCTCGACCCAAGCGCTATGTCCAGCTATCGCCCAATATCGTTGCTCCCATTCGCTTCCAAACTCCTGCAGCAGCATGTCAATGCTGAACTTTCCTTCCACCTATCATCTAACTTGCTCTTTGACAATCTACAATCTGGTTTCCGCCCCATCACTCCACTGAGACAGCCCTGACCAAAATTACTATTGACCTACTTAGAGCCAAATCAAATGGACAATACTTTATACTCCTGCTTTTAGACCTGTCCTCTGCATTCGACACAGTTGACCACTGCCTCCTACTACAGATCCTCTCCTCCTTTGGCATCAAAGACCTCGCCCTATCCTGGATCTCCTCATACCTTTCCAACTGCACATTCAGTGTCTCCCACTCCCACACCACCTCCTCATCCCACCCTCTCTCTGTTGGAGTCCCCCAAGGCTGTGTTTTAGGACCTCTACTCTTCTCAATCTATACACTTGGTCTGGGGCAACTCAAAGTCTCACGGATTCCAGTACCACCTTTATGCTGATGACACTAAGATCTACCTCTCTGGCCCAGACATCACCTCTCTGCTGTCCAGAATCCCAGAGTGTCTATCAGCCATATCCTCCTTCTTCTCCTCTCGCTTCCACAAATTCAATGTGGACAAATCTGAACTCATCATCTTTCTTCCATCTCACAGATCTTCCTTACCCGACCTAGCTATAACAATTAATGACATCACGCTTTCCCCAGTACCGGAAGTCCGCTGCCTTGGAGTAACCTTTGACTCTGCCCTTTCCTTTAAACCACACATCCCAGCTCTTTCTACCTCCTGTCGCCTCCAGCTCAAAAATATTTCCAGAATCCATCCTTTCCTCAACCTTCAATCTACTAAAATGCTTGTGCATGCCCTCATCATCTCCCGCCTCGACACCTGCAACATCCTTTTCTGTGGTCTCCCTGCTAACACCCTCGTACCTCTCCAGTCCATCCTAAACTCTGGTGCCCGACTAATTCATCTTTCTCCTCGCTACTCCTCTGCTTCTCCCCTCTGCAAATCTCTTCACTGGCTCCCATTCCCTCAGCGTATCCAGTTCAAATTACTAATACTGACCTACAAGGCCATCTATAACCTGTCTCCCCCATATGTCTCTGAACTAATCTCCCAATACCTTCCCTCACGTAATCTACGGTCCTCCCAAGACCTCCTTCTCTCCTCCACACTTATTCGCTCCTCACCCAACCGCCTCCAAGACTTCTCCCGAATAGCCCCCATCCTCTGGAATTCTTTGCCCCGACACGTCCAACTATCAACCACAATCGGATCCTTCAGATGGAACCTGAAAACCCACCTCTTCAAGAAAGCCTACAGGCTGCAATGACCCCGCTACCTCCTTCTCTCTCACCACTACTGGAGATATCACCTCAACCAACACCGGAACTGCTGCAATTCACCAACCTACTGTCTCCTTCCCCACCATCCTGTAGCATGTAAGCCTAAAAGGGCAGGGTCCTCTCCCCTCTGTATCATGTCATTGTTAGTTTGTTTACTGTAAGTGATATCTGTAATTTGTATGTAACCCCTTCTCATGTACAGCACCATGGAATCAATGGTGCTATATAAATAAATAATAATAATAATATTTAGCATATTGCTACTGATTGTTCCTGAATAAAGAAGCTCTGTTGTCACATGCTTGAAAAGTATCCTGAATAATCTGCTGCCAACATGTTTCTTCTTTGAAATTGCAACATGTAAGTTGAAAAACAATGTTTTCTACTTTTATTACTTTGGACCCCTAATTAAAAAAATCCATTGGATATAACTTTGGTACATTTCCATTTATTTCTGAAGATATTGTACAGCATATGAAAAAAATGAAGGGGTACCAATAATGGTGAGCAGCCATGCACTGTACCTGTGGCTTGGAAAAGACATGTGGCTTGCAGGCCCATGATGTGTGGCTCACGGCTTTTTGCACATAGAAGCAGATCTGGATGTGCATATACTACCAAGTGGGACGGAGGAGAGAAATAAATATTGCAAGCTGGAGATATGATACTGTTAGTCACAGGGATGCTTGGATGCAATAGTGTGGTGAATGTGTCTGATATGGGAATATCAAATAGCATTAAAGTGGGAACGCTTGGATATAAGTACACCAGTTATATGGGAGGGGGGCAGATGGTCTCAGTGTGCTTTCTACAGCTGTTAACACATTGGTAGTGGGGGGTTCTGACTGTTGCTGGTGGTATTGGGGAAGTGGATGGCTCTGAATGTGGCTCACAACCATGTCTCAAAGCTAATTATGGTTCTTAAGGTATGAAAGGTTGGGGACAACTGCTTAAAAGCATTATTAAAATAATCATATTATTTACAAAGTTTCTTTAAACCTAATGATAAAAGGTTAACTTTAATCAAAGGCCAATACAGTAAAGTTTTTATTGTATTACATTTTCATTCAAATTTTTAATCAATTTGACTTTAATCAAAACTGTTGATAAGATTCCTGTACAAGTGAATTACTCTAAAATTACTCTAAAACTTAGGAGATTATATTTATATATTACTTGAATTTTCTAATTATGTTAATAAGAAGAAATGATTAATTTTTACTATACTGTATTTCATAAAGTCATACAATAAGTCTTATCTGCCTAAATAACATGTTACATCTGCTGCTTTCAAGTCAATTTGAACCACTTTAAATGTGAGATTACATCTAAATTTTGTAGATTGATGCTTGAGGTTCAGAGAAAAGACTTTATTAGATAAAAATTAAGATTACTCATTGCAAATATTGTTATATTATAAAAATGTTCATTAAAGTGATTTGAAAATGAAAATTATTGTCACTTTACCTATGCTCATATTTAATTTCTAGAATCTAGAAGCCCTTTAACTAAGCTATTGGGTGCAGCGCTGTCGACATGACATCAGCACTGCAGGCAATAATGTAAACCAGGAGCAATACCCAAAATTCAGCTCTGAAGCCAAGAAGGTAGAGTAAAATGCAATTTGATCTTTTAAAACAAACTGCAGTTGGGGGACAGAGGAAGCTGGAATTTAATGTTTACACAAAACACACATGAAGGACATGAGACAAGTGTCTTATAACTGTCACATACACAGGGTCGTACTAGCCCATTGGGAAATCGGGGAACCCTCCGGTGGGCCCACCCCCTGACCAGCACTACAACTCCTGCCTTCTCACATTAGTGCCTGCTTTGCCCTGTTTTCTGCTCGCGTGCACCAAGCGTTGAGTGTGTTATTCCATACCTGGTGCCGGTGAGTCGACTGCACTGCTCAGCAAGAAGTAATCTGAAGTGAGTGCTTTCTCATCACCTGCTGCTGCCAGCTTCTATTGATCTCTCTCATTGCACTCACCACTCTCTAGGCTGCAAATGCCCCATGAGATCAATAGAAGTCTGCAGCAGCAGTTGATGAGAAAGCACTCACTTAACATCACTTGTTGATGAGCAGTGCAAACTGCCCGCCGGTACTGGGTATGGAATAACGCATGCACAGGACAGGCAGCACAATCACAGACTGTGATATTGCATACACACAGCATGGTAGCGTCTAGAGCAGAGTTGATTTTTTAAGAGAATGATGTCACCAGAAGGGGTGGGGTCTCCTTCAGCACAGTGAAGACCCGATAGCAGGAAGCAGCACTGTGTTTAAGCTGCTGGTGTCGAGAGGAGTGAAATGAGGAGCTGCACCATGGAGCCATGTAGGGAGAGGACTGTGGGGTTGCACAGTGGACCCATGTACAGATGGGAATGAGAACTCATGACTCAGTGTGAGTGCTCTGAGGATGTATTTTGGAAATAGTTGATGTAACTTGAGTGGAGCTGCATGGGGAAGATGATGATGAGGGGTGGTGTGGAGAAGGGGGGATAATGAGGGGCTGTAAGAAAAGAGGGAATGATGATGAGCAGCTGTGTGGAAAATATGGCACCGTGATGAGGGGCAGTGTGGAGAAGGGGGTATAATGTTGAGGGGCTACGTAAAAAAGGGGGAGACGATAAGCTATGTGGAAAAGAGGGGATAATGGGCTTTGTGGAAAATGGGGAGATGATGGGGCTGTGTGGAGAAGGGGGTATTATGAGGGGCTGTGTGGAGAAGGGGGTATGATGAGTGGCAGTGTGGAGAAAGGGGTATATTGATAAGGGGCTGTGTGGAGAAGGGAGTATGATATGAGAGGCTGAGTGGAGAGGGGGTATGATTAAAAGGGGCTGTTATCACGGTTCCACCCCTCAGTGTGTCTGGGATGCAGTTACTGACAGCTCGACTGTCCAATCTGGTACAGGGGCATGTTAAAGCTGTCAGTACTTTTATTGACAGCTTGGTCATCCAATATGGTACAGGAGTGTGCTGATCTGTCAGTGTGTTGATTGACAGCTCGACTATGCAATCTGAGACAGGGATGTGTCAGCTGTCTCCAAGTGTTCATTATTCCAGGTTATTGCCATGCTACTTAACTGAGTTGCTTCTCCCAGACCACTGCCAGACATACATTCAGCTTGTGAGGTTTGTTCTCCTGTGCTTTGAATTCTGTATGCTTGATCTTTTGATGCCTGACCTTGGGCTTTGTTCTGACCATCCGACTGTGTAGCCACTTCTGCTCTGATCCATTATCTCCTGGTATTCTGACCTCGGAACGTTACCTGACCATGATTATGTCTCTATCTTCTGTTTATGACATACCCTCATGGCTTCTGACTTTGGGCTCCTTGACAATTCTGACTCATGGTTTGGCAGTGAGAAGTGACTAGTGTCACAGCTGTATGGAGAAGTGGGTATGATGATGAGTGGCTGTGTGGAAAAAGGGGTATGATGATGAGCGGCTATGTAGAAAAGAGGGAGATGATGAGGAGCTATGTGGAAAAGGAGGGATGATGGGCTTTGTGAAAAGGGAAGGTGATGGCTTTGGGGAAAAGGGATTGTCAGGAACACCGCACTGTACTTGCTCACTGAGCCAGTGCATGTGTCCTGAGTACAAAAACAGTGCTCAAAGATACCTGTGGAGCAGGGCAGCAGCGGTGATGATGCGTGCTTCAGACTATCAGGACCTGAAGCACGTGACTGCTGGGGGCGTGACCTAAGCTCCACAGAGCTAGGAGTTGCAGGGAAACTCCTAGAAAAGCAACTACGGGACAAGTTACCAAGGGCCATAGACAGAGACGTAAAACAGATCAAGCCGGGTCAAAGTGCGACATAGCAGGACAGTACCAAAGGGTTAGACAGAACAAATAGTCAGGACGTAGCAATAGATCAGAAAACCAGAACGGGCAATGGATGGTACAATAGGGACAAACTGTAACGGAGTAACAATAGCCAAGCCAGGAGGCCAGAACCAGAGAAGACAATAATACCGAAACGAGAGACAGGCAACTGAGCGAGGGGACAGACCGGGTCATACATGGGAATCAAACAAGTAATGCAGTATCCACGCACACCAGGGGGGTCAGACACACAGCCAGAATAACAGTATAGCTGACAGGGAATCCTAGTCTGGAGTGAGTATAAATACCCCTCCCAGATCCAAAGAGAGGCCGGCAAAAGTTAACCCTGTGAGAACAGGACATTAACCATGTCCTAACCATGACAGGGATGATCGCCTTTGTGGAAAAGGGGGGATGATAAGGGGGGCTGTGTGGAGAAGGGGGAATGAGAAAAAGCCTGTTGGTGCAGCGGTGAGTTCACCGCAGTTCACTGGGAGACATTTCTCAAAGTGAACTGCGTTGAACTCTCTAGGCTTAGTGCTGCACCATGAGACTTTCTCAGAGTGCTATCGGTGATCTTACTTAGGGTACCGCCATTCATTTGACCAACTGGAAAAGCAGCCTCAGTGACTGGTGGTAACCTCAATGATGTCATCGCTGCTCTCTGATGCTGCACTTGCAGAAGCTCAGTCCTGAGTGGTTCTCAGCCTGGACAGTCACACCTTGGCACTGTCCAGGTTGAAAACTATTTATCCCAAGACATAAAATATGGCCTAGGACAGAACGACAGACATGTGAGGGATATGTTTTTTTTTTTTTGTTTTATTACAGGAGAAGGTGGCTTCAATGAAATGGGCAATGACGTGAGTATGGTTTAATTTAGATACATTAAAGGAGTCTATGTCATTCTTTCAATTAAGGGACTTTATCCTGTCTGTGTCTTTATTTACCATATAAGTTTAGGATTAGTAATGGATAGGTGTCTTATAGATGCCTCTCAATTACTAAGCCGTGGGCTTAATGTCACAAGACAATACAAAGGTGACATCAACCCCACAAATATGAAACCCACTTGCCATCGCTACAGGGCAAGTGAGATAACCCGGGCAAAGCACCAGAATTGGCTCATCTAACAGATGCACATTTTCTGTAGGCTGCTGTTTTTAGGCTGGGGGAGCCAAGCCTAAATGTAAATAGTACGTTTTCTTTCAATGCACTGGCGAAAGAGGAGAATGTGGTGTACAGAGCACAGACCTGTGTTAGTGTATGTGTAGCAGAGCCTGTGTGTGTGATGTGCAGATGTGCATCCAGCAGAGTCTGTGTGCATGACGTGTAGGCAGCAGAACCTGTGTGTGTTGTGCAGGCAGCAGAGCCTGTGTGTATGATGTGCATGCAGCAGAGCCTGTGTGAGTGATGTACAGGCAGGAGAGCCAGTGTGTGATCTGTAGGCAGCAGAGCCTGTGTGCATGATCTGGAGGCAAAAGAACACTGCATGTAATCTGTAGGTAGCAGAGCCCTGTAGGCTCTGTGCATTGACAAATGGTATCCAGCCCCTGGCTTTGGGAAGAGGGAGTAAGTAGCAAAGCCAGGCAAGCTAGTTAAATCTTAGAACTGCAGATCATTGATTAGTTGCACCCGACTTGCTTAAACTAAGAACCGGGGCCTGTGATCACTAGGGGTGTGTCAGTCTGCTGGATTTTGAGCAGAGTCAAGTGTGCTGCTGATGAGTGACAAGCCAAAATGTGCGTTATAGCTGGAAGAGAGGTGTGTTCTGGGGTCTCTATTTGAATGTAGACTGCATGGTCAGCTTGGAAATTTGAGCAGTCAGTGTGTTGGAGCTGTAGAGAACTGTGTGGAAGCTGCAGGCTGTTCACTGTGGATTGTAAAGGAGTTGAATCCTTTTTAGCACTGGAAGTTGCTGTAGCCTGCGCTGAATGGGATATCAAGACATGGTGGGATTGTACCTTTTATATGAGTAAAGTTTGCTCCTGGAGAAAGGAATGTAATCTGTTTGGGTGAGCCACACTAACATATATGTGCCACACTAAATTAACTGTTTTTCTACTGTTATACCTTTAGAAGAGGTGCCTAGAAGAGGTTATTTTTACTTTTGAATCGCTTGGAGTCTTATGAAAGCAATAAAACTGCACCTGGTTCCACCAAACAGCATTGCCTGTGTGAACGCCATCGCATGCCCACCCGGGAGCATAAATCCCTATAATGCAAGTTCTAGCCATATATAATATGTTATATACTGCATGTTATAATACAAGGCCTGAGGTTCATCAGTTGAAATGAATAGACATAGTACCATCCTTAGCCCAAACCTAAGATCTGGAGTCAGGCTGTGATTTATTCTCGTCATCCTATTGAAAACACAAGCACGTTCAGCTGTATGTGGGATTGGGAAGAATACGCATTGACTGTGTATGGGCACTTTAAAGGGAATCTGTCACCGGAAGGTGCAGGCCTATGTAAATGGACTGGGTCCAGTCGAATGGGCGGTGTTTCTTCTTTTTTCTCCACTCCATCCGTGGCCCCCGTCTGCACTCTTCTACCGTATTCTTCTCCATCGTTCGAGAAAGCGCAAAGCAATATTGCTTCTCGCATGCGCAGTATGCTTTGCCCAAATGCGGGTAAGGCCGAAAATCATTACTGCGCATGCGCCAGTACACTATGTCCCGAAACACAGCAAAATACTTCTGGGACATAGTGTACTGGCCCATGCGCAGTAATGATTTTCGACTTTGCCCACAGTTGGGCAAAGCATACTGCACGTGCATGAAGCAAGATTGCTTTGCGCATGCACGAACAATGGAGAATACCGGAGAAGAGCGTGGACAGGGGCCACAGATGGGGTGGAGAAAAAAGAAGAAACACCGCCCATCGGACCGGACCCAGGCCATTTACATAGGCCTGCAACTTCCGGTGACAGATTCCCTTTAAGGCTCACTTTACTGTTGTCTAAATAGTTTAATATTGGGCAGTCTGCAGAGTTATTCTTGCTTGCAAAATATCAGAACCAATATGATTATGTTAAAGTTAATGAAGCTAATTAGGATTTGCCTGTCTTGGAAGCTATGAAGCTAATGTAAAAAAAACTTAAATGCTCCCCAGTTTAAATAAAGCTATAGTTTTGCTTATGAGCTTCCACTCCATTTACTGGCAGAGCACAGAAATAAAAAAAAATCTTTTTCAGTCCCTTTAGATAACCAGCACTCCATTCAAATAGTAGACTTATTGCCCCCATTCTTTTTATCTGTATGATCCCTATGAATAAGCGATATGTTACATTTATTAGGCAATCCCTTGCAATACAATTCCATTATAATTTCCATTTAGTACACTACAATATAATTAATGTGACATATGGCTTGACTCCTGTATAAAATATAATTTATTTCATATTTCTCTCTAAAGAATACAAAATGAAGTATTTCTGAAAATTCTCTTTGCAAGCAAGTCACAAGTTAATTAAACGAATCTCATATCAATGTGTATCAATGTGCTCGTATCACTTAGTGAATTCTTACTCAAATCAAATTTGTAGTCCCTGCATTTCACAGATCCACTTGTCTTATCCCACCTGCTGACTTATGTTATATTTTTAAAGTGCTATCTATTTATTAAAAAAAGAAAGAAATTGGTATCATCTTGCGTTGTTTCATCTTTAAAGTGAAACCATTTGCAAGAAAATTATAGGTCCCAAGTGTTAAACTTCTTTGCATATTAATTTTGTTAGCCTTACCTCCCGCAGTCCATAGCTGTACAAGGCCTGTTGGATAATGCAGAAGCCAAATTCCCTCCTTGCACATTAATGTTAACTGGCACATATCTGTAGTGTGTATATTATTTAAAAATGAAAGCTGCTTTGATCTTCGGGACTTAATGTCATTGTCATATAAAGCATTTGCTAGTCTTTTCGTTTTGTATAAGCAGCACATAATTTTGTATATTTTACTTCATTTCATTAACATATATTTTATGAATACACTTGAGAACACTCAAGATTTTTCAATCTAGGAGGCAATGCTCACTTAGGAACTGCTGGATATAAAATAAATACATATTTCTATTTTAAAGTAGATAACAGATGACTACCCATTCCTGCTACTACATGTGGGGACAAATGACACCGCAAGAAACGACCTGGAAACCATCTGCAGAGACTTTGAAGACTTAGGCAAGAAAGTGAAAGAACTGGGAGCGCAGGTGGTCTTCTCTTCCATCCTCCCAGTGGATGGCCATGGAACAAGGAGGTGGAATAAGATTCTGCAGGTGAACAACTGGCTACGTCGATGGTGCCATCAGCAACGATTTGGATTTCTGGATCACGGAGTGAACTACTTATATGATGGACTACTTGCTAGAGATGGGGTGCACCTTACGAAGACTGGAAAGCATGTATTTGGTAGTCGCCTTGCTACACTTGTAAGGAGAGCTTTAAACTAGAACAACATGGGAAGGGAAGCAAAAGACCAGAAAAAGCCATACACCTGACAAATGCTATTGAGAACTCTTCTATTAGAAGTGGAAAGGAAGAACAAAGACGAAAGAATCTAATCAATAAAAATATTGGAGAAAGAGAAACCAATCACAAACTAAAATGTTTCTATACTAATGCACAAAGCATGGGCAACAAACAAGGAGAATTGGAACTACTAACACAGGAAAAGAAATATGATGTCATTGGAATCACTGAAACTTGGTGGGACAATACACATGATTGGAATACAAGACTAGAAGGATACAACTTATTTGCAAGAAACAGACTTGATAAACGAGGAGGGGGTGTCGCATTGTATGTTAGAAACGCGTATATCTGCACAGAGATTGAAGCTTCAGAGACAGGGAGTTCTGTGGAAACTGTTTGGGTAAGAATACAAGGACAGAACAATGGAAAGGACACCATTGTAGGCATTTACTACAGGCCGCCTGTGCAAGCTGAAGATATGGATGAACTCTTTATGCATCAAATGGCCAAGTTCTCCAAAAAATATGACATAGTTGTCATGGGAGATTTCAACTATCCAGAAATTTGTTGGGAATCTCTCTCAGGCAAAACTAACAGGTCAAGGAAATTCTTATCCTCTCTTGCTGACAACTTTATCTTCCAAAAGGTAAGGGAGAAAACAAGGGGAACTGCTACCTTGGATCTAATCCTTATAAACAGGGAGGAAATGGTTGAGGAGGTAAAAGTGGCTGGGACCCTAGGAGGTAGCGACCATGCTATTTTAGAATTTTGGATAACTAGAGGCGGAAGACCTGTGAAGACTCAGACATCAAGGTTAGATTTCAGAAAGGCAGATTTTAAGGGATTCAGAAAGAGAATTGGAGGGATCCAATGGCTGGATATCCTTAAAGACAAAAATGTCCAGGAAGGATGGGAAATCTTGAAAAATGAAATTCTCAAAGGACAGTTGTTAACAATTCCGAAAAGAGGGAAGAATAGGAAGCATTTAAGGAAACCAGGATGGATGAACACAGAACTTAAGCACATGCTAAAAAGGAAGAAAAAAAGTTTATAAAATGGAAAGAGGGAGGCAAATCTAAAGAAGAATATAATGCGGTCTGCAGAACCTGCAGGGCACAAATCAGATTATCTAAAGCTGAAAATGAATTGAGGCTTGCAAGAGATGTCAAAAGCAATAATAAAGGATTTTGGGGATATGTCAAAAGTAAAAGAAAAGTCAAAGATGCTATAGGATTTTTACAGGATGAAAATGATGAAATGGTAAGACAGGATGTTGAGAAGGCTGAACTTTTAAATTCCTATTTTGCATCTGTTTTCTCTCAGAAAGGAAATGTAACATCAACTGTTATTCACTGTCCTATTAAGGGAATAGAAGAATCCAGGATATCTATAAACAGAAAGATAGTGAGGAAACACTTAGCTAACCTAAATGAATTCAAGTCTCCAGGTCCAGATGAATTACACCCCAGAGTACTGAAGGAGATAGCAGAAGAAATTTTTGAACCCCTCTCCATAATCTTTGAAAATTCTTGGAGAACAGGAGAAGTGCCAGAAGACTGGAGAAGAGCAAATGTTGTTCCTATCTTCAAAAAGGGGAAGAAGGTGGACCCAAGCAACTATAGGCCGGTGAGTCTGACTTCTATACCAGGAAAGATCTTTGAACAAATTATTAAACAACATGTATGTCAATACCTGGATAAGAATGAAGTGATTAAACAGAGTCAGCATGGGTTTGTAACTAATAAGTCATGTCAGACTAACTTAATTTCCTTCTATGACGGTATCACTGATTGGGTGGATCAAGGAAATGCTGTAGATATAGTATATCTTGACTTCAGCAAAGCATTTGACAAAGTCTCTCATACAGTCCTTATTGAAAAAATGACTAAGTATGGAATGGACAAGGCAACTGTTAGGTGGATTCATAACTGGCTTAGTGATCGGACCCAAAGAGTGGTCGTAAATGGCTGCACATCCAGTTGGAAGAATGTCTCAAGTGGGGTACCACAGGGCTCTGTCCTGGGCCCTGTATTGTTCAACATCTTTATCAACGATTTAGATGAAGGAATTGAGGGTAAACTGATTAAATTTGCTGATGACACAAAGCTAGGAGGGATAGCTAATACTAGAGAAGAGAGAGAGAGGATTCAAAAAGATATAAATAAACTGGAGAAGTGGGCAGCAACTAACAGAATGTTTTTTAACAGGGAGAAATGCAAAGTACTACATCTGGGCAATAAAAATGAAAAAAGCATATATAGAATGGGAGGAATAGGGCTAAGTGACAGCACATGTGAAAAAGACTTGGGTATACTAATAGATCACAGACTGAATATGAGTCAACAGTGTGATGCAGCAGCAAAAAATGCAAATGCAATTCTAGGATGTATTAACAGAAGCATACAGTCTAGATCACGTGAAGTCATTATTTCCCTCTACTCCTCTTTGGTCAGACCTCATCTGGAATATTGTGTCCAGTTTGGGGCACCACATTTTAAAAAAGACATCAACAAACTGGAGCAAGTTCAGAAAAGAGCCACCAGAATGGTGACCGGTCTGCAAACCCTGTCTTATGAGGAAAGGTTGCAGGATTTGGGAATGTTTAGTTTGCAAAAGAGAAGACTGAGAGGAGACTTAATAGCTGTCTACAAATATCTAAAGGGCTGTCACATTGTAGAAGGATCAACTTTATTCTCATTTGCACAAGGAAAGACTAGAAGCAATGGGATGAAACTGAATGGGAGGAGACACAGATTAGATATTAGAAAAAACTTTTTGACAGTTAGAGTGATCAATGAGTGGAACAGGCTGCCACAAGAAGTGGTGAGTTCTCCTTCAATGGAAGTCTTCAAACAGAGGCTGGACAGACATCTGACTGGGATGATTTAGCGAATCCTGCTTTGAGCAGGGGGTTGGACCAGATGGCCCAGGAGGTCCCTTCCAACTCTACGATTCTATGATTCTATGATTCTATGATTCTATGAAATAATAGATAAATAGTTTAGATAGATATTAATAGATAGATAATAGATATGGATAGATAGATGATAGATAGATATGGATAGATAGATTGATATGGATAGATACAGTAGATTATAGATAGATGATAGCTAGATATAGATTAGATAGATAGAAGTTGGATAATATAAACAATTAGGAAATCAATGTATAAACTGAGTATTAAGTGTAATAAAATCTTCTTGGTGTTAAAAGAAAGAAAGAGCGCCATTAAGTTATCTCTTTCTGTACTTTGCTCTATTCATTGGAAATTGCGTGCTGTATCTCAAACTATGTGCTTGGATCAATAACTGAATTTTTTCGAGCTGGTGATAATGTATTCTACAACAGAG
Source organism: Dendrobates tinctorius (assembly GCF_039654945.1). Lineage (NCBI taxonomy): Eukaryota > Metazoa > Chordata > Amphibia > Anura > Dendrobatidae > Dendrobates > Dendrobates tinctorius. The sequence continues at coordinate 488,873 of NW_027361737.1, read as the reverse complement.
ACTTACCTTTACCACCTCATGATAAAACATGTAAGGTTTATCTGAATTTATCGTTTTTTTAATTTGAACACTTTTTTAAAATTTTTCTTAAGGAGCATATGTTGTCCCATCAAACATCATCAAAACTAAAATCACAGTACTGTTATTAGCTACTGTACAACATTTCCCAGACAAATCTTACATCTGTTTGAATTTCTGTTGCTTTTTAGGTTTTATTTTTTGTATTTATTACATTTCCAAACTTGAACATCTTTTAAATAGGTTCAGAATTCTGTGTTGATTCATTTCTTTATGTACTGCATATATATTTGGTTCTGAGCTTTGTAGTTTTTCAACTATGTCTACTCTCTAGCATATCGAGCATATGGAGCTAAAGTGCATTGTGAATAAAAAAAACCTTTTTATCATCATCATTATTGGAAAATCGATTTACTCCAGCAGGACCATCCACCTCACGTGTTTTTCCCTAGTCACGGGGCAGCAGAGGCTATTTTTCTTCATGCCTACATAGGAGTTGTGCCTGACACAACTCCACCAGTTGAGCGTAACCAGCACTATCCTACTCTCCCTCCATAGGGTAATACCCTATTGTGCACTCTGTTCCCCACATTTAGATTTAGTCAGCTTTCTAGCATAGGCATAGATGTGTACAATTTCTGCGCTACATGCAGCTACTATTATCAGTGGTTCTGAACTTACTGTGGTATGTAATAAGCTCCTAAATTTATTTTACTGGTGACAGCAGGTAACCCAAATGTTATTTTATCTCCTTTCTTACTTCTACTAGAAATTATGAGGAATTGTTTGGGGCAGTCTCAGAAGCTGAGTTTGCTTCACATTCAATATGTGTCAGCTGTGTTACATAGCTGACACCTACCTGCACTGACTTAGTCACAGTTAACCCATTAAATGTCCAAATCAATAATGAAAATAGCCTCCAAATGGTGAGATGTGATTGCTCTAGGAACTTGTAATAAGAGAATGGTCTTTTGACGTCAATCTTATTGAGAGCTGGATTCCAGGTGTCTAACTGGTGGAGCTGACTGTAAATCAGAAAGCGACAGAAGTCACACCCCGTTGACAGAGCAGAACAAAAAAGAAATCACCGATCTGTCGACGTGACATCAGAACAGCCAGCTGAATTGCTGGCAGGACTAGTCTGTGACCGCTCTGTGCCCGCAGAGAATGGCACCAGGCACAACAGGCAGGTAGGTAGCAACTGCCTGCCTGTTAGTGTATAGACACATTATTATTTTTCACAATGTCCTATATAGCCTCTTTAATTCCTAAGCCCTGGCTGAAGTTCTATAAGCTTGAAAAGAAAGTGAGTAGTACGAAACTTTTTTTTTCTGTTTTTGAAAAAATACATTGTTATATTATCTTGGAGAGACAAAAAAATAAATACAATTAAAAAAGTTTAAAAAAAAATTAATGGTAAAAACTGCTAGAAAATTTAAGTCCCTTTTTGCAGCATAATTTAAGCCAGAAAAGAAAATTAAAAAGGAAGCTATTATCAGAAAATTATGAGCATGGAGCACGGTGGCTCAGTGGATAGCACTGCAGCCTTGCAGCGCTGGAGTACTGGGTTTGAATCCCACCAAGGACAACATCTGCAAGGAGTTTGTATGTTCTCCCCGTGTTTGCATGGGTTCCCTCTGGGCACTCTGGTTTCCTCCCACACTCCAAAGACTTAGTGATAGGGAATTTAGATTGTGAGCCCCATCGGGGACAGCAATGATAATGTGTGCAAACTGTAAAGCTCTGCAGAATATGTTAGCACTATATAAAAATTACAAGATTATTATTCAGGGGATTTTTTTTATTCTAGGTAATATTTTTTTACATATCTATGTAAAAAAATAGAACTTCTGCAATTTTTGCACTGCCCACTGTGCCTTTTTAGTCTCTGTCTGTTGTTTCAGGAAATCACACATGGACATAGCCAAAAGGCTCCTACCATTGTCCCTTATCTTTTTCATGTGCCAAGGTTATTGTGAAGGGAAGGGGAGCAGGGTCTTCTGTGATATCACCTAATGGAAATGGTGGATCTGATATTACTTGTCACTGTTATCCTGCCTCTGATCATAAGGAGCCTTGCTGAAAGAACAGAAAATATTAGTCTAAAAGCCCCAGTGACCAGTGTGGAAATGGCAATATTACTAATTTTGTTATTTTTTTAACATGAAAAAAAACATTGAATATAATTAAAATAATACATATGACAAACATAGTTGATTTAAACAATAAATCATTTTCTGATCATAGACTCCCTATAATGGCATATGTACAATCACCACCTTTTTTGGGGGAAAGCAATTTTCACAACTTAAAAATATAGCCTGAGTTCAGATTGGTTGCAACAAGATCAGTTTTAGTTTTTGCTATATTGAGATATATTATGAGGTCAAAAGACTGCTACAAAAGGGACAGAAGTGCAGTTACCCACACCAACCAATGAGATTACAGCTTTCATTAGAAAAGGGCCCCTGAGAAAAGAGAGTAGGAACCTAATTGTTTGTTATGGCCTACTGCTCTACATTTTTTACTACTTTTAATAAATACTTTTATGGGTGGCTATGGGTTTCTGGGTACTTTTAAGCCTAACTGTTAAAATATAGGAGGTTTTAAATTGATTTCTTCATCAATAATTGCTAAAAACTTTGCACAAACGCTGCCATTACATAAAAAACTCTAATTTACTTTGGATCTTTGGTGTTTATATGAAGAAAATTCCTAAGTGAAATTAACGCTTAGTTCAAACTGAGTTCTGGGTCGGTACCAGCAGCACTACACGCTAAGTAAATTTCCTTCCAAACCACAAACTGGAGATCTAATCACGTCAGTGCTGCTTAAAATGATTGACCATCTAACATTCTGCAAATTCTAATTATACCTGCAAGAATCTACCCATCTGGTTCCGAAATAATAAAATTAAGACTAAATAAAATTGAAAAATTGATCAAAACAGCAGGAAACCCTGAAATGTGATAAGCAATGGACAGCATCTTATTTCTTTTATTGAGGACCTCCTGTGTAGTGTAACTGCATTTTTTATCTTGACACTATATAAAATTGCTATAATACCCATTAGCACTAACGTAATCAATATAACACTAAGATGCATTTAATCAACCCCCACATTTTCAATCAAGCCTATATTAATGCGAAGTACTAAAATATTCTAATAGTAATAAAAAAAAACACTTTTTAAAACAAAACTAGTATAACAAATGAAGCCCTGTACATTTATATATGGTATTGACTCTGGGGCCCACTATCTCGCTACATGCAAATATCACATTATCCTCATATGTAAATGTGCTTATCCTTCTATATAATAAGAAATATAATAGTTTCTTAAATCAATGACTTCCATTGTCAGTATATGTGTACATAGTGCCAAACTACTGTACTGTGCCAACTACTGCTTATGTTTTTCGCTGGAAGGCCATATCCTGAAGAGCAGCCCACCTGGGATTTCACCTTTTATCATGTGGTCCAGTCCAATATTTATGAATATGTGTGCATTTCTTGACATATACAATTACATTTTCACATACAATTACAGTGGAATCTCTTTGTAATCAAAATGCAAAATTTTATTTAAAAAGTGGTCCTTTAGAGAGATGGAATTCTTGAAAACGATAAGGTGTATGCACAGAGCTGCCATCAAAAATTTCTCATTTCTATATATTGACAGACTACTCAGGGACCCCTTTCTATTGTTAAGTATAATGGTTCAAAGAGCACGAGTACAACAAGCAACATTTTAAAGCTGATTGAAGTGGTTGTAACTGAATAAAACATCTTCACATTTGTCCCAAATTTATTAAGGATTGTGTGCGATTTTGGAGAATTTTCTTGAAAATCTACCAGTACAAACAAAAGTCAAGCAGATATATTACTTAAAAATGCACATGATGAATCACATTGAAAGTCTTATCTTAATTTCTATTTTGGAATCATACATTCCTGACACTCAGAACACAAATTGTGATTGCTGATCTTGGTGTAGTTCAGTCTAGGTGTTGCGGTTGTTGGACCACTTTCGCATGACATTCTTATTGGTGAGTTTTTACATCAGTATCTGTGAATAAAAACTTAGAACAATCACAAAGAAACGAGATAATGGAAACATTCATACCACTTCCGTATTTTTAACCTACTCTTAGTTTTGGTTCATAAATACGGATTCAAAAAAGTAATCGAAAAACATCAATGTAAAAGAAGGCTAAGGCCGGGGTCACACTAACCAACGCAAAATACGGTCAGTATTTTACATGCGTAATACGGATCAATGGCCCATAAACAGTGCTCCATATGTCATCCGTAATCAAGGTGTGGTCGCGTATTTTGCGCATGTAAGCATCCGTATGCAATCCGTATGGCATCCGTATGGCGAGATTTTCTCGTCACCTTGCAAAATGGACATATAATGGAGCCCTATGACAGGTTTTATAACACAAACCAAAGAATAGATATATTCTCATAGAATGCATATACACTCACTGGCCACTTTATTAGGTACACCATGCTAGTAACGGGTTGGACCCCCTTTTGCCTTCAGAACTGCCTCAATTCTTCGTGGCAGAGATTCAACAAGGTGCTGGAAGCATTCCTCAGAGATTTTGGACCATATTGACATGATGGCATCACACAGTTGGCGCAGATTTGTCGGCTGCACATCCCTGATGCGAATCTCCCGTTCCACCACATCCCAAAGATGCTCTATTGGATTGAGATCTGGTGACTGAGGAGGCCATTTGAGTACAGTGAACTCATTGTCATGTTCAAGAAACCAATCTGAGATGATTCGAGCTTTATGACATGGCGCATTATCCTGCTGAAAGTAGCCATCAGATGTTGGGTACATTGTGGTCATAAAGGGATGGACATGGTCAGCAACAATACTCAGGTAGGCTGTGGCGTTGCAACGATGCTCAATTGGTACCAAGGGGCCCAAAGAGTGCCAAGAAAAAATTCCCCACACCATGACACCACCACCACCAGCCTGAACCGTTGATACAAGGATGGATGGATCCATGCTTTCATGTTGTTTACGCCAAATTCTGACCCTACCATCCGAATGTCGCAGCAGAAATCGAGACTCATCAGACCAGGCAACGTTTTTCCAATCTTCTACTGTCCAATTTCGATGAGCTTGTGCAAATTGTAGCCTCAGTTTCCTGTTCTTAGCTGAGAGGAGTGGTACCCAGTGTGGTCTTCTGCTGCTGTAGCCCATCTGCCTCAAAGTTCGACGCACTGTGCGTTCAGAGATGCTCTTCTGCCTACCTTGGTTGTAACGGGTGGCAATTTGAGTCACTGTTGCCTTTCTATCAGCTCGAACCAGTATGCCCATTCTCCTCTGACCTCTGGCATCAACAAGGCATTTCCGGCCACAGAACTGCCGCTCACTGGATTTTTTTTCTTTTTCGGACCATTCTCTGTAAACCCTAGAGATGGTTGTGCGTGAAAATCCCAGTAGATCAGCAGTTTCTGAAATACTCAGACCAGCCCTTCTGGCACCAACAATCATGCCACGTTCAAAGGCACTCAAATCACCTTTCTTCCCCATACTGATGCTCGGTTTGAACTGCAGGAGATTGTCTTGACCATGTCTACATGCCTAAATGCACTGAGTTGCCACCATGTGATTGGCTGATTAGAAATTAAGTCTTAACACACAGTTGGACAGGTGTACCTAATAAAGTGGCCAGTGAGTGTATATATATGTATATATATATGTATTCTATGTGTTTATATCTATTCTTTCGTTTCTTTATTAAACCTGTCAGTGTGAGTTTACTGTATAGGGCACTGAATTGCCGGCTTTGCTAAAAGACACCTGGTGCATATTTCTCGCAAGTCACATGTGTGGTCCATGTGTAATGCGTATTTTTTGCGCACCCATAGACTTGCATTGGCGTACTACGGCCGTAGTACACTGACAATCGCAGCATGCTGCGATTGGCACGGAGCCTAGAATACGGATGAAAAATATACGCCTGGTGCAAGGGACCACATAGAGAATCATTGGTCCGTGTCTAATGCGTGCTTTTAGCGCCTCTCACTTGGCCGTATTCCTCGCCAGTGTGACCCCGGCCTAAGAGTATGTTCAGTTATAGCGGATTAGTTGCAGAAATGATGTGGTATTTTCATTCATGAGAATCAAGATGTTTTTTGTGGCAGGCACATGAATTTTTGTACATCCTATTTAGAGGAATGAGACAGTTGCAGACATGTACACAATAATTGTTCCAATATTCACTGTAAAAGTAGCTTAATTATAACTCTAAATTCTTAATGTATTGGACCATATGAAAGAGGTTCGACTGTTGAGATTTGAGAAAACTCAAATGAGTCTAAAAAATAATGGCCTGTGTTAAATGTAAAAAAAAACCAAAGCCATCATTTTTATCAAATTGCCATCAAATCCACTATCGTTAAAAAAATCAGACATATAAAAACTACATTCTACATCCATTTTTTTAATTCAATTAAATTCTGTTTTCATTAAATATTTCTGTATTGGCTTTTCCCCTTTTGTTATTCCCAAAGAGTTCCAATTTCTTCTACTGTTATTAATAACGATCCTTACAATATGCAGTTCAGCCTTTGCTTGATAAAGTAACATCTGGGAGGCAGTGATGGATAGCACATCTGGAGGGGCATCATGCAAAGAGATGCATAATATTAGCTTTAATACAGGATTTGACAGCTTAGCTGCTTCCAGCACCTTGTGATGCTTGTCAATATTTATCACAACTCAGAATTTTACGACATAATCAGCTGCTCTGTCTATGAAAGGAAAAACCTAAGTGGCCCAAACGGCCCACAAAACAACAAAGCAATCATTCTAATTCAACAAATCATGGTATTTTTAAGAATTACTCCATTATAGCACATCTCACATGTCTATAACACAGTGAGACCCATCCACTACACAAGTATGCAACCTAATTATCTTGTAGGCCATCTCACCAAAATCTGAAAACTATAATATAAACAGAGGTAATATACCATAAAGCGATAAATAATTCAGTAAAAAGTATTTTGCAGACATCTGAACTTCAGAAAATTTACTAAACAAACATTTATTTATGAAATATGCAATTACTATAGATACAGGACATTTGCCACTAGACATCAGGGGCAACTTCCAGGATTGAGAGTCCAAAAAAAAACAATTTTTTTATCCCCCCTTCCCTGCATATAGATTCAGTATGGAGAAGGCATAGCATAAGAAACTCATTATGGAGGTGGACAGTGAGGGATGCTCAGTATGAAGAAGGGGCATAGTGGGGTCTTTACAGAGAGCAGAATGTTGGTACCATTATGGAGAAGAAGCAGAATGGGGGGCTCAGTACAGAGATAAGACAGTGTAAGGGCTCAGTAAAGAAAAGGGACTGCATGGGGACTCCAGTATGGAGAATGTGCAGGATATTTGCTTGTTTTGTAAAAGGAGCACCATATTGAGCTCAGTATGGAAAAGGGGAAATGTTATGAATGGGTCACCGAGGAGGATAGCAGGATCAGGATAAGCCACAGAAAACCAGAGAGGTTGGTAACTAAGCCGATTGCAGACCCCTGATCCTCTCCAGACAACTAGCAGTAGCAGTGGAGCGTACCTACGATGCCCTAGATGCCTCGGCACAGCCATAGAGCTAACTCAGCCTAAAGCAAGAAAGGTGAAATCTAAACTGCCCCGGAGCAGACCCCAAAAGAATAGATAGCCCCCAAACATATATTGTTGTCGGTGAGACAAGATGAAAACACAAACGCAGGCAGAAAAATAGACTGAGCAAATGATGGGGCTCAAACTGACTAGACAGGACAGGAAAGGAAAGACACTGTCTGCAATCACGCAAAAAACCCTGAAAAAACCAACACGTCTGAGGCACAAAAAAACACTGTAGTCACACGACTTTGACCCCCACTATATCAGCACTCTGGTATATACTGAAAGCAAAGAAAAAACAGACCAATATAACAGGGGACAGAACAAACTGACACAAGCAGTAACATATGGGCGGTGATCCAGCACAGTCCCAGCAGGAGCAAGCTGAGCCGCACAAAGCAGAGATAGACAAAACCAGATCAAATGCAAAAAGACTAGCAAAGGAACCACTTAGCTGAACCATGCAGGAACAGAGCAGGAGACATCAGACCTCAGAAGGCACAGGAAGAAAATCACCAGCAGGGATTGAAGGAAGTCAGCTGTCTTAAATACACCAGTCAGAAATCCCAGATCTCCAATTGTCATCATCATTATCAGGTGGCAAGCCTCTGTCAATCTGACCAGCTCCACTACCTCCAGTAACCACCAGAGGGAGCCCAGAAAGAGAACTCACAACAGGGAAGCATGAGAGCTCAGCACAGCGAAGGGGCAGCATGGGTGGCTCAGTGTAGATAGGGGCAGCATGTGGTTCTCAGTATGGAAAGCAGCATGGGGTGCACAGTGTGGAGAAGGGGCAGCATGGGGAGCTCTGTATGGTAAGAGGGCATTATGGGGGCTCAGTATGTAGAAGCAAGTGAGGTTGAGTATGTTAAAATGTCAGAATAGGGGACTTAGTATGGAAAAGGGGCAGCATTGGGAGCTCAGTATGGACAAGGGGCAGCATTGGGGCTCATTATGGAAAAGAGGCAGCATGGAGCCTCAATATGGAAAGTGGACACAGTGGGGTAGTTATAGTTTATAACAGTGGTCATAGTTCACAAGTACAGACAGTCTAGCTGTCATAGAATACTTAGGCCTCTTTCACACATCAGGTTTTCGCCGTCAGGCGCGATCCGGCGCTTTTGACAAAAAACGGATCCGGCGAAATGCAATGCCGGATCCGGTTTCCCCCCCATTGACTTGCATTAGAGCCGGATCGAGCCGGATGGCCATGCGTTTCATCCGATTTTCGCTGGATCCGGCAATGTGACGCGATCCGGCGTCTGGAAAAAACGGCTACTGTAACGTTTTTTGTCTCCGGCGAAAAAGCCGGACATGCTGGATCCGGCGTGTCCGGCTTTTTCATACAATGAAAGCCTATGAGCGCCGCAATGCGCCTGATCCGGCGACAGCCGGATCCGGCGGCCGGATCCGGTTTCTTTGGTCTGAGCATGCTCAGTAGCTCTGCTCACAAGACATATATAAAAGCAAGACAGTGGGACCCTCAGCCACACCCAACATGCCACCCAAGCCAAGAACCAGGAGCAGGAGAAGGCAGCAGACATCTGCAGCAGCAGCACCATCAGCACCACCCCAAATGGAGCAGCATGCTGAACAACGGGAGGGGAGTCCAGCAGCAGATGAGAGACGGTAATTATCAAATCCCCCATTCCTCCAAACTAGGGCTATGGAATATCAAGATATTCATTGGCCCTTTGTTTCTCTTTATTCAACAGCCGCCCAATAGATGCAGCAGCAGCAGCAGCAATGGCGGCAGCAGCAGGAACACCAACCACAGCCATGGAGTCTGGCCATGAGGAAGACAGCACATCTTCTTCTGGGAGCCCTCCCTCGCATCGTCAGCGTTTGACGGTAAGTTTTTATTTCCAAAATCCATCATCTCTGTAATATATGTCTATTCATTGCCTTTTATTTCAAAACAGGAATCACAAGATGAAGAGGAGCTCCCAGAAGAAGAAGGAAGGGGTGGACAGACACTTGGAGTGGGCTCACAATTGGTAAGTTTTTTGCATCAAATGCAGAAACACAACATCACACTACACACAACACATAGAAAACAATGTTCTGCAGACCACACACAGCAAACAAATGCCTACATCCAAAGACATAACATTTTTTGTTTTCTTCTCTAGTCTTCCCAATCTGGTGCTCAGCCAAGAGGTCCTCGCAGTGCCTCCCGGGGTCGTCGGCGACAGCAACGCGGCGGTCACCAGCGTGTAAGTATAAATATTTTTGCTTTGTTTTTTTGCACTTTTTATTTCATTTCTTTTGTGGAGGCTAATTATGTTATTTTTGTCTTTTTCTTTAACAGCCTTCACAGCGTGCTCCCGACTCTGACGGTGAGGATGGAGGGATTGATGTGGACCACCTCATCGATCTCGTCAGAGAAAGGGAGCCGCTCTGGAATATGGCTGACCGCCGCCACGCTGACCTTATCGTTACCCGACGACTCTGGGAGGAAATCTGTTCGCTCCTTGTGGACCGCTGCGAGGACCTCGAAGCTCGGGCCCAGATTAAAGAGCGTAAGTATATACAGTACCGGTTGTTTGATTTAAACCAGTGTTTCCCGAACTCCAGTCCTCGTGGTCCCCACGGATCATGTGTTCAGGATTTCTATTTACTTTGGAAATCCTGAAAACATGACCCCTGGGGACCATGAGGACTGGAGTTTGGGAAACACTGATGTTGTATACTAACCACTTTGTCCTTTCTCGTTTCAGGGGAGAGAATTGTGAAGCGGTGGCGGTCTGTGAGGGATCGTTTCAAGAAGGAGTTCAATAAAGAGATGCGGGCCCCTAGTGGATCTGGAGGACGCAGGAGCAAGTACAAGTACGCACGAGCCCTGTCGTTCCTCCGGGAGACAATGCTCACCAGAAGGTAAATATTACACACCACATGTGACAAAAAAATGTTTAGATGTAACTTTTTTTTTTCAGCCAGGGCCATACCATGTCACTATTTTAATTGGTTTTTTTTCTCTTTATTCCACAGCACGGTGAGCAGCACTCGGGAGCCTGCACGATTGGACCCTTCTGAGGCGATCCCTGAGGAGACCGGCACCGAGGGACACTTCGACCGCCCCGGTACATCTGCACCTTCCCAGCCTTCCCACACATTCGACCCATCTGTCCCATCCACCAGCACAGGAGCATCGTGGCCGCCTACATTACATGAAGCTGCTGGTGAGGAGATCGCTTTCCCTTTACCCCACCCTTCTGCCCCTGCCACCTCTAGTACACCTGCGGGTACTGGGCGGCAGCGGCAGAGGGGTCAGGAAAAGAGTTATGCGCCAGAGTTCTTGCATCTGAATGCATCTTTCCAGAACTGTCTAAAAGTCTTGTCAGAGCAAATCTCCGCAGGCTTTCAGCAGATCAACTCCAGCATTCTGGAGGTGAAGACACTTCTGCAAACCATGCATTCAGAAGCAAGATCTTTGCCAAACCACACCTTTTTCAGGTCTGTTGTGGAGCGCATGGCAACACTATCTCCTACCCAGCAGATGCATGTAATGCATTCGTGCCACGGTGCTCTACAGCAGGTTACCTCCCAACCTCCACCTCCCACCACTGTAGTTCCTCCACCTGCACCCCCTCCAGCCACTTTCCATCCTCCCCCTCCTATTACATCTGCACCCCCTCCAGCCACTTTCCATCCTCCCCCTCCTATTACATACCAGCAACCTGCCCAGTACCAGCAACCTCCCCAGTACCAGCAACCTCCCCAGTACCAGACATCTCCCCACTTCCAGCAACCTGCCCCGTACCAAACTCCTTCCCCGTACCAAACTCCTTCCCCGTACCAAACTCCTTCCCCATACAACTTTCCATCAACATCATCTGCTCCTACAGTCCCTGCCCAACCCTCCACTCCACCGCCCACCACCTCTTCTGCCTCCCACATGTCCACCCATTCTGTAGCTTTTTCCACACCATCACCTCTAACTGTTCCTTCCCCACCACGATCCCAGTCCTCTCTCCACACTCCCATTGTCGAAGTGTCCCGCAGCCCCTCCAGCAGTATTTCCATCCCACACTACACAGATTTATGATGTGTTTTGTAATAAAAATGCCCTGTTGGTTTCAAACCTTTATTAAAAAAGTTTTTTTAACTTTAAAAACAGTTTACAAAAAAAAAATATTTTAAATAAAAGTTAAATTATTGTTTACACTGGTTGTCTGTCATTTCTTTCTGCGGCGAAATATGTTTAAAAAAAGGTTAAATACAGGGTATTTAAAAGGTAAAAAGGTATTCAAAACCAGGTATATAACTGTGGGTAAATTTTAGCTTTTTCCCACAGTTGTGTTCCTGGTTGTGTTTGAAGCAAAGTATTTCACCTAAAAAGTTGTGTTTATTGTTGGTGATTTCATAACAATGTACACAACTTTTGTTTAAAGGTGAAATACTTTGCATAAAACACAACCAGGTACACACCTGTGGCCTAAAGCTAAAAATAGAGACCATGACATGATAGCCAACTTTGGTTGGCAAAGGTATATACTGTTGGTACAGAAGGTACACAAGTTTGGTTAGGGCACAAATCTTTCACACTCTGTCATCCTGCCAGTGTACTCTGCCTTGAGGTGACATAAAGTAGAGTGCAAAATTGTCCCTCATTACTGAAACCGTCACAGAACTTCTAGTGGTAATGTCATGGTAATCTTGCAAGGTGGTTTCTTCAGAGGTGTCCTCAATGGAAATGGGTTCCTTGCAGATAACAAAATTGTGGAGTACCACGCAAGCTTTGATCACCTCGTCAACAGTTTCTGTCTTGAGGTTGATCGCAGTCACTAGGACCCGCCATTTGGCTGTCAGAATACCAAAGGTACATTCAACCATTCTTCTTGCTCTTGTGAGGCGGTAATTAAAAATGCGTTTTGGTCTTGTCAATCCTCTGCTAGAGTACGGTTTCAAAAGGTGTTCTGACAGCTGGAAGGCTTCATCCCCTACACAGACAAATGGCATAGGTGGACCAGATGTTTGCGGCAGCGGTCTAGGTGGTGGGAACTGGAAGGTGTTTCCATACAGTTTACGCCCCATGGCAGACAGTTTGAAAACTTGAGAGTCATTGGAGCGGCCATAGGCCCCAATATCAACAGCAATAAATTTGTATTCCGCGTCAGCGATGGCCATGAGGACAATTGAAAAATATTTCTTGTAATTGAAATATTCCGATCCCGATCCGGCTGGCTTTACAATGCGGATATGTTTCCCATCCACAGCGCCCAAGCAGTTGGGAAACTGACATATCTGTTGAAACTTGTCAGCAATTTCAATCCACCTCTCTGTTGTGGGCTCTGGTAAAAACTCTTCAGCTAAGGAGTCCCACAGTGCACGGCATGTGTACTTCACTATTCCAGATATGGTGGAAATCCCGAGTCTGTACTGGAAATGCAGTGACGAAAGGGATTCTCCAGTTGCAAGAAATCTGTGGGGAATTAAAAAACAATCAATTAGTTTTAAATCACAGCATTACATACCAAAACTCAGCTATAACACTTGGAGATACAAACTACCACCAACAAGATTGCAGTGAAAGTGTGCTCTGATGCAAGCACATCCAATAAATGTGGCTTACCTTAAAGTCACCATCAGACGCTCTGCGGGTGAAACAGAGAAGCGGCAATAGGTGTCCGCTTTTCTTATGAGGTGTGCAATGCGCTCCACCAAGTAATCAAAATTCTCCATTTTCATCCGAACATATCCAAAAAATTTATCCGGGTTTCGTCGAAGGTCCATGCAGAGTGTAGAATAGACCCCACACGTCATTCTCTTGGCTGTGATGGGGTGGATCCACAAACGTCGTCTACGATGCCTGATGCGCTGCTGTCTCGCTCTCTCCTTCTCCAGAACAATCACCCTCAAACGATTCGCCTCCGCTATAAAATCCGCCAAATTCTTCAAAATATTTCCAATCACAACATCCATCTTCGCCAGTAACTTGCTCTTCTCTCCAACCTGTCAAAGAAGGGCTGTAGGAACACGCTATATATAGTTTTCCAGTAGCCAATCCCGTTCGGAAGGCCACAAGGGTCAATTTTAAAAAGCGGATCTGGCGTAATCCGTCGAAAAACGGATAGAAAAACGGATGAACCGGATGAGACGGATCCGGTTTTGTCTGTCAAGAACAAGACGGATTCGGCAGAAAACCGGATCCGGCACATCAGGTTTTACAAAACATTTGCCGGATCCGGCGTTCCGGCACGACGCCGGATCGCGCCTGACGCCGAAAACCTGATGTGTGAAAGTAGCCTAAGAGGGATGGTCTTAGGTTAATTTTTTGTGCAGGGAGTATAGTGAGGTGCAATTATTTATTCAGAACCACATCATAACGTTTATTTAGATCACCGCAAGAGTTGATATTTCTATTCTGGTGGCACTAAAATGACACTGTTATTTTGAAGGGCATCATTTCAGTATGTGTAACAGAAGACATTAAAAGAAAGAACTCTATATAAACCAGTTATGGCTGTGAAAATGCATCAAGGAGTTTAGTCCCGATGAAGAAGAAGGTGATATAAACAATTCCAAGCAGGTCTGGGTCCTGCACTGCCCCATCTATTGAGGCCTGCTGACACATACAGAGGTTCTACATTAGAGATAGGCCCATCATGAGTGAGTACACATTCTCACAGTAGCACAGCTTTATGTTTTTTTGATCAAAACAGTGTCAACTAAGTAAGTACCCCATGTTATTTACATGTACTATTATTATTTTCTTATTTACTTACTACTGGATATGTACTTTGTTTTAAATGTGCTCCTGCGTGGCACATCCTTTTTAGGATTCCATGGGTATGTGATTAAACAATCAGGTGTGGGTCCTGCTCTGCCCCATCTATTGAGGTCTACTGGCACATAGATTTTACATTGGAGATAGGACAATCCAGATTGGTAATAGCTTGATGTGGTGGAATGTCTTTTATGCTTTTTTTTTTATTAAAACCTTGACAGCTAAGTTTAAGCTTATTCACTTACTGCAGGGTATTTGCTCATTTTGTTTTTATCCTAGGTTATGTTTTTTAATGGCCACAGTGTGACTGTGCACGTACACACTGAACATATAACAACATGTGCTCCAGCTAATTTCTTTGGTTTTATTTTCCAGAGAATCCATGCTTTTGAAAGAAAACAAGACTTTGTGAAGCAACTTTTGCATGAAGCGATGAACTGGGTGCAGAAAAATGGCAGCAAGTGCTCTGGATTGATGAGTAAAAATGTGCAATATGTGCCAGTAGCAGAAGTCAGTTTGTCCAACAAAGGGATCGAGAGATATCTATAAGCATCAATGGAGCAAGGTGGAGGCTCCTCTCAAGTTTTGTATTGTATTACGGCAAAAGGGTTTGGAGAGTTGGTCAGAATTAAGGGTGTCCTCAAAGCTTTGAAATACAGGTAGATACTTATCAATCATGCATTTGCGTCCGAGTTGTATCTGGCTGCAAAGTTGCAGTAGGACGACAATTTGAAACATACAGCCAATGTGATTAATTATTATCTGCAGTGTAAAGGACAAGGAGTTCTGGAAGTGATGTTATGGCAATCACAGACCACTGCCTTTAACATTGCTTAGTCAATGCGAAATTGCATGAGGCTCATGAAGGGACAAAATGATTTGCACAAACCTACATGCACAGAAGATCTGTGGTTAGTTCTCCAAGATATTTGGAACAAACTCCAACCGGGTGCCTTCAAAACAAGTGTTCCTAGGAGAATGTGTTCCTGTTTTGAAGGCAAAGAGAAGTCACTCCAAATATTGATTTATTTAGATTTCTCTTTTGCCATTCACTTTTCATTTTGTTAATTGATGAAAAATAAAATATTAACACTTTTGTTTATACAAGCACTTTTACTTTGCAGCAATTTTCCACCTGACAAAGTAGAATATGCATAGTACTATGCAATACTAACAGTGTGCCTTTAAAAAAAAAAAACAGCAACAATTTTTCAAAGTCTACATAGACATTTAAATTTGTTTCCCTCTTGGAGCATTTTGGAGGTCATTAACATTTTTATCAAAACGCAGCATTGTCTAGGTATAGTGTTTTTGTTCTAGTTTCTCATTAGGAAATAAAAATCATACAGAAAAATGAATGCACAAAATGAAAAAAATATATATTATTTGAAGGTGTTTTTTGCCATTGATGCCATTCTTGAACAGTAATAAGACAGAAAAATGTTTACTTATTATATAGATAACACAGACAAATTTAATTGGAAAAACAGATGTGAAGACCAAAAAATAGTTTTGCTAAACCTAAAGTATTTATTAAAACTTGTGCACACCTGAAGCTCATTAGTAGCATTCCTAAAATCTCCTGAAAAATGTAATCTATGCACAAACTATTTTTGTCTTTACTCCACAAAATTATTCACAGATTTTGTAGAGTTCCCAGTGTGAACTAAATACATAGGATATATTGAAGAAGATCTGTCAAAATATCACACTCTCTGTATAAAAAATTCTAGCATGAAAGTTAAAGGTGATTTTTGAGAACACAATATTGATGGACTATGAGATAAAAGGAAGTCCAACTATCGGCACTCATCGATCAGTTGTCTGCTTGCTCTATGCTTAAGGGTGTTCCAGGTCTTTGATATTGATGTCCTGACTTTGAGATAGGTTATTCCTAGTGCTGTTAGGGGTTATGACTCCCATCACCCCAACTAATCAGCTGCTTTAACTCCTTTACCTCCAAGGGTGCAATTCTGACCACTGTACCTTTTTGAGGCAATAACTCTGGAACGCTTCCATGGATCCCAGTGATTCTGATATTGTTTTCTTGTGACATACTGTACTTCATGGTAGCAGTAAAATTTCTTTGATATGACTTGCGTTTATTTGCAAAAAAATGGAAATTTGCCAAAAAGTCCCCATTTTCTAACTTTTAATTTTCATGCCCTTAAATCACAGAGATATGTCACTCAAAATACTTAATAAGTAACATTTTCCACATGTCTACTTTACATCAGCACAATTTTGGAATCAACATTTTTTTGTTAGGAAGTTATAAGGATTAAAAGTTGACCATTTTTACAAACACCATTTTTTAGGGACCACATCACACCATTTGAAGACACTTTGAGGAATCTATATGATAGAAAATACCCAAAAGGTGCTCAAAACCAAATTCAAGAAGTTTATTAACCCTTCAGGTGCTTCACAGGAATTTTTGGAATGTTTAAAAAAAGAACATTTAACTTTTTTCACCAAAAATTTAATTCAGATCCAATTTGTTTTATTTCACCAAGGGTAACAGGAGAAATTAGACCCCAAAAGTTGTTGTACAATTTGTCCTAAGTACGCTGATACCCCATATGTGGGAGTAGACCACTGTTTGGGCGCATGGCAGAGCTCGGAAGGGAAGTAGCGCTGTTTGACTTTTCAATGCAAAATTGGCTGGAATTGAGATCAGACGTCATGTCATGTTTGGAGAGTCCCTGATGTGCCTAAACAGTGGAAACCCCCCAATTCTAACTCCAACCCTAACCCCAAAACACCCCTAACCCTGATCCCAATCATAACCATAATCCTAACCTCAAACCTAACTCTAATCCCAACCCTAATCCTAATCCCAACCGTAACCATAATGCTAGCCTTAGCCCTAACCCTAACCCTAATTTTAGCCCCAACCCTAACTTTAGCCTAAACTCTAACCCTAACTTTAGCCCCAACTCTAACCCTAACTTTAGCCCCAACCCTAACTCTAGCCCTAACCCTAGCCCTAACCATAACCCTAACCATATTGGGAAAATTTAAATAAATACTTTTTTTATTTTATTATTTTTCCCTAAGGGGATGATAAAGGGGGTTTGATTTACTATTTATAGTAGGTTTTTATGTTTGGCAGCTGTCACACACTAAAAGACGCTTTTCATTGTAAAAAATAGTTTTTGCATCACCACATTTTGAGAGCCATAATTTTTC
The DNA here is from genome assembly GCF_039654945.1 of Dendrobates tinctorius. NCBI lineage: Eukaryota > Metazoa > Chordata > Amphibia > Anura > Dendrobatidae > Dendrobates > Dendrobates tinctorius. The sequence goes on along the minus strand of NW_027361737.1, from coordinate 471,273 downwards.
CATATTTTGGGCCACAGAGTCATATGAGGTCTTGTTTTTTGCGGGACGAGTTGATGTGTTTATTAGTATCATTTTCGAGAGCATGTCATTTTTTGATTGCTTTTTATTCCGATTTTTGGAAGACAGAATGAGCAAAAAACAGCAATTCATGAATTACTTTTGGGGGGACGTTTACACCATTCCATGTGTGGTAAAATTGATAAGGCAGTCTTATTCTTCAGTCAGTACAATTATACTGATACCTCATTTTTTTTTAATGTTTTGGCGCTTTTATATAATAAAAACAATTTTATAGAAAAAATAATTGTTTTTGCATCACTTTATTGTGACAGCTATAACTTATTTATTTTTTCGCTGATGACACTGTATTGTAGTTCATTTTTTGTGGGACAAGATGACGTTTTCAGAGGTACCATGTTTATTTATATCTGTCTTTTTGATCGTGTGTTATTCTACTTTTTGTTCAGCAGTGTGATGATAAAGCAGTTTTTTGCCTTGTTTTTTATGGGATTCACTAAAGGGGTTAAATAGTGGAACAGTTTTATAGGTCAGGTCGTTACAGATGTGGTGATACCAAATATTTGTACTTTTATTGTTTAGATTTTTTTTCATTTAAATATTTATTTAGTGATCAAATAAATATTGATTTTTTAATTATTTTTTTTACATATTTTTACAATTATTTAAAATGTTTTTATTTAATTCTTACATTTACAGTTTGTCCCACTATGGGACACTTATGTTTTGCACGCTGATTGCTTCTATAGCATGCAGATCTCCATGCTATAGAAGCTGTCAGCGCTGCATGCATTTTTCACTGACCTGAGAGACTTCCTGATCATCACTGTGCATGACAGGAAGTCTTTCAGGTCTGGAGACTTGGATGTCATCATGACGACATCGGGTCTCCATGGCAGCGTTTGGGATCCCGCGTCATGCCACGGCTCCGGAGTGCTGTGATCTTGTTTGATCGCAGTTTTATGGGGGTTAAAGTGTCGGGAGCGGTCTGTGACCATTCCTGGCACTTAGTGCCAGATGTCAGCTGTGAGAATCAGCTGACACCCAGACACGATCGCCCATTGCGCACTATCCCGTCCATGGGAATTAAGTCCCAGGGCACATGGACGGGATAGTACATCTAATAGCAGAAAGGGGTTAAAGGAACATGTTACTCCAGAGAGCAAGTTTAAGAGAAGAAGGTCCAGCTTCCAATTCATTAAGAGAAAATATCGTTATTTTTTTGTTAATCCATTAAAAAGATATACACTTTGCAAAAATAAAAAATTAAAGGGGAGGCATCAATGAAATCTCCACCTTTCAAAAGCCAAACCTTCTTAGTTATGTATACTCCAGAGAGCATCACTTCTTGTTTAACAGGCATAGCAGACAAAACAAGACTTCAGAGAATAACTTGGGGATGAAGATAGATGAGGTATGTGTCCTGGGCCCAATTAGCAGATAGGATAGAGGAATTGCTGAGGAGACAGTTTGGTTAATAATAAAAGATTTCTGCTGCAGCCGTCCAACACTCGGAGTGCTCTACCAGCAGTAATCAGCTGTTTTGTTTATCTGCTGAAGGCATTGTGTTTGAATGTCAGATGGCTACAGCCACAGGTCTGGACCCCGAGAGTGTCCTAGGCTATGTTGTGAGGTGAAATTTTAACCCCGTGCGTTCCAATTCACCAAACAATTTTGCCCCTATCTACACAATTGGGAAAAAGTGTGTGTGTGTCAAGCCCCGCCCCTCATTATGATGTCATAATGGTTGCCATGGTGACGCTGATGTCATCATAGGTTGCAAGCCCCGCCGCTCATTATGATGTCATAATGGTTGACTATGGGATGGAGGATGTGTGATGGGTATATGGGCACTGGACTATGGGATGGAGGATATGTATGACGGGTATATTGGCACGGGACTATGGGATGGAGGATGTGTGATGGGTATATGGGCACTGGACTATGGGATGGAGGATATGTATGATGGGTATATGTGCATGGGACTATGGGATGGTGGATATGTATGATGGGTATATGGGCACAGGACTATGGGATGGAGGATATGTATGATGGGTATATGGGCATGGAACTATGAGATGAAGGATGTGTGATGGGTATATGGGCACTCGACTATGGGATGGCGAATATGTATGATGGGTATATGGGCATGGGACCATGGGATGGATGATGTGTGATGGGTATATGGGCATGGGACTATGGGATGGAGGGTGTGTGATGGGTATATGGGCACTCGACTATGGGATGGAGGATATGTATGATGAGTATATGGGCACAGGCCTATGGGTTTGTGGATATGTATGATGGGTATATGGGCATGGGACTATGGGATGGAGGATAATTATAATTTGCTATAACTAACCACAGTTAGTTACTATGCCCGGGCAGCACTGGGCTCTTCAGCTAGTATATATATATATGTGATATCAGCAAAGTTATGATTCTCTTCTTCACCATGTGACTGCTATTCAGGTAAGCTGTCTCATATGGTGTCTTTTGTGTGGAACAGAATTAGTATTCACAGTGGGATTTTATGTGATTCTCAATGTGGGTCTCATAGGACTGTATTGAGAAAATCAACTTCAAATTCATAGAAGACACTACATGATTTGGTTAATCTTAAATGTAGTCAGAAGTAGAGTTGAGCAAATTTGTTCAGATTCGGTTGCGAATACGATCGGCAGTGAATATTGTTTATGCTTTATTCGTCGAACATAGCTGAACATCATTAGAGTCAATGGGAGTAGAAGTTGCCGAATATGTTCAGAACCGATCTTGAAACATACATGTGGCACGTATATGGCAAATTCAGATTTGGCTACCGAATCTGAACAAATTTGCTCACCTCTAGTCAGAAAACAAATAAGAAGGCCATAACAGTGATAATATGAGGAGAAGAAGGGGATTGCTAAGTATATGAACCTATGCACACTGCACAGTATGCATATGGCTAAGGGACTAAGGAATCTTAATTTTCCTGGGTGTGCATCTTTAAAAGGGACCCGGTCACCATAAAATGACTGATCAAGCCAAGCATGGCACCTTCCCACATACAGTACTTGTTTTCCATTAGGTTCTAAGCTCCTCTGACTCTTATTAAGCCATTGATGTCAATTAAGGAAGATGGTTCAGTGAAAGATGGAAGCTGATGCATGGCCATATCACTAATTACCTGTACATGGTCTGAACAATCATTTTGTGCTGATAGACTCCCTTTCGTTATGTCACTGTATGGCTGCATAGTACTGACACACAATGTATAACCATATTTTAAAATCTCTTGTAAGTACAAGAATATATATTGAACTGCGCAATTGAGATCTCCCCATAGTGGCTCAATGATATTGAGGTCAGGAGACAGAGATGGCCACTCCAGAACCTTCACTTTGTTCTGCTGTAGCCAATGACAGGTCAACTTTGCCTTGCGTTTTGGATTGTTGTCATGCTGGGATGTCCAAGTAGGTCCCACACGCAGCTTCTGGACTGATGATTGCAAATTTGCCTCCAGTATTTGCTGATAACGTGCAGCATTCATCTTTCCTTCAACTTTGACCAAGTTTCCTGTGCCTTTGTAGCTCACACATCCCCAAAACATCAGCGATCCACCTCTGTGCTTTACAGTAGGAATTGTGTTCCTTTCATCATAGGCCTTGTTGACTACTCTCCAAATGTAACATTTATGATTGTGGCTAAAAAGTTCAATTTTGGTCTCATCACCCCAAATTTGTTCCAGAAGTTTTGAGGCTTGTCTCTGTGATATATTGTGTATTGGAAGTGAGATACTTTGTGGCATTTGTGCAGTAATGGCTTTCTTCTGGCGACACGACCATGGAGTCCATTTTTCTTCAAGTGCCTCCTTATTGTTCATCTTGAAACAGCCACACCACTAGTTTTCAGAAAGTCCAGTATTTCAACTGATGTTATTTGTGGGTTTTTCTTTGCATCCCGAACAATGTTCCTAGCAGTTGTGGATGAAATTTTTGTTGGTGTACCTGACCGTGGTTTTGCTTTTACAGAGCCCCTGATTTCCATTTGTTAATCACAGTTTGAGTGCTGCTGACTAGCATTATCAATTCCTTGCTTTTATGCACACACATTGATTACATGCAAACAGGTCACAGGTAATAATAATAATATAATAATACGTTTTATTTTTATAGCGCCGACATATTCCGCAGCACTTTACATTTCAGAGGGGATTTGTACAGACAATAGACATTACAGCATAACAATAATCACATACAGTAGATTATAGCAAATACCAAGAGGAAAGAGGGCCCTGCTCGCAAGCTTACAGTCTATGAGGAAAGAGGTAGACACGAAAGGTGGGTGGTAACAGTTGCCCTGATTGTATGGACCAGCCATAATGTTAGGTGTGTGACAGTACGGACACAGAGGGCTAATGGATGCATAAAGCATGTGGGAGAATGATGCGGGGAACCTGGTTATGGTAAAACTTTTGGCTCTGCCACACAGGGATAGATTAGGTTAATGTGTTGAGGCGATAGGCCAGTCTGAATAAATGCGTTTTCAGGACACGCTTAAAATTGTGGGGATTGGGGACTAATCGTATTGACCTGGGAAGTGCATTCCAAAGAATTGGCGCGGCACGTGTAAAGTCTTGGAGACGGGAGTGGGAGGTTCTGACTATTGAGGATGCTAACCTCAGGTCATCAGCAGAACGGAGGGCGCGGGTAGGGTGGTATACTGAAACAAGGGAGGAGATGTAGGGTGGTGCTGAGCCATGGAGGGCTTTGTGAGTGAGGGTAATAAGTTTATACTGAATTCTGGAGTGGATGGGTAGCCAGTGTAATGACTGGCACAAGGTAGAGGCATCGGTGTAACGATTGGTGAGGAATATGATCCTGGCTGCAGCATTCAAGACAGATTGGAGAGGGGAGAGTTTGGTAAGAGGGAGACCGATTAGAAGAGAGTTACAATAGTCGAGACGAGAATGAATAAGAGAAACAGTAAGAGTTTTTGCAGAGTCAAAAGTAAGAAAAGGTCGAATTCTAGAAATGTTTTTGAGGTGCAGATGACAAGAGCGAGCCAGTGATCGAATGTGGGGGGCAAAGGAAAGCTCGGAATCAAGTATGACCCCAAGACAGCGGGCCTGTTGCTGGGGAGTAATAGTGGAACCACACACAGAAATGGCAATGTCGGGTATAGGTACATTAGTAGAGGGAGGAAACACCAGGAGTTCAGTCTTTGACAGGTTCAGTTTCAGATATAGTGAGGACATGATATTAGACACAGCGTTTAGACAATCACCGGTGTTTTCTAAAAAGGCTGGCGTGATGTCAGGAGAAGAAGCGTATAATTGGGTGTCATCAGCATAGAGATGGTACTGGAAACCAAATCTACTGATTGTTTGACCAATAGGGGCAGTGTACAAGGAGAAGAGGAGGGGGCCTAGAACCGATCCTTGGGGGACCCCAACAGTAAGGGGAAGATGAGAGGAGGAGGAACTGGCAAAAGATACAGTAAAGGAGCGGTCGGAGAGATAGGAGGAGAACCAGGAGAGAACGGTATCCTTGAGGCCAATGGAACGGAGCATAGTGAGGAGGAGCTGATGATCCACAGTGTCGAATGCTGCAGAGAGATCCAAGAGAATTAGCATGGAGTAGTGCCCATTTGATTTAGCTGTTAGCAGATCATTGGAGACTTTAGTGAGGTAATGATGACACAGGTAAGGATGTTACCTTTAGTAGTCATTCAAATCCATTTGTCAATTTCTGTGCATGTTAACAGGCCAAAATAACCAAGGTATGTGAACTTTTGATCAGGGGCATTTAGATGTTTTGGGTTGTCATTATGATTTAAAAAGAGAAAACAGTAGTTTGACAGTAAATGGCTTCACCCAACCACTAACCATGAGTGGTGATAAAGTTTGGGTGTTATCATTCATATTCTCTGGAAAAAAGACACGAAAGCAAAAATTCTGCTGGGGAATGTAAACTGTTGAGCACAAATGTATTCGGATAAGCTCTTATCCGAAGTTATTCGCTCATCCCTAACCACGACGTATCAATAATAAAGCAGATTTGTATAAAAGATGACATACCAGAAAAAGATACAAAATCACAGCATAAAAAATACAATGAAAATACATTTAAAAACACACTAAAAAATACAGTGAAAAACACTGCAAGTAATTTAACTGAGTGCAACAATTATTTAGGTACTATGGAATCTGATTGTGTGGGATAAAATGGAACTAAGACCAAAGTTGAGACAAGCAAACAAAGTAAGAAATACAACAAAAACTAACAGAGCCTTTCCTGCAATTACGGCAAAATGCACAGCACAAAACAGAAATGTCTTGCAAACGTGATAGCGGTGTGCATCCACTAAAGCAATCAAGTCCAGCAGTAATATAACGCAAGAGTGTGAACTGCACTGATACGTGAAAGTCAAGCAATAGTGCGAACAGCACTTATACGTGGAAGTCCAGCAGTAATAAGAGGCAAGAGAGCGACCGGCACTTTACACGTGGAAGTCAAGAATTATGCAGACAAAGGAATGACACCTTTCATGGAAGTCCAGAAAAACACGGGTGGAGCATAACAAGGAGAAGATCCTTAAGAGTACCTTTTTGGGCTGAAAAGTCCTGCTCAAGTCCCGCACAGCAGCCCGCACAGACACAGTCTTAGAAGTCATGACAGTAGGTAATCCAAGCAGGTTCCAGAAGCAGCTCAGAGGACTGAAGGCAACTGGTAGCAGAGAGGAAGAGCACCAAGTAACGAACAGCAGCAGGAACTCCAGATGCCAGCCAGGAGGGAGCTCAGAAGCAAACAGCAACAAAATACTCAGGCAAGGAGGATCTCCCAACCTGAACTTAAATAGCAGGACAGACAGGAAGTTCCAGGTCAGGATGAAGTACCAGACTCCATCTTGGACAAGGGCAGAACAGGCTCCAAGTAACATCCGGAATCCTTACATTACTCCCACCCTAGAAGCGGCCTCAGGACGATCCAGGACCTAGTTTTCAAGGATATTTTTAATGAAACAGAGCAATCTTTTGAGGAGCACAGATATTACTCACTTGCTCCCAAGTATTCTCCTCAGGTGGATATCCTTGCCACTTAATATGGTACTGCAGCTGATTCCTCTGGATTCTGGAGTCCAGAATCTTCTCCACAACAAATTGTTCATGCCCATCCACCAGCACAGGCTGAGGAGGAGGTGCAATACAACCCTTAAAAATATTCGGAGATACAGGTTTTAATATGGAGACATGGAACAGAGGATGTACCTTCATAGTCCTTGATAACTTCAGATGCCAGGCAACGGAGCTCACGATCCCAGGAATCTTGAGTGGACAGATGACTTGTTGTCCCAGTCTCTGTGATGGAACATTCAATTTCAAATTCTTTGTGGATAACCACACAGATTATCCTACCTTAATCATGGTTGCAGGTCTATGGAATCTATCGGCAGATTTCTTGTATCTCTCCTGTGCAGAAGATAGAGATTCCTTCAGAGTTTCCAGATTTTGTTTCATCACCACCAACCTCTCATCTATCACATGGTCATAAGTATTCAGACACTTTTCTCAGTATTGAGTAGAAACACCCTTTTGAGCTAGTAAAGCCAAGAGATTTCTTGGGAATGATGCAACAAGTTTTTCACACATGGATTTGGGGATCCTCTGACATTCTTCTTTACAGATCCTCTCCAGTTCTGAGAGGTTGGATGGTGAACATTGGTGGACTGCCATTTTCAGGTCTCTCTAGAAATGCTCAATTGGGTTTAGGTCAGAGCTCTTACTGGGCCAGTCAATAATGGTCACAGAGTTGTTTTAAAGCCTTCAAGTATGAGGTCCTAAACACTCTGGAAGAGATTTTCATCCAGGATATCTCAGTACTTGGCCGCATTCATGTTTCCTTCACTTGCAACCATTCATCCTGTCCCTGCAGCTGAAAAACACCCCCATAGCATTCTGCTGCGACCACCATATTTCACTGTTGGGATTGTATTGGGCAGGTGATGAGCAGTGCCTGGCTTTCTCCACACATACCACTTATAATTATCACCCAAAAATTCTATCTTCATCTCATCAGACCAGAGAATCTTATTTATCATAGTCTGGGAGTCCTTCATGTGTTATTTTTTGCAAACTCTATGTGGGCTTTCATATGCCTGGCACTGAGGAGAGGATTCTGTCGGGCCATTGTGCCATAATGGCCTGACTGGTGGAGGGCTGCAGTGATAGTTGACTTTGTGGAACTTTCTACCATCTCCCTACTGCATCTGTGGAGATCAGCCACAGTGATCTTGGGGTTCTTCTTTACCTCTCTCACCAAGGCTTTTCTCCCATGAATGCTCAGTTTAGCAGGACGGCCAGGTTTAGGAAGACTACTGGTGGTCCCAAACTTCTTCCATTTAAGGATTATGGAGGCTACTGTGCTCTTAGGAACCTTGAGTACTGCAGAAATTATTTTGTAACCTTGACCAGATCTGTGCCTTCTGCAATTCTGTCTCTGAGCTCCTTGGCCAGTTCCTTTGACCTCATTATTCTCATTTGGTCTGACATGCACTGTGAGCTGTGAGGTCTTGTATAGACAGGTGTGTGCCATTACAAATCAAGTCATATCAGTTTAATTAAACACAGCTGGACTCCAATGAAGGAGTAGAAGCATCTCAAGGAGGACCACAAGGAAATGGACAGCATGTGACTTAAATAAGAGTTTTTGAGCAATGGGTCTGAATACTTATAACCATATGATATTTCAGTTTTTCTTATTAATAAATTTGCTTACATTTTCACATTTCTGTTTTTTTCAGTCAAGATGGGGTACATTAATGAGAAAAAAATGAACTTTGCTGAATTTACCAATTGGCTGCAATGAAACAAAGAGTGAAAAATTTAAAGGGGTCTGAATACTTTCTGTACTCACTGTATACTTTGGATAAGCCATTATTACCAATTGCTGGAAAAACTTCTAGGTTTTGGTCATGTGATGTTTTCACGGGTGCTAAGTTCATTGGAAGGTAGAGCTGTACTGCATGTATAGATGTTCCCCTGTGTATCCATTACATGATTAGGTCTGGGTTTCAGCTACTCCATGAAAACAATGTAGGTTCTTTTAACCCTTCCCACTGTGTCCATTTTTTTCTCTATTTTTTTGTTTTTGTCTTTCAAGAGCCATAACTTTTGTTGGATGTGGGCTAATTTTGTGAGATAGGATGAAGTTTACTTTACCGTACAATGTGCTGAAAAATGAGAAAAAACTTTTTGGATGGAATGATGAACAAAAATCATGGTGGTATTATTTTATTTTTACTGTGTTTCCTAAGAGTTAAAGCAAAATGTTTATTTTATTTTATTAATTAATATGACTATAGCCATAGTAAATGTATATAGATTTTCTTTTTTCTTTTTAAAACTTGCTAATTTTTTTCTCTTTTTTGCATTTAAACAATAGGAGAAAATAAGTGATCACAGGTTCAATGGGGACTAAAGCAAGCTGTACACAGAAATACTTCTGTATTCTCTATGGAGCCATGTGATGTTACCTCGCTTCTGTCTAATTACTTAGATGCTCCAGTCACTATTGAACAAGTCATCTAAGAAGTTAAATTTCAGGACTTGCAGCTAGTTCCAATAGCTGAAATTACAGGTGGATACAGGTGGATGAGCCAACTCTACATCGGCACCCAACACGTACTGCACATCTACCGTATGTCACATTTTTGGAAGCAGTTCATTGACAGAAAACATAAGTCTTGAAAACTGCGAAGGGCTGAAAGTGTTTTAGAAAATGTTACAATTTTCAATATATAATAAACAGAAAAAAAGCTGAAAGAACTATTTATAGGAAATGAGTTCAGAATATGATCTACAGTTAAATTAGATTTATGTTTAATGTATTTTTTATTTTTGTTTCTTTTTTAATTTTTCATATCATGATTTATATTAAAAAATGAAATCTTGCAAATTCTATACTTAGCACTGAGGCTTATATTCAACTAACTTACTGGTGCTTTGTTTAAATAAAAAGTATTACAGTCCCAGAAAGTTGATTCCTTGATTAGATGGAAAAATTTACTTGCTTTACCCAAGACATAAATTAAACTGTTAGCAGTAAGCAGAATATTTATTTCAGAAAACAGCAGTGTATACATCAACACAATGCAAACAATGTGTTTCATCTCAAGACTCTTTAAGGTTGAAGAAGTCAATGCCCTTTAACCATTGCAGCACCTACGGTGCCTGGTTTACAACATGTGACGTTTTTATGAGCTGCTAGACAAGTCAGCAGATTACCAATGCAATATTTAGAATTACTCTAGTCATCACCTTCTTAATGTTAATAACTTCATGCTATATTTATTGCATCTGTGTTAGCAGCAACAAAAAAGTCAGTCATTTATGTTATCAGCTTATTTCCTCCTGAAAAGTGAAATAGATTTTATGCTCCTATTTAGGGATAAGCAAAACCGATAGGGAAAGTTCGGGATTCATACCTGATTTCATGCGTCTGTTACTGAACCCCGAACACTGACATTTTACTGTATGGGCTTTTAGATTGTGGGCACTTCTGGAGCCATCACAGCCATGACAAGTATTAGCATGGGTCTGCTTGGACAGCACAGCACCTGACCTGGCCTGTGTAAAGGCTGGTTCACTGGTGCAATCACCATTATGCTCTCAGGGTAGGGATAGGATGCAGCTGGAGTGAGGGACAGTTTGTGACTGCGCCCCCTGAAAAGAAACACTGTGTGTTTTCTGCAAACGATATCTGTGGGTGTACTGTTCTACTGTGTTAAAAGATGCTGTGTGTGTACTCTGCACCCATATCTGTGGGAGTACTGTTCATTAAGCCGCTGTATGTACTCTGCACTCCCCGCCTGTGGGAGTACTGTCCTTTAAGCCATTGTGTGTACTATGCACGCCCCTGCCTGTGAGTGTACTGCACTTTAAGCAGCTTGGTGTACTCTGCACCCCCTGCCTGTGAAAGTACTGTCCTTTAAATCGCTGTGTGTACTCTGCACCCCCTGCCTGTGAAAGTACTGTCCTTTAAATCGCTGTGTGTACTCTGCACCCCCCTGCCTGTTGAAGCATTGTCCTCTAAGCTGCTGTGTGTACTCTGCACCCATATCTGTGGGAGTACTGTCTTTTAAGCCACTGTATGTACTCTGCTTCTCTGCCCGTGGAAGTACTTTCCTTTAAGCCGCTGTTTGCTTTCTAGTACTCTGAGAAGTAAATAATTTACATCAACTGTTTTGTTGCCATTTCTAGGCCCCAAAAGTAATTCTTCTGTACTAGTGTGTGTTTTTGAGTAGTCTGGGAAAATTTATTGGCATCAGTTGAGCCTCCATGTGGGACTTGTGTGCACCATGTGTGCCGTGTTTCACTGGTTCGAATAGTCTACTGTCATGATCTAGCATGGATCTGACAGTTTAAATGGATAAGTGAATTTTTTTTCCTTTGGCTAGGTGCCAAAGTGATGTGATTGCCCCCGGTGGCCATTAGAATTATTACACGTGGTGTCGTTCATTCTAAGTTGCCCTGGTGGTGGTGAGTGGTAGTGCACTGTAGTTTCTTTGGTTTAATGTGCACTTAATTACAAATCAGGTGTTAGGCTCTAGAAAAGGGAGCCAGGGGTGTTCAATCACTGTTGGTGATATTGTGTGTTAGTCATTCACATGGGAGCCTGGGTGAATGAAGGAGCTGAACATGAATCCGGCGCAGCCCAGCCAGAGGGGACGAGTGGCAGCTAGGTGGTCTGCAAGAAGGGCTGGCATGGCGTGGTGGAGTCACAGTTTATGGTGTTTGCAGGAAGTGCTTGCATGGCTTGGTGGAGTGACGACTATGGAGAGAGTTGCACTCAGCATGCGGGACTTGGTTGCTGAGAGCTGGACTCAAACATGCTGGACTTTTTTGGCAGGAGCTGAACTTATCTTTGGGACTCTGTTACTGGCCACCTGCAACTGGTGGTGGACTCTGCTCCAAGGCTGCACTATGGTGAAGGATCCAGTTATGGTGATGGATCCGGGTGGAGGAGCTAGGGTTAAAAGGTATTCTGTGCATCGCCCGATGCGGAACCGGCATAGGGAACGTTAGGAGTGCAGGGACACTGGCTCAGGGAAGTACAGGAGGTCTCCACTTCCCTATTCCCTATCGCTGGACCCACCATTGTTAATGTTACCCAGGTTCCCCTTTATTATTTAAATTCGCCTTACTGGAGACAGGGTTTCCAGACTTGTATATACATGTAATGTCTAAATTCGCCAGTTGGAGGTGGTGTATCCAGCTGCACGTGTTTATTATTTAAATTCGCCCCACTGGAGGCGGTGTATCCAGGGTCATGTGCATAAAATGGGTTCGCCTTGCGGTACTCGCTGCGTCAAGACACAGGTGACCGTGACCTTATCAACAAACCAAACATTTTTTTTTCTCTGGTGAGCTTTGGCCATTTGGAGACCGCTGAGTTATTGCTGCCGGGCCTCACTAAGGTGAGTGGGGAGCGGCATGGTGTTTAGAGCTGCTGCAGCAGCAGTTATCAGGGTCTGGGGCCTCTGCTCAGGTAACCAGGAACATCCGTGACATCTACCAATATGGTCAGTGCCATCAGCAGTGTTATTATACCACTTATATGCCTGCTGGAAAAAACAATTCAGGCCATGATGGATGAGTTAGTGGCCCAGGAGAAAGAGAAGCAGGAGTAGGAGCAGTTATCAGGTCTGTCATCCAAATATGGCTCAGAGCAGGGCCGGCATCAGCACCTGGTGAACTCGGACAAGTGTCGGAGCCCTGAGCAGGCGGGGGGGTCCACTCACCATCGAGGAAACCAGCACGCTATTGGGGCCCAGTGTCTGTGCCAGTGCCGGCACCCACAAGTGGTCCCCCTGCTTGCTCAGGGCCCCAGCACTTGCAATACTTACCACTCTTTGCTTCACTGCTGCGACACCCTCTGACTGTGACATTCAGGTTAGATGGCGTGATGACATCATGTGTGTGCACCCTCTGCCTGAGCAGTCACAGTGCAGAGAACCAGAAGACGGTGACGCTGAGTAGTCCGAAGCAGAGCAGCAGCCAGTGACGAGAGATGAGTATTTCAATTTTTTTAAGTGTTTGGAGCAATATATAGGGACCATCATACACTGGAACATCATATATGAGTCCATCATATATGGAGCCCATCCTACACTGGATCATTATATATGGAGCCCATTATACACTGGAGTACCATATATGGAGCTCATTATACATTTGATCATCATATATAGGGCCCATTATATATAAAGCATTATATAGGCACATCATACACTGGAGCATCAGATATGAGGCACATTATATATGAATTATATGAGGCTCATCATGGAGCATCATATGGGGCCCATTATATATTGAGAATCATATGGGGCCAATTAAATATGGAGCATCATATGGGGCCCATTATACAGCTCTGGCAAAAATTAAGAGACCACTTTCATATGTTCAGTTTGTCTGATTTTTCTCTTTATAGGTGTCACGGCCCCTGTCCCCATCGCGCGCCCTGCCATGGTCCCCGTCACACGCTCTGATACTCACCCTGCGCCACAGCCTCCCTCCCTCCTTCAGCGGCGGCGTCCTCCTCTGACCGGCCCGTGGCCTGTGACGTCACTGCAAGCCCTGCGCATGCATCATAGGCTGCGGCCGGCCCTCCCAGCCTGTTCTTATACTCCGGCGGTGCCCTGACCCGCTAGCACCGCCGGACCAATGGGGGCAGGTTCTCGGGTATATCAGGCCACCCTCCCATAATGGAGGTGCCTGATCGTTGATGTATTATCAGCACACTAGGCTCCCGTGCCTTTGCCCTGTGCACGGCCTCTGTCCTCATACTTCCCTGTGCTTCTTTGCAGTTCTACTCTGGTCCTGTGTGTTCCTGCTCTGCCTTGCCAGCTCGTGTCTTGCCTGATTCCGGCCGTCCTACTCCGGTCCTGCCTACCCGTGTCTGTTCCTGCAGTCCTACTCCGGTCCTACCTACCCGTGTCTGTTCCTGCAGTACTACTCCGGTCCTGCCTACCCATGCCTGATTCCTGCAGTCCTACTCCGGTCCTGCCTACCATTGCCAGATTCCTGCAGTCCTGCTCTGGTCCTGTCTACTCGTGTCTTTGTCTCCTGCTGACCTACTCCTGTCTTCTCCTGAGGCCTACGCCCTCCCTGTGCTTGTGGGACTAGGTCCTCTGTCTCACTCCAGTCCATTCTGAGCCGCCCCTCTTGGTTCTGGCTGCCGTGGCATTCAAACCTCTGGGCCTGCTCCTAACGGTCCCTGTATAGGGGTCGGGCCCACCAGGTTGCTTGTCCGGGGTCCCTCGGTGCCACGGTCCAGAGGGTCCTCTCCAGGAAACCCGCCTTGCCTAGCGCTACGCTAACAGTAGGTATATTTTTGAGTAAAATGTAAATTGTTCTTTCAGTTCATATACTTCTGACAACATGTCTCTGAATTTCCAAGCAATAAATTTTGTATTTTTTTTCTGACAAAGAAAAATGGTCAAAATAAAAAAAACCCTCAATACTTTCAGGCCTCAACTAATGCAAAGAAAACAAGTTCATAATAATTTAGTAACAACAATACTAATGTTTTAACTCAGGAAGAGTTCTGACATCAATATTTTGTGGAATAACCATGATTTTTAAAAACAACTTTCATGCGTCTTGGCATGCTTGCCACCAGTCTTTCACACTGCTTCTGGTACAAAAATGTAAGCAGTTAAGCAGTTCTTATTTGATTGCTTGTGACTATCCATCATCCTCTTGACTACATTCCAGAGGTTTTCAATGGGGTTCAGGTCTGGAGAATGGGCTGCCCATGACAGGGTTTTGATGTGGTGGTCTTTTAATTTTGTCCAGAGCTTGTATATGGAGCATAATATGGGTCCCATAATATATATAGCATTATATGGGTCCCATTATATATGGAGCATTATATGGGGCCCATTCTGTATGGAGCAATATAAGGGGACCATCATATACTGGAGTATTATATGGAGCACATCATATACTGTATGGAGCACTATATGAAACCCATTATGTATGGAGCAATATATGGGGCTCATTATTCTTTATGGAGCATTATATGGGACCCATTATACAGTATGGAGCAATATATGGGGTTCATTATACTGTATAGAGCAATTTATGGCACCTATTAAATACTATATGGAGCATTGTATGGGGTCCATTATTCTGTATGGAGCAATATATGGGGCTTATTATTCTGTATTGAGTATTATATGGGGCCCATTATTCTGTATGAAAAAATGCGAGAAGTCAGCTCACCACTTTTAGTCCTTCTAGATGTCCAGCTTGCTTCATAGTGCTCCGCATGGACAAGGGTGAAGCAACCAAAGCAGAATCCAGTAATGAAGACTAACATCCAGCAAATAATCAAAAGATAAAATTAAATTTTTGCATGAATGAAAGCTTTACAGGGAACTATAAATTCATGGCCAAACTGCTAAAGCACTAGGTCATGATTAAGTCCCACAGGTCGAAATGTGTTGATCATTAGCGACATTGAGCCAGTGTGTGTATTGTGCTGGACATTATTTAAATGGAATTGTAACCATTGTTTGCATTAAAAGTTAATTTTATATTTTGATAATTCGCTGGACATTATTCTTCATTACATTATTCTGTATGGTGCAATATATGGTAGCCATAATACTGTATAGAGCAATATATGTCTTATTATACAGTTTGGAACATTATGTGGGCTCATTATACTGTATGGAACATTATATGTGGCTCATTATCTTGTGTAGAGCATTATATGGGATCCATTATTCTTTATGTAGTAATATATGGTGCTCATTATTCTGTGTAGAGCAATATGTGGTGCCCATAGTACTGTATGGAGCACTATATGGGGCTCATAATACTATATGGAGCAAAATGTGTTGCCCATAACACTGTATGGAGCAATATATGGGGCTTATTCTTCTGTATGGAGCACTATACGATGCCCATAATACTGTATGGAGGACTATACTGTCCGGTTTCTTAGCTATTGTAGAATTTACAAAATATAACACTCATGTAATGTAGGAAGTACGTGAAATATTTGGCATTATTCTATACCTATATTTCTCTGCCGTATCTGTGCATCATGAATTGTGGTATGTGTTAAAGGGACCCACTGAGATTCTTTTGCCCCAGGCCCATGAAAACCTGGAGCTGGCCCTGGATTGAATGATGAGTTACTGTCCCAAAATTCACCACGTACCCAACTGTACTGCCAGTGGTCAGTTTGGAAGGATGATGATGATGAAGAGGAGGAGGTGGAGAAAGGAGGAACAACTGTGTTCACATCAGGATCGCATTCCAGCTCATTGGCATCACTGAAGCATGGCTGGGAAGATATAGCCAGACAATGTACTTCCCACTGATGACAGCTTGTTGTTACATCTGGACAGTCTGGCACACATGAGCCAATATATGCTGCAGTGTCTGACAACGACCACAGTTATTTGTATTGTAATTAGTGAAGATTACTGTGTGGCCACCCTGCTGGATCCCCGCTACAAGGACAACGTACCATCATTACTTCCATCACTGGAGAGGGATCACAAAATGTGTGAAAACAAGACCACTGGTAGAAAAACTACTAATGGCTTTCCCACCTGACAGTGGGAGCTCTTCATGCTAATAGTACTTTGCCAAAATCTGCTGTGTGTACTCTGTAATCCTGCTTGTAGGGGTACTGTGCTCCAATGTTTGGGTGTGAAATTTGTCATCAGTTTTCTCAGGGAAATGTGGAAACATGGTCTGTGGGTGAAATTTGTTATCTTCCTTTGTGGGGGTACTGTGCCAAAAAACCTCTGTGTGCTCTGCAGCAGTGTCTGTACGAGTACTGTGCTTAAAAACTAATTTTACTTTACCTTTGTGACCAGGCATAATGCTCAGTAATGGATTTAGCTACTCTTTCCAATTACAGAGCCTGTAAATTGTTATGGATGGCTATTCTATCTCTGCTGACTCAGTTGAGTAGTGGTTAATTTGATTGACTGCTGCTTTCCTTGGATGTGGTACAAGTTTCTAATACTGCCTTTCTTGAATCGAACCCTGATTCTTTTTACTCATGTACTCTGTGATTGAGATTGGATTTGAGGGCCTCTATTTCCTTCACTCTGGGTTCCACCCAATCCCCTCTTAATCATGACCCCAGTTTGAATAAACAAGAAAATAGAAAAGGAGTACCATTTCATCATCCCTAGCTGAAGTGTTCATGCATGGTTGCCTGTTTTGAACACTAATTTTGTCAAGGAAATACTTCAGGCCCCAGTGACTCTAACGCAAGAGTACTGGGAAGGAATCACAATGCCATGGGGCTGGCACTGGCAGTTATATGCCTCGCAGCTAAATGCCAGATGTATCCATAATCAAATTACGAGTTTTTTTTATCTATGGCTGCTTGAATGCTTCTGAAGGTGAAATTTTGGAGCCGTGGGGGAAATGTAAAAACATGGTCTGTGGGTGAAATTTTTAGTAAGATTCTGTGTGGGTACTGTGCCCCATGCCCTGATGGTAAAATTTTTGACAAGATTCTATGGGAGTACTCTTGCCTATGCTCTGTGGGTAAAATTTATCAGCTTCTGTACATTAAATATGTAAAGATGTTATGTGGGTGAAATGTTTAGCATAACTGCAAGTATCACGCCTTGCTGCTCACTGCCAACTCGATCCAAGATCATACTGCTAGCTTTTCGTCAGTGTAAGGCTAGTTTCACACTTGCTTTTTTTTGCAGCGCGTTTTTCCCGCAAAAAAACGCATTGAAAAACGCATACAAAAGCATACAACTGCTGCGTTTTTTTCAAGCATTTTTATGAGCATGCATGAAAAAAAAACGCAGCGTTTTTATGCGTTTGTATGCGTTTTTAGTGCGTTTTTACCGCGTTTGCGGTTTTTTCCAACATTAGGTGGCCCCTCACACTAACCCAAACCATGACTTTACTAACCCTAACCCTGACCCTAACCCTAACCCTGACCCTAACCCTAACCCTAACCCTGACCCTAACCCTTAACCAAACCATACTTAGCCCTAACCCTGACCCTAAACCTAACCCTAACCCTGACCCTAACCCTAACCCTAACCCTGACCCTAACCCTTAACCAAACCATACTTAACCCTAACCCTAACCCTGACCCTAACCCTAACCCTAACCCTAACCCTGACCCTAACCCTAACCTTAACCCTTAACCAAACCATACCCTGACCCTAACCCTGACCCTGACCCTAACCCTAACCCTTAACCAAACCATACCCTGATCCTAACCCTAACCCTAACCCTGACCCTAACCCTTAACCAAACCATACTTAACCCTAACCCTGACCCTAACCCTAACCCTGACCCTAACCCTAACCCTGACCCTAACCCTAACCCTAACCCTGACCCTAACCCTAACCTTAACCCTTAACCAAACCATACCCTGACCCTAACCCTAACCCTGACCCTAACCCTAACCCTTAACCAAACCATACCCTGACCCTAACCCTAACCCTGACCCTAACCTTAACCCTTAACCAAACCATACCCTGACCCTAACCCTAACCCTGACCCTAACCTTAACCCTTAACCAAACCATACACTGACCCTAACCCTAACCCTGACCCTAACCCTAACCCTTAACCAAACCATACCCTGACCCTAACCCTAACCCTGACCCTAACCTTAACCCTTAACCAAACCATACCCTGACCCTAACCCTAACCCTGACCCTAACCCTAACCCTTAACCAAACCATACCCTGATCCTAACCCTAACCCTGACCCTGACCCTAACCCTAACCCTTAACCAAACCATACCCTGATCCTAACCCTAACCCTGACCCTAACCCTAACCCTAACCCTAAACCCCCTTAACTAACCCTAACTCTAACCCAAACCCCTAAATTCCATTGTCTAAACTAATGGTAAAAAAAAAACCGCATGTGCAAAAAAACGCATACATAAGCATGCCAATGCGCACATATGCTCACCATAGACTTATAATGGGTGTCTTGCTGTAAAAAAACGCATTGCGCGCGCATGCGTTTTTTGAGGCAAGTCGGACGCTCAAAAAATGCAACAGGTTGCATTTTGTGCGCCCGAGCGCATACCGCAAAAAAACGCATGCGCGGTAAAACGCGTACAAATGCATGTGTATGCGCACATAAGCGCATCCCATGCAAAGTATAGGAAAAAAAACGCATGCGCTATTTAGCGCTAAAATACCGCGAAAAAAACGCAAATGTGAAACCAGCCTAACATATGCTACTGGAGAATAAATTTCTAAGCTCTAGGGGTACTGTGCCTCATTGTCTGGGTGTGAAATGTTTAATCAGCTTTCTCAGGCAAATATAAAAACATGTTCTTTGCAAATAAGTTAAGCTACAATCTGTGGCTACAATCACACTGAAAATATTTGGTCAGTATTTTACATCAGTATTTGGAAGTCAAAACTATTAGTGGGTGAAAAATGCAGAACTGGTGATGATTTTCTATTATACTTTTCCTCTGATTGTTCCACTCCTGATTTTAACTTATACATACGTGGTCAAAATTGTTGGTATCCCTCATTTCACCCCTTTCTTACATATCATGTACTATGCTGTCCATGTGCCCTGTGCCTTAATGCCCATGGATGGGATAGTATGTCATAGTGATCAGCTGTGCTCATGGGGGGGAGCGCAGCTGACCGTGGCCGGATGTCAGCTGATTATCTCAGCTGACAACTGGCACTATGTCACAGACCGCTCCCGGCACACTAACTCCAGACACACTGTGATCAAACATGAAGCATTGGGCTGGGGGGCTCTCTGCCTGCTTCCCTGAGACCCTCAGAACAACGCGATGTGATTGTGTTGTTCTGAGAGCCTCCTGCCTGCAGGACCCCGGATTCAAGATGGCTGCAGGGTACTTCCGGGCCCTGCAAGGAGGTGGCTTCTTAATGCCTGCTGAGAACAGGCGCTGAGAAGCCTCCTGCCCTGCCTGTGAGAATGCTGATCTGACACAGTGCAGTGCAAAGTGATAGATCAGTGATCTGACTTTATATAGAAAAAAAAGTAAAAGAAAAGAATAACGTGCAAAAATAAATTTAAAAAAATTCCAAAATAAAGAAAAAAATATTCCCCAATAAATTAATTTCTTTATGTAAAAAACAGTAAAAGTATTGCCGCATCCGTAATGACCCGCTCTATAAAACTGTCCCACTAGTTAACCCCTTTAGTGAACCCCTTAAAAAAAGGGCACAAAACAATGCTTTATCATCATACCACTGAACAAAAAGTGGAATAACACGCGATCAAAAAGACGGATATAAATAATCATGGTACTGTTGAAAACATCATCTTGTCCCGCAAAAAACGAGCCACCATACAGCATCATCAGTGAAAAAATGAAAAAGTTATAGCTCACAGAATAAAGCGATGCAAAAATAATTATTTTTATTGTATAAAAGTTGAAAAATTGCAAGATCCATCTAAAAAATGCAAATTTTATTATAAATAAACAGGCACATAATAGAGAAACAAGACAATTTTGTTAAAATAACTTGTTCAGTAGGTTTGTAACCTGAAACCAATGGAAACCATCAACCAAGTGGTTAATGTTAACTCCCTGAGGACCACTGCAGAAATAGTTTGGTGTGCAAAATGAGCTGTGCTGAAGAATCTATGCTTAAGGATGATCAGTCCTGTTGTATATTGTATTGCACTATGCCCTAGTAATATAAATCAACGGTGCTATGGTGGAGGGTGCAGCCCATGTCAACCCAGAGTCCAATAGTATGCACAATTGCCCATAAATTGATTGTGTCAGCTAAGGTAGCAGACTCCACCACAGCACCACTGCTGTGTAATCATGAAAACAAGTGCTGAACAGTCAGGGCAGAGAGACCACTGAGTGCACTAATTGCACATGTATTGCACAAGGTCCATCAGTCAGCTCCGCCTCTGTTGGCATGCGGCCTGTGTACCCTATCTTTAGCATTGGGTATGCAGGCCATGCTGATGTATGCGGATGTCTCCGCATGCGTCTTTTTGTCGGTGCGGCGAGTGCACCAAAATGCGACATGCTGCGTTTGGAGCAGGCCGCCGCACCGTCAAAATGACGCATGCGGAGGCATCTGAATTCATCAGCACGGCCAGCGTACCTAATGTTAAAGATAGGGTATGCAGGCCGCATGCCGACAGAGGAGGGGCAGAATGAAAGAGGCGCGGCTGGGGGCGGAGCTTCATGGAGGAAGCCCGCAGCCCTCCGCTCCTCAGCCATACGCTAGTATGAAACTAGCCTGAGAGTCCTCAGTGGTTGATACCTTTTACTGGCTAACTGAAAAGACTAATATAACATCTGAAGAATCACATATTTATACACAAAGCAGCACAGAAATAATGCAATAGATAAGACAAGTTATGTGAAGCAGAATTGTCATTATGGGAGAGGGATAAACATAAATATTGAAACAGTTCATAGATAAGGAGTCTGAATGTCTTATTGTCCTCTGATTGGGGTCTGGTTCTGTGTTGTGTGATACCCCCACAAGGTCTGAAGAGGAAATTCCTTACCATCTTTTCAGTTAGCCATTATAAGGTATCAACCACTGAGGACTCTCAATCCTAAATATTTTTCTATACAAAGTTTACAGAGGGTTGAAAATTTCAGGAATTTCTTACTGGTTAAAATGCATTTTTCTTTGAAACATTTTGCTTTATAAGGACTATAATCTATTGGTCAAATAAAAAACAAGCACATTACCCAAATTTACCTTCAGAAATATTCAACATCAGAAACTGTCAAATCTTTACAATTAGATCTTTGTTTCCATTTAATTGCTGCAATTTGATGGCTTAAATGTCAGATTTAATTACAGTATCATCAATTAGTTGATCACTTGGTGCGGTTGCTTTGAAAGTGTCACATTTTCTTATAATCTCAAATAATACTTAAATATATGTTTTTGACAGTTATTTACAGTTCAGTTCACAAATCAAATATTTTATTGAAAACAAAAAGGTTAAAGTAAAGGTGGAGCCTTCATCCTTAATAGCAGAGTGACTGGATGGGTGGAGAGTCTAGGTTGGCAGTCTGTCTAGACATACCTTTACTTTGCATAATCAAACCTCATTTAAAATTAGATTGTATTTTCAAGATCTTTTATGCCATAAAATATGATAAACCATAAGTAATTGTGAGCTAAATAAAGAGTGACATCTGCTGGTTTTATTAGCAAAATGCTCCAATTATTTTATATAAGTGAGATAAATATTTGGAATTCTTATGCAGAAAATGTAGTTTTAGACAAAATCTGAAAGTTTTGCGTTATACACACAGCTATAACAAGTATAAAATAGCTAAAGTATTCTATATCTATTAATCTTGTGAGAAAATATTCTGAATAATTACACCATAGTTCCCTTAGGTATTATGAAGAATTGCTGCCTGACATAAAGTGGGGGAAATAAGTATTTGATCCCTTGCTGATTTTGTAAGTTTGCCAACTGACAAAGACTTGAACAGTCTATAATTTTAAGAGTATGTTCATTTTAACACCGAGAGACAGAATATCAAAAACAAAATCCAGAAAATCTCATTGTATAAATTATATAAATTTATTTGCATTTTGCAGTGGAAATAAATATTTGATCTCCTACCAACCATTAAGAGTTCTGGCTCCTACAGACCAGTTAGATGCTCCTAATCAACTTGTTGCTTGCATTAAAGACAGCTGTCTTATATAGTCACATTTATAAAGGACTACTGACCACAGACTCAATTAATCAGTCAGACTCTAAGCTCTACAACATGGTAAAGAACAAAGAGCTTTATAAGGATGCCAGTGACAAGATCATAGACCTGCACAAAGCTGGAATAGGCTACAAAACCATAAGTAAGACGCTGGGTGAGAAGGAGACAACTGTTGGTGCAATGAAAAGAAAATGTAAGAAATACAAAATGACTGTCAATTGATCTGGGGCATCATGCAAAATCTCACCTCATGGGGTATCCTTGATCTTAAGGAAGGTGAGAGATCAGCTTAAAACTACATGAGGTGAACTTGTTAATGATCTCAGGGCAGCTGGGATCACAGTCACCAAGAAAACTATTGGTAACACACTACACCGTAAAGGTTTACAATCCTGCAGGGCCCGCAAGGTCCCCCTGCTCAAGAAGGCACATTTGCAGACCCATCTAAAGTTTGCCAATGAACACCTGGATGATTCTGTGAGTGATTGGGAAAAGGTGCCGTGATCAGATGAAGCAAAAATTGAGCTCTTTGGCATTAACTCAACTCACCGTGTTTGGAGGAAGAGAAATGCTGCTTATGACTCGAAGAACACCGTCCCCACTGTCAAGCATGGAGGTGGAAACATTATGCTTTGGGGGTGTTTCTCTGCCAATGGCATAGGACTACTTCACCACATCAATGGGAGAATGGATTGAGCCATGAACCATAAAATTCTGAGTGGCAACCTCCTTCTTTCCGCCAGGACATCAAAAAATGAGTTGACAATGACAATGACCCAAAAATACAGCCTAGGCAACAAAGGAGTGGCTCAAAAAGAAGCACATTAAAGTCATGGAGTGGCCTAGTCAGTCTCCAGACCTTAATCCCATAGAAATCTTATGGAGGGAGTTTAAACTCCAAGTTGCCAAATGACAGCCTCAAAATCTTAAAGACTTAGAGATGATCTGCAAAGAGGAGTGGACCAAAATTCCTCCTGACGTGTGCACAAAACTCATCATCAGCTATAAAAAATGTTTGACTGCTGTGCTTGCCAACAAGAGTTTTGCCACCAAGTATTAAGTCTTTTTTGCCAGAGGGATCAAATACTTATTTCTCACTGCAAAATCCAAATAAATTAACATAATTTATACAATGTGATTTTCTAGATTTTATTTTTTATTTTCTATTTTTCTGTGTTAAAGTAAATCTTCCCTTAAAATTATTGACTGTTCATGTCTTTGTCAGTGGGCAAACTTACAAAATCAGAAAGAGATCAAATAATTATTTCCTTCACTGTAATTAAAAAATGCCCATAAGCTGCAATTTTACTATAACATGTTACTTATAGTTACTTTTGTTAACCATTGTGATAAAATTACTGTCAAAGTGCTGGATGGGAGATACGTTTTACTGAAGCTATTAGTTTCAGTGATTTGAAACCCATAAGTTTGCTTCAGCACACTATGTATTGAGAGGGGTTAATTGGCCATTTTAAGAGATGGGTTTTTGTGGACAACCATAGAGCCCTTGGGAGGTTGTTCACCTTACCTCCACCCTAGGTTGTGGCCTGGGGTTTAATTAGTCGGCCTCCTGAGGCATTCAGTGTTCAGTGTGTCCAGAGAGGCTAACTTCAGAGAAGTGTTCATGTTTATACTAACCTGATCCATGTGTTTTTTTCTAACCCTGAGCGGGAGGATCCATGCCACCCCATGGACCGTGCTTTGTGTTACGACTTTGTTCTGTTTTTATGTTTTTGTCCAAAGGGCCGTGTTTATTTTTACTTCACCATTATGCCGTATATCTAATAAACCAGTGAAGATCTTAAAGAGACAATGTTTTTCCATGTCTACCTCCGTGTACAGCTGAGTGAGCCGATATACTACACCATGTTCAGCAGTTCTATATTAGAACAAATAAATTTCATGAACTCCGTAATATCTTCAACTGGACCTACACCTACTCAGTTCTAATATTAATATCTATTAGTGGCAAAAGACCTTTAGACCTTTGAGTGACTATGGCTAAGGTACAACTGCTGTAATGCCCATCTTAGAGAACCGCACATGCAGCTGTTATATAATGATCATAAACTTTCTTTTTCTAAATAAGAGTCTGAGAATAAAACCAAGCAGCTAAAAATAATGGGGGATCTTGTTAATCTTGTGAAATCTGCACTAGAATTGTCAGGTGAGGTAATACAAAACTGAAAGAAAAAAGAAATAACTGTTTGAAGAAAGAAAATGTATCAGTCACGAATGTGTCTTGCTTACCGCAGGTTAGAGCTGATGTGATATTAAGAACTGCTTGTTTGTGTGCTTTATAGTATTCCTTGGTGTGATTTCTTATCCAAAATTGAAGATTGACATTTTTTTGTCAGATTGTGCCAATTGATTCATTGAATTTTGTTGTATGAAAGGAGGCGATAAAGTTGAGAGCCAAAATAATTGCGTTGTTATAAAAAACAGTGGCTCCTTCTGTATAATTAAGAAAAGATATGATGGAGAGTGGTAGAATAGTCAAGGAGTGTGTATATTTCTTGGCATTAAAAGCTTCTTCAAGAGTATCTTAGTTTGTCATCTGTTTAAAAAGGGAATTTCAAACAGAAGACGTGGATAACTGAAAAAGCAGTGACCTATCATTCAAAGACTGAATACAGGCGGAGGGGTCGGGGAACCAAAGGCAGGGAGGAGAAGACCCAGTGCACAGTCCAGCCCCTGTGCACGATATCAAAATAAATTAAAAACTTCAAATGGTAATTAAAGAATGACCACAAATCGGATTTATTTACCAAAGGTATCAATGCAATCTTTGTTACAGCGCCATTACAGCCTTGCCTTTACTTTATATTCCAAAAGACAGGTTCTCATAATGGAGAGGAAGAAATATGATTAAAGTAATTTTGATGGGGGAAAAGGTTTAATATGTGTCTCTCTTGTAAGTGGATTTTGAGAACCACTATTAGCAGCTAAGGCCTCTTTCACACATCAGGTTTTCGTCGTCAGGCGCGATCCGGCGCTTTTGACTAAAACCGGATCCGGCGAAATGCAATGCCGGATCCGGTTTTCCCCCCATTGACTTGCATTAGAGCCGGATCGAGCCGGATGACCATGCGTTTCATCCGATTTTCGCCGGATCCGGCAATGTGACGCGATCCAGTGTCTGGAAAAAACGGCTACTGTAACGTTTTTTGTCTCCGGCGAAAAAGCCGGACACGCCGGATCCGGCTTTTCCATACAATGAAAGCCTATGAGCGCCGCAATGCGCCTGATCCGGCGACAGCCGGATCCGGCGGCCGGATCCGGTTTCTTTGGTCTGAGCATGCTCAGTAGCTCTGCTCACAAGACATATATAAAAGCAAGACAGTGGGACCCTCAGCCACACCCAACATGCCACCCAAGCCAAGAACCAGGAGCAGGAGAAGGCAGCAGACATCTGCAGCAGCAGCACCATCAGCACCACCCCAAATGGAGCAGCATGCTGAACAACGGGAGGGGAGTCCAGCAGCAGATGAGAGACGGTAATTATCAAATCCCTCATTCCTCCAAACTAGGGCTATGGAATATCAAGATATTCATTGGCCCTTTGTTTCTCTTTATTCAACAGCCGCCCAATAGATGCAGCGGCAACAGCAGCAATGGCAGCAGCAGAAACACCACCCACAGCCATGGAGTCTGGCCATGAGGAAGACAGCACATCTTCTTCTGGGAGCCCTCCCTCGCATCGTCAGCGTTTGACGGTAAGTTTTTATTTCCAAAATCCATCATCTCTGTAATATATGTGTATTCATTGCCTTTTATTTCAAAACAGGAATCACAAGATGAAGAGGAGCTCCCAGAAGAAGAAGGAAGGGGTGGACAGACACTTGGAGTGGGCTCACAATTGGTAAGTTTTTTGCATCAAACGCAGAAACACAACATCACACTACACACAACACATAGAAAACAATGTTCTGCAGACCACACACAGCAAACAAATGCCTACATCCAAAGACATAACATTTTTTGTTTTCTTCTCTAGTCTTCCCAATCTGGTGCTCGGCCAAGAGGTCCTCGCAGTGCCTCCCAGGGTCGTCGGCGACAGCAACGCGGCGGTCACCAGCGTGTAAGTATAAATATTTTTGCTTTGTTTTTTTTGCACTTTTTATTTCATTTCTTTTGTGGAGGCTAATTATGTTATTTTTGTCTTTTTCTTTAACAGCCTTCACAGCGTGCTCCCGACTCTGACGATGGAGGGATTGATGTGGACCGCCTCATCGATCTCGTCAGAGAAAGGGAGCCGCTCTGGAATATGGCTGACCGCCGCCACGCTGACCTGATCGTTACCCGAACACTCTGGGAGGAAATCTGTTCGCTCCTTGTGGACCGCTGGGAGGACCTCGAAGCTCGGGCCCAGATTAAAGAGCGTAAGTATATACAGTACCGGATGCTTGATTTAAACCAGTGTTTCCCGAACTCCAGTCCTCGTGGTCCCCACGGATCATGTGTTCAGGATTTCTATTTACTTTGGAAATCCTGAAAACATGACCCCTGGGGACCATGAGGACTGGAGTTTGGGAAACACTGATGTTGTATACTAACCACTTTGTCCTTTCTCGTTTCAGGGGAGAGAATTGTGAAGCGGTGGCGGTCTGTGAGGGATCGTTTCAAGAAGGAGTTCAATAAAGAGATGCGGGTCCCGAGTGGATCTGGAGGGCGCAGGAGCAAGTACAAGTACGCACGAGCCCTGTCGTTCCTCCGGGAGACAATGCTCACCAGAAGGTAAATATTACACACCACATGTAACAAAAAAATGTTTAGATGTAACTTTTTTTTTTCAGCCAGGGCCATACCATGTCACTATTTTAATTGTTTTTTTTTCTCTTTATTCCACAGCACGGTGAGCAGCACTCGGGAGCCTGCACGATTGGACCCTTCTGAGGCGATCCCTGAGGAGACCGGCACCGAGGGACACTTCGACCGCCCCGGTACATCTGCACCTTCCCAGCCTTCCCACACATTCGACCCATCTGTCCCATCCACCAGCACAGGAGCATCGTGGCCGCCTACATTACATGAAGCTGCTGGTGAGGAGATCGCTTTCCCTTTACCCCACCCTTCTGCCCCTGCCACCTCTAGTACACCTGCGGGTACTGGGCGGCAGCGGCAGAGGGGTCAGGAAAAGAGTTATGCGCCAGAGTTCTTGCATCTGAATGCATCTTTCCAGAACTGTCTAAAAGTCTTGTCAGAGCAAATCTCCGCAGGCTTTCAGCAGATTAACTCCAGCATTCTGGAGGTGAAGACACTTCTGCAAACCATGCATTCAGAAGCAAGATCTTCACCAAACCACACCTTTTTCAGGTCTGTTGTGGAGCGCATGGCAACACTATCTCCTACCCAGCAGATGCATGTAATGCATTCGTGCCACGGTGCTCTACAGCAGGTTACCTCCCAACCTCCACCTCCCACCACTGTAGTTCCTCCACCTGCACCCCCTCCAGCCACTTTCCATCCTCCCCCTCCTATTACATCTGCACCCCCTCCAGCCACTTTCCATCCTCCCCCTCCTATTACATCTGCACCCCCTCCAGCCACTTTCCATCCTCCCCCTCCTATTACATACCAGCAACCTCCCCAGTACCAGCAACCTCCCCAGTACCAGCAACCTCCCCAGTACCAGACATCTCCCCACTTCCAGCAACCTGCCCCGTACCAAACTACTTCCCCGTACCAAACTCCTTCCCCGTACCAAACTCCTTCCCCATACAACTTTCCATCAACATAATCTGCTCCTACAGTCCCTGCCCAACCCTCCACTCCACCGCCCACCACCTCTTCTGCCTCCCACATGTCCACCCATTCTGTAGCTTTTTCCACACCATCACCTCTAACTGTTCCTTCCCCACCACGATCCCAATCCTCTCTCCACACTCCCAGTGTCGAAGTGTCCCGCAGCCCCTCCAGCAGTATTTCCACCCCACACTACACAGATTTATGATGTGTTTTGTAATAAAAATGCCCAGTTTTTTTTAAAACCTTTATTAAAAAAGTTTTTTTAACTTTAAAAACAGTTTACAAACAAAAAAATATTTTAAATAAAAGTTAAATTATTGTTTACACTGGTTGTCTGTCATTTCTTTCTGCGGCGAAATATGTTTAAAAAAAAGGTTAAATAAAGGGTATTTAAAAGGTAAAAAGGTATTCAAAACCAGGTATATAACTGTGGGTAAATTTTAGCTTTTTGCCACAGTTGTGTTCCTGGTTGTGTTTGAAGCAAAGTATTTCACCTATAAAGTTGTGTTTATTGTTGGTGATTTCATAACAATGTACACAACTTTTGTTAAAAGGTGAAATACTTTGCATAAAACACAACCAGGTACACACCTGTGGCCTAAAGCTAAAAATAGAGACCATGACAAGATAGCCAACTTTGGTTGGCAAAGGTATATACTGTTGGTACAGAAGGTACACAAGTTTGGTTAGGGCACAAATCTTTCACACTCTGTCATCCTGCCAGTGTACTCTGCCTTGAGGTGACATAAAGTATAGTGCAAAATTGTCCCTCATTACTGAAACCGTCACAGAACTTCTAGTGGTAATGTCATGGTAATCTTGCAAGGTGGTTTCTTCAGAGGTGTCCTCAATGGAAATGGGTTCCTTGCAGATAACAAAATTGTGGAGTACCACGCAAGCTTTGATCACCTCGTCCACAGTTTCTGTCTTGAGGTTGATCGCAGTCAATAGGACCCGCCATTTGGCTGTCAGAATACCAAAGGTACATTCAACCATTCTTCTTGCTCTTGTGAGGCGGTAATTAAAAATGCGTTTTGGTCTTGTCAATCCTCTGCTAGAGTATGGTTTCAAAAGGTGTTCTGACAGCTGGAAGGCTTCATCCCCTACACAGACAAATGGCATAGGTGGACCAGATGTTTGCGGCAGCGGTCTAGGTGGTGGGAACTGGAAGGTGTTTCCATACAGTTTACGCCCCATGGCAGACAGTTTGAAAACTTGAGAGTCATTGGAGCGGCAATAGGCCCCAATATCCACAGCAATAAATTTGTATTCCGTGTCAGCGATAGCCATGAGGACAATTGAAAAATATTTCTTGTAATTGAAATATTCCGATCCCGATCCGGCTGGCTTTACAATGCGGATATGTTTCCCGTCCACAGCGCCCAAGCAGTTGGGAAACTGACATATCTGTTGAAACTTGTCAGCAATTTCAATCCACCTCTCTGTTGTGGGCTCTGGTAAAAACTCTTCAGCTAAGGAGTCCCACAGTGCACGGCATGTGTACTTCACTATTCCTGATATGGTGGAAATCCCGAGTCTGTACTGGAAATGCAGTGACAAAAGGGATTCTCCAGTTGCAAGAAATCTGTGGGGAATTAAAAAACAATCAATTAGTTTAAAATCACAGCATTACATACCAAAACTCAGCTATAACACTTGGAGATACAAACTACCACCAACAAGATTGCAGTGAAAGTGTGCTCTGATGCGATCACATCCAATAGATGTGGCTTACCTTAAAGTCACCATCAGACGCTCTGCGGGTGAAACAGAGAAGCGGCAATAGGTGTCTGCTTTTCTTATGAGGTGTGCAATGCGCTCCACCAAGTAATCAAAATTCTCCATTTTCATCCGAACATATCCAAAAAATTTATCCGGGTTTCGTCGAAGGTCCATGCAGAGTGTAGAATAGACCCCACGCATCATTCTCTTGGCTGTGATGGGGTGGATCCACAAACGTTGTCTACGATGCCTGATGCGCTGCTGTCTCGCTCTCTCCTTCTCCAGAACAATCACCCTCAAACGATTCGCCTCCGCTATAAAATCCGCCAAATTCTTCAAAATATTTCCAATCACAACATCCATCTTCGCCAGTAACTTGCTCTTCTCTCCAACCTGCACTTTCTCCTCGACAACCTGTCAAAGAAGGGCTGTAGGAACACTCTATATATAGTTTTCCAGTAGCCAATCCCGTTCGGAAGGCCACAAGGGTCAATTTTAAAAACCGGATCCGGCGTAATCCGTCGAAAAACGGATAGAAAAACGGATGAACCGGATGAGACGGATCCGGTTTTGTCTGTCAAGAACAAGACGGATCCGGCAGAAAACCGTATCCGTCACATCCGGTTTTACTAAACATTTGCCGGATCCGGCGTTCCGGCACGACGCCGGATCGCGCCTGACGCCGAAAACCTGATGTGTGAAAGTAGCCTAAGATAGAAATTATGTGATAATATTTTTTTATGCTGTATGGTAACATGTGTCATGTGGATAATGGTGGGAATGTCACTTGAAAGAATGTGTAGGAGCCAGGTGGTGAAGTGACTAATGAAGGTTGTGGCAGGGTCTGGTGGTTAGAAGATGATTACCAATTGAAGGGAGAGTAATGTTGACAGAGTGTTCTTCAAAAGAAGGGAGTGAGTGTACAAGTGGAGGTTCACTGATAAAAGTGAATACATTGAAAGCTGAGAATACTGTGTTGAAGGTTTTCAGCCATATTTCACTTAAGGTACTGTCACACTTAGCGATGCACCAGCGATCCCGACCATTGATATGACGCGGTCAGGATCGCTGGTACATCGCTAAGTGGTCGCTAGTGAGCTGCCACACAGGCAGATCTCACCAGCGACATCGCAGGGGTCAGGGGTCGCTACTTACCTGTCAGAAGAGGCGATCCTGACGTCCTCCCGCCCATGTCCACGCATTGCTTGTCATCACAGCAGGAAGCCCCAGCAGGAAGCTGACGAAGAGAAACGGCTCAGGACGTTCTCGCGCGATCAGCGATAACCAGCGGGGGAGCGGTCGGAGGTAAGTATCAGACATAGCGATATCGCTAGCAATATCGCTATAACGTCACAAAACCAGTGACGTTATAGCGATATTGCTCGCGATATCGCTTAGTGTGACAGGCCCTTTAGACCCACGAAGAATACATAAAGGAACTAAAGAAGTCATACTTATATAAACATTTGGTGCAAACAGAATATGCATAATATTTCAGACAAAGTAACATAGTAACATAGTTATTAAGTTTGAAGGTAGACTTTAAGTCCATCTAGTTCAACCCATATCCTATCCTAATTGCCCTAACATGTTGATCCAGAGGAAGGCAAAAAACCCCATGTGGCAAACAGTAAGCTTCACATTGGGGAAAAAAATTCCTTCCTGACTCCACATACGACAGTCAGTCTAGCTCCCTGGATCAACACAATATTAAGGAAACTAGTGTATATATCCTGTAATATTATACTTTTCAAGAAAGGCATCCAGTCCCTTCTTAAATTTTAGTGGGGAATCACTCATTACAACATCATATGGCAGAGAGTTCCAAAGTCTCACTGCCCTTACATTAAAGAATCCGCATCTGTGATTATGCTTAAACCTTCTTTCCTCCAGACGTAGAGGATGCCCCCTTGTCCCCGTCACAGGTCTAAGAGTAAAAAGATCATTAGAAAGGTCTTTGTACTGTCCCTGCATAATTTATACATTGTAATAAGATCACCCCTAAGCCTTTGATTTTCCAAGCCAAATAACCCCAAGTGTAATAACCTGTCTTGGTATTGCAGACCCCCCAGTTCCCTAATAACCTTGGTCGCTCTTCTCTGCCCCCTCTCCAGTTCAGCTATGTCCTTCTTATACACTGGAGACCAGAACTGTAAGCAGTATTCTAAGTGTGGTCGTATTAGTGACTTAAATAGAGGTAAAATTATGTTCTCCTCATGAGCATCTATGCCTCTTTTAATGCATCCCATTATTTTATTTGCCTTTGCAGCAGCTGCCTGACACCTGCCACTAAATGTGAGTTTGTTGTCCACTCATACACCGAGGTCTTTTCAGTGACAGTTTTGCCCAGTGTTTTACAATTAAGCACATAATTATACATTTTGTTTGTTCTACCCAAGTGCATGACCTTACATTTATCCCCATTAACCCCTTCATGACCCAGCCTATTTTGACCTTAATGACCTGGCCATTTTTTGCAATTCTGACCAGTGTCCGTTTATGAGGTAATAACTCTGGAACGCTTCAACGCATCCTAGCGATTCTGAGATTGTTTTTTCGTGACATATTGGGCTTCATGTTAGTGGTAAATTTAGGTCGATAATTTTTGCGTTTATTTGTGAAAAAATCAGAAATTTGGCGAAAATTTTGAAAATTTCGCAATTTTCAAATTTTGAATTTTTATTCTGTTAAACTAGAGAGTTATATGACACAAAATAGTTACTAAATAACATTTCCCACATGTCTACTTTACATCAGCACAATTTTGGAAGCAAAATATTTTTTTGTTAGGAAGTTATAAGGGTTAAAAGTTGACCAGCGATTTCTCATTTTTACAACAAAATTTACAAAACCATTTTTTTTAGGGACCACCTCACATTTGAAGTCACTTTGAGGGGTCTATATGGCAGAAAATACCCAAAAGTGACACCATTCTAAAAACTGCACCCCTCAAGCTACTCAAAACCACATTCAAGAAGATTATTAACCCTTCAGGTGTTTCACAACAGCTAAGGCAATGTGGAAGGAAAAAATGGACATTTTAATTTTTCCAACACAAATTTCCTTTCAGCATCAATTTTTTCATTTTCACATGGGCAACAGGATAAAATGGATCCTAAAATTTCTTGGGCAATTTCCCCTGAGTACACCGATACCTCATATGTGGTCATAAACCACTGTTTGGGCGTACGGCAGGGCTCAGAAGGGAAGGAGCACCATTTGACTTTTTGAATGGAAAATATGCTGGAATACATAGCGCTTGCCATGTCGCGTTTGGAGAGTCGCTGTGTGCCTAAACACTGGAGCTCCCCCACAAGTGGCCCCATTTTGGAAACTAGACCCCCCAAGGAACTTATCTAGATGCATAGTGATCACTTTGAACCCCCAGGTGCTTCTCAAATTGATCTGTAAAAAAAAAAAAGTACTTTTTTTTCACAAAAATTATCTTTTAGCCTCAGTTTTTTCATTTTCACATGGGCAACAGGATAAAATGGATCCTAAAATTTGTTGGGCAATTTCTCCTGAGCACACCAATACCTCATATGTGGTCATAAACCACTGTTTGGGTGCAGGGCAGGGCCCGGAAGGGAAGGAGCGCCATTTGACTTTTTGAATGGAAAATTAGCTCCAATCGTTATCGGACACCATGTCGCGTTTGGAGAGCCCCTGTGTGCCTAAACATTGGAGCTCCCCCACAAGTGACACCATTTTGGTAACTAGGCCCCTTAAGGAACTTATCTAGATGTGTAGTGAGCACTTTGAACCCCCAAGTGCCTCACAAAAGTTTATAACATAGAGCAGTGAAAATAAAAAATCATTTTTTTTTCCTCAAAAATGATTTTTTAGCACGCTATTTTTCATTTTCACAAGGGTAACAGGAGAAATTGGACCACAAAAGTTGTTGTCCAGATTGTCCTGAGTACGCTGGTACCCCATATGTGGGGGGGGGCACTGTTTGGGTGCACGGCAGGGCGCAGAAGGGAATGAGCGCCATTTGACTTTTTGAAATGAAAATTGGCTCCAATCGTTAGCGGACACCATGTCGTGTTTGGAGATCCCCTGTGTGCCTAAACTTTGGAGCTCCCCCACAAATGACCCCATTTTGGAAACTAGACCCCCTAAGGAACTTATCTAGATGCATAGTGAGCACTTTGAACCCCCAGGTGATTCACAGAAGTTTATAATGCAGAGCAGTGAAAATAAAAAATCTTTTTTTTTTCCTAAAAAAAAATTTTTTAGTCTGCAATTTTTTATTTTCACAAGGGTACCAGGATAAATTGGACCCCAAAAGTTGTTTTCCAGTTTGTCCTGAGTACGCTGGTACCCCATATGTGGGGGGAGACCACTGTTTGGGCACACGTCGGGGCTCGGAAGGGAAGTAGTGACATTTTGAAATGCTGACTTTGATGGAATAGTCTGCGGGCATCATGTTACATTTGCTGAGCCCCTGTGTGCCTAAACAGTAGAAACCCCCCACAAGGGACCCCATTTTGGAAACAAGACCCCCCAAGGAACTTATCTAGATGTGTGGTGAGCACCTTGAACCCCCAAGTGCTTCACAGAACATTGTAACGCAGAGCCGTGAAAATAAAAAATCATTTTTTTCCCTCAAAAAAAATGATTTTTAGCCCGCAATTTTTTTTTTCACAAGGGTAACAGGATAAATTGGACCCCAAAAGTTGTTGTCTAGTTTGTTCTGAGTACGCTGATACCCCATATGTGGGGGATGACCACTGTATGGGCACACGTCAGGGCTCGGAAGGGAAGTAGTGACGTTTTGGTATGCTGACTTTGATGGAATGGTCTGCGGGCCTCATGTTACATTTGCAGAGCCCTTGATGTTCCTAAACTGTGGAAACCCCCCACAAGTGACCCCATTTTGGAAACTAGACCCCATAAGGAACTTGCCTAGATGTGTGGTGAGCACCTTGAACCCCGAAGTGCTTCACAGAAGATTGTAACGCAGAGCCATGAAAATAAAAAATCTTTTTTTTTCCTCAAAAAATGAATTTTTAGCTCGCAATTTTTTATTTTCACAAGGGTCACAGGAGAAATTCGACCCCAAAAGTTGTTGTCCAGTTTGTCCTGAGTATGCTGGTACCCCATATGTGGGGGGAAACCACTGTTTGGGCACACGTTGGGTCTCAGCAGGGAAGTAGTGACATTTTGAAATGCTGACTTTGATGGAATAGTCTGGGGGCATCATGTTACATTTGCTGAGCCCCTGTGTGCCTAAACAGTAGAAACCTCCCACAAGTGACCCCATTTTGGAAACTAGACCCCCTAAGGAACTTATCTAGATGTATGGTGAGCACCTTGAACCCCCAAGTGCTTTACAGAAGTTTATAACGCAGAGCCGTGAAAATAAAAAATCATTTTTTTCCCTCAAAAAAAATGATTTTTAGCCCGCAATTTTTTTTTTCACAAGGGTAACAGGATAAATTGGACCCCAAAAGTTGTTGTCCAGTTTGTCCTGAGTACGCTGATACCCCATATGTGTGGGGGAACCATTGTTTGGGCACACGTCAGGGCTCGGAATGGAAGTAGTGACGTTTTGAAATGCAGACTTTGATGGAATAGTCTGCAGTCGTCATTACGTTTGCAGAGCCCCTGATGTGCCTAAACAGTGGAAACCCCCCACAAGTGACCCCATTTTGGAAACTAGACCTTCCAAGGAACTTATGTAGATGTATGGTGAGCACTTTCAACCCCCAAGTGCTTCACAGAAGTTTATAATGCAGAGACATGAAAATGAAAAAAACATTTTTTTCCACAAAAATAATTTTCTAGCCCCCAATTTTTTATTTTCCCAAGGGTAACAGGAGAAATTAGACCCCAAAAGTTGTTGTGCAATTTTTCCTGAGTACGCTGATACCCCATATGTGGGGGTAAACCACTGTTTGGGCACACGTCGGGGCTTGGAAGGGAGTGAGCACCATTTGACTTTTTGAACGCAAAATTGGCTGTAATCAAAGGTTGCACCATGTCGCATTTGGAGACCCCCTGATGTGGCTAAACAGTGGAAACCCCTCAATTCTAACTCCAACCCTAACCCCAACACACCCCTAACCACAACCCTAACCCCAACACATCCCTAACCCTAATCCCAACCCTAACCCCAACACACCCCTAACCCCAACACTAACCATAACACTAACCACAAGCCTAACCCTAATTCTAACCCTAACCCTCTTTTCAACCCTATCCCTCTTTTCAACCCTAACCCTCTTTCCAACCCTAACCCTCTTTCCAACCCTAACCCTAATTCCAACCCTAACCCTCTTTCCAACCCTAACCCTCTTTTCAACCCTAACCCTCTTTCCAACCCTAACCCTAACCCTCTTTCCAACCCTAACCCTAACCCTCTTTCCAACCCTAACCCTCTTTCCAACCCTAACCCTAACCCTCTTTCCAACCCTAACCCTAACCCTAACCCTCTTTCCAACCCTAACCCTCTCTCCAACCCTAACCCTGATGGAAAAAAAAAAATATATATTTTCTTTATTTTATTAGTTCTGCCTACCTATGGGGGTGATAATCGGGGGGTTCATTTACTTTTTATTTCATTTTGATCACTCTGAGAGTGATCAAAATGAAATAATGGAATCTGCAGCCGGCAGATTCGGGCGGGCGCACTACGCATGCGCCCGCCATTTTCTAAGATGGCGGCGCCCATGAACCGGAGCCGCCGGACACCGGGAGCGACGGGGGGACTTGGAAGGTGCCGGGGGAGGTGAGAGGGGGTGAGGGGGGGATCGGAAGCTGGCGGGGAGCGGAGGGAATGGGAGGGGGGCAGATGATGACAGCGGCGGCAGATCGCCGCTGTCATTCAGTAGCGGGGGGGCGATCGCCGGTGGGGGGGGTCAAATCGGTGTCTCCAGCCATGTCCGATGCTACTGCAGCATCGGCCATGGCTGGATTGTAATATTTCATCAATTTTCATTGATGAAATATTACTATCGCTCTGATTGGCTGTTTCACTTTTAACAGCCAATCAGAGCGATCGTAGCCACGTGGGGGCGAAGCCACGCCCCCTGTGGTGAATTACAAAGCCCCCTGTATCTGCGGGTCAGGTGACCTTTCATTGACCCTGGTCACCCGACCCGCAGGGGGGCTTTGAATTCATGACACAGGGTATGCGTCATAGGTCGGATTGGCACCGACTTTCATGACGCATACGCTGTGTCACAGGTCGGGAACCGGTTAAAGCTCATTTGCCATTTATCAGCCCAAGCTTCTAGTTTACATAAATCCTCCTGTAATATAAAACTGTCCTCCTCTGTATTGATTACCCTGCAGAGTTTAGTGTCATCTGCAAATATTGAGATTCTACTCTCTATGCTCCCTACAAGGTCATTAATAAATATGTTAAAAAGAAGCGGGCCCAAAACTGACCCCTGTGGTACCCCACTGCTAACCCTGACCCAGTCCGAGTGTGCTCCATTAATAACCACCCTTTGTTTCCTATCCCTGAGCCAGCTCTTAACCCACTTACACATATTTTCCCCTATCCCCATTGTTCTCATTTTATGCATCAACCTTTTGTGTGGCACCTTATCAAAAGCTTTTGAAAAGTCCATGTACACCATGACCACTGCATTCCCTTGGTCCAGTCTGGAACTTACCTCTTCATAAAAGCTTATCAGATTAGTCTGACAGGAATGGTCCCTGGTAAACCCATGTTGATATTGGGTCATGAGGTTATTCTTCTTCAGATACTCCATTATAGTATCTCTTAGAAAACCCTCCAGGATTTTACCCACAGTTGAGGTTAAACTTACTAGCCTATAATTTCCAAGTTCAGTTTTTGTCCCCTTTTTGAATATTGGCACCACATTTGCCGTACGCCAGTCCTGTTGTATAGACCCTGTTATTATGGAATCTTTAAAGATTAAAAAATAATGGTCTATCTATGACAGTACTTAATTCCTGCAGTCCTCGGGTGTGTATCCCATCCGGGCCCGGGGATTTGTCAATTTTAGTGATTTTTAGATGCTGCGGTACTTCCTGCTGGGTTAAGCAGGTGACATTTAATGGATAAATTTTATCACTGATCATGTTATCTGTCATGGGATTTTCTTGTGTAAATACTGTTGAAAAAAGTCATTTAGCATATTGGCTTTTTCCTCATCCTCATCCACCATTTCACCCAGACTATTTTTAAGGGAGCCAACGCTATCATTTTTTAGTTTCTTACTATTTATGTAGTTAAAGAATATTTTGGGATTATTTTTACTTTCTCTGGCAATAAGTGTCTCTGTCTCAATCTTTGCTATCTTGATTTGCTTTTTACAGAATTTATTTAATTTTCTATATTTATTTAGTGCCTCACTACTACCTTCTTGCTTTACTTCTCTAAATGCTTTATTTTTGTCACTTATTGCTCCCCTTACAGCTCTGTTTAACCATAGTGTTTTCCTCATATTTCTAACATGTTTATTCCCATACGGTATATATTGTGCACAGGTCCTATTCAGGATGCTAGTAGACGTGAATAGGAAGCAAGAACCAAGCAAATTAAATTAAAAGAGGTCTTGCCACAAACAAAGTTCATTTTAGTCAATAGATCTTGGAATGAAAATAAATTCCACAATTGGATGTGATTAAAAAATGTTCCTGTGCTGACCATCTTAAAACTGCGCCCTTGCTGTTTGCTTTGAAATGGCTGTATCTGACAGGGCAGGAACATGGTCTGATCATACCACATCTACTGGGCAGGGGAGAAAGCAAAAGAGAGTATACAGACATTACAGCATGGGATCACAACTTTTTGCTCCTGTGAGATAAAACATTGTTTAAAAACAGGTAGGTAAATGTGTTAACAAAAAAAAATCAGGTGTGATCCCCTGCTGTAATGTCTTTATACTCTTTTGGGTCCCCCCTGCCCAAAAGGTGTGGTAGGATCAGACTTTCTGCATAGTCAGACACAGCCATTACACAGTACACAGCACATTTATAAGATTATCTCAGCACAGGAACATTTTTTTTTAAATACATCCAGTTGTGGAAATTATTATTCAAAGATCTATTGAATAACACCTTAATGACCAATGATGGACAAAGCACATCATATGCAGGTGTCAGTTCCTAAATTAATGCTGTCACTGTGTGAAAACACACAGCATTTGCCTGAACGAACACTGCTGGAAGCTAAGCACAGCTGACAGCCGAGCTCCTGTGTTAACAGCAAGGACCGGTGTCCGCATTGCCACTTGCTGATTAACCATCCAGATGCTGTCATCGATAGCCATTGTGGCATTTAAAAGGCTGTGAGAAGGAGTTGGCTTCCTCTCTCACCCCTATCGGCGCCCTTTGCTGAGAAATCATGGGGAGGCGATGGTTGTCATGACACCCGGAGGTCAAACAATGAACTCTTAAGGCCTCGTCTCACTAAGCGACTTACCAGCGATCCCGACACCGATATCAAGGTGTCAGGATCGCTAGTAAGTCGCTATGTGATCGCTGGTGAGCTGTCACACAGACAGCTTCACCAGCGATCAGCACAGCGATGCCGAGCGCCCGGCATCGCTGGCCATCCTGTAAGAAATAGAATCAAAATAAAAAATATAGTTATTCTCACCATCCGACGTCACGTTCAGTCATCCTGCCTCTCTCCACGCTCCGGTCCCAGTGATCCTTTGCACGAATGACCGCGAGATGTCACGGTTTCGCGGGATAACAAAGTCTCGCGGTCATTCGTGCAAAGGATCACTGGGACCGGAGCGTGGAGAGAGGCGGGATGGCTGAACGGGACGTCGGAAGGTGAGAATAACTATATTTTTTATTTTTTTTTATTATTTTTTACACCTGATCGCTGGTCTCCCGCTGTCACACACAGCGATGCGTGCTGGCCAGCGGGAGACCAGCGACCAAAGAAATGTCCAGAGTAGAGTTGAGCGACTTTTGTTTTTTTAGGGTCGCGTTTCGTTTCGTGAAACCCGACTTTTCCAAAAGTCGGGTGGAGCAAGATCGTCCGATTATAGGGAAAAGTCGGGGTCGTCCCGAAACACGAAACCCAATGTAATTCAATGGGGAATAAAAGTCGGCAGTGAGAGGAGGACAGGAAACACACCTACAGTGCCCATTTGAATGCCAAAAGCATCAATTCTTCTTACTTAAGCTTGTCAACCTTAATTAACTTCATAATACAAGTTACGCACTGAAAAATGGGGGTTATTTGGCTAAAGTTGTGGGGGGGAGGGCTGGCTGCAGGTTTTCATGTGCCCTGGGCGAAAGAGCGCCCCTTTAACACATACCACAACTCATCATGCTCCGATACGGCAGAGAAATAGCGGTATAGTACAATGAAAAATACCTCACTTTTTACATCTCATGACGAGGCCCATCTATTTCTCCATACAGAATCATTGGTCCCATATAATGTTTGAAACAGTATATGATGAGCTCCACATAATGCTACAGTATATGTTGGTCCCCATGGATGAAGCTCCACTGTCTTATGGGCCCAAATAATGCTCCAAACATAATGGGCCCCATTTCTAATGCTCTAGTGTATAATGGGCCCTGTAAATGCTGCTCCAGTGTCTGATGTCCACCTTTGGAATGTTCCAGTGTATGGTGGGCCCCATCTATCATTCTCCAGAGTATAGTGCTCCCCAAAAATTGCTGTCCCAACATTGAAAACAATCAAATAATTCTCCTCGCTAGGGAATCCCTGTACTTGTCTGGATTCCTCGTCGTCCCCATCTTCCATCTCACTGCACAGTATTTCAACTTTGCAAGTGCTGTGATCCAGGGCAAGCAGGGGGGGCCCACTCGTTGGCGACAGCACTGGCACAGGGACCCTGATAGTACGGTGGTGTGTCTGATGGCGGGTGGGCCGAACCTGCACTTTCATCTGCAGCTTCCTCTTTGTCACCGTGTAAGATGGAACTGTATATGGGAAGGGTAACCTGAGTTTCATCAGGGTCAGATTCAGGTCGTGTAGCGTGCGAGGGGAATGTAGTGGTCTGGGTCAATGTACCAGCAGATTCATCGAGCAGTGGCTGGGCATCAGTGCACTTGTGTCGCCCCCAGGAGTACGGTCGCCACTGTGGCATT
Organism: Dendrobates tinctorius; assembly: GCF_039654945.1. NCBI lineage: Eukaryota > Metazoa > Chordata > Amphibia > Anura > Dendrobatidae > Dendrobates > Dendrobates tinctorius. The sequence goes on along the minus strand of NW_027361737.1, from coordinate 430,008 downwards.
ACCTTCTTCCTAGGGAGTGTGATGTCATGCTTGGGAGCAACGAAGGATCTCTCTAGCAGGTTAACTGATTGGGCGGCGTTATTCCCACGAGTCATGACCCTCCAAACAGCGTTCATGAAGGCAAAGTGTTTGTTTTACATGGGCAGTATGGTTGCAAAGCTGAACCTTAAAGGAATGTCCAGAAGGGCACCACCAGGAGTGGAGCCTACGGTTAAATTCGACTCCACCAGGGAAACCTCAACCATGCCAGCTACAGAACAGATGCACACATTGCAAGCTTAATTCCGTTAACGAACGAGACTCCGTCATGCCCCGCGGTCCGAGTCCGGCTTACTAGAGGGACACGTGAGGCTCTGGCACATGAGATTGGCCAATAACTGGTGTGTCATGCCCTTACATGTCCGTGGCTGAATGTGCGCTACACTGAAAAGGCCAGCGTTTGTCGCTTACAGGTGCAGATAACCCGCTGAACAACGTTAGTGATGGGGATCACTGATTACAATTATTACCCGCGAACAATGATTTCCCAGTAAGTGCAGGTCAACCGCAGTTCCGGAATTAGGCCTAACCGTCATTCCTGAAAAAATGAAAAACTTACGTGTGCAAACCACAGGTGCTGTAGCTTGCTTAACAGCTCGCCAGCCGTTCTCACGCCCAGTATGGAATACACGTGATTGCACAAAGGTGAGAAAGGGCACCGTATCTCCAGATAACATGTATGGATAGCGTACACATTCAAAATATATGTCTATACATCAGGAGGCAGGCTCAGACGGTGTTAGGCCCAGTATGGATTGCACGTGATTGCACAAAGGTAAGAAAGGGCACCATTTCCCCGGATAACATGTATGGATAGCGTACACATTCAAAATATATGTCTCAGGAGGCAGGCTCAGACGGTGTTAGGCCCAGTATGGATTGCACGTGATTGCACAAAGGTTAGAAAGGGTACCGTATCCCCGGATAACATGTATGGATAGCGTACACATTCAAAATATATGTCTCAGGAGGCAGGCTCAGACGGTGTTAGGCCCAGTATGGATTGCACGTGATTGCACAAAGGTTAGAAAGGGTACCGTATCCCCAGATAACATGTATGGATAGCGTACACATTCAAAATATATGTCTCAGGAGGCAGGCTCAGACGGTGTTAGGCCCAGTATGGATTGCACGTGATTGCACAAAGGTTAGAAAGGGTACTGTATCCCCGGATAACATGTATGGATAGCGTACACATTCAAAATATATGTCTCAGGAGGCAGGCTCAGACGGTGTTAGGCCCAGTATGGATTGCACGTGATTGCACAAAGGTTAGAAAGGGTACCGTATCCCCGGATAACATGTATGGATAGCGTACACATTCAAAATATATGTCTCAGGAGGCAGGCTCAGACGGTGTTAGGCCCAGTATGGATTGCACGTGATTGCACAAAGGTTAGAAAGGGTACCGTATCCCCGGATAACATGTATGGATAGCGTACACATTCAAAATATATGTCTCAAGAGGCAGGCTCAGACGGTGTTAGGCCCAGTATGGATTGCACGTGATTGCACAAAGGTTAGAAAGGGTACCGTATCCCCGGATAACATGTATGGATAGCGTACACATTCAAAATATATGTCTCAGGAGGCAGGCTCAGATGGTGTTAGGCCCAGTATGGATTGCACGTGATTGCACAAAGGTTAGAAAGGGTACCGTTTCCCCAGATAACATGTATGGATAGCGTACACATTCAAAATATATGTCTCAGGAGGCAGGCTCAGACGGTGTTAGGCCCAGTATGGATTGCACGTGATTGCACAAAGGTTAGAAAGGGTATCGTATCCCCGGATAACATGTATGGATAGCGTACACATTCAAAATATATGTCTCAGGAGGCAGGCTCAGACAGTGTTAGGCCCAGTATGGATTGCATGTGATTGCACAAAGGTTAGAAAGGGTACCGTATCCCCAGATAACATGTATGGATAGCGTACACATTCAAAATATATGTCTCAGGAAGTAGGCTCAGACGGTGTTAGGCCCAGTATGGATTGCACGTGATTGCACAAAGGTTAGAAAGGGTACCGTATCCCCGGATAACATGTATCGATAGTGTACACATTCAAAATATATGTCTCAGGAGGCAGGCTCAGACGGTGTTAGGCCCAGTATGGATTGCACGTGATTGCACAAAGGTTAGAAAGGGTACCGTTTCCCCGGATAACATGTATGGATAGCGTACACATTCAAAATATATGTCTATACATCAGGAGGCAGGCTCAGACGGTGTCAGGCACAGTATGGATTTGACGGCCCAGACTACACAGCGGAGGAGCAGGGAGAGGTAAAGATTGCAAATGCTGGGGCCCTGCCCAAGCAAGGGGGGCCCACTCGTGGGCGTCGGTACTGGCACTGGGCCCCTCATAGTACGGCGGTGTGTCTGACGGCGGGTGTGCACCACCACCGTCAGAGACACTTGATTGCACTATGAAGGACCCTGTACCAGTGCCCGCGCCCAAGAGTTGGCCTACCCACCTGTCCAGGGCAACGGCACTCGCACGGTGTCGTGCGCTAGGTGGTGACCCCGGCCATGGGGGGGAGGCAGCACAGTTAGGGAGTTTTAGAAAGTGGCATATGTTGATGTTGGACATTCAGCTGATGCAAAAGGTGAAATAGGTCAATTCCCAGGAAGAGGTGGACCAAAGCAAGCCATTTTTCTGTCACCCTATGTGTCATCAGAGGAAGGTGGGACAAAATCCTTGGAAACCCATGCGTGGTTCATTTTAATGAAGGTTAGATCATCCACATTTTGGGTTGACAGACGGGTCCTTTTTTCTGTCAGGATTGATCCAGCTGCACTGAAGACTCTTTCCGATAGCACACTTGCAGCTGGGCAAGCGAGCTCCTGTAAGGCATATTGTGCCAATTCAGGCCAGGTGTCCAGTTTAGCGGCCCAATAGTCAAAGGGGAATGACCTGTGTGGGAGAACATCGATATGGGAGGAAAAGTAGTTTGTAACCATAGTTGACAACTGCTGTCTCCTGTCACTTTCCATCGATGCAGTATTACCAGTTGTGTGAGCGGTACTTGAAAAATCAGTCCACAACATTGTCTTGAAACCCCTGTCTCCAACGCCACTTCTGCTGTGTGCACCACGAACACCTCTGCCAAGCTGTCCCCGGCCCGTACGGCTCGTGTGAGAACCATAACCGCTGCTGTGTGCTGGGAATGCCTCAAGCAACCGATTTACCAGAGTTGCTTGTTTATTAGCCAATATTAGGTCAAGGTTCTCCTGTGGCATGATGTTTTGTAATTTGCCTTTATAGCGTGGATCCAGGATGCTGGCCAACCAGTAGTCGTCATCGTTCATCATTTTGGCAATGCGTGGGTCCCTTTTTAGGATCTGCAAGGCATAATCTGACATGTGGGCCAATGTTCCCGGTGTCAATGATGCACTGCGAGTGCTGGTTGGAGGAGCACTTTCTGGCAAATCCACATCCCTCCAGTCACGCACAAACCCTGTACCAGACCTTGCCATGCCAACATTTTCACTTGCCCCACGAGATGCATCCTCTTCCCCTAAGTAATCATCCCCATCATCCTCCTCCTCCTCCTCTTCTTCCTCCACCTCGTCCAGGAGAGGTCCCTGAGCAGACAATGGCTGAATGTCATCAAGGATTCCCTCCTCCTCTTCCTCCTCATCAACATTGTCTGCAGACGCCTGCTCCTTAAGGTGCGTCAAAGTTTGCATGAGCAGACGCATAAGTGGGATGCTCATGCTTAGGATGGCGTCGTCTGCGCTTACCAGCCGTGTGCATTCCTCAAAACACTGAAGGACTTTACAGAGGTCTTTCAGCTTCGACCACTGCACACCTGTCAACTCCATGTCTGCTCTCAAAGTGCCTGGCCGTGTATCCTCCCACAAATGCATTATGGCCTGCCTCTGCTCGCACAGCCGCTCCACCATGTGCAGGGTGGAGTTCCACCTTGTTGCAATGTCGATAATGAGGCGGTGGTTGGGAAGGTGGAGCAATTGCTGCAGCTTCTGCATACGAACGGAGTGTACAGGCGACCGTCGGATGTGCGCGCACAGTCTTCGCACCTTCTGGAGCAGGGCTGTTAACTCCGGATAATTTTTGAGGAAGCACGGCACCACCAGGTTCAAGGTGTGAGCCAAGCAAGGTATATGGCTGAGTTTTGAAAGGGCTATGGCTGCCACAAAATTACGGCCGTTATCACTAACTACCTTGCCTGCCTCAAGATGTACACTACCCAGCCATGACTCAGTTTGTCGCTTCAAGTACTCGGCCAGCACCTCGGCGGTGTGTCTGTTGCCCAAACACATCATCTGCAACACAGCCTGCTGACGCTTTCCACTAGCTGCTCGATAGGGGGACACATCGTGTGCAACAGTGGCAGCTGCAGATGGAGTGCTCGTACGACTGCGCTCTGTGGACGAGCTTTCGCTTCTGGAGGAGGAGGAGGAGGGTCGAACGCCTACAGCCAACTGTTTCCTATACCGTGGGCTAGGCAGCACTGTCCCACCACCGCTGTCCCCTGTGGACCCTGCATCCACCACATTAACCCAGTGCGCAGTGATGGACACGTAACGGCCCTGGCCATGCCGACTGGACCATGCATCAGTTGTGAGGTGCACCTTTCCGCTCACTGACTGCTTGAGTGCATGGACAATGCGGTCTTTCACATGATGGTGGAGGGCTGGGATGGCTTTGCGAGAGAAGAAGTGGCGACTGGGTAGGTCATAGCGTGGTACTGCATAGGCCATGAGTTCGCGGAAAGCTGTGCTTTCCACCAACCGAAAGGGCATCATCTCAAACGAGATTAGTTTGGCAATGTGGGCGTTCAAACCCAGTGTACGCGGATGAGAGACTGAGTACTTTCTTGACCTACTCATAGTGTCTGGGAGGGTGAGCTGGACATGAGAGCTGCATATGGTGGAAGTAGCGGTGGACAGGGCGGACTGAGAGAGGGTTGATGATGGTGATGGAGTTGGTGTTCTTTCTGATGGCCTAGAATCAGTCTTTCGTTGATATAACAGTGGGATTCCCTGACTGCTGTGGCCTTGCAACGACACCTCAACATTTTCTGCTGTGCTAACCGGTGGGCTTACAGTGGGGGAAACAATGTAGCGTTGCTGACTACCTTCGTTGTGATCAGTTGCACATGTGGCACTTGAGGTTTGGTGTTGTGTCCACGCTTGCAAGTGCATGCTGGTTAAATGTCTAAGCATGCAACTGGTATTCAAATTTTTCAGATTTTTCCCTCGGCAAAAGGTCTTTGCGCACTTCTTACAGATAACCTTGGCCTGACCATGATGATTTTGTTCAAAAAAGTGCCACACTGCACTCTTCCTACTTTGGCAGACATTTTGCGGCCTAGCACGCTGTGATCTTTTGACCCTCTGGACAAGCTGTCCAGCAACTCTTTTGATGTTTGGAACCTGTCTTTGGAGTGCTCCGGGCCTGCCAGATAACAGCTGTTGCGATGTCGATGTCTGCTGTGGATGCTCCTCATCTGAGCTATTGGAAGCAGCACCCTCTTCCCCCAATGGATGCCAATCTGGGTCAACAACTGGGTCATCCATCACCTCCTCTTCTATGTCATGTGCACCTTCCTCTGTGTCACCGTGTATGGTGGTATAGTGTGCGGGAAGGGGCACCTGAGTCTCATCAGGGTCAGAATCTGGCTCTGTACACTGCAAGGACAATGTAGTGCTCTGAGTGAATGTACCAGCAGAATCATCCATCAGCGGCTGTGCATCAGTGCACTCCATGTCAGATTCATCTTGGCCTGGGTAATTCACCATTTGACTTGATAATCCAGGCATGGTATGTGAAAACAGCTCCATGGAGTAATCAGTAGTATGGCCTGCGTCATCCTTCAATCTTGGTTGGGGTGAAGGACACAAGGAAAGGTGTGGTTTATGAACATGAGCCTCCAATGACAACTCAGTGCTTTTACTTTTTACAACTGAAGAAGAGGAGGCGATAGAGCTGGAGGCTGAGTCAGCAATGTAAGACAAAACTTTTTCCTGATGCTCTGGCTTTAAAAGCGGTTTGCCAACTCCTAGAAAACTAAGCGTCCGAGGCCTTATGTAGCCAGACGATGACGCAGGCTCAACACCTCCTGCATTCGGTCCTATTTTGCTCTTGCCACTACCATCAGATCCACCACCAACACCATCATTACCAGCTGCCAACCCCCGCCCAATTCCACGGCCTCTTCCACCAGCCTTCCTCATTTTTGGTAGAAATGTAGACAAAATCCAACAAAATATATAGTAATGTAAAACAAGGTACAAGGTGTCTATAGGACAGGGGAGATTTTGAATTTCTGCAGACACTTGTGGACACTGGACACTTTTGGATTGTGTGAGGCCCAATGAATATCTGAGCGCTATGTCACAGGCTCGATGGCACAGCTGTGACCAAAGTGACTAGAGGATAAGGGAGATTTTGAATCTCTGCACACACTTTTGGACACTGGACACTTTTGGATTGTGTGAGGCCCAATGAATATCTGAGCGCTATGTGACAGGCTCGATAGCACAGCTGTGACCAAAGTGACTAGAGGATAAGGGAGATTTTGAATCTCTGCACACACTTTTGGACACTGGACACTTTTGGATTGTGTGAGGCCCAATGAATATCTGAGCGCTATGTGACAGGCTCGTTGGCACAGCTGTGACCAAAGTGACTAGAGGATAAGGGAGATTTTGAATCTCTGCACACACTTTTGGACACTGGACACTTTTGGATTGTGTGAGGCCCAATGAATATCTGAGCGCTATGTGACAGGCTCGATGGCACAGCTGTGACCAAAGTGACTAGAGGATAAGGGAGATTTTGAATATCTGCACACACTTTTGGACACTGGACACTTTTGGATTGTGAGAGGCCCAATGAATATCTGAGCGCTATGTGACAGGCTCGTTGGCACAGCTGTGACCAAAGTGACTAGAGGATAAGGGAGATTTTGAATCTCTGCACACACTTTTGGACACTGGACACTTTTGGATTGTGTGAGGCCCAATGAATATCTGAGTGCTATGTGACAGGCTCGATGGCACAGCTGTGACCAAAGTGACTAGAGGATAAGGGAGATTTTGAATCTCTGCACACACTTTTGGACACTGGACACTTTTGGATTGTGTGAGGCCCAATGAATATCTGAGCGCTATGTGACAGGCTCGATGGCACAGCTGTGACCAAAGTGACTAGAGGATAAGGGAGATTTTGAATCTCTGCACACACTTTTGGACACTGGACACTTTTGGATTGTGTGAGGCCCAATGAATATCTGAGCGCTATGTGACAGGCTCGATGGCACAGCTGTGACCAAAGTGACTAGAGGATAAGGGAGATTTTGAATCTCTGCACACACTTTTGGACACTGGACACTTTTGGATTGTGTGAGGCCCAATGAATATCTGAGCGCTATGTGACAGGCTCGATGGCACAGCTGTGACCAAAGTGACTAGAGGATAAGGGAGATTTTGAATATCTGCACACACTTTTGGACACTGGACACTTTTGGATTGTGTGAGGCCCAATGAATATCTGAGCGCTATGTGACAGGCTCGTTGGCACAGCTGTGACCAAAGTGACTAGAGGATAAGGGAGATTTTGAATCTCTGCACACACTTTTGGACACTGGACACTTTTGGATTGTGTGAGGCCCAATGAATATCTGAGTGCTATGTGACAGGCTCGATGGCACAGCTGTGACCAAAGTGACTAGAGGATAAGGGAGATTTTGAATCTCTGCACACACTTTTGGACACTGGACACTTTTGGATTGTGTGAGGCCCAATGAATATCTGAGCGCTATGTGACAGGCTCGATGGCACAGCTGTGACCAAAGTGACTAGAGGATAAGGGAGATTTTGAATCTCTGCACACACTTTTGGACACTGGACACTTTTGGATTGTGTGAGGCCCAATGAATATCTGAGCGCTATGTCACAGGCTCGATGGCACAGCTGTGACCAAAGTGACTAGAGGATAAGGGAGATTTTGAATCTCTGCACACACTTTTGGACACTGGACACTTTTGGATTGTGTGAGGCCCAATGAATATCTGAGCGCTATGTGACAGGCTCGATGGCACAGCTGTGACCAAAGTGACTAAAGGATAAGGGAGATTTTGAATCTCTGCACACACTTTTGGACACTGGACACTTTTGGATTGTGTGAGGCCCAATGAATATCTGAGCGCTATGTGACAGGCTCGATGGCACAGCTGTGACCAAAGTGACTAGAGGATAAGGGAGATTTTGAATCTCTGCACACACTTTTGGACACTGGACACTTTTGGATTGTGTGAGGCCCAATGAATATCTGAGCGCTATGTGACAGGCTCGATGGCACAGCTGTGACCAAAGTGACTAGAGGATAAGGGAGATTTTGAATCTCTGCACACACTTTTGGACACTGGACACTTTTGGATTGTGTGAGGCCCAATGAATATCTGAGCGCTATGTGACAGGCTCGATGGCACAGCTGTGACCAAAGTGACTAGAGGATAAGGGAGATTTTGAATCTCTGCACACACTTTTGGACACTGGACACTTTTGGATTGTGTGAGGCCCACTGATATCTGAGCGCTATGTCACAGGCTCGATGGCACAGCTGTGACAAAAGTGACTAGAGGATAAGGGAGATTGGATTGCTTTTAAAAAATGTCATGATCCAGGACGGGATTTCGCTTTGACCCGTCCTGGTTAGACTATGGGTTAATTGTGCTGCCTCTCTCTGGCAGCAGGAGGCTATTTAGTGTTCACTGGACCTGGGTCCGGTGTCAGTTATACTCCTGCCCTCGGCTGAGTTAAGTGACCTCTTGTATACGTGTGCCTTGTGCCTGATATCTTGCTTGTTTGTTCGGTTGTGATCTGGTTCTGTCCCTGTTACGAGTTCTGCCTGACCCTCTTGTACTGCGCTACCTCTCGTGTATGACTCTCTGCTTGTGACCCGACTTCTCTCTGCTCGTCCCCTTGGTACCACGTCGCCCTCTTGTGTATGACCCTTGGTTCTGTCTGACTACCCGTCTGTTCGTCCCTCCTGTACCTCGTTTGCCGTACTGTGTGTGACCTCTGTTTTGCCTGACTCTGAGTTGTTGTATGGTGTCCTGTCCTATCTGAATACAGGACGCTAAGCCCCGCCCCCTTGCAGTCACATGACCATAGGTCCCGTGCACATTATTCAGTTTTAGTGTCCGCAGGTCCTTTGCCTCTTTACCTTCCAGCGCTGACTGGACCCTGACACTATTATCCTGAAGCACGCATGGCCACCTCTCCTGCACACTCCACAGGTATCTTTTAGCACTGCTTCTGTTCTCAGGACACGCGCACTGGCTCTATGAGCGAGTGCAGTGCGGTGTCTCTGACAAAAAAGCAGTTTGCAGAGCAGTGGGTAAACAGCAATGCCAGCCTGTCAGGAAGCCTTAAAAGGCAGCCCAACAACCAACACCACTGATACACCACTATATAGCCTCCCCTTGCACTGCACACACAGTGACTGGTGTGTTGTGCAGGCACAATTGCTAGCAGCAGAAGCAGTTTTTTTGTCTTCTTCCCTGCCTAACGCTCTCCCTACAGAATCAGCAGCAACCTCTCCCTATACTGAGATCGGCAGAAGTAAGATGGCGGTCGGCGTGCACGCCCTTTTATACCCCCTGTGACGCCCACCAAAGCAAGCCAATCACTTGCATGCACTTCTGAAAGATGGTGGTGACCCCTGCCTATGTCATCACGTTGCCCACAGTGTCCGTGGATCCTGATTGGCTGAAAAAGAGCGCAAAACAAACTTTTGAAACGCGACTTTGGCGCGTAAGTCGCCGACCTCGTGGCCGACCTCATCCTAGGGTCGGGTTTCGTTTCATGAAACCCGACTTTGCCAAAAGTCGGCGACTTATGAAATTTTTCGACCCGTTTCGCTCAACTCTAGTCCAGAGGTTTCTTGCAGCGATCAGCGATACCGGCAGGGGGGCCGCTCGCTGATCGCTGTCACACACAGCGATCTCGCTGGTGAGATCGCTGTTACGTTACAAAAATTGTGACTCGCTACCGAGATTGCTTAGTGAGACGGGGCCTTTAATGTGCCAGGTATAGTAGCCTGTGAGATACAGCCATAGGCAAGGTCTAACAGATGATCTGCCAGTGTATTATGACAGGTCTCATGCATTGCTGTGCTGGTGGATTGCAATGCATGAGACAAATGATCAGAGTAATAAAAGTCCAAAATGAAAAGAAAAAAGTTAAGAATAAAATTGAAAAAATGATTAAACCTCCCCCACAAAATAAAGAATCAAAAATATTACACCATTAAATAAACTTATCTATGTAAAAACAAAAAAGTACACATATCTGGTATTGCCGTGTCAATGAATCAATCTCTAAAAAGTGGCAAAAAACTATTTGCTTTTTCACCATATTGCTGGAAAAAAGTGGAATAAAATGCTATCAAAAAGAAGAATGTAAATAAAATGGTGTAGCTGAAAACATCATCTTGTCCCGCAAAAAACAAGCCACTGTAGAGCTCTGTCAGTGGAAAAATAAAAAAGATATAGTTCTCAGAATAGAGCAATGCAAAAACATAAATGCGGTATCGCTGTAATCATACTGACCCAAAGAGTAAAGCCGTCTTATCACTTTTACCACACTGTCAATGACATATATATATATATATATATATATATATATATATATATAAAAACAAACCTTCCTGAATTGCTGGTTTTTGCTCATTCTCCCTCCCAAAAATTGGAATAGAAAGCAATCAAAAAATTTGATGTGCCCAAAAATGGTACCAATAAAAATGTCAACTCATCTCACAAGAAACAAGCCTTCAAATGATTCTGTCAGTTTATGGCAGATATATATATATAAAAAATGAACAGCTCTCAAACTTTTTACCCTCCTAACTTCCTACAATAAAATGATGTTTCAAAAATTCTGTTAATGTAAATGAGATATTTGGTGCATTTCATATACTATGTATGTTGTGTAGTATAACTATCTGATTTAAGGGCTTAAATATTCAAAGTGGCTAAATTTTCCCATTTTTGATATTTTCTTTTATAAATGAAATAATGTTGACTAAAATTTACCAGTAACATTGTTAGGCTTGGTGGATTGCACTAAATTAAAATAAATTATAAAGTGCAATCGCAACCCGGGGTGTAAAACTGCTGCTAGAGAGTAATGATGGAACCAAGACAGCGAGCGACTGCTTGAACACACTGTATTTAACGCCACACCGTGTGAACGATACATAGAGTACCCAGCTCCGTTACTTCACTGAGCGGTACTGAACAAAAGAGCAGTTAGTGCGATTCCCTGATAAACATCACAGGAATAAAGCTAATATGCCGCTAGGTGTGGGACCCTATCGCTCTCCCAGGGAAGTCTAGTCTAGTGGTTGAGCTTGCTCATTAACTCAATTGTGCTAACTGCACACACAACCAGAGGCAGATGCTAAGCCAAGCGGGAGTTTCCCACCCTACACTGCCTGCCTAGACACACAGTCACCGTTATAAGAGCGGCCCACACACATGTGCAAACAGAGTGGTAGTATATCAACTCACACACACCACCACAAATGAAACTAGCGTACCTTCGTGCACCTCTGCAAGACTTTAATACACTAGACTCATATCCAGTCAGACAGGACAATGCCCGTGGACCAATCCGGAGCTGACGACCCAACACCAATGAGAAGGTACCACCTCACGGATATGCTCAATACGGTGATCTCTGGACTTAGACTCCGAAGTGCCAGGCTGAACCCAAATATCACTGATTACTAAGGACTTAACTAAAGAGCCAGAAGTAACCAAACGCATAGCACGAGTCTGAACAAGACGTTGGGAGCGACGTCTATGCTGAGAAGCACCAGCAGCGGCTGAACCAGAATAGGAAACCGTAGAGGCAAACAAGGCTTGGGATCCATTCCATGCAGTGGAAGAATCCTGATGACTAACAAACATGAAGTACAACATATCATAAAAAAAAATCTCAAAATCACTGAAAGTGTTACAGAGTTATTACCACATAAAATGACTCTGGTCATATTTTAAAAATGAGGCTCAATTATTAATGTACAAAGAGGCTTGATACTTAAAGGGAATCTGTCACCTCCTTTTTCACATATAATCTGTGGCCACTGCCATTAGGGGCTTATCTACAGCATTCCATAATGCTGCAGGTAAGCCTCTGATGTAACCTGAAAGATAACAAGTTAGATTATAGTCACCTGGGGGGCGGTCCTGTTCAATGGGTGTCGCAGGTCTGGGTCCGGTGCCTCCCATATTCATGCGATGAAGTCCTCTTCCTTGCTTCTGTCATGGCTCCTGCGCAGGTGTACTGATTTGCCCTGTTGAGGGCAGAGTAAAGTACTGCAGTTCGCAGGCGCAGGGCCTCTTTGACCTTTCCCGGTGCCTGCTCACTGCAGTACTTTGCTCTGCCCTCAACAGGGCAGAGAATTACACCTGTGCAGGAACCGTAACAGAAGCAAGGAAGAGGATGTCATCGCATGAAGATGGAAGGCGCCGGACTCGGACCTGTGACACCCTTCGGACCAGGACCACACCGAACCGCCCCTGGGTGAGTATAATCTAACTTCTATTTCTTATCTTTCAGGCTACATCAGGGGCTTATCTACAGCATTATAGGATGTTATAGATAAGCCCCTAATGGCTGTGGCCACAGCTTATATGCGAAAAATGAGGTGACAGATTCCATTTAAGGGATTAAAATGAATTTGTGGGGCAACCTATTTAAGGGATTGCAAAATTTGGTGGTAGTTGATTGGTAATATAATATTGGGAATATGAAAAAAGGAGAAAAAAAAGCCATTTTTCATAACTCACATTACCTGAAAATATAACGGCACACACCTCACGATTATTCGGGAACTCTGGGTGCTTCACCAAATGCAAGAATTACTTGAAACTTCAAAGAGAAGGAAATGTGGCACTCTCTGTCCTATAAAACATATTTTATTGCAGAATCATTACACCTGTTTAGGTGTTTGATAAACAAAAAAATTTGCACTCTGTAGTGCTTAATCATGCCAACTGAGATGCTTAGCGCATAATTTGGCCAATTCATGCATGTACAGCAGCAAACAACAAGGCGGTCTCAGAACTGCTGGGAGCCTTCGTGTCTAGTGTGAATACCTCTCTAAGACTGAAGTCTGAAATTCTGGGTAGATGTGAATACCTCTTTTTAAAGCCTAAATTTATGGGTAGCTAGGATCCTGTTGCAGTTAAAAATCACCACATGCTGGAGTGCTCAGTTAGGGGGCTAATATACAAATGACAAAAGACTGACTGGCACTTCCAAGCTTGTGTGAACAGGTGCATACTTGGAGCAGCCATCTCCATATACAATAGACAAAAAAAGTTTACATATGGGGAGGTTTGTATGCCACATGCTGGTGCAGCACAGGCACAGCTTTCTTGTAGAAATAATGGTGACTGGGCAACTGGTATTTGGGGACTTTGAAGACCATCAGCTTTTGGAAACCATCTGTATACAGCAGGTGGAAAGGCAGCCTTTCCATGGCCAACAGCTTGAAGGTGGCGAAGTTCAAACTCTTATGTTTGACGTATAGGAGGAAACAATCTTTTACATGACCACAACTGCAATACCAAGGGCTTGACTGGGGGTGAGGTGCAGGCACAGAAGTTATGATCTACTTCAGCTGATGGGCTCTCACCCCGACTGTAGGGGGTAAACAAGTTGAGGTTCTCTGGCCAGAGACCTGTATGATGATACTTGGCTAGGTGACGGAAGAGGGACAAGCAGCAGATACAGTTTATGGGGCGACCGGTGGCTGGCAAGGCCCGCTATTTGTATTTTAGCGCATTGAGATTCCTAGACTAAGCATGTTGATCGCACATGTGTCGGTTCATGCATGTAGTGGTTAAATTATTTTAAATTTTGTCTCTACTCAGTCTTTTTTTTTACAATGTTTGCAGATACTAATAATAATCTTTATATAGCAACAACATATTCTGCAATGTTTTATAATTTTGCACACATTATCATCGCTGTCCCCGATAGGGCTCACAATCAAAATTCCCTATCAGTATGTCTTTGGAATGTGGGAGGAAACCGGAGTACCCAAAGGAAACCCACAGGGAGAACATACAAACTCCTTGCAGGTGTTGTCCTTGGTGGGATTTGAACCGAGGACTCCAGCACTGCAGTGCTATCCACTAAGCCACTGTGCTGCAGATGACATGATTTGGGTCATCCTATGTCGAACTTTAGCCCAGTGAGATTTCTAGACTAAGCATGTTGATTGCACATTTGATGGTTCATGCATGTAGTAGTCAAATTATTGTAAAATTTGTCTCTATTCAACCTGTTTTTACAAAGTTGGCAGAAACCATGATTTGGGTCATCCTTTTTGGTCTCAAAAATGCTCAGACTAGGCAAGCCTTGCCATCTATGTGAACTGCAGACCCAAAAGCGCTGCTGGCCACAGCTAGAGTTTTGGGCATCGATACAGATGGTTTCCTACTCTTGAGTCTGTGAATCTTTAAAGCAGACCTCTGATGCCAATGAAATAGAGTGTGTGAACAGCTCTGCAGACACATCCATCTGTGGTTCCTCACAGTCAGTTGGGTGGTTGGAGAGTTGTGACACGGGAGGAAACAAGGGTAATTGGGCTGTTATGTCTGAGAACTGTACTGTCTGTGATGTTAAGGTGGAGGAAAAGGAGAAGAGGCCACTTTATACAGCACTGGAGCAAATTCTCTTTCTGGACCTCATCTACAAAACGTAGAAGAGGGCATGCTGCCTCGGGGTTACCATGTATTCTGATCGCTCCTTCAAAACACATATCCATGGCCTTTCCACTTCCTGCTGACTACAACTAAAAATATTTCCTGTATCTGTACATTCCTTCATCAAGAATCTGCAAAAACTCTAGTCCATGCACTCATCATTTCCTGCACCAACTACTGAAACAGAGAAGCACAGTACAAAAAACGTGTAAAAATACTCTGTTGTAAAAAAATATATATATACAACAGTAAACAGCAAGTGCTAGTAAAAAGATGACAACAAAACAGGGTACTTAGGTGATACATTTTTTGCAAAAAATGTATACTAAGCCGCTCTACCAAACGTCAAGGTATACCCATCAGAGCAGTCCCTAACCGATGTATTTAAAACCTTACCATGTGACAAGTACCTATATGAGCAGGATTCAGAAAGGTAAGGTCTGATGTGGACACGCTGTGTAAGACGGGTTTATATGTGTATGGCCAACAAGGGAGGGGTGGAGACCTCCCAAAACTTGCAAAAACTGTAGCCTTTTGCTTTGTGGTCTTCCTTCTAACATCTTGAACCACTCCAATGTATCTTAAACTGTGCTGCCTGACTAATCCTCTCAATCCCTTCACTGGCTCCTTCACTGACTCTAATTCAAAACCCTAACCATGGCATACAAAGCCATCGACAGCTTGTCTTATCCATACATAGTCTCCCAGTACTTACCTGCACCTATCCTCAAAAGATCTCCTTCTCTACTCCCCTCTTATCTCCTCCTCCCATAATAGCATACAAGATTTCTCTGGTGCATCGCCTCTACTCTGGAACTCTCTACCTCAACATATAAGACTCTTGGCTACAATGGAAACCTTCAAAATGAATCTGAAGAACCACTTCTTCCGACAAGCCTACAACTTACAGTAACCATTGTTCCACCATACTGCTGCACAACCAGCTTTACCTTCACCTACTGTATCCTCACATATCCCTTGTAGATTGTGAGCCCTCACAGGCAGAGCCCTCTCTCCTCCTGTACCAGTCGGTGACTTGTATTGTTTAAGATTATTGTACTTGTTTTTATTATGTATACCCATTTTCACATGTAAAGTGGCATGGAATAAATGGTTCTATAACAGTAATTAATAATAATAATAATAATGATAATAATACTGTTGTGTGGCTGACAAATAAAGGAAGTCGAGAAGCCAGTCCTGTAATAGAAGTTGTCAAAATGCCGCACAATTATACGATTTCTACTCTGGGAAAATTGATGCCACTTTAATGGTGTGTGTCAATAATTTTTGGAACTGGTTTGGCTCCAAGTTGGGTCTCCTTCATGTGTGTTGCCTGAATTTGACAGGGATCTCAGAGCACCAGGCCTACACCTGTCACTCATCCACCTTTTACCGATCAATGTTTGTGCTAAAAATGCTGGCCCAAGCCTTGCCCCATGCATCCATGCTGTGCATTTATACTATTTGCACTCCAGGTCAATTGATGCCACTTTTCCTGGTGTCTGCCCCTAATTTGACCTGTATTGGCAGCTTTTTTGCCCCCCCCTTGAAGTTGTTGTCGATGTGTTTGGTTTGTCTCCCATTGAATTCAATGGAGTTCGGATATGTTCACCAAACCGAACCTTGAAAGGTTCGCTCATCTCTAAATGTTACCCATAAAATCTTTAATTTTTCCTGCATAAAACCAGCTCACACTCAGGTCCTTCTTCTGTCACTGGATCTATAAAGAGTTCCCAAGTTACTGGTAGAACATAGACTCTGGAAAAATGACATGGCTCCAGCCCCCTCAAATAAAATCCTTCTGAGCCCATCTGTGCTTAAACAACTATAAGCGGCCACATGTTTGGCATTATCATAATGGAGAGAAAGCACTTAACAATTTCTATGTGCATATCCTCCAGAAGCACAAACTAGGCATAATGTATGGGGGTGCTATAATATATGAGGGTTCTACACTGTATGCAGACACAATGTATGGGTACCAGATTAGCAGATTTGCAATTCTCCAGAAAAAAAGCCTGGTGTGAATGTTACAAAATAATCACTGCAGCCATAGATAAATTCATTGATAGGAGCAATTTCTATAATGGGGGTCACTTTTTTCTGCTGTTCTGGCACGTTTGGGACTCCGCAAATGTCGTCCACAAACTAATCTAGAAAAATCTATGCTCTAAAAGCCAAATAGCGCTCCTTCCTTCTCAGCCCTGACATGTTAACAGTAGTTTCTAACAACATATGGGACAGCACCGAGTTCTGGAGAAATCGAGCAATAAATTGTGGTTTTAGTTTCACCTATTAACCTTGTGTACCTGACAAATTTGCAGCAAATACAAAAATTACATTTTTACCACTAAAATGTCATATTTCCACATCTCAATGTTATAAAATTGTGCTAGGCACAATGGGTTAAAAATACACCCCTAGAAAAATTCCTTTAGGGGTCTATTTTTCCATTGTGGGTGGTTTCTGCTGTTTTCACATGTCAGGGGCTCTTCAAATGCGACATAGCATGCACAATTTTTCACAAGCAAATAGCGCTCTTTCCTTTCCTAGCCTTGCCATGTGCCCAAGCTGAAGTTTTTGACTACATATGGAGTATCGTCACATTCGGGATAAATTGCGCAACAAATTATGGATTCTGTTTTCTCCTATTATTCATAATGAAAATTACATGTGGGTTCAAAATGCTCACTATATCCCTGGATAAAATTCCTTAGGGGTGTAGATTTTAAAAGGGGGTGTGCCCAAACAGTAATTTTCCTTCGCATGTGGGGTATTGGTGCACTCAAGAGAAATTGCACAACAAATTTTGGGCTCCATTTTTTTCCTGTTACCCTTGTGAAAATAAAAAATTTGGGGCTAAATTAATTCTTTCTTTTAAAAGTTAAATGTTCATTTTTTCTTTCCACATTCCTTTAGTTTCTGTGAAGCAGAAAGCACCTGGAGGATTAGTAAACTTTTTGAATGTGGTTTTGAGAACTTAGAGGGATGCAGTTTTTACAATGGTATCACGTTTGGGTATTTTCTGTCATTCTGTCATATAGGTCTCCCAAAATCACTTCAAATGTGATATGGTCTTTAAATATAATGGTTTTATAAATTTTGCTTGAAAACTGAGAAATTATTGATCAACTTTTAACCCTCCTAACTTCTTAACAAAAAATACAATTAAAAAATAATGCAGATGTAAAGTAGACATGTGGAAAATATTATTTATTAACTATTTTCTGTAACTTTATGATGTAGGGGTATAAGAAATAGAAGTTTAAAAATTCCAAAATTTTTGAAATTTTCATCAGAATCAGTGGTATCTGTTGAAGGGTTCCAGAGTTATTACCATATAAAGTAACACTGGGCAGACTTAAAACTTTGGTCTGGTCTCTAAGGTCAAAATTGGCTCAGTCACTAAGGGGTAATGAAGGACTGAAATGTGGGATCCACATAAACTGTATACTGTATGCCTGAAGCAACATGTGCTTGGTAATTTTTCCAGCCTCTTCTAGTGGTCAGTGTAGATGTCTGGCCCAATGATACATTGGAAAAGATGTTCTTAATGTCATATATAAATAAAAAATCAAACAATAAAATCATTTACTTTTTTATCTTCAGATGTTGCACAGATATTGATTTATATATATATCTAAAAAGAGAACTGAAGTGGTGTATGCCCTACTCACATTAGATTTTTTCACTTCATAAAACTGCCATATGACTTTGAAACCTTATTATCAATTTACTTCAGCAGTGCGTCCCACCTTACGTGTTTCATCAAACTGGATCCCATATTCCCTTCTCCATCATAGACCACCATTTGTCATGAGCGCGTTAATCAGACAGTAATTTCTCAGATTTCTGGGCTTGTTGTATCAATCGTTATTAAAGGTTTGACCTATTGACCAGGTTTACTTGACTCCTTTTCTGTGTTATCAGCACTGTACTGCATACTCGACTTATGACAAAACTTTGGCTCATCTGACGATCCTCTAGAAACACCCAGACTAAGATTTATGCATCACCCTTGGCACACATCTATATTGCTCTGACTTCAGTTTACTTCTTATGGGATGTCCAACCATACTGCGATTCCCATGTTCCATGGTATGCTTTCTAGCCACATATCTTTTTTGCTGTTGCCTAATTTAACTTTAATACTTACCATTTCTAAGCTGGTCTTGTTTTCCACCAGGCAATATTCCTAGAGATTTAACCACAGATACTGGTGGTCATGGTCAGCATCAAATTCCTGGTGCAAGTCTATTTCAACCTGAACTGAAATGATGGTATAGAATGGTGCTACTGGTGGAATTGTGGTAACTGGTTAATTATTTCTTTATGTGTCTCATGAATCAGGCAATTACAAGTATCACTAAAACCTAGTTGTCTTGTCATTCTAAAAATTGTTGTGGTTACCATGTACCTCTCATTTCTGCTAAGATTCAGTTGCACGTGATTTGCATTTCAGCTGATGAACACAAAGTTGTTCACCACTAGTGATCCTGGAAAAAAAACATCCACCATGCATTATACTTTCTGTGACTTTGGTAACAAGGTTATGTTGTAGGTCACTGACATACATTGGATGTGTTGTTGAAGTGCAAAATTATGCTCTTCATATTGCTTGACACATCACCATGTAGCCTAAGCTTTATACACACATACCTACAAGCTCATAGCTCATCTATAATTATTTTCAACCACATATTTGTTGCTTCAAATGTGGCGCCCCCAGGAGTATGGTGGCCACAGTGGCACTGCCTTCCTCCTAGGGAGTGTGATGTCATGTTTGGAAGCAATAAAGGATCTCTCTAGCAGTTAACCACAACACACAACACAGTTTCCATTCCAGGTCAGCAGAGGGAGCTCTGAACCAAAACTGGGGGAGGAGCTACTCTCTGGGGGCCAGGAGGGAAAATTAGAAGGAGTTCGTGTGAGGAGGGCAACGTGTGTGGATGTGGAGGAGAAGAGCTGGGAGATTGAGCAGAGAGATCAGGCTCATTCCCAGCTATAGCGCATGATCTGGAGCCCGGTCTCCAAGGCTGTACGGACACTGATGGTCCTGCAACAGAAACCAGAGGAATAGGAAGCTGTAAATACTCTATTCCCACATAAGACTCGGAGACACAATGGCGACATCTGAGCCAGAAGAGGAAGGCTACAGCTGTCTGCCATACGAGGGAGTTCTAAAGAGAATAAGCAAGTGGAACTTCAGTTTAACACAGTGCTGCAAGTACCTAAAAATAAGCGCTAGGAAGGAGACTACACAACCCAACTGCATAGAGAGATCCCTAAGTTGCTTCCAGGTTAGCCAGCTCCTGTGCCATCTGTAATCTGGAACCTGGACTGCATTTTCCAAGCAAAGTAAAGGTAAAGAAACTGCACCCTGTTGTGTCCTTGCCTTCTTCCTGCAACCCCATCAGCACTGCTTCAGCACTGTGCCAGACACTGCACCCTCTTCCTCAACACCTATCCTCGCTGCCCTGGGATTACAGCTCTACCTGTGGGGAGCTAATACACCTTGCTGCCTTACACCATCTGTCCCAGAGGATCTTCCGGCAGCGTCGGCTTAACCCCCTATTTGCCGAGCACCACAGGTGGCGTCATGAATCTTTCACTCATAAACTTTATTCCATCACTTAACCCCTTTTACATGGGCGCCCAGGGCCACAGACCGGGTCACCGCTGCTGTGACATTCCTCTTTGAGAGACCGGCCTGGTACCGAGTACCCCACAGCCCTGGGAGGACAACCTATTTTGGCGTCACGAACAGGATTAATGGAGCCCGGTGTCCCCGGGTTCTTTGTGCCAGAGACTGTGTTGTGTGCCACAGACTGTCGGTGCCATCGCCGCCATTACCCCGCTGCTTGGTGCGCATGGGAAACCAAAGGGGCAGGCCATCGTTGGCAGAGCAAGCTGAGAAAAAGTGAAGCGCCGCGTGGGAAGAGGCCAGCACGGGAGAAATGAGAAGCCGAGGCCTGCAGCCCCGGCGTCCCCCGATCATCCAGCCGGTGGAGCGGTAACCGGTAAGCCAGCGCAACCCAGGGCCTGGTCAACGTTAACTAGGGGGGGAGGAGAATGTCTGAAGCAAGAGCAGATGCAGAGGCGGACGCCACTGCCAACCCCACAGCGTCACAAGATGCAGCGCCCAGTGCAGCTGCGGCTCCCATAGCGCCCCTAGATCCAGCAGCCAGCGCTGCCTCCAGGGCACCGCAAGAATCAGCGCCCACCGCAACAGTCCCCGTAATGCCGCTGTCCATGCCCTATTTACCGGGAGCAGCCTGGCTACCGCAGTACTCAGGTGAGTCACATACCCTGAGTGAATTCAAAGAGAGACTGTGCAGTTTGTTT
The DNA here is from genome assembly GCF_039654945.1 of Dendrobates tinctorius. Classification (NCBI taxonomy): domain Eukaryota; kingdom Metazoa; phylum Chordata; class Amphibia; order Anura; family Dendrobatidae; genus Dendrobates; species Dendrobates tinctorius. Next base: position 408,863 of record NW_027361737.1, on the reverse strand, counting down.
GAGGTGTATCCTCTGTCTGAAAACCAAAAAGTGAACATCCTTATTGGGCAGCTAACAGGTGCAGCGCAGAGGGAGGTGAAAGCCTGGCAGGACAGTGATAAAGAGACTGTTAAAAAGATTCTGGCCAAGCTAAAAAGCACCTTTGACACCCGCACTGCAGCTGAAATAAAGATGAGATTCTTTGGGTGTAAGCAGAGAGTGCAGGACAGTATACGGGACTATGCACTTAACCTGCAGGAGGCACTGCGAGCCATAAAGCAGATTGACCCAGACAGTGTGAAAGATGGAGACAGACTGTTAAAGGAGCAATTTATTGAGGGACTCCTATCCAGTACCCACAGAACACAGCTGTGCATCATAGCCCTACAAAACCCTGACCTAGACTTTGCAAGCTTCAAGGACAGGGCTATTCGGGTGCTGCATGAATCAACTGTCAGCCGCCCAGCGCCGCCTAGGTGCCAAGAGATCACATGCCATCAAAAAGCAGCATCTTTCCCTCTCAGCCCTGTGGAAGCTGATGCACTCTGGACAAAGACCCATCTGCCGAACTGCGTCTTCAGGTCCAGGAGTTGACCAAAAATATGGCTGCACTTGCCAAAACTGTGCAGTCCTTGCAGGTGTCCTCAAAAGAGAAGATCCAGCTGGCCTCCAGTCCAGAGGATGTCCCCTGGTTACGGAAGAAGAGGATCCCATCACGCCAAGGGAGAGACAACGATCGCTATGACCTGGACGGACATCCCATCTGTCGTCACTGCTGCAAGGCAGGCCACATTGCAAGATTCTGTTATTTAAATGAGCAACCACTGGGGCAGAGGGCCAACCTCCAGGAGTAGGACTACAAGGCCCAAAGAACTGGCGAGCCAAGTATGTTGGAGGGCGACCGATCCTCCCAGTGGTGATTGATGGCATCCCCATGAACGCTTTGCTGGACACTGGCTCTCAGGTGACAACTATGCCATATATCCTTTACAAGCGGTATTGGGCTGACTCTGAACTTACCCGTGGCCCAAGTGATGAACTGACAGTAGTTGCCAGCAATGGTCAGTCTTTACCGCAAGTAGGGTGTAAAGAGATTACCATTAAAGTGGGGCGAGTAGAGTTAAAATCTCAAGGTATGATAGTTGTAGACATTGATTGATGAGAATGTAACCCAATGATGACTCTAGGTACTAATATGATTGAAAATTGTTAATTGGTTATTGTTTTATTGCAACAGGTAGCTGAGACTGCTGGTTCCAGTGAACAATGAGTCCTGCAGAAGGAAATCAAGGCCCTGATGCAAAGACAGCAGGTAGAACTGTCTGGTGGAGAAATTGGCAGCGTCAGAGTGAATGATTCTTTCCCCTTTGCAATACCCCGCAGATGTGAAATGTTGATTTGGTGTCTCCCAGCCATAGGCCTCAGAGGAAAAGATTAACAAGCATTGGTAAAGCCAGTGTACTCTGATAGCCGGCCCACTGTCCTGACAGCCAGAGGGGTAGTTGACGTTCGCAAAGGGAGAGTACCTGTATGCCTCTTGAATTGTGGGGAGGAGGAGGCCAGAATTCCTCGGTATGCCACAGTTGCTAAGCTGCTTACTGTCAGTAACAATGCAATACGGGCAGCAGAGCCCTTGGTCTCATTCGACCAGGTGGAGAACAGTGGCTCTGTAAAGCAGCTGGAGGAGTGGTGTCAGCAGCTGCATGTGGGAACTGACTCCACCCCTTCATACCAAAAGAGTGAGGTTTACCGAGTGACTCAGGAGTACGAGCGGGTATTCAGTAAACACCCCCTAGACTTTGGGAAGGCAAAAGGGGTTCAACACCATATCCCCACTGGAGATCATCCACCCATCAAAAAGAAAGGTAGCGGCTAGTGTTGAGCGATACCGTTCGATACCCAAAAATATCGTATCGGATGGTATCGCCCGATACGAAAAAAATATCGGGTATCGCCGATTCCGATACCGGAAGTCCCATTCAAGTCAATGGGACTTCCGGTATCGGAATTAAAAAAAGGCCTTTATTTCCTTGTTGGCTAATTCTACATAATTGAAAACAAATAAGAATCATGTAGAATGTATTGTGGGAGGTGGAGGAGACATTAAAAGCATAGTGGTTTATTCAAATCACATGGCATAGCATTAATTCCAATTTTTTTTTCAAGACGTTCAGAGTTAAAAAGATATTGACTATGTTAACTTTTTTATATTTAGTCAGATATGTATGTTTCGCAACTTCCATGCTCTTCACCTTCTTTTGTACTTCTCTCACACTTTCTCCTTCATGATCCGCAGCAGTAGCATTTTTTTCATCAACTTTTTCTTCACCTTATTCATCTTCTTCTTCACCTTCTTCCCATTAATTTTTTTTTTCCATTCTTCATATTCTTCTTATTCAGCTATTATTAATTTTCATATGCTATTTCTTCATCTTCTTCCTATTCTTCTTTTTCTTCATTTTCTTATGGTGACAGGCATTCCTGTAGTACTTATCTATAAAAGTTATAAGATTACACCTTACGTTCTGCCTGTCACAAATGATTTACAACAGGATTTGTCCGCGTTCAGTTTGGCCTGCAGCAGCAGGCATTTTCCAGGGGCACCACGAGGAGGAACGGACTCACCCCCATTTACTGCTTAGTCTTCTTCTGCTTATAATTTTGATTTCTTCTATGCTGATTTTTTGTCTTATGCTTAATGTTCTTCTGCTTTCTGTTCTTCTGCTTTTGCTTCTTCTGCTTCTTGTTCTTCTGTCTTTTGTTCTGTATCTTGGTGGTTGTCTTCATGTTCTTTGTCCTCTTGGTCTTATTATTTAGGGTCATATTTCTGGTCTTCTTTGGTGTGGTCTTCAGGGTCGTCATCATCAGGGTCATCGTCATGGAGATCAATAAGGATTACCAAAGACAATTTCAAAAAGCTTGATCTTGGAAATGTAGCAGAAGGTACAAGAAGGCTGAGAAACTGGCGAGAACCAGCAGACAGTGCTGGCACCCGGATGGGTAGCAGAAGGAACAAGAGCCAATGGCACTACCGAGGACCAACTGACGGTGCTGGACCACGGTTACTAAGCAGAAGGTACCTGTGCTAAAAAGCACTACCAAGGACCAGCTGATGGTGCTGGACCTCGGATACCGAGATGGAGGCACCTAGGCCAAAGGCTGTGGCGAGAACCAGCAGACAGTGCTGGCACCCGGATGGGTAGCAGAAGGAACAAGAGCCAATGGCACTACCAAGGACCAACTGACGGTGCTGGACCACGGTTACTAAGCAGAAGGTACCTGTGCTAAAAAGCACTACCAAGGACCAGCTGACGGTGCTGGACCTCGGATACCGAGATAGAGGCACCTAGGCCAAAGGCTCTGGCGAGAACCAGCAGACAGTGCTGGAACCCGGGTGGGTAGCAGAAGGTACCCATTGAAAGCAAAGTAGCCAGGCCGCAAGCCGGCCGCAGTTACCGAAACCCACAGTCCTACAGGGGGTCCATGTCCCATTGGCACTACGGATCCAGCCTTCAGTGCCAGTTCCCGCAGCCCACATAGGAGTCACCTAAACTGCAGGCACCGTAGAGTCGGCTAACCCGGCCGCAAGACGACAGGACAACGGATTGGTGGCATAGTGACCTTGACACTACCCGGAAACAGCAGGCGTGCTGGAACCAGGCTGGGCAACAGGGAGTCCCCGTGCCAAAGACACTGCCGAGAACCAGCTGACGGTGCTGGAACCCAGATGGGTAGCAAAAGCTACAAGAGCCAATGGCACTACCGAGGAACAGCTGACGGTGCTGGACCACGGTTACTAGGCAGGAGGTACCTGTGCTAGAAAGCACTACCAAGGACCAGCTGATGGTGCTGGACCTCGAATACCGAGATGGAGGCACCTAGGCCAAAGGCTGTGGCAAGAACCAGCAGACAGTGCTGGCACCCGGATGGGTAGCAGAAGGAACAAGAGCCAATGGCACTACCGAGGACCAACTGACGGTGCTGGACCACGGTTACTAAGCAGAAGGTACCTGTGCTAAAAAGCACTACCAATGACCAGCTGACGGTGCTGGACCTCGGATACCGAGATGGAGGCACCTAGGCCAAAGGCTCTGGCGAGAACCAGCCGACAGTGCTGGAACCCGGGTGGGTAGCAGAAGGTACCCATTGAAAGCAAAGTAGCCAGGCCGCAAGCCGGCCGCAGTTACCGAAACCCACAGTCCTACAGGGGGTCCATGTCCCATTGGCACTACGGATCCAGTCTTCAGTGCCAGTTCCCGCAGCCCACATAGGAGTCACCTAAACTGCAGGCACCGTAGAGTCGGCTAACCCGGCCGCAAGACGACAGGACAACGGATTGGTGGCATAGTGACCTTGACACTACCCGGAAACAGCAGGCGTGCTGGAACCAGGCTGGGCAGGGCAACAGGGAGTCCCCGTGCCAAAGACACTGCCGAGCACCAACTGGCGTTGTTGGAGCCCAGGGACAATCATGGTGTAGGCCGAGGCCTACTTGGTGGTAGTTTTAGATTGTTTGTAGGCTACAACAGACTGTCAACGTGCTCCAATTAGGCATCTGTCTCCACTCTGTTTCCAGGATTTCACGTGACTACCAACACCGCCAGTTTATGCGTACAGTAGCCGTCTGCCCAATCCACACGTGTTGCAGTGTTAATGGGATTCTGTAATGTCAGCAGATCCCCTGATGTGTGTCTGCCACTGTCTCCTGCTCTGTCCACATTCCCACCGCTTGCAGTGGGAAGGTGGACAGCGCAGGAGACAGTGGCGGACACATATTGGGGGATCTGCTGACGTTACAGAACCCCAGTAACACAGGAACACGTGTGGAATGCGTGGACAGCAACTGTGAGCAGGAACTGGCGGTGTTGGAGGTCAGGGGAAATACTAGAGACAGAGTGGAGACAGAGGCCAAATCAGAGAATGTTTAAATCTGAAGTAGTTACAATTTGGAGGCAGCAGCAGTTTGCCCTCCACACAGCAGGGGATCAGCTGACGTTACTGACCCCCACTTTCACATGAACGAGTGTGTTTTTCTGTGTGGACAGCACTTCCGAGCACCAACTAGCGATGTTGGAACCCAGGGACAATCATGGTGCAGGCCGAGGCCTACTAGGAGCCAGGTGTAAAGCTGAGATATTTTGACTTTGGAGGGAGCAGGACACTTTGCCCTCCACACAGCAGGGGATCAGCTGACGTTACTGACCCCCACTTTCACATGAACGAGTGTGTTTTTCTGTGTGGACAGCACTTCCGAGCACCAACTAGCGTTGTTGGAACCCAGGGACAATCATGGTGCAGGCCGAGGCCTACTAGGAGCCAGGTGTAAAGCTGAGGTATTTTGACTTTGAAGGGAGCAGGACACTTTGCCCTCCACACAGCAGGGGATCAGCTGACGTTACTGACCCCCACTTTCACATGAACGAGTGTGTTTTTCTGTGTGGACAGCACTTCTGAGCACCAACTAGCGTTGTTGGAGCCCAGGGAGAACCAGGGTGCAGGCCGAGGCCTACTTGGTGGCAGTTTTACAGTGTTTGTAGGCTACAACAGACTGTCAACGTGCTCCAATTAGGCATCTGTCTCCACTCTGTTTCCAGGATTTCACGTGACTACCAACACCGCCAGTTTATGCGTACAGTAGCCGTCTGCCCAATCCACACATGTTGCTGTGTTACTGGGATTCTGTAATGTCAGCAGATCCCCTGATGTGTGTCTGCCAATGTCTCCTGCTCTGCCCACATTCCCACCACTTGCAGTGGGAAGGTGGACAGCGCAGGAGACAGTGGCGGACACACATTGGGGGATCTGCTGACGTAACAGAACCCCAGTAACACAGGAACATGTGTGGAATGCGTGGACGGCAACTGTGAGCAGGAACTGGCGGTGTTGGAGGTCAGGGGAAATACTAGAGACAGAGTCGAGACAGAGGCCAAATCAGAGAATGTTTAAATCTGAAGTAGCTAAAATTTGGAGGCAGCAGCAGTTTGCCCGCCACACAGCAGGGGATCAGCTGACGTTACCGAACCCCACTTTCACATGAACGAGTGTGTTTTTCTGTGTGGACAGCACTTCCGAGCACCAACTGGCGTTGTCGGAGCCCAGGGAAAATGAGGTAGTAGGCCGAGGCCTACTTGGAGCCAGGTGTAAATCTGAGGTTGTTTGACTGTGGAGGGAGCAGGACACTTTGCCATACACACAGCAGGGGATCAGCTGACGTTACCGAACCCCACTTACACATGAGCGAGTGTTTTGTCTGTGCGGACAGCACTTCTGAGCACCAACTGACGTTGTCGGAGCCCAGGGAAAATCAGGTAGTAGGCCGAGGCCTACTTGGTGGCAGTTTGCGATTGTTTCTAGACTACTACTAACTGTCAACGTAATCCAATTAGGCCTCTGTCTTCACTCTGTTTCGAGTATTTCCGCTGGCTTCCAACCACGCCAGTTGCTGCTCTGAAATGCCGTCTGCACAACCCACACTTGTTCCTGTGTTACTGGGGTTCTGTAACAGCAGCTTCTCCCTAGAGGTGAGTCAGGCAATGTCTCCTGCTCTGTCTACATTTCCACTACAAGTAGTGGGAATGTAGACAAAGCAGGAGACATTGCCGTGCTCAACTCTGGAGATGAGCAGATGTTACAGGACCCAGGTACCACAGGAACAAGTGTGGATTGTGCAGACGGCACTTGAGAGCAGAAACAGGCGGTGTTGTAGGCCGGAGGAAAGACTCAAAACAGAGTGGAGACAGAGGGCAAATCAGAGAACCTATTAAATCAGAGATAGTCAGAAGTTGTTGGCAGCAGGAGAGTTTGCCGTACACACAGCAGGGGATCAGCTGACGTTACCGAACCCCACTTACACATGAGCGAGTGTTTTGTCTGTGCGGACAGCACTTCTGAGCAACAACAGGCGTTGCTGTAGCCCAGGAAATAAAGTTCAGGTCATAGAAACATGAACACAACAGGAGACCTGGATCCTGTTGCCAGCCAATTATTTATTCTGGAAGAGGACTGGCAAATTCAGGTGAGATCCAGGCCTTGTTCATTTTCACAAAAGTAAGCCGATCAACATTATCGGCGGATAGTCGCGTGCGACGGTCTGTTACCACACCACCTGCAGCACTAAAGACACGTTCCGATAATACACTGGCAGCAGGGCAAGCCAGCACCTCCAATGCATACTGGCTAAGCTCTGGCCATGTATCCAGCTTAGAGACCCAATACTTGAACGGGGAAGAGCCGTCTGGGAGAACACTAACAGGGCACGACAAGTAGTCTGTCACCATCTGACGGAAACATTGCCTCCTGCTGACTGGAGCCGTCTGTGATGGTGTAGCCGTTTGTGGCGGTCCCACAAAACTTTTCCACATTTGGGCCATACTGGCCTTGCCTTGTCCTGCGGCACTGCCTCTGCTACCTCTTTGTGCAGAGCTTCCTCCACTGCCTCTACCCACATGGCTGGTTTGAAAAGCACTACCAGCAACACTTGTGGGGGGAATGGAGAACATGATGGCCTGCACAAGTGTTTCTTGGTACTCCCGCATTTTTCGCTCCCGGTTCAACTGTGGTATGAGGCTTTGTAAGTTGTCCCGGTAGCGAGGATCTAGGAGGGTGTACACCCAATAATCAGCCGTGTGGAGAGTGTTGGCGATGCGGCGGTCATTTAACAAGCACTGCAGCATGAAATCAACCATGTGCTGCAGACTGCCAACTGGACCGGAAACGCTGTCCCCAGCTTGAGGCAGCATCTCTGCCTGCTCAGCATCACCCCACCCTCGCTGTACACACTGACTACTAGAGCCTTGTGTACCTCCCTCCTCTGGAGAGATGTGTTCCTCCTCCTCCATTGACTCCTCGTCATCCTCCTCACTAAGTGTCCCCTGCCTGGGCCTTTGTGTGGAAGCACGTTGCGCAGACTTGCCAGAAGCAGATGGCATTTCTGACTGCTCATCCTCGACCTCTTCAAAAACCTCCTCACTTAGTGCTTGTAAGGTTTTTTGAAGCAGACAGATGAGGGGGACAGTCATGCTGATTAGTGCATCATCTGCACTGGCCATCCGCGTGGAGTCATCGAAGGCACGCAAAACTTGGCAGATATCCCTCATAGTGGCCCACTCAGTGGTGGTGAAGTGTGTCAGGCGCACAGTGCGACTTGTTTGCGCCTGATGCAGCTGGTACTCCATTACTGCTGCCTGCTGCTCACACAACCGCTCCAACATATGTAACGTTGAATTCCACCTGGCGGGGAGGTCACATATGATGCGATGTTCTGGCAGGCGGAATCGGCGTTGCAGAGATGCAATGCGCGATCTTGCCATGCTGGAACGCCGCAAGTGAGCACACTCTAGGCGAACCTTGTGCAGCAGTGCATCAAGATCCGGATAGTCCCTCAGAAAGCTCTGCATGACCAAATTGAGCACATGTGCCAGACATGGTATGTGAGTGAGGTTGCCTAGGCCCAGAGCTGCCACTAGATTTCGGCCATTGTCACTCACTACCAAACCTGGCTGGAGATTCGCTGGCACAAACCACACATCGCTCTCCTGCTTGATGGCATTCCAGAGCTCCTGTGCTGTGTGGCTCCGATTCCCCAAAGAAATTAATTTAAGGACGGCCTGTTGACGTTTGGCCACACCTGTGCTCATATCTGGCCTAACAGGCTCACGCAGTGCTGATTCCGAGGAACTAGAGTAGGAGGAGGACTCAATATGTACAGACTGCATTCCTGCAATCCTTGGAGTTGGCAGAATACGTACAGAGCCACTCTCCAGATCTGTACCCGGCTCCACAACATTGACCCAATGGGCAGTGAGGGAAAGGTATCGTCCCTGTCCATGGCTACTGGTCCACGCATCGGTGGTCAGGTGGACCTTGCTACTGACGGCATTTAGTAGCGAATTTTTAATTTTTCCCTCCACATGCTTTTGCAGGGCAGGGACAGCTTGCCTGCTGAAATAAAAGCGGCTGGGCACATTGTATTGTGGAACTGCCAATGACATAAAGTTCGGGAATGTGTCAGTCTCCACCAGCCTGAATGACAGCATCTCAAGGGCCAGTAGTTTGGCAATGCCGGCATTCAGAGCCAGTGCTCGGGGATGGTTTGCCGAGTATGGCCGCTTTTTCTCCCATGCCTGTGCTACCGATTGCTGGTGAGTGGCCTGGGAGGGTGCTGATGACTGCAAACGTGGTTCAGTGAGTGGAATTTCACTGGGTCTCTTGACAACAGTGGCAGTGGTTCTTCCATGGTGTTCCAGTGAGGAAGCCGAACCAGCTGTGTGTGAGCTGGAGGAAGAGGCCCCAACACGAGCTGAAGAGGTGGTAGGTGCTGCTGAAGGTTGGCCTACATCTTCAGTGTGTCTGTGTAACTCCACCTCGTGCTTGGTACGCACATGTTTCCACATATTTGTGGTATTGAGGTTGGTCACATTTTTGCCTCGTTTCACTTTCTGATGACACAGCTTGCATTTGACAAAGCAAATGTCATCTGCAACTGTGTCAAAAAAAGACCACGCACTGCAAGTCCTGGGAGCGCCCGTTTTGTGTTTTGGAAGAGGATTGCTCCTCACGGGTGCCAAAGTGGAGGCTACAGGCAACCAAGTCTGCCCACGCCCTCTCCCTCCTCTTTTGGCCGTTCGGGGAATCTCTTCCTCAGAGCTGCTCCCACCACCTTCCTGTGGCTGACGCCATGATGGGTCAAGGACCTCATCATCTCCACTCCCCTCTTCAAGCACCGGCTGGTCCTGGGTTGTCTCGCCAGCACCGTACGCACCAGAAATTGGCAACTGAGTCTCATCATCTGATGCATACTGAGGTGTGCTGACCATAGGCACTGGCCCACCCGCCTCTTCAGATTCAGAGGGACAAAGCAGTTGCACATCACTGCATACTCCCTCTTCTTCACGCTCTAGAATGCTGCTTGGCTGGCCACCTCTTTCCAAGCCAACAGATTCTGAGAACAGAAGTAAAGATTGAGATGGCTCCTGTCCAGGGCTCTCAAACTGCCTGGGCAATTTGGCAGGTGGTGAAGAGACAGATGGTTGCTCTTCAGTGCTCTGGCCTTGGGAGGATGCGGAAGTCATTGAAGTGGATGCGTTACCTGCCATCCATCCGACAATGGCTTCAATTTGTTCATCACGCAGCAGTGGGGTACGGCGAGGTCCTACAAAGCTGCGCATGAAGGACTGTTGCCTGGTAAAAGTGGGGGATGCCGGGTCACTGGTGGCCGCAGCAGATACCGAATCCCCACGTCCTCTCCCTGCTGAATCCCCCCGTCCTCTCTCTGCTGAAACTGCACGGCCACGACCCCGTGCCTTACTCCTTGCCTTCTTCATCTTGGTAGACTGATAAAGATAGGCAGAAAAGTAAAAAAGGGGTGGCTTAGTGTTCTTATTCCTGAACACCTGCTAACCAGTATAAGAAACACTAATTTGGCTAAGAGTGTGTGTACTACACTTTAATATGATCTAATGTGGCCTAGACAACTGTAAAGTGGAGTGTTTGGTGAACTTTATTTCCTTTTTTTTTTTGGGTGGGGGGAAAGGAAAGGATGTGACCAAAGTTTGAAAGCTATAGTATCACAAACTTTTTGGAGCGATTACTATGCAGGAAGCTAACCTACAATGCAATTGATGAGGCTCCAAAAAATAGGGTGATACTAGCCTGGCTGGCCCTGAAGGGCACAAGCCAGCAAAAAGGCTCCTCTATCTAATCCTATATAGTGTTTGCAACCAACCAATGACAATGGATGCGGTTGGAAGCACACTAATATAGGAGCAAAAATCTGGCTAAATTTGCTGCAAAAAAAGGACTATGTATGAGGCAGTGATGCACGCTGAGCGGACTACAGCTAGCGGTGGCTGTAGAACACACTGCAACGTGAGCTGCACTCACACACAGAGAGACCTATCAGACAGCCAAAAACAGTGCAGAGAAATGGGCTATAGCACTGAAAGGCTGCTGAAAGGCTCCGCTGTCCACTCCTTTAGTGTTTGCAACCAACGTATATGGATACGTATGGAAGCACACTATACAGGAGAAAAAAAAAGCAGCAATAAAAGAAAAATGTGTATGAGGCAGAGACACACGCTGGCCGGCCTACAAGCAGACGTGCCTGCAGGACACACTACACAGCGTGGGTCTGCACTCACACAGCCCTTGCAGACAGCTGTGAAAACAGCGCTGCTAGGGAAAAGCAAGCTACAGTGGTGGTTTATGTAGCCTGGATAAAGCACAATATTGTTTTTAGAATCACTATTTCTAACTGTCCCTCACAGTATTCAACAGCAGCCTGTCCCTAACTGAATTCACAGCAGAGTGACCAGAAATGGCGGCTGCAGCGCTTTTTATAGTGCATCATGACATCATTTCAGCAGCCAATCACAGTCATGCCAGTAGTTAACATGCCTACATGCCTAACAGGATATGCCCACACTTCTGAGGATCCCCATTGGCTGAATCAAATCGAGCGGGCTCCTAGCATTATGGGAACTTCCGATTCCGGTGTTCGATATGAAAATAGTATCGGAACTAAGTATCGGAATTCCGATACAGCTAATATCGGCCTATACCCGATACTTGCGGTATCGGAATGCTCAACACTAGTAGCGGCCTATACCCCCAACACAATATCAAAGTGCCAAAAGTATGTTGCGGGAAATGAAGGAGGCTGGTGTGATCAGAGACAGTTGTAGCCCCTGGGCAGCTCCAATAGTCTTTGTGAAAAAGAAAGATGGTACCATGAGAATGTGTGTTGATTACAGAAAAATTACATAAGGATTACATAAGGATGCCTACCTATTACCCAGAATTGAGGAGTCATTAGCCGCACTTAAAACTGCTAACTATTTTTCCACCTTAGATCTCACTAGTGGGTATTGGCAGGTTCCCGTGGCAGAGGCAGACAAGGAGAAAACAGCGTTTACTACCCAATGGGTCTCTGTGAGCTCAACTACATGCCATTCGGGCTCTGCACCGCCCCTGGGACATTTCAACGGCTAATGGAGTGCTGTCTTGGACACAAGAACTTCGAGACAGTCCTGTTATACCTTGATGATGTCATTGTTTTCTCCAAGACTTATGAAGACCATCTGAAGCACCAGGCTGAGGTGTTCGAAGCCTTTTCCAACTTTGGCCTGAAAGTGAAGCCATCCAAATGCCATCTCCTGAAGCCCAAGGTACAGTACCTCGGTCATGTAGTGAGTGCAGAAGGTATGGCACCGGATCCTGACAAAGTCACTGTCATCCGGGCCTGGCAGAAGCCCAGCAACCTCCATGAGGTGCGTCAATTCCTCGGGTTGGTAGGCTACTACCGAAGGTTCATCAAAGGCTTCACTGAGATAGCCACCCCTATGCAAAATCTTCTGGTGGGCCAGCCCAAGAAAGCCGAGAAGAAGAGTACTACATTTGAATGGAATGAGGAACTGGAGAGGCCCTTCACTCGACTGAAGATGGCTCTCACAGGAGATGAAGTTCTGGCCTACCCAGATTATGACCAACTATTTGTTCTGTATACTGATGCCAGCAACGTGGGACTGGGAGCAGTACTGTCACAGGTACAGAATGGCAAAGAAAGAGTGATCTCCTACGCCAGCAGGAAGCTTCATCCCACTGAAAGGAACCCCGACAACTACAGTTCCTTCAAACTGGAGTTCCTCGCCATAGTCTGGGCTGTGACTGAACGATTCAAGCATTACCTAGCTTTAGCCAAGTTTACCATCTTCATGGACAACAACCCGTTGACTCACTTGGAAACTGCAAAACTAGGTGCACTGGAGCAGCGATGGATGGCCCGGCTGTCTAACTACGACTTCACCATCAAGTACCGAGCAGGGCACAAGAATGCCAATGCTGATGCGCTGTCCAGAATGCCTAATCTGCCAGATGCAGGAGAAGACCCTGAGGCACTCGAAGAAATAGAGTTACCTGCCTTCCACCTGCCAATTGCAGCCCAACGTGCCCAAGGAGTGAGAAACAGACGGTGAATCGTGAAAGAGGCCACCCTAAATCCATTGCCTCATCATGACTGGGATGAAATGCAGGATAGCGATCCCGCAGTCTGCCTGGTAAAGGAGCTACTGTCACAAGCTGACTCACGCCCAGATCCAGATGCTCCTGAAGAAACCCAGCAGTTGTGGAAGGAAAGAGTTCAGCTGTTCATCTATGAGGGAAAGCTGTGTTGGAGGAGTATCAATGCCCGCACTCATGAGTTGGTCTGGCAGGTGGTAGTGCCAAAGAGGGAGGCATCAATGGTCTTGGAAGCATACCACAATAGAGCTGGACACTTCGGGTGGAAGAAGTTGAAGGCCTTGCTCCGGGAGAGATTTTACTGGGCTGGAATGAGGAAGGCCATTGAAAATTGGTGCCGGGAGTGTGGACAATGCAATCTGGGCAGAAAGGACCTTAACAGCCAGCGAGCTCCTTTCCTGCCAATAATAACCAAACAGCCACTCGAGTTGGTAGCCATGGACCATGTGAAGCTGGTCCCAAGCCGTTCAGGCTACGTTTATGCTCTTACCATCGTTGACCACTACTCGAGATTACTGGTAGTCGTGCCTGTCAAGGATCAAACAGCCAGGACCGCAGCCAGAGCATTCCAACAGCACTTTTGTCAACCACACGGATATCCCGAGCGAGTGCTTACAGATCAAGGTCAAGCCTTTGAGGCGGAAGTGTTCCAGAAATTCTGTAACTTGTACGGTTGCAAGAAGATCAGGACAACACCGGACCATCCACAGACCAAGGGCATGTGTGAAAAGATGAATCAGGTGGTGATCGACCTACTGAAGACCTTTCCTTTGGAGGAGAGGAATCTGTTGCCAGAGAAGTTGCCAGATCTGGTTGACCTCTACAATCACATACCTGTGAATTCCACCAACTGCACTCCAGCCTACCTAATGAGAGCGAAGCCTGGCAAGTTGCCTATTGATTTGGATATGGGAGTCCTTACACCTGAGGTAACATCACCAGATGCTGACTGGGATACAGAGTGGCAGCAGCAATATCGAAGAGTACAAGAGTGTGTAGAAAAGAGTCTAGCGCAGGCAAGACAAAAGCAAGAAAAGAACTACAATCAACATGCACCTGCAGTCCCCTTGTCACCAGGAGAACAAGTCCTAAAGAGGAAATAGAAGGATGCATAAATTGGATGACCAATGGGAAGCTGAACCCTACACCGTCTTACCCTCAAACTTTGACAACACCAAAGTGTACCTTATCAGTAAGGATGGAGGAGAAACATCATCAGCAGTATCGAGGGATCATCTGAAACTGTGCCCTGACCAGCTAAAGGAAAGGATGGGAGAACAGAACAACCTTCAACCCATAGAAGAAGAAGAAAAGGTCAGCACTGTACTCGGAGAATTTCCTGCAAACTGGACAAGAATGTATCAAGCCATCGTAGCTCCTGTCCTAATCTTTCCCTAGCCTACTGCAACTGAAGTAGCAGAGACTCAAGACAACTCTGAAAATCAGGAAGTTCAGGCAGCAGATGCCACACCAGCAGTGGAGTCAGAGAATCTTTGCCCTGCCAGTGGTGAATCTGTCATGCCCACAGTGAGTCTAAGAGTTCGCAGACGGCTACTACCCAGTTTACCCATACCAGTGCTACGTAGGTCTGTCCGTAGTACCCAAGGTATTCCACCCCTAAGGTTCCGCATATAGATAAGTTTTGTAAATGTTAACCTGTAAATATGCAACATTTCAAGTTTTGTGCCTACAGAGACTCTGCAAGACTTTTTGGATATTTTATTTTGTTTCAATGGACAATTGGACCAAAGGACTATGTGTGGTCAAAACTCTACTTGTAAATAGTTTACCAACTTGCTCAGGAATTGGACCATGGACATTGACGCTTGGACTAGTCGTCATCAGGACTATTTTTGAGCTTTGTTTTTTTTTCTTTTTTGCGTTTTTGTATTTTTCACTTTTGGAAATCTTGTTATATTTATAATTGTTTATATGTTTACATATGTCTTCACCCTGGGAGTACTGAATTGCACTAGGAGGGAATGTGGTGCCCCCAGGAGTATGGTCGCCACAGTGGCATTGCCTTCCTCCTAGGGAGTGTGATGTCATGCTTGGAAGCAATAAAGGATCTCTCTAGCAGTTAACCACAGCACACAACACAGTTTCCATTCCAAGTCAGCAGAGGGAGCTCTGAACCAAAACTGGGGGAGGAGCAACTCTCTGGGGGCCAGGAGGGAAAATTAGAAGGAGTGTGTGTGAGGAGGGCAACGTGTGTGGACATGGAGGAGAAGAGCTGGGAGATTGAGCAGAGAGATCAGGCTCATTCCCAGCTATAGCGCATGATCTGGAGCCCGGTTTCCAAGGCTGTACGGACACTGATGTTCCTGCAACAGAAACCAGAGGAATAGGAAGCTGTAAATACTCTATTCCCACAAAAGACTCAGAGGCACAACAGCGACGTGTGAGCCAGAAGAGGAGGGCTACAGCTGTCTGCCATACGAGGGAGTTCTAAAGAGAATAAGCAAGTGGAACTTCAGTGTAGCACAGTACTGCAAGTACCTAAAAATAAGTGCTAGGAAGGAGACTACACAACCCTTCTGCATAGAGAGATTCCTAAGTTGCTTCCAGGCTAGCCAGCTCCTGTGCCAACTGTAATCAGGACTCTGGACTGCATTTTCCAAGCAAAGTAAAGGTAAAGAAACTGCACCCTGTTGTGTCCTTGCCTTCTTCCTGCAACCCCATCAGCACTGCTTCAGCACTGTGCCAGACACTGCACCCTCTTCCTCAACACCTATCCTTGCTGCCCTGGGATTACAGCTCTATCTGTGGGGAGCTAATACACCTTGCTGCCTTACACCATCTGTCCCAGGGGATCTGCCGGCAGCGTTGTCTTAAACCCCTATTTGCCAAACACCACAGGTAGCGTCACGAATCATTCACTCATAAACTTTATTCCATCACTTAACCCCTTTTACATGGGCACCCAGGGCCACGGACCGGGTCACCGCTGCTGTGACATTCCCCTTTGAGAGACTGGCCTGGTACCGAGTACCCCACAGCCCTGGGAGGGCAACCCACAAATTCCCATCCTTGTATGACAACATGCTTTTTTACCATAAATTTGCATAGTTTGCACTGAGGTACAGAGACTTCATACAAAATGATAGAGGGAAATGTGCGTAAATTTATAACTTTTATCTTGAATAGTGTATTTGTATATAAAGTAGTTGTATATTTTGTTTACTATTCACTTAAATGAATACATTAAAAGCATCCTGCTAGGAAATAGGAGTATTTAGCATGATTGTTCTCTGCTGTTAAGTACTGTTTTATATATATATATATATATATATATATATATATATATAATCTTATTGGAAGTACAGCTGCTACACAGTGAGCGCACTGTAATTGTTCTCCCTGCTCTTTAATTGACATGTAGCTCCATATGCACAATGCAGGGCAGGCTGTCAGTCAAAGAGTGGTGGGAATGATTGCAGCGTGATCACTGTTTACAGATTGATCACAGCCTCCAGTGTTGTCCACATGACTAGAAGCAAGCAGATGCAGGGCGAAAATAATTTCTCTTAGTCGCCACACTTCTAGCTATACAACTATCTATATTTAAATGGGAATTTATCTGCAGTTTACCATGACTACAGGTAAATGCCATTTTTTCTTGTCAATTTGATTTTTGCTGATAGATTCCTTTAAAGTTTGAATCAGTGGAAAATAGTAATAATAATAATAATAATAATAATCTATATATATAATTGCCTTAAATTGTCCATCATCCACTTCCGTCTGGATGTCCCCGAATCCCACAATCCACCGCGCCGACCGGAAGTACGCCGACCGCCATATTGAAATACCCAAGTGATGGGTATTTCAATGTGGCACCCGCTGGTGGTACCAAGCCCTTGCACAGTACCATCAGTGGGACACCGCCGGGACCCCACCACCACTGCCAGAACCCCCCGCCGCTGCCGTGGCTGGCCATGCTGACGGAACTCCCGCTGTACCCGACGCTGCATGCCCACCCACATCCATCACAGCCGGCAGGAAAGACCGCGGCTTGCAGCCTGTGCACAGGCTGCAAGCCACGGTCTTTCCTGCCGGCTGGCCGCCGCCAGGACCCCCCACCGGACCCGCCGCTGCCTGCTCATCCACCTCCGTCACAGCCGGCAGGAAAGACCGTGGCTTGCGGCCTGTGCACAGGTCGCAAGCCGCGGTCTTTCCTGCCGGCTGACGGCCGCCAGGACCCGCCGCTGGACCCCCCCAACGCCGCCACTGGACCCACCGCTGCTGGCCACGCCACCGGGCACCCCCACCGGACCCACCGCTCCCTGCCCACCATGTACATACACACACACTCATGTACATACACACACTTGTACATACACATGTACACACACGTATATACACACACGTACACACATGTACGTACACACACATGTACATACACACATGTACACACACGTATATACACACACGTACATACACATGTGCGTACATACACACACATGTACATAAACACATGTACACACATGTACATACACACACATGTACATACACACACATGTACGTGCACACACATGTACGTACACACACACCCACATGTACACACATGTACGTACACACACGTACGTACACACACATGTATGGACACACACACACGTACACATGTACTCACACACACACACACACGTACACACACATACTCACACACATATACCTACACACACACGTACTCACACTCACATACACACACACTCACATACACACACATACGTACACACACACACACTCACATACACACAAACACTCACATACACACACATACTCACGTACACACACATACTCACATACACACACGTACTCACACACACATGTACTCACACGTACTCACATACTCACACGTACTCACATACACACACACCTACTCACATACACACAAACGTACTCACACACACACATACCGTACTTACACACACACATACTCACACACACACATACTCACACCCACACGTACTCACACACACACACACGTACTCACATACACACACGTACTCACATACACACACACGTACTCACACGTACTCACATATACAGACACACGTACTCACATATACACACATGTACTCACATACACACACATGTACTCACATAGACACACGTACTCACATATACACACGTACTAACATATACACATACTCACATACACACACGTACTCACATACACACATATGTACTCACACACACACATACTCACATACACACACACGTACTCACATACACACACATACACACACACACATGTACACGCATGTATGTACACACACTCACACTCACACATGCTCACACACACGTACCCACCCCCACACACGTACTCACATACACACACGTACATATACACACACGTACTCACATACACACACAAACTCACATACACACACACGTACTCACATACACACATACTCACATACATACACACGTACTCACATACACACACACATACTCACATACACACACACGCACTAACATACACACACACGTACTCACATACACACACATGTACTCACATACACACACATATACTCACATACACACACATACTCACACACACACACACCCACATTCACACACATGTACTCACATACACACACACACGTACTCACGCACACACACACACACATACTCACACACACGTACTCACACATATACACACACAAACACGTACTCACATACACACACGTACTCACATATGCACACACACGTACTCACATATACACACACACGTACTCACATATACTCACATACACGCACATGAACTCACATACACACACACACGTACTCACATATATACACACACATGTACACACACACGTACTCACATACACACACAAGTACTCACATACACATACTCACACACACATATTCACACACACATACGTACACACACGCGTACTCACATACACACACACTCACATACACACACTCACATACACACACACTCACATACACACACACGTACTCACATACACACACATATTCACATACACACACACACATACTCACATACACACACACGTACTCACATACACACACACGTGCTCACATATACACACACACATGTATTCACACCTCCAGCATATGCCGCAAACCACCCTCTTTCCTGCTGGCTGTGACTGCACAGAGGTGGGTGGGTGGGCAGACAGCTGCGGGACACACACACGTACACACACACGTACTCACACACACACACGTACACACACATATGTACTCACACACACACATATACACACACACGTACTCACACACACACTTCCCTCCCGATGTGATAGCATCGGGGATACCTCTAGTAATAATAATAATGCCAAGAGTTCTCTGGTTTCCTCCCACACTCCAAAGACATACTGTGATCCCCAATGGGGGACAGTGCCGATAATGTATGTAAAGCGCTGTGGAATTAATGGCTCAATATAAATGAGTCAAATATATATATATATATATATATATATATATATATATATAAATTACATATATTTTACATTTAAATACATTCTAAAACACAAAACTGTATATTGTTCTCATTGTTTCTAACTGTTAATAGTCACTTTGTATATAAGATCATATGATCAAGGTCATTTATTGTTTTACTTTTGCATTCAATAAACATTTCTGATCATGTATTCCATTCTATTTTTGCACGTATATTTGTTTTATCATGGTAACATATAGTATATTCCAAACATAATATAATTTGTCACCAATTACTATGTACATCAATGCAATTAATGAAGCTGATTTCCAATTTATGATTGATTTCACAGCACATAAATTCTGAATTGTTTTGTTTTATGGCTTAAATGTTTTACGGATACATATGCTTAGTCATCTGTAAATTGGAAGTGATGTTCCTCAACAAATGACTATGGGTGTTTTCTTCATAAAATTCTTATTAAAATGACCGCCATGTACTCATGTATACCTATGTATATAAAGTCCATACTTAGACATGCAAAAAAAGACATACAGTATGTCTATTAACCCTTTTATCCACCCAAACCTGTTTTCAACTTAGAGACCAGGTCAAATTTTACAATTTTGAACAATGTCTTTTTATGAGGTAATTACTCTGGAACGCTTCAACGGATTCTACTGATTCTGATTAGTGTTGAGCATTCCCATACTGCAATATCGGGTATCGGCCGATATTTGCGGTATCGGAGTTCTGATACTGAGTTCCGATACTTTTAGAATATCGAATACCGGAATCGGAAGTTCCCATAATGCAATGAGCCAGTTTAATTTTATTCAGCAAATGAGGAATCCTAAGAAGTGTGGGCACATCCTGTTATGCATGTTAGGCATGCTAACTAATGGCATGGCTGTGATTGGCTGCTGAAATGATGTCATGATGCACTATAAAAGCCGCCGCCATTTTGGGTTCACTCTGCTGTGAATTTACTTAGGGACAGGATGCTGCTGTTCTGACTCTGAGGGTCAGTTTGAGCTAGCGATTTGCTTTATTGTGCTTTACCCAGGCTACTTTAGCAACCACTGTGTGAGAAGCTTTCTTTTGCCTTGCAGCACTGTTAATGGCTGTCTGCGAGGTCTCTGTGTGTGAGTGCAGCTCATGCTGTAGCGTGTTCTGCAGCCACCTCCGGTTGTAGTCCGCTCAGCATGCGTCACTGCCTCATACATTGTCCTTTTTTGCATTAGTGCTGCTCATTTTTCCAGATTTCTCCTATTAGTGTGGTTCCATCCATATCCAGCTAGATTGCTTGAAAACACTATATAGGAGTAGATAGAGGAGCTTTTCTGTAGCCTTGCAGCGCTGTTCACAGCTGTCTGCGAGGTCTCTGTGTGTGAGTGCAGCTCATGCTGTAGTGTGTTCTGCAGCCACCTCCGGTTGTAGTCCACTCAGCGTGCGTCACTGCCTCATACATTGTCCTTTTTTGCATTAGTGCTGCTAATTTTTCCAGATTTCTCCTATTAGTGTGGTTCCATCCGCATCCAGCTAGAATATTTGCAAACACTATATAGGAGTAGATAGAGGAGCCTCTCTGCTGGCTTGTATCCTGCAGACCCAGCCAGATTAGTATTAGCCTTTTTTTTGGAGCCTCATCTATTGCACTGTAGGTTACCTTCCTGCATTGTAATAGTTACAAAAAGTTTGTGATACTACCTGTTTTACATCTTTGGGCACATCCAGTGTCTGTTTGTGAAAAAAAAAGTTAATAAGGTTCACCAAGCACTCCACTTTACAGCTGTGTAGGCCACATTAGCTCATATTAAAGTCTAGTCCACACTTTATAAAATTAGTGTTTCTTATACCTGTTAGCAGCTGTTCAGAAATAAGCACACTAAGCCCTTAGTACTTTTCTGCCTATCTTTATCAGTCTACCAAGATGAAGAAGGCAGGGAGTAAGGCACGTGGTCGTGGGCGTGGAGTTTCTGCAGGGAGAGGACGTGGGGATTCTGTGCTTGCTGCGGGCACCAGTGACTCAGCATCCCCCAGTTTTACCAGGGAACAGTCCTTTATGCGCAGCTTTGTAAGAGCTCGCCATACCCCACTGCTGCGCGACGAACAAATTGAAGCCGTTGTCGGATGGATGGCAACTAACGCATTGACTTCAATTAGTTCCAGATCATCTCAGGTCCAGAGCACTGAAGAGCACCCATCTGACTCTTCACCACCTGCCAAAGCGCCCAGGCAGTCAGAGAGCCCTGGACAGGAGCCATCTCTACTTCTGTTCTCTGAATCTGTTGGCTTGGAAAGAGGGGGCCAGCCAAGCAGCATTCGAGAATTTGAAGAAGAGGTACTATGCAGTGATGCGCAACAGCTTTGTCTCTCTGAATCTGAAGAGGCGGGTGGGCCAGTGCCTATGGTCAGCACACCTCAGTACGCATCTGATGATGAGACTCAGGTGCCACTTTCGTGTGCGTACTGTGCTGTTGAGACAACCCAGGAGAAGCAGTCGTTTGAAGAGGGTAGTGTAGATGATGAGGTCCTTGACCCATGATGGCGTGAGGTACAGGAAGGTGGTGGGAGCAGCTCTGAGGAAGAGATTCCCTGAACAGCCAAAAAAGGAGGGAGAGGGAGGGGGCAGACTCGGTTGGCTGTAGCCTCCACTTCGGCACCCATTAGGAGCATGCCTCTTCCAAAACCCAAAACGGCACTCCCAAGACTTGCAGTGCCTGGTCCTTTTTTGACACAGTTGCAGATGACATTTGCTTTGTCAAATGCAAGCTGTGTAATCAGAAGGTCAAAAGAGGGAAAAGTGTCAGCAACCTCAATACCACAAATATGTGGAAACAACCAAGCACGTGGTGGAGTTCCAAAGACACACTGAAGACCTAGGCCAACCTACAGTGCCACCTACCACCTCTTCAGCTCGTGTTGTAGCCTCTTCCTCCAGCTCACACACAGCTGGTTCGGCTTCCTCACAGGATCGCCATGGAAGAACCTCTGGCACTGTTGTACAGAGACACAGTGTTATTACACCCACAGCACCACGTTCCCTGTCATCTTCACACTCCCAGGCCAGTCTACAGCCATCAGTAGCACAGGCATGGGAGAAAAGGCGCCCATACTTGGCAAACCACCCCCGAGCACAGGCTCTGAATGCTGGCATTGCAAAACTACTGTCCCTTGAAATGCTCTCATTCAGGCTGGTGGAGACTGACACCTTCCGTGACTTCATGGCATTGGCAGTCCCACAATACAACGTGCCCAGCCGCTTTTATTTCCCTGCCCTGCAAAAGCATGTGGAGGGAAAAATTAAACATGTGCTACTAAACGCTGTCAGTAGCAAGGTCCACCTGACCACCGATGCGTGGACCAGTAACCATGGACAGGGGAGATATCTTTCCCTCACTGCCCATTTTGTAAATGTTGTGGAGCCGGGTACAGATCTTGAGAGTGGCGCTATACGTGTTCTGCCAACTCCAAGGATTGCAGGAATCCAGTCTGTACACACTGACTCCTCCTCATATTCCAGTTCCACTGAATCAGCGCTGCAGGAGCATCACAGTCCACCTCCACATGGACCCGTGAATGCTTACCTGTTACGACCGATATGAGCACAGCCATGGTCAAACATCAACAGGCCGTATTGAAATTAATTTCTTTGGGGAATCAAAGCCACACAGTGCA
Source organism: Dendrobates tinctorius (assembly GCF_039654945.1). NCBI lineage: Eukaryota > Metazoa > Chordata > Amphibia > Anura > Dendrobatidae > Dendrobates > Dendrobates tinctorius. Next base: position 385,768 of record NW_027361737.1, on the reverse strand, counting down.
GGAGCTCTGGAATGCCATCAAGCAGGAGAGCGACGTGTGGTTTGTGCCAGCGAATCTCCAGCCAGGCATGGTAGTGTGTGACAATGGACGAAATCTGGTGGCAGCTCTGGGCCTAGGCAACCTCACTCACATCCCATGTCTGGCACATGTGCTCAACTTGGTCGTGCAGAGTTTTTTGAGGGACTATCCGGATCTTGATGCACTGCTGCACAAGGTCCGCATAGAGTGCGCTCTCTTGCGGCGTTCCAGCATGGCAAGATCGCGCATTGCATCTCTGCAGCGCCGATTCCGCCTTCTGGAACATCGCATCATATGTGACCTACCCACCAGGTGGAATTCAACGTTACATATGTTGGAGAGGTTGTGTTTGCAGCAGGCAGCAGTAATGGAGTACCAGCTGCATCAGGCGCAAAGAAGTCGCACTGCGCACTGTTCACACTTCACAACCACTGAATGGACCTCTATGAAGGATATCTGTCAAGTTTTGTGTGCCTTCGATGATTCCACACGGATGGCGAGTGCATATGATGCACTAGTCAGCATGACTATCCCCCTTATATGCCTGGTTGAAAAAACACTGCAAGCACTAAGGGAGGAGGTTTTGGAAGAGGTGGAGGATGAGGAGTCACAAATGCCATCTGCTTCTGGACAGTCTGCGCAACGTGGTTCCTCACAAAGGCCTAGGCAGGGGACACTTTGTGAGGAAGATGAGGAGGAGTCAATGGAGGAAGACATCTGTCTAGAGGAGGGAGGTACACAATGCTCTAGTAGTCAGTATGTAGAGCGAGGGTGGGGTAATGCAGAGCAGGCAGAGATGACGCCTCAAGCAGGGGACAGCGTTTCTTGGCCAGTTGGCAATCTGCAGCACATGGTTGATTTCATGCTGCAGTGCCTGAGAAACGACCGCCGCATCGCCCACATTCTCAACACGGCTGACTATTGGGTGTACACCCTCTTAGATACTCACTACCGGGGCAACTTACAAAGCCTCATAACACCGTTGAACTGGGAGCATAAAATGTGGGAGTACCAAGACACACTGGTGCATTCCATCATGTTCTCCATTCCACCCGAGAGCAGTGCTGCTAGTGCTTTACAAAGCAGCTCAGTGCATCGAGGCAGTGGAGGAAGCTCTGCACAAAGAGGGAGCAGAAGCAGAGACTCAGCACAAGGCAAGACCAATATGGCCCAAATGTGGCAAAGTTTTGTTTCCCCGCCACAAATGTCTACACCATCACAGACGGCTCCAGTCAGCAGGAGGCAAAGTTTCCGTCAGATGGTGACAGACTACATGTCTTGCCCTGTCAGTGTTCTCCCACATGGCTCTTCCTCCTTCAAATTTTGGGTCTCTAAGCTGAATACATGGCCAGAGCTTAGCCAGTATGCATTGGAGGTGCTGGCTTGCCCTGCTGCTAGTGTATTATCGGAACGCAACTTTAGTGCCACAGGTGGTGTACTAATAGACCTTCACATGCGACTATCCTCCGATAACGTTGACCGGCTTACTTTTCTGAAAATGAACAAGGCCTGGATCTCGCAGGAATTTTCCAGTCCTCTTCCAGATTAAATAATTGGTTGGCAACAGTATCCAGGTCTCCTGTTGTGTTCATGTTTCTACCACCTGAACTGTAATCTCGGGGCTCCAAAACCACCAGTTGCTGCTCAGAAGTGCTGTATGCACAGTCAACACTTGCTCCTGTGTTATTGGGGTTCAGTAACGTCAGCTGATCCCCTGCTGTGTGTCCGGCAATTTCGCCTGCTCTGTCCACATTCACACTACTACAGATATTAAACTTGCTCCAATTAGGCCTCTGGCTACACTCTGTTTCTACTGTAATCCCTGGGCTCCAACACCACCAGTTGCTGCTCAGAAGTGTCTTTGGCGCGGGTACTCCCTCCTGCCCAGCCTGGTTCCAGGACACCAGCTGTTTCCGGGTTGTGTCAACGTCAATTTGCCTCCAATACGTTGTCCTGTCGTGTTGCGGTCGGGTTAGCCGACTCTATGGTGCCTGCAGTTTAGATGCTTCCTATGTGGGCTGCAGGATCTGGCAAAGAAGGCTGGTTCCGTAGTGCCAATAGGACAAGCTCCCCCTGTAGGACTGTGGGTTTCGGTAACTCCGGCCGGCTTGCAGCCTTGCAACTTTTTTTCATGTGTACCTTCTGCTGCCTATCTGAGTTCCAGTACCACTAGCTGGTTCTTTGGAAGTCAATCTTGAATATGTCCCCCAGGGTTCCAGTAACGTCAGCTGGTTCCAGGCATAGCCTTTGGCTTAGGTGCCTCCTTCTCGGGATCAGCTGGTCCTTGGTAGTGCTTTCTGGCACAGGTACCTCCTGCTTAGTAACCGGGTTCCAGTACCATCAGCTGTTCCTCGGTAGTTCCATTGGCTCTTGTACCTTCAGCTACCCATCCAGGTTCCAGTACTGTCAGCTGGTTCTCAGCAGTTTCTCAGCCTTCTTGTACCTTCTGCTACATTTCCAAGTTCAAGCTTTTTGAAATGGTTTTTGGTAATCACTCTGGATCTCCCTGACGACGACCCTAAAGACGACGACCCTGAAGACCACCCCGAAGAAGTCGACGACCCTGAAAGCGACGACCCTGGAGACGATGACCCTGAAGACTACCACGAAGAAGACGACCCCGAAGACGATGACCCTGAAGACCATCCCGAAGAAGACAAAGAAGATGACCCTGAAGAAGATGACCAAGATGACAAAGATCAAGAAGACAACCACCAAGATACAGAAGAACAAGAGACAGAAGACCAAGAAACAGAAGAACAAGAAGCTGCAGCACAAAAAGCAGAAGAACATTAAGCATAAGACTAAAAATCAAAGCAAAAGATATTATCTAAATTATAAGCAGAAGAAGACTAAGCAGTGTATGGGGGTGAGTCTGTTCCTCCTCGTGGTGCCCCTGGAAAATACCTGCTGCTGCAGGCAAAACTGAATGCGGACAAATCCTGTTGTAAATCTTTTGTGACAGGCAGAACGGAAGGTGTAATCTTCAAACTTTTTTAGATAACAACTTCAGGAATGCCTGTCGAAAATAAGAATATGATGAAGAAGAATATGAAGAAGATGAAGAAGTAGAATATGAAGAAGAATAATAATAGTTGAATATGAAGAATATGAAGAAAATGTAAAAAAAAGAATAATAGGAAGAAGGTGAAGATGAATAAGGTGAAGAAGAAGTTGATGAAAAAGATGCTGCTGCTGAGGATGATGAAGGAGAAGGTGTGGGAGAAGTAAAAAAGAAGGTGAAGAGCAAAGTAGTGAAACATAAATATCTGACAAAATATAAAAAAGCTTAACATAATCAATATCTTTGTAACTCCGAACGCCTTAAAAAAAATAATTCCTGCTATTCCATTTGTTTGGGCTAAACCTCTATGCCTTTAATGTCTCCTCCACCTCCCCCAATACATTCTACATTATTCTTAGTTGTTTTTCTTCATGTAGAATTAACCTACAAGGAAAGTAAGGGTTTATTTTCATTCCGATATTTGTGTCCCATTGACTTGCATTGGTTTCCGGTATCGGAATCGACGATATACGATATTTTTGGGGTATGGGTCCGATCCAATCCGATCCGATATTTCCCGATATCGGAAGGTATTGCTTAACACTAATTTTGACATATTGTACTTAATGACAGTGATAAAAATTTGTTTGCTATAACTTGTGCTTAATTGTGAAAATATTAGAAATTTGGTGAAAATTTTTAAACTTTTGCAATTTTCAAACTTTTAATTCTTATGCCTTTAAACCAGAGAATTATGACACACAAAATAGTTAATAAATAACATTTCTCACATTTAGAAGGAAAAAATTAACATTTTACTTTCTTCACAAAAATTTTAATTTAGCACCAAACTTTTTATTTTCACAAGGGTAAAAGGAGAAAATACACTGTACAATTTGTTGTGCAATTTATTCTGAGTACGATGATACCCCATATGTGGAGGAAAACCACTGTTTGGACGCATGGCAGGGCTCAGAATGGAATAAGCTCCATTTGACTTTTTGAACGCAATATTTTCTGGAATCATTAGTGGACGTCATGTCGCGTTTGGAGATCCCCTGATGTGTCTAAATAGTAGAAACCCCCCAAGTGATGCCATTTTGGAAACTAAACTCCTCAAGGAATGTATCTGCATGTGTGGTGAGCATCTTGAACCCCCAGGTGATTCACAGAAGTTTATAAGGTAGAAACGTGAAGCTAAAAAAATCAAATCACATTTTGCCATCAAAAATGTTTTGTAGCCCCCATTTTGCATTTTTACAAGGGTAATAGAGGAAACTGCATTGCACAATTTGTTGTGCAATGTCATTAATATTGTATTGTATTGTATAGATAAAATGTACGGTACATACATCCAGTGGGGATGTATATAAGACCACAGCTGTAGAGATTGAAACACCGCTGTGATCCACTAGTTCCCGATATGTGCCAGTATATGTACAGAGAAGGAAATAATTATTTGATCCCTTGCTGATTTTGTAAGTTTGCCAACCGTCAAAGACATGAACAGTCTATAATTTTAAGGGTAGATTAATTTTAACATTGAGAGATAGAATATCAAAAATAAAATCCAGAAAATCACATTGTATAAATTATATAAATTTATTTGCATTTTGCAGTGAGAAATAAGTATTTGATCCCCTATCCAACCATTAAGAGTTCTGGCTCCTACAGACCAGTTAGACACTCCTAATCAACTCGCTACCTGCATTATAGACAGCTATCTTACGTAGTCACCTTTATAAAAGACTCCTGTCCACAGACTCAATTAATCAGTCATACTCTAACCTCTACCACAAGGGCAAGACCAAAGAGCTTTACAAGGATGTCAGGGACAAGATCATAAACCTGCAAAAACCTATAAAGGGCTATAAATCCATAAGTAAGATGCTGGGTGAGAAGGAGACAACTGTTGTCAATCGACAACGATCTGGTGCACCATGCAAAATCTCACCTCATGGGGTATCCTTGATCATGAGGAAGGTTAGAGATCAGCCTAAAACTACACGTTGGGAACTTGTAAATGATCTCAAGGCAGCTGGGATCACAGTCACCAAGAAGACCATTTATAACACATTATGATGCAAAGGTTTAAAATCTTGCAGTGCCCGCAAGGTCCCCATGCTCAAGAAGGCACATGTGCAGGCCCATCTGAAGTTTGCCAACGAACACCTGGATTCTGTGAGTGATTAGGAGAAAGTGGTGTGGTCAGATTAAATAAAAATTGAGGTCTTAGGCATTAACTAAACTCGCCGTGTTTGGAGGCAGAGAAGATATGCCTATGACCCAAATAATACTCTCCTCACTATCAAGCATGGAGGTGGAAACATTATGTTTTGGGTGGTGTTTCTCTGCTAAGGGTAAAGGACTACTTCACCGCATCAATGTGAGAATGGATGCAGCCATATAATGCAAAATCCTGAGTGACAACCTCCTTCCCTCGGCCAGGACATTAAAAATGGGTCATGGCTGGGTCTTCCACAAAGACAATGACCCAAAATGTACAGCCAAGGAAACAAAGGAGTGGCTCAAAAAGAAGCACATTAAGATCATGGAGTGGCCTAGCCAGTCTCCAGACCTAAACACCATAGAAAACTTTTGGAGGGAGTTTAGGCTCCGAGATGCCAAGCGACAGCCTCAAAATCTTAATGATTTAGAGATGATCTGCAAAGAAGAGTGGACCAAAATTCCTCCTGACATGTGCACTACAAAAAACGTATGACTGCTGTGCTTGCCAACAAGGGTTTTGCCACCAAGTATTAAGTCTTGTTGCCAGAGGGATCAAATATTTATTTCTCACTGCAAAATGCAAATACATTTACATAATTTATAAAATGATTTTCTGGATTTTATTTTTGATTTTCTATTTCTCAATGTTAAAGATAATCTACCCTTAAAATTATAGACAGTTCATGTCTTTTTCAGTGGGCAAACTTACAAAATCAGCAAGGGAACAAATAATTATATCCTTCACTGTATAGATTGCTAGTAATTGGGCTCCTGACCATAGGTGCCTTAACAAATTTTTAGTCAGGATATATTACTCCACAATTATGGGATCATTATTTACAATGAGGTAGGAGATATAATTGCAGGAATTAATGATGGAACATAATGTGAATACAAATTCTCTTACAATAATCAATCTCTCAAAACGTAGTCTGAGTAGCTGTCAAATGAACGTTCTTAAGAAGGGCCTCAATTTTTGTCTCCCTACATGCCTCAATAAATTTATTATTAAAGACTTACATCTCTTTGGTCGAAAGCTCGACTTTGAAATGATATTTACGCAACAGAATCATGATGGACATGTCATCCAAAATACGTTTCTAATTTCCCTAGTCCAGAACTGCGAGCCTTGGAAACACTAGAAGAATTAGATGGTGAAGCACCAGAAGAAGAAGTAGAATTGGATGATGAGAGTGGATCAAAATGGAAAAAGAAAGCTTGGAAACACATGTCTACCAATATGCCTCCTTTGCTCACTTGTCCTGCTGTTACGCTCTTTGTAGATATGGTCACTAAAGGCATACTAGCACTACCTGAGAAATCAACGAGACCATATACCATGGGAAGAGACAATTAATTGAATAAAAGAAACAGTGAGATGATGTTGTTTTCAAACCCAGTGACAAGGGTTAACACAATATTAGTGATTTAATAAAAGTTAATTTTAATCACATTGTTTTCCCCCCTCACCTATTAGTCTATTGATCTTTGGTGGTGTGCACCTATGTGAATAACGTCCAATGAGATACAACCTCAGTAGCTCTGCAATTTATCTTGGGTATGACGATACTCCACATTTGGAAGAAAATTACTGTTTGGGCACACGGCAGGGCTTAAAAGGGAAGAAATTGATAAAGGCAGCTTTATTCTTCGGATTAGGGCTTATAGTCATCTTATATTGAATGAGTGCAATCAAATAAAAAAAATTGGATTGCACGCTGACTAATATTGTTCATGATTATGTGTTTTTTTCAGCTCAGACTGGGCTGAGAAAAAAAAATTGCAACATGCTGCAAGCGCCCGTGTACATCGGACGAGACTCACCGAGACAAGTCAATGGGTGCTAGAAAAGAAAGGGACAGCACACAGACCATCCACATGCAGTCCATTTTTATGGAAAGAGTAAAAAAGAACAAGGGAAATTCAATCATTCCATGTCAGGAAGTGACACACAGGAAAGTGTTGGTAGGCTTCCATAAAGCTAATGACAGCCTCCATTGACACATACACGCCTCTACAAAGTTTTATATCTTGTTTGAAATGTCTAAGGCAATTAACGTGGAAATGCTGCTGGTGCTGGTCCAGGAGTGGCCCAAGCTTTGGAATCCCAGAGGCTTGGGATATCAAAACAAAAATAAGAATAATGCGGCATGGGCATATATTTGTTTTCAATTATATTCCCAATATGAGAATAGTTCAACTGATGTCCAAATGAGGATTAGTAAGTATATTTGTGATTTTACTATTTTATATTTTTTAATTGTAGCAAAATAGCACATGCAAAAGCATGTTTCATGTGTGTTTAACTTAAACTTCTTTTTCATTTTTGTACCCTTCATGAACTTATTTGAAACTAACAAGTTTAAACAGGGTTAAAAAAAGGCCGGAAAAGTAAATGGTACTAATGAAAAATAGCTCCATGACTATGCATAAAAAGTTATAAGACCATCTCCAAGCAGCTTGATGTTCCTGTGACTACAGTTGCACATATTATTCAGAAATTTAAGTTCCATGGGACTGTAGCCAACCTCCCTGGATGTGGCCGCAAGAGGAAAATCGATGACAAATCAAAGAGACGATAATATGAATGGTAACAAAAGAGCGCAGAAAAAATTCTCAACAGATTAAAAAGGTGAACTTCAATCTCAAGGAACATCAATATAAGATCGCAACATCCGTTGTTGTATGAGTTAAAGTGGACTTCATGGGAGGCGACCAAGGAGGACACCATTATTGAAACAAATCATAAAAAAGACAGCCTGAAGTTGCCAAACTACATTTTGACAAACCACAAAACTTCTTGGAGACTGTCCTATGTACAGATGAGACAAAAATTGAACTTTTTGGCAAGGCACATAAGCTCTATTATTACAGATGGAAAAATCAAGCATATCAAGAAAAGAACTCTGGCCCTACTATGAAACATGGATGAGGCTCTGTTATGTTCTGGGGCTGCTTTGCTGCATCTGGCACAGGGTGTCTAGAAATCTGTGCAGGGTACAATGAAATCTCAAGACTATCAAAAGATTCTAGAGAAAAATGTACTGCCCAGTGTCAGAAAGTTTGGTCTCAGTCGCAGGTCATGGGACTTGCCACAGGATAATAACCCAAAACAAACATCTAAAAACACCCAAGAATGGCTAAGAGGAAAACATTGGACTTTTCTGAAGTGGCCTTCTATGAGCTATGACCTAAATCCTATTGAGCATCTTTGGAAAGAGCTGACACATGCCGTCTGGAAAAGGCAACCTTCAAACAAGAGACAACCGGAGCAGTTTGCTTTAGAGGAGTGGTCCAAAATACCTGTCAAGAGGTGCAGAAGTCTCATTGACAGTTACAGGAATTGTTTGATTGCAGTGATTACGTCAAATGGTTGTGCAACAAAATATTAAGTTAATGCTATCATCATTTCTGTGTGAGTTTTATTTTTTCAAATTCTGTGAAAGCATGGTTGAAAAGCCATGTCTGACTTTCATTTGTTCATTTTCATAGATTTTTGTTTTATTATCACTTTCATCAGATTCAAGTTATTTCTGTCACCATTGTGGGTTTTTCTGCCATTAAACGAGGGATACCGACAATTTAGACCATGTGTGTACATTTTCAAACGAAACAGCAATTCTCACCTCACTGATGCTGCTATACCACCCAAGGAACCAAAAGATTCATTTGACTACATTAAATTCAGGCACAAGCCAGGCAGCAATGTGTCTGCACATGTCCTACCACCAGCAGCATCAGGACCACCAGCAGTATCAGGAGCATCACCAGCAGCATATGTCCTACATGCTTACCATGCTGCATTAACAGAGCAACAATATTTCTCAGGGCTAGTAGAAGGATGGCACCATGGCCCCCCCCAGCCATACCTACAATGTTTACTATCGAAAGCCAAGACGATCCTGGGAACCACCCCATGATCCTGGCTTTGGACCCTCTGGTCATGTAACCTATGGACATAACCCGCAACAACCATACCACCCCCTCACTACCCACAGCCAGCCATGTTGCCAAATGTAGTAACTACTCATCGATCTACCCAACCTAACCCATCTGCCAGTCCTCCATATTACCTACCTCATGTTATAATTTGCAAACTTATTGTATGTACCATTGTAAACTTTTTTAATGTTATTTTTGTGTAAGCCAGCATTTTGTCTGAGTCAAGGTTTTATTTCAGTAAATAAAGAGAATTGTAGTTATTCAAAAATGTTTTATGCTTTTAATTTAGCATACATGTTTGATAAGTTAAAGATACACACATGTTTACACATTTTGTGTGTTTTATGCACAAAACATAGGGATACAGAATAGTATGAACATCACAACACTACATTTTCTATGGTGTGGACCCTTCAGGTATCAGAAAACAATCCGCAAGAACTTCACGGACTCTGAGGCCAGAAGGATCCGTGCGTCTGTCCAACACCTGTGCAACTGGGCCATAATTATTAGCCAGTTCTCACTCAGAATCTAAAGACTCAGGTGAATCGTGGATATGGGTAAAATTGTGTAGTATTACACAGGCCTTATTACACCATTGACATTTTGATCGCTTAATTTAAGGCTACTAAGTAATACCCTCCATTTAGCAGTCAAAATGCCAAAAGCGCATTCAACCAGATGACGTGCCCTAATAAGCCTGTAATTTAAAATACACCGCTGACAGTAAATACCATGGCCAAGGATAAGGCCTCGTCAAATGATGGGTGAGCTCAAAAGCCTCATCAGCCACTATTACATATGATAACAGTTCGCCAGTTGAACCTGGGAGATTCCTTGTTGGTAGAACACCCATTTTATTGTTCATATGTCGCCGACCCATTAAGGAAGAATTGACTTTGGGAATATCCTGTTCTTCCATAGTTCTCAATATCTAAAATAACAAACTGGTTGCTGCTGTCAACCAACGCCTACAGCACTATACAAAAAAGTTTGTAATTGTAGTATTGGGACCTAGATCCTTCACATAGATGTATTTGCCATCCAAAGCACCCAAACAATTTGGAAACTGACAAGTGCTAAACATGCCACTTGAAATGCACTCCCAGTCTTCAGGGGTTGACTTCGGCATTACTTTTGATTGATAACGTTTCCATATTTCTTTGCAAGTATTTTTTATGATATTAAAGATTGTCATTTTCTCAAGTAGAAAATCCAAATGGAGTGCAGCAAAGGAGAATCCTATGGCCAGAAACCTAAAAAAAAATCCACAATGGTATGAACATAAAAATAAAAAAATGAAATAATAAATAATAAATAAAACAAATAATAGATAATTTAATAATAATAAATAATTTTTCAAAACATAGTTGTGGATTTGCATATTATTAAAACTTGCAAATGTCAGGTACCAATAAGTTTTACATTATTGTTTTTTTTTAAATTGACAAACAGGGTGTCCTTTATTTATTAACCAGATAAGGCTAAGCAGACAGTGTGGGTATGGCTGAATAACCAAGGGGTTGCTCAGCCATTACATATCAGCTCACAGCTGTCCACTTAGGCTTAGTTGGTTATTCTAAATAAGGGGGGTAAAATGATCCATTTTTAAAAAATGAATTTAGCCAAAGGTGATATAATTTAAACTTTAAACACATTAGTCTATAATCTTACCTCAATGTAAGCAACAGTTGCTCTTCTGCAGAAATACATCTGCAAAACCTCTGTTTTGCAAAGAAAGACCTGAATGAAGTTCCTCCAGTAGCAGGTCAAAGGTCACCATTGACATTCAGCAGTAATCAAAACATTTGTCAGGGTGTGTACATAGCTGCCCATACATCTGGGCAGTAATGAGCGGATAACCAGTTCCAAATTACCTGGATAACACCCATTTATACATGAGTTGCTCAGCATTAGTGAATGCCAAGTTTACGCTGACCATAGCTGCAGGTTGGATGATGAATACATTTTGAGATTAAAATATGAGAGGCTTTTAGCCAGGAAAACCATAGAATCATAGAATGTTAGAGTTGGAAGGGACATCAAGGATCATCTGGTCCAACCCCTTGCTCAATGCAGTGCATGATTCGTGAAACCATCCCAGACAAATATCTGTCCAGCCTCTGTTTGAAGACTTTCATTGAAGGAGAACTCACCATCTCTATTGGCAGCATGTTCCAAATGAGAATAAGGATGATCCTTCTGCGCTGTCACATCCCTTCAGATATTTGTTAAAAAAAATCGTAAACGGCACTCCGGAGGTGCCTGAATAGGGTTCTAATTCATACCAGTAGTAGTAATGAAACTCAACACTCCAAAGGACATGTTGCAAAACAAGGTGAATTTATTTAAGGTCAATCGATCAACAGCTAGTGGATAACGTTTTGGTCTGTATGGACCTTCATAAGATAAATGCTGCGTTATTGAAGTGGAAGGTGAGCACTCAATACTCATAGGGGATGACACATAGTAAGAGGTATGTTTGCGCTGGGGTATAGTGGCTGAACGCCACAGTCAGGAATTGGATTGTATTCTCATACAAATGATGTGTGAGAAAAATCACATTGGACTCGCATGACACTCGTCCATCTTTTCAGGAACAACATTAAAGTGATTTAATTTACACTGATAAGTGTGAGCCCTTAGTACAATTACAGGGATACCACATTTTATGTTTTGGCGCTTTTACACGATAAAGCTATTAGAATGAAAAAACACTATTTTATTAAAAAATATTATTTTTGCTGTATTCTCTGAGCTATAGATTTTTTAATTTTTCCACTGATGGAGCTGTATGGCGGTGTGTTTTTTGTGGGACATGATGACGTTTTGAACCATACCATTATATACACTCACTGGCCACTTTATTAGGTACACCTGTCCAACTGTGTGTTAAGACTTAATTTCTAATCAGCCAATCACATGGCGGCAACTCAGTGCATTTAGGCATGTAGACATGGTCAAGACAATCTCCTGCAGTTCAAACCGAGCATCAGTATGGGGAAGAAAGGTGATTTGAGTGCCTTTGAACGTGGCATGATTGTTGGTGCCAGAAGGGCTGGTCTGAGAATTTCAGAAACTGCTGATCTACTGGGATTTTCACGCACAACCATCTCTAGGGTTTACAGAGAATGGTCCGAAAAAGAAAAAAAATCCAGTGAGCGGCAGTTCTGTGGCCGGAAATGCCATGTTGATGCCAGAGGTCAGAGGAGAATGGGCAGACTGGTTCGAGCTGATAGAAAGGCAACAGTGACTCAAATTGCCACCCGTTACAACCAAGGTAGGCAGAAGAGCATCTCTGAACGCACAGTGCGTCAAACTTTGAGGCAGATGGGCTACAGCAGCAGAAGACCACACTGGGTACCACTCCTCTCAGCTAAGAACAGGAAACTGAGGCTACAATTTGCACAAGCTCATCGAAATTGGACAGTAGAAGATTGGAAAAACGTTGCCTGGTCTGATGAGTCTCGATTTCTGCTGCGACATTCGGATGGTAGGGTCAGAATTTGGCGTAAACAACATGAAAGCATGGATCCATCCTGCCTTGTATCAACGGTTCAGGCTGGTGGTGGTGGTGTCATGGTGTGGGGAATTTTTTCTGGGCACTCTTTGGGCCTCTTGGTACCAATTGAGCATCGTTGCAACGCCACAGCCTACCTGAGTATTGTTGCTGACCATGTCCATCCCTTTATGACCACAATGTACCCAACATCTGATGGCTACTTTCAGCAGGATAATGCGCCATGTCATAAAGCTCGAATCATCTCAGATTGGTTTCTTGAACATGACAATGAGTTTACTGTACTCAAATGGCCTCCTCAGTCACCAGATCTCAATCCAATAGAGCATCTTTGGGATGTGGTGGAACGGGAGATTCGCATCAGGGATGTGCAGCCGACAAATCTGCGCCAACTGTGTGATGCCATCATGTCAATATGGTCCAAAATCTCTGAGGAATGCTTCCAGCACCTTGTTGAATCTCTGCCACGAAGAATTGAGGCAGTTCTGAAGGCAAAAGGGGGTCCAACCCCTTACTAGCATGGTGTACCTAATAAAGTGGCCAGTGAGTGTATATATATATATATATATATATATATATACTGTATATATACATATATATATACATACAATATATTATTTACATTTGTCTTTTTGGTCACGTTTTATTCCACTTTTTGTTCAGTGGTATGATGAAAAAGCACATTTTTGCCCCCCCCTCCTTTTTTTGTGCTTATGGTGTTCACTTTAGGGATTAACAAGTGTGACAGTTTTATGCAGAGGGTCGTTCCGGACACGGTAGTATTAAATGTGTAACTTTGTTATTTATATAAAATTACAAATTTATAGGTACAATATATAGTTTTAATTATTATTTTGTGTGTTTTTTAATATTTGTACAATTTTTTTGTTCTTTGTTATTTAGTCCCTTTGTGGGACTTTCACTATCAGCAGTCTGATTGACGTTATAATGAAATGCAAGGTACCAGCATTGCATCTGTTACTTCTGCTCTCACACAAACTTCTTAAACCATGCTCTCAGCATGGTCTAACAAGTTTGCTAGATCCTGGATGTCTTCATGATGACCTTGGGTGACGATGGCAATAATCAGGCCACCACGATGATGTCATGGGGGTGCTGATCCAAGGGCAGAGTGGGCCCCTCCCTCTTCCTGCTTTCTAAATGATGCTATCGCTATCGATCACAGCATCTAGGGGGTTAAAATGGCATTGAGTGCAGGATGTCAGCTATGATATTAGCTGAACTCCCAGTGGCGATCATGCACGCTTAGCTCCTATGCGCAAAATCACCAGGACAAAGTCATTGCAAACCAGGACATACTGTGTACATCCAAGGTCATGAATGGGGTTAAGTTCTGCATAACTCTGGCTGGATTTAGCAGGTTCTCCTGCACCCTAGGAAAAAATTCATCTTGAACTGCCCTCATATACACAGTTTAAGTGGTTTGAATAATCATCAAGCGACAGCTCAAAAACAAATTGTACAGGGATGGACATAGATATTAGAAGACCCCATGACTGGGCCCCCTGGGCCTCCCCACCCATTCATCTCCATGCCACAATGACGTTAACTAAAAACATACAAATTTACAGTAGAGAAGATGAATATCAAGCATATACAACAAACTTAAGTTCCATCTTGCAAAAGAAAATATAACACAAAACATACAACCTACTTGCAGATGTTGTCCTTGGTTGGATTTGAACACAGAGATGAAAGTCTGCAGTGCTAACCATTGAGCCACTGTACTGCCCCACTTTCAAACTCATTTGTATAGCACTTCTAAAGTAGATCTCTGCAGCAGATGACCAACTTACGATTTTACGTTAAAAAATGCATTGTCTCAAGTAATTTGCACAGCACTGTACATTCTTCTCCCCTCCCCATGACAGCTATCATAGAATAGACTATCTCTTCATACAGTCATCTCACATCCAGCTAGTAAAGTCTGCAGCAATAGATGTGATCTCCCTCTCGGACCATGACCAGATTTTTCTAGAAGTAAGCATCACCTCTTTACCTTTGCCCTCTAGATCCTGGACACTTAATGAGACACTATAAGACTCAAATTCCCATGTTTCTAGATTGTCTGACACCCTTGAATTCTTTTTTTCCAGAGAATTTCTCCTCGGGCCCGCTGACACCTATGGTATGGGAGGCACATAAAGCCGTTATGAGAGGGGAATTCTTGTTGTTAGGTTCGCACTTGAAAAAAGAAAGATCAAAAAAGATTGATTCAATCCTACATCAAATGAATTCCTGCGAAAAAATACACAAGAGGTCTCAAGCGAGTAAGATTCAAGAAGAGTTAGTTAAACTTAGGCAAAATCTGAGGGACCTTCTAAATATCCAGTCAGCCAAGATATACATGAGAAGTTGGCAGAAGTTCTACCTCCATGGTAATAAAGGCAGTAAACTCATGACATCCTTATTAAAAAAATGTAAAGAGAAAACCTTCATTAAGCAACTCACAGCTATAGATGGCTCACTGATTTAAGAAATTGCTGACATTGCCGGGGAGTTTAGAACCTTCTATGAAAACTTATATAATCTAGACATACCAGGGGACATCAGGGATCCCGCGATTGCTGCCAATAGAAGAAATTATTTTCTTGACCCCCTTAAGCTCCCTAAGTTATCTCTAGAAAACCACTCCATACTGACGGCTCCTCTTACACAAAAATAAGTTCTGGATACCTTGTCAACTATCCCTATTGAAAGTTGTGGGAAGCAGGGTGTGTTGCAGTCCGCGCTGCCGAGATTCACAAATCACCTGGGATGCAAGATGTTGTAGCAGTGTACTCCTTTATTTCCTCCTACGCGTTTCGGCGCCCTTCCTGGCACCTTCCTGTGCATCAACATACCAGGCAATCGCCCCCTCCATGTATTGGTAGGCTGGAGCAGTTGCTTGATTGGTATTTTTGCACCTGTGTTGCCATCTTTATTATATGGGTCCACTGCACCCTGATAGTGCATTTGTTTGGAGGCCTGTACGAGTAAACCTTGTTGTTCTATTGCTGTTCTCATTATTGGAGGATTTTCAAGTCCTCTTTTTGTACTGTGCTGTATTATCCTTCTCGGGCATTCCCGAATATCCTTAATATACTTCATCAATTCGGACGATTGTCTAACTTTAAAATTAATACCTCAAAGTCTGAAGCTCTCAACATAACCCTATCAGGTAATCAGCTAGCTGATCTCCGTAGGCCAACCCCTTTCTCCTGGTCCACAAATTTTTTAAAGTACCTGTGAGTATCAATTAGTAGAGACCCTGCAGATCTGTTCCATGCTAACTACCTCCCCTTGCTAAAGAAAGTAGAAGAACTGATGAAATCCTACAATCTACCTACATTATCCTGGTTGGGATGCATTAACGTTTTTAAAACTTATGTAATGCCAGTAATTTTATATACTATGCCAATGGTCCCTGTATGTATGCCACAAACTTTCTTTAAGAATCTTTAGCTTTCTATGGAAGCAAAAACCTGTAAGGCTGCCCTAAAAACTCCTCTCATATCCAAGTTCCTCAGGGGGCTTGGGAGTCCTGGACTCACTCCTTTACTACAAAGCTATACATCTGAGCAGATGGCTAAAGGTAGTACATAGCTATGAAAAGGGGGACCAAGACAATATAGACTTGATATTATTAGGACTAGAGGATGTACCCTGTCTATGGTCTAGGGCGAAGCTGTCCGATGCCCTTCAGCTGGATTAGGTAACTTTGTCCACTTTGCAAGTAAAACGCATGATAATTAATGACCTCCCCTCAGATTCATTTCCGTCCACACAGACACCCATTTCCACCATACCATTCATTCTTGATTGACCCCAGCTTCCGTGGCCCTCATAATCTCTGGACTAAACTACCCAGAGAAACCTTAAGCAGCTTCTATGATGACAAAGTCCTTAAAAATGGGGACTGGCCTGCTAATGCTCTGAACCAACCCAAAAATTTTCTCCAAATGCAACATGTAAAATGAATTCTGAAACAATTCAAACAAACATACCCTCACAAATCAACTTGTCTTGGTTAGACATTATGACTAAACTTCCACCCCCGCGACTAAGACGTATATCCCATCTGTACTTCTGACTTAACATTCCCCCCTCAGGGTTCAATTCATCATTCTTATATTCTTGGGAGTCAGAACTTGAAACTACCTTCTCTGATGAACAGACTTTCAGGATTCTCCTTTATGCACGCAGCTTCTCCAGATGTATGTTACTCCAAGAAAATTCTTACAAAATATTAACTAGATGGCACATGACCCCAGTCAAACTCCACTACATGGGGCTAGCTGACTCCGATACTTGCTGGAGGTGCCACAATCTGAGAGGCCACCATACACATATATTGTGGGAATGCCCAATGATAAGGGTATTTTGGGATGGGATCAGTCTCATCCTCAAAGAATTAAAGTTAATCAAACTCGATCTACAAGTTTCTGAAGCTCCACTCTCATGCCCATCAAAAAGCTTTAAACCAAAAGAACATGGGCTTCTCCAGTTTTTAGTCGGTGCAGCAAAACACTTAATAACCTTATATTGGAGAGACGAGTCCCCCCATCTGTGTCCGAATGGAAATTTAAAGTGAACCAGATTTCCTCCTTGAGGAACTTTCAAGTTGGGAGATTTACAATCATGATTCATATGTATGCCCTTGGGCTCCATGGAAAGAGTTGCAAAACAAAAGTAATGATTAAAATGACTGCTGTGAGTTCACCCCACCCTGCTATATAATACCCGAACACTTGCTTAGCACTGATGTAAAAGATTATGACATGTGTACCTATATTAGTTTTTGTTACCCCCGATTGTTATGTTCCCTTGCTCTTTTTTCCCCTCTGCCCTTTCCTCCCTCATCCCCATGGGCCCCCTTTTCACCCTTGACCCCCTCATCCATCATGCCCCTTCTCTCCCCCTTTCCCTCCTATCCTCTCCTTATCTTACCCTTCATGTCATTTAATTCGCTTGATGTTTTATGATATGATTGTAACTTTGACATGGTTGTAATGTTCCTGTATTCTCCATTACAAATAAAGAATTTACAAAAAAAAAAAAATTAAATGGAGGAAGAAATGGCAGAATTTTGAACGCACTATATATGATCCGTGTGACGGACAAACCACAGTTTTAAATGGATGGATTTTTAGCGCTGTAATTTGGAAAGGATGTGGCTGGATTCTGCCATGCCAACAAGCAAATGGAGCAGAAAAATGATGTTCTTTGGATTGCTTTCTAAGCAAATAATCAGGATTAACCCCTTAAGCCCCAAGGGTGGTTTGCACGTTAATGACCAGGCCAATTTTTACAATTCTGACCACTGTACCTTTATGAGGTCATAACTCTGAAACGCTTCCATGGATCCCGGTGATTCTGACATTGTTTTCTCGTGACATATTGTACTTCATGTTGGTGGTAAAATTTCATTCAAATAACTTGCGTTTATTTGTGAAAAAAACAGAAATTTGGCAAAAATTTTGAAAATTTCGCAATTTTCCAACTTTGAATTTTTATGCCCTTAAATCACAGAGATACGGCACACAAAAAACTTATAAGTAACATTTCCCACATGTTTACTTTACATCAGCACAATTTTGAAACCAAAATTTTTTTGTTAGGAAGCTATAAGGGTTAAAAATTGACCAGCGATTTCTCATTTTTGCAACACCACTTTATTTTTACGGACCACATCACATTTGAAGCCACTTTGAGGGGTCTATATGATAGAAAATACCCAAAAGTGACACCATTCTAAAAACTGCGCCCCTTAAGGTGCTCAAAACCACATTCAAGAAGTTTATTAACCCTTTAGGTGCGTCTCAGGAATTTTTTGAATATTTAAAAAAAATGAACATTTAACTTTTTTTCACTAAAAAAATACTTCAGGTTCAATTTTTTTTATTTTACCAAGGGTAACAGGAGAAATTGGACTGCAAAAGTTATTGTGCAATTTGTCCTGAGTACACTGATACCTGATATGTGGGGTGGAACCACTGTTTCGGCGCATGGCAGACCTCAGCAGGGAAGGAGCACCGTTTGACTTTTTCAATGCAAAATTGGCAGGAATTCAGATCGGACGCCATGTCACGTTTGGAGAGCCCCTGATGTACCTAAACAGTGGAAACCCCCCCAAGTGACCTCATTTTGGAAACTAGACCCCCCAAGAAACTTATCTAGATATGTGGTGAGAACTTTGAACCCACAAGGGCTTCACAGAAGTTTATAACGTACAGCCGTACAATTAAAAAATCATATTTTTTCCACAAAAATGATCTTTTCACCCCCAATTTTCATTTTACCAAGGGTAACAGGATCCTAAAAGTTATTGTACAATTTGTCCTGAGTACGCTGATACCCCATATGTGGGTGTAAATGACTATTTGGGCGCATGGCAGAGCTCGGAAGGGAAGCAGCGCCATTTGACGTTTTTGGCTGGAATTGAGATCGGACACCATGTCGCGATTGGAAAACCCCTGATGTACCAAAACAGTGGAAACCCCCCACAAATGACACCATTTTGGAAACTAGACCCCCCAAGGAACTTATCTAGATGTGTGGTGAGAATTTTGAACCCCCAAGGGCTTCACAGAAGTTTATAACATACAGCCGTACAATTAAAAAATCATATTTTTTCCACAAAAATGATCTTTTCACCCTCAATTCTTATTTTTTCAATGGTAACAGGACCCTAAAAGATATTGTGCAATTTGTCCTGAGTGCGCTTATACCCCACATGTGGGGGTAAACCACTATTTGGGCGCATGGCAGAGCTCGGAAGGGAAGCAGCGCCATTTGACGTTTTTGGCTGGAATTGAGATAGGACACCATGTCGCGCTTGGAAAGCCCCTAATGTACCAAAACACTGGAAACCCCCCACAAATGACACCATTTTGGAAACTAGACCCCCCAAGGAACTTATCTAGATGTGTGGTGAGCACTTTGAACCCCCCAGTGCTTCACAGAAGTTTACAACACCCGGGCATGAAAATAAAAAATTCGTATTTTTTCCACAAACATGATCTTTAGTCACCAATTTTTTCTTTTTCCCAAGGGTACAAGGAGAAATTGGACCCCAAAAGTTGTTGTCCAATTTGTCCTGAGTACGCTTATACCTCATATGTGGGAGAAAACTACTGTATGGGCACACGTCGGGGCTCGGAAGGGAAGTAGTGACGTTTTGGAATGCAGACTTTGATGGAATGGTCTGTGGGTGTCATGTTGCTTTTGGAGAGCCCCTGATGTACCTAAACAGTGGAAACCCCCCACAAGTGACCCCATTTTGGAAACTAGACCCCCTAAGGAACTTATCTAGATGTGTGGTGAGCACTTTAAACCCCCCAGTGCTTCACAGAAGTTTATAACGACCGGGCGTGAAAATAAAAATATCGTATTTTTTCAACAAACATCATCTTTTAGTCCTCATTTTTTTATTTTCCCAAGGGTAACAGGAGAAATTGGACCCCAAAAGTTGTTGTCCAATTTGTCCTGAGTACACTGATACCTCATATGTGGGAGAAAACTACTGTATGGGCACACGTCGGGGCTCGGAAGGGAAGTAGTGACGTTTTGGAATGCAGACTTTGATGGATTAGTCTGCGGGTGTCATGTGCGCTTGGAGAGCCCCTGATGTGCCTAAACTATTGAAACTCCCCACAAGTGACCCCATTTTGGAAACTAGACCCCCCACGGAACTTATCTAGATGTGTGGTGAGCACTTTGAACCCCCAAGTGCTTCACAGAAGTTTTTAACGCCTGGGCGTGAAAATAAAAAAATCATTTTTTTCCACAAAAATGACATTTTTGCCCCCAATTTTTTATTTTCCTAAGGGTAACAGGAAAAATTGGACCCCAAAAGTTGTTTTGCAATTTGTCCTGAGTATGCTGATACCCTACATGTGGGGGTAAAACACTGTTTGGGTGCATGGCAGAGCTTGGAAGGGAAGGAGCACCATTTGACTTTTTCAACGCAGAATTGGCTGGAATTGAGATCAGACGCCATGTTGCATTTGGAGAGCACCTGATGTGCCCAAAGAGTGGAAACCCCCCAATTATAACTCCAACCCTAGCCCCAACACACCCTTAACCCTAATCTGAGCCCTAACCCTAGCCCTAACCCTAACCCTAGCCCTAGCGCTAACGCTAACCCTAGCCCTAACCCTAACCCTAGCCCTCACCCTAACTCTAATGGGAAAATGGAAATAAATACATTTTTTTAATTTTATTATTTTTTCCTAACTAAGGGGGTGATAACGGGGGTTTGATTTACTATTTATGGCTGTTTTTATGTTTGGCGGCTGTCGCACGCTAAAAGATGCTTTTTATTGTAAAAATAGTTTTTGCATCACCACATATTGAGAGCAATAATTTTTCCGTCTTTTGACCCACCGAGTCATGTGAGGTCTTATTCTTTGCGGGACGAATTGACGTTTTTATTGATACCATTTTCGGGCATGTGACATTTTTTGATCGCTTTTTATTCCGATTTTTGGGATGCAGAATGAACAAAAACCAGCGTTTCAAGAATTTCTTTTGGGGGGTGCGTTTACACCGTTCCGCCTGTGGTAAAATTGATAAAGCGGTTTTATTCTTCAGGTCAGTACGGTTACAGCGATACCTCATTTAGGTCTTTTTTTATGTTTTGTCGGTTTTTTGCAATGAAAACAATTTTATATAAAAAATAATTATTTTTGCATCGCTTTATTCTGCGAGCTATAACTTTTTTATTTTTTCGCGGATGATGCTGTGTGACAGCTCGTTTTTTGCGGGACAAGATGACGTTTTCAGCGGTACCATGGATATTTATATGCAACTTTTTGATCGTGCGTTATTGCACTTTTTGTTTGGTGGTATGATAATAAATCATTATTTTTTGCTTCGTTTTTTATTTTTATTTTTTAAGGGGTTCGCTAAAGGGGGACACTAATTTGAAAGTTTTATAGGTCGCTATGGACACGGCGATACCAAATATGGGTACTTTTATTGTTTTTTTTTATTTTCAAAAGATGAATTTATTGGGGAATATTTTTTTTTTTTACTAATTTACTTAGCGATTTTTTAAAAATTATTTTTACACTTTTTTTTTTTTTTACTTTATTACATAGTCCCAGGTGGGACATCACTGTCCTGTGACAGATTGCTGATCTGTCACATCACAGATCACTGTGACAGATCAGCAATCTGTCACAGGCAGTTCTGCAGACTTCCTCATGCCTGCGCTTTGCAGGCAGTGAGGAAGTCAGCTCCTACACGCCCCCGAAGGCCCCCGTCACCATCTTGGATCCGGGGGCCTGTAGGGAAGGAGTCCCTCGCAGCAGCGCTGCACATTGCGCTGCCGTGGGGGGCTCAGGGAGGCACGGAGGGAGCCCCCTCCCTGCCGATGCTTCCCTTTAACCCCCGGTACACAGCAATCGTGTTTGATCGCGGTGTACAAGGGGTTAACGTGTCAGGGGCGGTCCGTGACCACCCCTGACACATTGTGCCGGGTGTCAGCTGTGATAATCAGCTGACACCCGGCCGCGATCAGCGGCGCTCACCACGTGGGCGCCACTGATCGCATTAGACATACTATCCCGTCCTTAGGAATTAAGTCCCAGGGTACATGGATGGGATAGTACGTCTAATGGCAGAAAGGGGTTAAGATCAAAAAATAAATTATTCCTGGCCCCTAATACCTGGGGCTATGTCTAAAATATCTATAAAAGCAGTAGCAGAAGACAGAACTGGAATGGACCCTCTTGCTATATGCACTGCAGTCAGTCTGCCACATACAGTGCCTGCCTGCCTAACACTGATATCTATGCAGCTGGATTAATCCTCAAAAGGACTGTTAGTTGAGATGGATATGTGTATAATATATTGTGGTATACCTACACTAACTAAGAAACAAGCAAATCTCTCCCTAGCTCAGCAGCACTTCTCCCTACACTGCCTGATTCTTGAGAAGACTGCGACGAGCATGGCAGTGAAAGGTCTGATATAGACCCGATGATGCTGTGCGGCCAGCCAATCACTGTAATGCTAGAACCACATGTCTGCGGCATTACAGTGTGTGGCAGACAATCCCTGCATGTTCAATGGCTCTCTAAAGAGCGCCAAACATGCAGGGCAGGGACCTGAGCTCCCGACAAGCAACCCCGGAAATACTCAGCGAGCTCCGAGCATCTCGAGCAGTGAGATGCTCAGGTGAGTACCGAGTAGTGGCGAACATGCTTGCTCATCACTACTGGGGACATATCTGGATGTTACCTGTGGTTCACTCACATATATTTATACAGATGATATGAGGTGCATATAACATGTAGGAACACAAGCATATTGTAGATGATATACAGTGAATACGGAAAGTATTCAGACCCCTTTAAATTTTTCACTCTTTGTTTCATTGCAGCCATTTCGTAAATTCAAAAAAGTTCATTTTTTTCTCATTAATATACACTCTGAACCCCATCTTGACTGAAATAAACAGGAATGTAGAAGTTTTTGCAAAGTTATTAAAAAAGTAAAACTGAAATATCACATGGTCATATGTATTCAGATCCTTTGCTCAGACATTCATATATAAGTCACATGCTGTCCATTTCCTTATGATCCTCATTGAGATGGTTCTACTCCTTCACTGGAGTCCACCTGTGTTTAATTAAACTAATAGGACATGGTTTGTAAAGGCACAAACCTGTCTATATAAGACTTCACAGCTCACAGTGAATGTCAGACCAAATGAGAATCAAGAGGTCAAAGGAACTGGCCAAGGAGCTTAGAGACAGAATTGTGGCAAGGCACACATCTGGCCAAGGTTGCAAAAGAATTTCTGCAGTATTCAAGGCTCCTAAGAGCATAGTGCCCTCCATAATCCTTATATAGAAGAAGTTTGGGAACACCAGAAGTCTTCCTAGACCTGGCTGTCTAGCCAAACTGAGCAATCATGGGAGAATAGCCTTGGTGAGAGGGGTAAAAAAAAAACCAAGATCACTGTGGCTGAGCTCCACAGATGCAGTACGGAGATGGGAGAAAGTTCCACAAAGTCAACTATGACTGCAGCCCTCCATCAGTCGGGCATTTATGGCAGAGTCGCTCAACTGATGCCTCTCCTCAGTGCCAGACATATGAAAGCCTGCATAGAGTTTGCTAAAAAAAACACAAGAAGGACTCCCAGACTATGAGAAATAAGATTATCTGCTCTGATGAGATGAAGATAGAACTTTATGGGGGTGTTTTTCAGATGCAGGGACAGGAAGACTGGTTGGAATTGAAGGAAACATGAATGTGGCCAAGTATATAGATATCCTGGATGGAAACCTCTTCCAGAGTGCTCTGGACCTCAGACTTGGCCAACGGTTCACCTTCCAACAAGACAATGACCCTAAGCACACAGCTAAAATAACAAAGGAGTGGCTTCAGAACAACTGTGTGACCATTCTTGACTGGCCCAGCCAGAGCCTTGACCTAAACCCAATTGAGCAAGGAAAGACTAGAAGCAATGGGATGAAACTGAATGGGAGGAGACACAGATTAGATATTAGAAAAAACTTTTTGACAGTTAGAGTGATCAATGAGTGGAACAGGCTGCCACGAGAAGTGGTGAGTTCTCCTTCAATGGAAGTCTTCAAACAGAGGCTGGACAGACATCTGACTGGGATGATTTAGCGAATCCTGCTTTGAGCAGGGGGTTGGACCAGATGGCCCAGGAGGTCCCTTCCAACTCTACGATTCTATGATTCTATGATTCTATCTCTGGAGAGACCTAAATATGGCTGTCCACAAATGTTCACCATCCATCATGATGGAAATGGAGAGGATCTGCAAGGAAAAATGGCAGAGGATCCCCAAATCCAGGTGTGAAAAAAGGGTCTGAATACTTATGACCATGATATATTTCAGTTTTTCTTTTTTAATAAATTTGCAAATATTTCTAAATATCTGTTTTTTATCAGTCAAGTTGGGGTACAGAGTGTATATTAATGAGAAAAAAATGAACTTTTTTGAATTTACCAAGTGGCTGCAATGAAACAAAGAGTGAAAAATGTAATGGGGTCTGAATACTTTCCATACCCACTGTATATTAAACTGATTATCCGGGACTTAAATTATTTTTACCACATAGGAGGTGTTCGACTAATTCTATTGGCAATTCTGAGAATTCTGCTGATGTCCTCTTCTGCTCTGTCAATGTTATGCTGATTGACAGCAGATTCTCTCCTCCCTAACTGCCTGGAGCTGGCTGTCAGTCAGCATAACATCAGCAATGATGACGGAATTCCATTGGGAAAGCTATGTCACATTGGGCCCATTATATGACAAGTGCATATGAGTAATCATATGATGACTGCTGGAATTGACAAGCAAAGCCAAATCCTTACAGTGATTATATTACACAAAATTAGGATTTGGCATGCTACAGAGCTTAATTTTATATTTAATCCTTCAAACATAAAGACAGATGTAGTGTAATCATCCTTAACTTGTCATACGGCACAATACTTTATTAACATTGCCATGTATCATATTGCCTGACAAGATATGGATTGCTGCATGAGTACAAGATCAGAATCAATTACCAGAACCACCAACTAGAGTGAAGGAAATAGTTATTTGATCCCTTTCTAATTTTGTAAGTTTGACCACTGACAAAGACATGAACAGTCCATAATTTTAAGGTTAATTTTAACATTGAGAGATAGAATATCAAAAAATAAAATTCAGAAAATCACATTGCATAAATTATATAAATTTATTTGCATTTTGCAGTGAGAAATAAGTACAGTGTGGGCCATTTATATGGACACACCTAAATAAAATGGGAATGGTTGGTGACCCAGATCAGCAAGATGAATTTGCAGAATGGCCAAAACAAAAATTGGAACAGGACCTTCAGTTTACACAGAACATTATGTTCAGTGATGAGGCAAATTTTTTTGGGTGGGCCATTTATATGTATACACCTAAAAAAAATGGGAATGGTGACAGTTTTCTTGCACAGGGTGTCTTGCATTGAAATCTGCTGCAATGACCCATTCACCAGACATAAACACAATTTCTATCCGCTCTTCATGTGTTTACCTCTGTGACATGTCAATGGCTGTAAACAAAGAGAAACTTATAAATAACTCATGAAAGAAAAAAGTTACATTAAAACAAAGCAGACCATTGTTTTTCTTGTGAAATTCTCAATAAGTTTGATACGTCACATTTCCCTCTTCCCATTGAAAAAAATAAAGTTGGATCCAAAATGTCCGACTTCAAAATGGCCACCATGGTCACTACCCATCTTGAAAAGTTTTCCCCCTCTCATATAATATTGTGCCACAAACAGGAAGTTGATATCATGAACCATTCCCATTTTATTTAGGTGTTTCCTTATAAATGGCCCACCCTGTATTTGATCCCTCTGGCAAGCAAGACTTAACACTTGGTGGCAAAAGCCTTATTGGCAAGCACAGCAGTCAGACAGTTTTTAGTTAATGATGAAGATTGCACACATGTTAGGAGGAATTCTGGTCCACTCCTATTTGCAGATCATCTCTAAATCATTAGGATTTTGAGGCAGTCGCTTGACAACTTGGAGCTTCAACTCCTTCCATATGTTTTCTTTGGGATTAAGGTCTGAAGACTGGCTAGGTCACTTCATGACCTTATTGTGCATCTTTATGAGATGCATAGCTGTTGTGAATTCACTTTCGGGCCTATCTCTGGTTACTATTGAAGGTGGTGGAGCTGGTCAGGTTGACGGAGTGGTTGTGAGTTCTCTTTCTGGGTTCCCTCTGGTGGTTACTGGAGGTAATGGAGCTGATCTGATTAACAGAGGCTTGCCACCTGATAATGAGGATGACGATTGGAGACCTGGGGTTTCAGACTGGATTTAAGACAGCCGACTCCCTCTATCTCTGCTGGTGATTTTTTACTGCCTCCTGAGGTCTTAGTTTCCAGCTCAGTCCCTGCATGCTCAGCTAAGTGTTCTGTTGCTATTCTGTTCACATTTGATCTGGTTTTGTCTATTTCAGTTTTGTGTGTGTCAGCCAGCTCCGGCTGGGGCTGTGCTGAATCACCATCCATATGTTACTGCTTGTGCCAGTTTGTTTTTGTCCCTTATTAGATTGGCCTCTTTTTGCTCTGCTTTCAGAATATACCAGAGTGCTGATATAGTGGGTGAAGTTGTGCGACTTCAGAATTTTTGCATCAGACGTGTTGGACCTTTTTGCAGGGTTTTTTGCGTGATTGTAGACAGTGTCTTTCCTGTCCTGTCTAGTCAGTGTGGGCCCCATTGTTTGCTCAGTCTATTTTCCTACCTGCGTTTGTGTTTTCATCTTGTCTCACCGACAATATATGCTTGAGGGCTATCTATTCCTTTGGGGTCTGCTCTGGGGCAGTTTAGATTTCCCCTTTCTTGCTTTATGCTTATTTAGCTCTCCGGCTGTGCCGAGGCATCTAGGATCATCGTAGGCACGCTCCACGGCTACTGCTAGTTGTGTGGATAGGATCAGGGGTCTGCAATCCGCTTAGTTACCAACCTCTCTGGTCTTCTGTGGCTTAGCTTGGGCTTGCTCTCCTCCTCGGTGACCCAATCATAACAGAATCACCAGCCAAACCGCAGACTCTAGGGTACTCAAAAGAAGGAAAGAATTGTAAAAAAAAAAAAAAAAAGTGTCAGAATTTCTTTATATATTTTTTCCTCTTTTTCTCTGGGGCCGTAGGAGGATTTTTTCTTTAATGGAGATTAAGCAATTGTCTGATCGTGTTGAGCAGCTCGCTGCTGAAGTGCCGGGAATTTCTGCTTATCTCACTCAATCATCTGCTGTTGAACCAAAAATCCTTACTCCTGATGTGTTTTCTGGGGATCGGTCTAAATTTTTGAATTTTAAGAATAATTGTAAACTATTTCTTGCCTTGAAGCCTAATTCATCGGGGAGCTCTGTGCAGCAAGTTAAAATTGTCATCTCTTTGCTGCATGGCGATCCCCAGGATTGGGCTTTTTCTCTGACACCTGGAGATCCTATTCTGACTAATGTGGATGCATTTTTTCAAGCCTTGGGGTTGTTGTATGATGAACCTAATGTTATTGATCAAGCTGAGAAAACCTTATTGGCATTGAACCAGGGTCAGGATTCTGCAGAGTTATATTGTCAAAAATTCCGAAAGTGGGCGGTCCTTACTAAATGGAATGACGATGCCCTAGCAGCTCTCTTTCGGAAGGGTTTGGCAGAAACTGTAAATGATGTTATGGTGGGATTCCCTGTTCCCTCTGGTCTTGACGATTCTATGTCATTGGCCATTCAAGTTAATCGGCGTTTATGTGAACGTAAAACTACACGAGAGGCGTTTCCGCCTTTTGAATGAACATCTGAACCCATGCAATGTGATAGGGTTTTGTCTAGGGCGCAACGTCAAGAGTTTAGATGGCGTAATAAGCTGTGTTTTTTCTGTGGAGACGCCTCTCATACTATTTCTGTCTGCCCTAAGCGAGAAAAACGTTTTGCTCACACATTTGCCATGGGCAGTGTACAGCCTAAGTTCCTTTTGGCAGTTACTCTGATCTGCTCCTTGTCTACATTTTCCGCTAAGGCTTTTGTAGATTCAGGAGCAGCTTTGAATCTGATGGATTTAGACTTTTCTAAACGTTGTGGTTTTTCCGTGATACCCCTGCGGACTCCTATCCCTTTGAGGGGTATTGATGCTACTCCTTTGGCGGAGAATAAGCCCCAGTTTTAGACCCAGGAGATAATGCGGGTCGCCACGGACCACCAAGAAAATTGTAAATTTTTGGTGTTGCACAATTTGCATGATACTATTGTTCTGGGTTTTCCCTGGTTGCAAACTCATAATCCTGTTTTGGATTGGAAATCTGTGTCTGTGGTGAGTTGGGGTTGTCAGTGTGTTCTTAATGACACTCCTGTTTTCTCCACCTCTCCTCAGTCTCATGATATTCCTGATTATTTGGCTGATTTTTCTGATGTATTTAGTGAGAGTAAGTCTGCATCTTTGCATCCTCATAGGAGTTATGACTGTGCAATTGAGCTAATGCCCGGCTGTAAATTTCCCAAGGGTCAGCTTTTTAACTCATCGGTACCCAAACATGATGCTATGCAATCTTATATCAAGGAGTCATTAGAGAAGGGTCATATTAGACCATCTTCTTCACCTTTAGGTGCTGGGTTTTTTTTGTGGCCAAGAAAGATGGCTCATTAAGGCCTTGTATTGACTATCGTTTCCTTAACAAAATCACTGTTAAATATCAGTACCCATTACTCCTGATTTCTGATTTATTTTCCAGAGTTAAAAGTGCCTGCTGGTTTACCAAGCTTGACCTCAGGGGGCATGTAATCTTATTCGCATCAAGCACGGGGAGGAATGGAAGATGGCGTTTAATACTCCAGAGGGACATTTTGAGTACCTGGTGATGTCTTTTGGGCTCACTAATGCCCCTTCTGTCTTCCAATCTTTTATGAACGATATTTTATTGGACTTTGTGGATAAGTTTTTGATCATTTATCTGGATGATATTTTGATCTTTTCCAGTGATTGGGATTCTCATATGGAACATGTCCGGACTGTGTTTTGGATTTTGAGGGAAAATTCCCTGTATGTTAAGGGATTGAAGTGTCTCTTTGGTGTACAGAGGATTTCATTTTTTGGATTCATTTTGTCCCTGTCGGCTATTGAAATGGACCCGGCCAAGGTACAAGCCATTTATGATTGGGTTCAGCCCACTTCTTTGAAGGCTCTCCAGAAGTTTTTGGGTTTTGCTAATTTCTACCGTAAATTTATTAGTAATTTTTCTGGTATTGTCAAACCACTGACTGATCTGACCAAAAAGGGCGTTGATGTGGTGAATTGGTCTCCAGAGACAGTCTCAGCATTTCAGTAGCTTAATCAGAGATTCACTTCTGCTCCGGATCTACGGCAACCTGATGTCTCACTCCCATTTCAGGTGGAGGTAGATGCTTCTGAGATTGGTGCTGGAGCCGTTTTGTCCCAAAAAGATCCGGTGACTTCTAAAATGAATCCCTGTGCCTTCTTTTCTCGAAAACTGGTTGGAGGGAGCTAGACATCAAGTTGTGGTCCTCAACGACCACAAGAATTTGATTTATCTTGAATCAGCCAAACGCTTGAATCCTAGACAGGCTGTATGGGCCTTGTTTTTCACACGTTTTAATTTTGTGGTTTCTTTTCTTCCGGGCACTAAGAATGTTAAGGCGGATGCCCTTTCTAGGAGTTTCTTTGCAGATTCTCTTATTGTGACCGAGCCTACTACCATTCTAAATGAGGGTGTAGTTCTTTCCGCCATCTCACCCGATTTGATATGTGCCCTGGAGGAATTTCAGGAGGACAAACATGAACATTGCCCTATGGGAAAATTGTATGTCCCTGACCAGTGGTGGAAGAGAGTAATGTCTGAAATTCATTGTTCCGCGTTGGCTGGTCATCCAGGTATTTTTGGTACCAGAGATTTGGTGAGTCAGTCTTTTTGGTGGCCTGTCTTATCTCCTGATGTCAGGAATTTTGTGCAGTCCTGTGGGACTTGTTCTCGGTCCAAACCCTGTTCTCGTTCTAGTGGATTGATGATGCCCCTGCCGGTGCCCAAGAGGCCATGGACCCATATCTCAATGGATTTTATTTCCGATCTTCCTGTCTCTCAGAGAATGACTGTTATCTGGGTGATTTGTGATAGATTTTCTAAGATGATCCATCTTGTATCACTCCCAAAGTTGCCATGTTCTTCTGAGTTGGTGCCCTTGTTTTTACAACAGGTGGTTCGGTTGCACGGGATTCCTGAGAACATTGTGTTGGACAGAGGAGTCCAGTTTGTTTCCAGCTTTTGGAGAGCTTTTTGTTCCAAACTGGGAATTCAGTTATCTTTCTCCTCTGCATTTCATCCTCAGACCAATGGGCAGACTGAGAGAACAAACCAGACTTTGGAGACCTATTTGAGATGTTTTATATCTGCTGATCAGGATGACTGGGTCTCATTTTTGCCCTTGGCCGAATTCACGCTAAACAATAGAGCTAGTTCTGCCACTTTGATGTCGCCCTTTTTCTGTAGCTTTGGGTTTCATCATCGATTTTCTTCAGGGCAAGTGGAATCTTCGACCTGCCCAAGTGTGGACACTGTGCTAGAAAGAATGCAGCAGATTTGGGACCAAGTGGTGGATAAGTTGTCCCTCTCTCAGGAAAAAGCCCAACGGGTTTCCAACCGGCATAGGACCATTGGTCCCCGGTTTAAAGTGGGTGATATGGTTTGGTTGTCATCAAAGACTATTCCTATGAAAGTTGCATCTCCAAAGTTCAAGCCAAGATTCATTGGACCTTATAAGATTTTGGAGATTCTTTATCCTGTTTCTTTTCGATTGGCTCTTCCAGCTACGTTTAAGATCCATAACGTGTTTCATAAATCTCTATTGAAGAGGTTTGTGGAGCCGGTAGTTCTTATGGCGGCGCCTCCTGACGCTGTATTGGTTAAAGGCAATGTGTAATATGAGGTAGAGAAAATATTGGATTCTCGTTTGGCTAGACAGAGACTCCAGTACTTGGTCAAATGGAAGGGTTATGGCCAGGATGATAATTCTTGGGTTTCTGCTTCTGACATTTATGCTGATAGATTGGTTCGTGCTTTTCACTGGGCCCATCCTGATCGGCCTGGTGGCGTGGATGAGGGTTCCGTGACCCCTCCTCAAGGGGGAGATACTGTTGTGAATTCGCTTTCTGGCCTACCTCTAGTTACTGCTGAAGGTGGTGGAGCTGGTCAGGTTGATGGAGGGGTTGCGAGTTCACTTTCTGGTTACTGGAGGTAATGGAGCTGATCTGATTAACAGAGGCTTGCCACCAGATAATGAGGACGATGATTGGAGATCTGGGGTTTCAGACTGGATTTAAGACAGCAGACTCCCTCTATCCCAGCTGGTGATTTTTTCCTGCCTCCTGAGGTCTTAGTTTCCAGCTCAGTCCCTGCATGCTCAGCTAAGTGTTCTTTTGCTATTCTGTTCACATTTGATCTGGTTTTGTCTATTTCAGTTTTGTGTGTGTCAGCCAGCTCCGGCTGGGGCTGTGCTGAATCACCATCCAAATGTTACTGCTTGTGCCAGTTTGTTTTTGTCCCTTATTAGATGGGCCTCTTTTTGCTCTGCTTTCAGAATATACCAGAGTGCTGATATAGTAGGCGAAGCCGAGCGACTTCAGTAATTTTGCATCAGACGTGTTGGACCTTTTTGCAGGGTTTTTTGCGTGATTGCAGACAGTGTCTTTCCTTTCCTGTCCTGTCTAGTCAGTGTGGGCCCCATTGTTTGCTCAGTCTATTTTCCTACCTGCATTTGTGTTTTCATCTTGTCTCACTGACAATATATGTTTGGGGGCTATCTATTCCTTTGGGGTCTGCTCTGGGGCAGTTTAGATTTCCCCTTTCTTGCTTTATGCTTATTTAGCTCTCCGGCTGTGCCGAGGCGCCTAGGATCATCGTAGGCACGCTCCACGAATACTGCTAGTTGTGTGGATAGGATCAGGGGTCTGCAATCCGCTTAGTTACCAACCTCTCTGGTTTTCTGTGGCTTAGCTTGGGCTTGCTCTCCTCCTCGGTGACCCAATCATAACTCATAGCCCTGTATCATATTATCTGACAAGATATGGATTGCTGCATGAGTACAAGATCAGAATCAATTACCAGAACCATCAACAGTACATAGAATGAAGGAAATATTTATTTGATCACTTGATAATTTTGTAAGTTTGCCCACTGACAAAGACATGAACAGTCCATAATTTTAAGGGTAGGTTAATTTTAACATTGAGAGATTGAATATGAAAAATCAAATCCAGAAAATCACATTGTATAAAGTAAATACATTTATTTGCATTTTGCAGTGAGAGATAAGTAATTGATGCCTCTGACCTTAATGTGCTTTTTTTTGAGTCACTCCTTTATTGCCTTGGCTGTATGCTTTGGGTCATTGTCTTAGTGGAAGACCAGCCGCAACCCATTTTTAATGTCCTAGCGGAGGGAAGGAGGTTGTCACTCAGGATTTAATGGTACATGGCTCCATCCATTCTCCCATTGATGCTGTGAAATAATCCTTTGACCTTAGCAGAGAAACACCCCCAAAACATAATGTTTCCACCTCCATGCTTGACAGTGGTTAGGTTTTCTTTGGGTCATAGGCAGCATTTCTCTTCCTCAAAACACAGTGAGTTGAGTTAATGCCAAAGACCTCAATTTTTGCTTTATCTGATCACGGCATCTTCTCCCAATCACTCACAGAATCATCCAGGTGTTCATTGGAAAACTTCAGACGGACCTGCACATGTGCCTTCTTGAGCAGGGGGACCTCTCAGGCACTGCTGGATTTTAAAACCTTTATGGCGTAATGTGTTACCAATGGTTTTCTTGGTGACTGTGGTCCCAGCTGCCTTAAGATCATTAACAAGTTGCCCCCGTGTATTTTTAGTTTGATCTCTCTCCTTCTCATGGTCAAGGATACCCCATGAGGTGAGGTTTTTCATGGTGCCCCAGATCAATGTTGATTGACAGTCATCCCAGATCAATGTCGATTGACAGTCATTTTCTATTTCTTCCATTTTCTTACTATTGCACCAACAGTTGTCTCCTTCTCACCCAGCATCTTCCTTATGGTTTTGTAGCCCATTCCAGCTTTGTGCAGGTCTATGATCTTGTCCCTGACATACCTATAGAAGGCTCTTTGGTCTTGCATATGTTGTAGAGGTTAGAGTCTGTTTGATTAATTGAGCCTGTAGATAGGAGTCTTTTATAAAGGTGACTATGTAAGACAGCTGTCTTTAAAGCGGGTAATGAGTTGATTTGGAGCATCTGACTGGTCTGTAGGAGCCAGAACATTTAATGGTTGGTAGGGGATCAAATACTTATTTCTCACTGCAAAATGCAAATAAAATTTATACAATTTGATTTTCTGGATTTTATTTTTGATATTCTATCTCTAAATGTTAAAATTAACCTACTCTTAGAATTATAGACTGTTCATTCTGTTTGTTATTGGGCAAACTTAGAAAATCAGCAAGGGATCAAATAATTATTTCCTTTACTGTAAATACATCACTAGAATCCCCATCAATGCAGACATACATTGCTATAAGCACCATCAGTACATGAATTCATATCCAAAAGCACCATCAGTACACTCATACTTTGTCAGAAGAACCATCAATACATGAGTACCTTACCAGAGCCATCATCAATACTTCATTACTTCACCATACCCACCATCAATTTATAAACACAGCATCAAAACACCAGAACCACCTTCAGTACATGAATACAGCACTAGAATAATCATCAGTACATATAGGCAACATTCTATTCATCAACATTACATGAATATATAACCAGAACTACCACCAGTACAGGAATTCATCACTAAAACCAACATCAGTAGATGAATGCATCGCTAGAATGACAATCAGTACATGAATACAATGCCAAGCTTAGTACAGCGATCAATTGCAAAATCAGGTCAGTTTCATATATAATTATATTGTATGAACCTACAACTTCCAGAATGTCCTTAACTATGGTAAGGAGATACAGACGGTTGTGAATAACCATTATGAGACTGGAGATCATACAGGAACCAGACTACTAATGAGATATAGTAAGTATCATAAATAAACATTTACACCCAGATACCTTATAGATGACATCTTTGATTGGAATCTTTTTCATCCCTTTTGTCTTGATATGGTTCAGACACCCTGATGACATGTCACATCCACAGGTCATCTCTTCAGACTTCCATCTTCTCCAATCATCTGCAGCATATCCCAACACTGTGCCATTAAAAATAACCATGTCATTATAATGTCACAACATTGTGACCCTGAATAGTTGCACCATACTGTGCTCCCTGCACAAAATATGACCCCTACACTGTCCTTCTTATCTTATTTCCTATGGCCTCCGCACTATTCTCTCCGAGAAAATATTGCCTCCACACGATCTCAACTTATGAAGTTTAACCACCACTGTCTCCCTTTTTTAGTTTTAATCTCTACATTGTCCTCACTTATTAGCTATAATCAATGCACTGTCCACCCTATTAGATATAATCACCACCATGTCCATATATTAAGTCTCCAACAAACTGCTCCCTTTCCATACTGGCCCCCTCATGACATTGCCCCTTCTATTATGTGCCTTTTTACTGCCAAGTCTATACTTTGCCACCTCCTTACACTTTTTCCCGATACTGTTCCCTCACACTGTGTACCTCCTACACTGCCCAGTTTAAATACTGTCCCCCTTTTCATATTTTCTCAACATGATGTTCCACCATGCTGCTGCCTTTCTATACTGTCCCCCCACACTGTCCAATGGTGCCTCCTCACACTCCTGCCCCCCATGTCTGGTTGATTTCAACCCCATTGTAATTTAGGCAGAGTAAATTTGAAATCAATCCAATATCTTCTTAGATGGTAGTAGACAGAATGTTTGTATTATGATATCATAACCATTTGCCTAAAAAGCCCCTATGCAGTTACACAGGTCACAGCTATGGAATATACATCCTATTTTTCAATTATTCTCAGTCAAGGACTTCTCTTCTCTTGATACCTGTTAGACTCGTTTTAGATAGGTTTGTATACTAAGTGTCTGAAACACAATAACTTTAAGATCTCTGTACAATATTTTAGAGGAAAATACTGCATCTCTTTAATCTGGCATCCAATGACATATCATTATTTTTTCAGTTGGATTCTGTCATACTGTCAAAAATCAAAATTTTGAGTGTCTTCATAAAATAATCAGAGGCGTAGTATAGTTTGGCAACATAAACTGCTATAGTTACAGTATTACACTTGCATACTTAAGCCTCTGATACACATTAGCCTAATATTGGCTAAATCTGTTGATATTAGATTGTACATGGGGGCTTCGTGACCCAATTTTGGAGAAAATGAAGGATTGTAATTTTGAAATTCCAATGATAGATCCTTTTGTTCTGTGTGGGGATAAACATAATTGTGCCAGCA
The DNA here is from genome assembly GCF_039654945.1 of Dendrobates tinctorius. Taxonomy (NCBI): domain Eukaryota; kingdom Metazoa; phylum Chordata; class Amphibia; order Anura; family Dendrobatidae; genus Dendrobates; species Dendrobates tinctorius. The sequence continues at coordinate 350,069 of NW_027361737.1, read as the reverse complement.
GTTCTCAGTACACTTGTATTAAACAAGACCTTGCCCATATAGGCGGCAAATTAAATTGCATGCTTGCGGATATGTGCCCGCCTGCTCCTGGCACCAGAAGCAGAGAATCTTGACAGCACACACTTCGCGCTGTGAGGATTCACATATCTGCAGTCACATAGAGAACAAACTGCAGACTATTACCCCATGCCTGGACAACACCTTTAATTACTAATATTTGGATTACTCCATTATTTTTCCCTAGAGCACCTTTATTATACAATGCCATAAAAAAAACACTGTTTGGCAGTACAAAAGTGCCTACAGTTCAGTAAAACAGAGGCATGAAGATTCTGTGAGCCTCCATTAGCTTCCAAGAACTCTGCTCTACATTATGTATGAAGCTTTATATTGCTACAATTTTATCATGGTTTATCAATAGAACGTCAGCCTTAGTGACTCTGTACTTAAACATTTCCAGTCATTTATCATATTAATTTTTTATCACAGCTGAACTGGTTGTCAGTGGAGGGCATGAAGGTATAATGTCTTTATAACTTCTGACTCAAGTACAATCACTAATAAGATCCTGAATGTCATTAGGGCTGAGATAAAAGATGTCTTGAGGACATGCGCTTCACAAGGGATATTTTAAGATCACGCATTTATTATCTTACTGGTTACAGGTTAAGATATAATTAGGGTCATCAACTTAATAAACTAATTAGAGTCATCTTTTCAGCTACAAGGATGACCAGTGCACACAGGAGCACACACAGTTCAGTCTTGCCGAACACTACTTGCTGTAAACTAGCATTTCATATTCTATTAGTGATTAGCAACTTTGTTGCCCTACAAATATTAAATTCTAGTCCACCTTTTGTAAAGTTGTATTCTATTTATCATATAAATACATTATGACATTTTATTTTTTTTATGTTTGCACACTTAGTAGACAGTAGAGCTGTTTATACTCTAAATTAAGCAAGTTAGTACAATATATTGCAGAGAGTGGTATTATTGTATAGTTCTAGCTTACCTTACCTGTGTATAGTTACAGGTAGCCATCCCAAGTGCAGGACACAAATAGCCTTACGTCATGGGTGACATGGTCTTTTATTAATAATGTATTTTTTCTGTTTTTGTTGTTGGTAGATAAGTTGTAATTAGAGTTGAGCGACTTTAGTCGGATTGGGTTTCATGAAGAAAAATTCGTTTCAGATGAAACTGGTCTGACTAGGGCAAAAAAAGTCGGAGTTTCGTCCGAAACCCGACCCCAATGCAAGTCAATGGGGAATGTTATGATGAGTCACCGAAGGAGGAAAAAACAAAATACCAGCTAAGTCCAGAAAAACCAGAGAGGTTGGCAGCTATCGGATTGCAGACCCCTGAACCTATCCGCAACAACTAGCAGTAGCCGTGGGGGGTTCCTACGGTGCCCTAGACCCCTCGATCACAGCCGGAGAACTACATAGCCTAAAGACAGAAAGGGGAAAAACTTAACTGCCCCAGAGCAGACCCCAAAGCAATAGGCAGCCCCCAACATATAATGACGGTGAAGCAAGATGAAAACACTAACACAGATAGAAATATAGGTTGAGCAAATGATGGGGCCCAAGCTAACTACATAGGACAGGATAGGAAAGCTGCTGTCTGCCATCCGCAAAAACCCTATCAAAATGAGCCAACCGACTGATAAGAAAAACAGGCCCTGAGGTCGCTAGGCTTCAAAAGACTATATCAGCACTCAGGTATATTCTGAAGACAGAGCAAAAGAGCAACAGATCAGAGACAAAAATGGAATTCAGCTCACCCCGGCCGGGGATGGCAGAACTCCCAAAAAACAAGGCAAAACAAAAACAAAACTGAAGATTACAAAGCAGAGCAGAAAAACTTAGCTTTGAGATGCGCAAATCAGACTGGTCTCCAAGAATCCAGCAGGAAAATCACCAGCCAGGAAGAAGGGCGTCGGCAGCCTTATATCCAGTCCTCAATTCCAGCCACACAGTCATCATTTAGCTGCCCAGGTGTTTGGTAATCAGCCTCACTACCTTCCTTCACCAGAGGAGGGAGTTCATCAGACCTCAATGGTGAAGGGAAAAATGAACTCACAACAGTACCTTCCCCTTGAGGAGGGGTCACGAACCCTCATCCATGCCACCAGGGCGATCCGGGTGAGCCCGATGAAAGGCACGCACCAATCTTTCGGCTTGAATATCAGAGGCAGAGACCCAGGAATTATCCTCCTGACCATAACCCTTCCACTTAACCAAATACTGGAGTCTCCGTCTAGCCAGACGGGAATCCAGTATCTTCTCTACCTCATATTCCATGTTACCTTCAACCAATATAGGGTCAGGAGGTGCCACCACAGGAACTACTGGTTTAACAAACCTCTTCAACAAGGACTTATGAAACACATTATGAATTTTAAATGTGACAGGAAGAGCCAACCGAAAAGAGACCGGATTAATAATCTCCAAAATCTTGTAAGGTCCAATAAATCTAGGCTTAAACTTAGGAGAAGCCACCTTCATAGCGATATTTTTTGATGACAACCAAACCATATCACCCACCTTAAACTGGGGACCAACGGTCCTACGCCGGTTGGAAAACCGCTGGGCCTTTTCCTGGGAGAGAGACAACTTATCCACTACTTGGTCCCAGATCTGGTGCATTCTCTCCACCACAGTGTCAACACCTGGGCAGGCAGAAGGCTCCACCTGCCCTGAAGAAAATCGAGGGTGAAAACCAAAGTTACAAAAAAAAGGTGACATCAAAGTGGCAGAACTAGCTCTATTATTTAAAGCAAATTCGGCCAAGGGCAAAAATGAAACCCAATCATCCTGATCGGCAGAAATAAAACATCTCAAATATGACTCCAAAGTCTGGTTTGTTCTCTCCGTCTGCCCATTGGTCTGAGGGTGAAACGCAGAGGAGAAGGACAACTGAATTCCCAGCTTGGAACAGAAAGTCCTCCAAAATCTAGACACAAACTGAACTCTGTCAGATACAATGTTCTCAGGAATCCCGTGCAAGCGAACCACCTGTTGCAAAAACAAGGGCACCAACTCAGAGGAAGATGGCAACTTAGGGAGTGGTACAAGATGGACCATCTTAGAGAATCTATCACAAATCACCCAAATAACAGTCATTCTCTGAGAGACAGGCATATCAGAGATAAAATCCATTGAAATATGGGTCCATGGCCTCCTGGGCACCGGCAAAGGCATCAACAAGCCACTAGAGCGAGAACAAGGTTTAGACCGGGAGCAAGTCCCACAGGACTGCACAAAATTCCTGACATCATGAGACAAGGCGGGCCACCAAAAAGACCGACTCACCAGATCTCTAGTACCAAAAATAATTGGATGACCAGCCAATGCAGAGCAATGAACTTCAGACATCACTCTCTTCCTCCACTGGTGAGGAACATACAACTTTCCACTGGGACAACGCTCAGGTTTGTCCTCCTGAAACTCTTCCAGAGCACGTCTCAAATCGGGCGAGATGGCAGAAAAAACTACCCCCTCGCCTAAGATGGTAGCAGGCTTAGTCACAACAGGAGAATCAGCAAGGAAACTCCTAGAGAGGGTTCCAACCTTGACATTCTTAGTGCCCGGAAGAAAAGAGACCACAAAATCAAAACGTGTGAAAAACAAGGCCCACCTAGCCTGTCTAGGATTCAAGCGCTTGGCCGACTCCAGGTAAATCAAATTCTTGTGTTCAATAAGGACCACGACTTGGTGTTTGGCTCCCTCCAACCAATGTCTCCACTCCTCAAATGCCCATTTCATGGCCAACAGTTCCCGATTCCCCACATCATAGTTACGTTCGGATGGGGAGAACATTCGGGAAAAGAAAGCACAAAGATTCATTTTAGATGTCACAGGATCTATTTGGGACAACACCGCTCCTGCACCAATCTCAGAAGCGTCCACCTCCACCTGAAACGGGAGTGAGACATCAGGTTGCCGCAAAACCGGAGCAGAAGTGAATCTTCGCTTCAGCTCCTGAAAGGAAGAAACAGCCTCCGGAGACCAATTCAGCACATCAGCACCCTTCCTAGTCAAATCCGTCAATGGCTTGGCAATACCAGAAAAATTAGCTATAAATTTCCGATAAAAATTAGCAAAACCCAAAAACTTCTGGAGGGCCTTCAAAGAAGTGGGCTGAGCCCAATCATAAATGGCCTGTACCTTGCCGGGTCCATTTCAATAGTTGACAGAGACAAAATAAATCCCAAAAATGAAATCCTCTGTACCCCAAAAAGGCATTTCGATCCCTTGACATACAGGGAATTCTCCCTCAAAATCCGGAACACAGTCTGAACATGTTCCACATGAGAGTCCCAATTCTTGGAGAAAATCAAAATATCATCCAGATAGATAATCAAAAATTTATCCACAAAGTCTCGAAATATATCGTTCATGAAGCACTGGAAGACAGAAGGGGCATTAGTGAGCCCAAAAGGCATCACCAGGTACTCAAAATGTCCCTCCGGGGTATTAAACGCCGTCTTCCATTCATCCCCATGCTTAATGCGAATAAGATTATACGCCCCCTGAGGTCAAGCTTGGTAAACCAGCAAGCACCTTTAACTCTGGAGAATAGATCAAAAATCAGGGGTAACGGATACTGATATTTAACAGTAATTTTGTTGAGGGCACGATAGTCAATACAAGGCCTTAATGAACCATCCTTTTTAGCCACGAAAAAAAACCCAGCACCTAAGGGTGAAGAGGATGGTCTAATATGACCCTTCTCCAATGCCTCCTTAATATAGGATCGCATAGCCTCGTGCTCGGGTACAGATAAATTGAAAAGCCGACCCTTGGGGAATTTACACCCCGGGTTCAGCTCAATTGCACAGTCATAACTCCTATGAGGAGGCAAAGACGCAGACTCATTCTCACTAAATATATCATAAAAGTCAGCCAAATAGTCAGGAACATCATGTGACTGGGGAGAGGTGGAGAAAACAGGAGCATCACTAAGGGCACACCGACAACCCCAACTCACCACAAAGATTTCCAATCCAGAACTGGATTATGGATTTGCAACCAGGGAAACCCCAAAACAATGGTATCATGCAAATTATGCAGCACCAAAAATCTGCAATTTTCTTGATGGTCTGGGGCGACCCGCATTACCACCTGGGTCCAAAACTGAGGTTTATTCTTCGCCAAAGGAGTAGCATCAATACCCCTCAAAGGGATAGGCGTCCGCAGAGGTGTCATAGGAAATCCAAAACGTTTAGCAAAATCCAAGTCCATCAGGTTCAGAGCTGCTCCTGAATCCACAAAAGCCTTGGCGGAAAATGTGGACAGGGAGCAGATCAGAGTAATTGCCAGAAGAAACTTAGGTTGAACACCACCCACAGAAAACGTGTGTGCACAACGTTTCTCTCGTTTAGGGCAGACAGAAATAATATGCGAGGCATCTCCACAAAAAAAACACAGCTTATTATGCCTTCTGAACTCCTGACGTTGCGCCCTAGACAAAACTCTATCACATTGCATAGGTTCAGACATTTGTTCAACAGGTGGCAACATCTCTCGTGTAGTTCTGCGTTCACGTAAACGCCGATCCACCCGAATGGCTAATGACATAGAATCGTCAAGACCAGAGGGAACAGGAAATCCCACCATAGTATCTTTTACAGTTTCTGACAAACCCTTCTGAAAGAGGGCTGCCAAGGCACCATCATTCCAGGTAGTAAGGACCGCCCACTTTCGGAATTTTTGACAGTACAACTCTGCCGAATCCCGACCCTGGCTTAATGCCAACAGGGTCTTTTCAGCCTGGTCAATAGCATTAGGTTCATCATACAACAACCCCAAGGCTTGAAAAAATGCATTCACATTATTCAGAATAGGATCATCAGGTTTCAAAGAAAACGCCCAATCCTGGGGATCGCCGCGCAGCAAAGAGATGACAATTTTAACCTGCTGAGTTCCCCGACGAGTTAGGCTTCAAGGCAAAAAATAATTTACAATTATTCTTGAAATTCAAGAATTTAGACCGATCCCCAAAAAACACATCAGGAGTGGGAATCTTTGGTTCAGCAGCATGTGATTGAGCAAGATAGGCGGAAATTCCCCGCACTTCAGCAGCGAGCTGCTCCACATGATCAGACAATTGCTTCATCTCCATTGAGAGAAAAATTCCCCCTACGGCCTCAGAGATATAGAGGAAAAAATATGCACACAAAAAAAAAAATTCTGACACTTTTTTTTTCCTTATTTTGTTTTTTTTTTTACAATTCTCTCCTGCTATTGAGTACCCTAGGATCTGCGGTATGGCTGGTGATTCTGTTATGATGAGTCACCAAAGGAGGAAAAAACAAAATACCAGCTAAGTCCAGAAAAACCAGAGAGGTTGGCAGCTATCGGATTGCAGACCCCTGAACCTATCCACAACAACTAGCAGTAGCCGTGGGGGGTTCCTACGGTGCCCTAGACCCCTCGATCACAGCCGGAGAACTACATAGCCTAAAGACAGAAAGGGGAAAAACTTAACTGCCCCAGAGCAGACCCCAAAGCAATAGGCAGCCCCCAACATATAATGACAGTGAAGCAAGATGAAAACACTAACACAGATAGAAAGATAGGTTGAGCAAATGATGGGGCGGGCCCAAGCTAACTACATAGGACAGGATAGGAAAGCTGCTGTCTGCCATTCGCAAAAACCCTATCAAAATGAGCCAACCGACTGCTAAGAAAAACAGGCCCTGAAGTCGCTAGGCTTCAAAAGACTATATCAGCACTCAGGTATATTCTGAAGACAGAGCAAAAGAGCAACAGATCAGAGACAAAAATGGAATTCAGCTCACCCCCGGCCGGGGATGGCAGAACTCCCAAAAAACAAGGCAAAACAAAAACAAAACTGAAGATTACAAAGCAGAGCAGAAAAACTTAGCTTTGAGATGCAGGAATCAGACTGGTCTCCAAGAATCCAGCAGGAAAATCACCAGCCAGGAAGAAGGGCGTCGGCAGCCTTATATCCAGTCCTCAATTCCAGCCACCCAGTCATCATTTAGCTGCCCAGGTGTTTGGTAATCAGCCTCACTACCTTCCTTCACCAGAGGAGGGAGTTCATCAGACCTCAATGGTGAAGGGAAAAATGAACTCACAACAGGGGAATAAAAGTCGGCATTGAGTGGATGAATGTCATCCACTCAATGCCGACTTTTATTTCCCATTGTCTTGCATTGGGGTCGGGTTTCGGACGAAACTCTGACTTTTTTTGCCCTATTCGGACCAGTTTCATCTGAAACAAGTTTTGTTTCATGAAACCCGATCCGACCAAAGTTGCTCAACTCTAGTTGTAATATAGTGTAATGCTGTCTTAATACAGTGTGTAATGTAGAGTTGTGTGTATATATAGTATATAGTATATAGTGTACAGATGTATATATATTATGATGCTGTATACATAGTGTGGAATCCACAGTCATATCTCTACATTATATAGTAAATAAAAAAAAGGGCAGCACTACCAAAATTATACAATTGGTGCAAAACTTATTCAGCAGTGTCCAAACAGCTGAGTTAATGAAATAAAAAAATAGGCAGCACTCCAAATTAAATGTGAAAAAAGTGGATACTTTAATGATCCTCAGGTGGCGACATTTCAATGGTAACCCTACAGACGGGTCACCGTTGAAACATCGCCACCTGAGGATCAGTAAAGTATCCACTTTTTCACATTTAATTTGGAGTGCTGCCTATTTTTTTTATTTTACATTATATAGTAAATACACAGCACCCACTCTGTATTTCTTAACTCAGTATGTACAGTAATTTTGGTTCTAGACATTACCACAATGAATTTTAAACAAAACAATTCAGATGCATTTGAAGTTCAGACTTTCAGCTTTCATTTGAGGGTATCGACATTAAAATTGGATGAAGGGTTTAGGAGTTTCAGCTCCTTAACATGTACAACCCTGTTTTTAAAGGGACCAAAAGTAACTGGACAATTGACTCCAAGGCTATTTCATGGACAGGTGTGGGCAATCTCTTCATTATGTCATTCTCAATTAAGCAGATAAAAGGCCTGGAGTTGATTTGAGGTGTGGTGCTTGCATTTGGAAGGTTTTGCTGTGAAGGAAACAGCGGTCAAAGGAGCTCTCCATGCAGGTGAAACAAGCCATCCTTAAGCTGCAAAAACAGAAAAAACCCATCCGAGAAATTGCTACAACATTAGGAGTGGCAAAATCTACAGTTTGGTACATCCTGAGAAAGAAAGAAAGCACTGGTGAACTCATCAATGCAAAAAGACCTGGGCGCCCAAGGAAGACAACAGTGGTGGATGATCGCAGAATAATCTCCATGGTGAAGAGAAACCCCTTCACAACAGCCAACCAAGTGAACAGCACTCTCCAGGAGGTAGGCGTATCAATATCCAAATCTACCATAAAGAGAAGACTGCATGAAAGTAAATACAGAGGGTTCACTGCACGGTGCAAGCCACTCATAAGCATCAAGAATAAAAAGGCTAGACTGGACTTTGCTAAAAAACATCTAAAAAAGCCAGCACAGTTCTGGAAGAACATTCTTTGGACAGATGAAACCCAGATCAACCTCTACCAGAATGATGGAAAGAGAAAAGTATGGTGAAGGTGTGGTACAGCTCATGATCCAAAGCATACCACATCATCTGTAAAACACGGCGGAGGCAGTGTGATGGCTTGGATATGCATGGCTGCCAGTGGCACTGGGTCACTAGTGTTTATTGATAATGTGACACAGGACAGAAGCAGCCGAATAAATTCTGTGGTATTCAGAGCCATACTGTGTGCTCAGATCCAGCCAAATGCAGCCAAACTGATTGGTCGTCGTTTCATACTACAGATGGACAATGACCCAAAACATAAAGCCAAAGCAACACAGGAGTTTATTAAAGCAAAGAAGTGGAATATTCTTGAATGGCCAAGTCAGTCACCTGATCTCAACCCAATTGAGCAAGCATTTCACTTGTTAAAGACTAAACTTCAGACAGAAAGGCCCACAAACAAACAGCAACTGAAAACCACCGCAGTGAAGGCCTGGCAGAGCATCAAAAAGGAGGAAACACAGCATCTGGTGATGTCCATGAGTTCAAGACTTCAGGCAGTCATTGCCAACAAAGGGTTTTCAACCAAGTACTAGAAATGAACATTTTATTTACAATTATTTAATCTGTCCAATTACTTTTGGTCCCTTTAAAAACAGGGTGGCACATGTTAAGGAGCTGAAAATCCTAAACCCTTCATCCAATTTTAATGTGGATACCCTCAAATGATAGCTGAAAGTCTGAACGTCAACTGCATCTGAATTGTTTTATTTAAAATTCATTGTGGTAATGTCTAGAGCCAAAATTAGAAAAATGTTGTCTCTGTTCAAATATATTTGTACCTAACTGTATTTTAGAGCTGTGTATGTTTACTTCTCCTGTCCTGTATATATGGCGTAAATCTCAGCATCTGCTCTAATTGTGTATGTATGTATGTGTGTGTGTATTTATGTATATGTACTGTATATATGTATATGTGTGTATATATGTATGTATATATATGTGTGTGTATATATTTTTTTATTTTACTTACTTATATAGGGCCATTAATTCCACAGCACTTTACAGACCTTATCAGCACTGTCCCTATTGGAGCTCATAACTAACTTCCCTATCAGTATGTCTTTGGTGTCCGTGGGAATTGCACTGCACTCGAGTGATAACAGAGCACGTGTTGAGATGTTTCACATGCACCCATAGACTTGTATGGGCGCGTGTGATCCAATTCTCGCAGCCATTCGCCATTGCTTTTGCATGCCGAATCGGCATGAGAAAATAATTGCAGATGTGCACTGCTCCATAGAATAACACTGGACTGAGTGCAATCTGATTTTTTAGCAAATTGCAATTGTCCAATTTATTCGCTTGCATGAGGCGAGCTCTAAGAGTTACCTTAGAATTCTGTGTTTTTGTATTACAATTTTGTTTTATTAATACGTATCCACTTACATAATATAGATAAGCAGGCTTAATATGATAAAAAATAGAATATTACAAAAGCTATAAGAGCCTCCTGTAACATATCTACGGTAGGTATTATTTACCCTTTTTCTCTCCATTTGTCTTATTTTTAGTACATAATTTGTCTCTTTGTGTATTTATTGCTTCCACTATGTAAAATATATTGAAGCTTGAATATAAATATTATTTTGCTATTACTATTATTCCGGTTGAAAAAGAAAGGATCAAAACAAATATTGTATTATGAAACTCCATCCACTCTTTAGCGGTAAGAGGAGCACTCGAGGATTTGCTTTTAGCGCTTGTAAACAGGTGAGGAATGAACAGCGAGTGGATGTGATAGACTTTGCTTTACGACTGAAGAATTGTTTATGTTGGGGGTCACATATAACTGGTTTCTTCTTGTTACTGTCACATCAAGTATATACTGTGATCTAACCTGAGAACAATACAGGAAATTTGCTACATCAGTTGAAAATTGCAACGATGCCACTTGACTAGCGTTTGCTGTTGTTTTGTTCTCACAGTAATATGTCATGTGCCGATTCTTGAAGAAAGATAAGGGAAATATTTTAAATAAGCCATGAGTGTATGTATTACATGGTATTTGTACTATATGTTTACTTATTTCTAAAATGAATAACATTTCTAATATAATATCTGTCCAACACACACACATATATTTCACACACTAAACTTAAGTTCAGCAATAGTTGGTTGCAACATATTTTTATTTAATTTAAAATCACTCAAAAAAAGACAAAGAAATGGAAGATAAAATGTGACGGGAGAAGTATGACAGTTCTGGATCGAGAACAAGCACAATTATGAATATAAATGAGAAACAGATAATGCATTTCTTTACCTTATCATTTATTATCAAGCTCGTACAGTATGGGAAATGTTCTGTCTGATGGATATTTTAGTCAGGCATTATATTATTAATTAGGCAATTTGGGATCATCTCATATTTTTTGCTGCACCTTATGGACTCCTCCACTTGGACACCATATTCTTCATGTATAACGTGAATTTGCATGCAAAGTGTTCTTTTTTTATTGCTTTGACAATTTATTCCCTGTGATTTGCAGAAAAACCCCGCAAATTATAATTTACATGTAAATGTGACTGCGAGTGGATGTCACGATCATGAATTGTGAAAAGAAATGGGTGTGTTTCTTTAATCGCCAATAAACACAAAAAATATATTAATGGAATAACCTTGTACAGAAAATGAGATATGGGTTGTCTTATGACTGAAAATCAGGTTGGTTATAATGTTGTAATTCCTATGCTCTAGCTAGGTGAACTTCTCTAATGGTTTTAATTGGTTTTAAAATATGGCAGTCAAGCATTTTTGTTAGCTTTGCCACTCATACAATCCATTTGAAAATTCTTGTGACTAAAACAGATTCAGTGTACACGAAACAAATAAAAGGAGGTTCTCCACCAGCAACATATTTTTTACATGTCAGACATTTTACGTTAGAGATTCTAAGATTTTCTTGTCACATAGACTTAATGCTTTAAATTAAAGTAGAAATATGTAGCTAAAAATATAATTTGGCTTCTAAATTTTTAATCCTAGGCGCATCAGGGATCTGAACTCTAAGTCTAAACACTGAGGTACAAATCCATGGAAAATTCATGATAATTTATTGCTTCATCTCAAATGTTACACTTGTTAGTTCTAGCACTGATAGCATATGTCCACACTAGAGTTGAGCGACTTTGGTCGGATCGGGTTTCGTGAAACCCGAATGAAACAAAATAAGTTTCAGATGAAACTCGTCCGACTAGAGCAAAACAAAGTCGGAGTTTCGTCCGAAACCCGACCCCAATGCAAGTCAATGGGAAATAAAAGTCGGACGAAACTCCGACTTTTTTTGCTCTAGTCGGACGAGTTTCATCTGAAACTTATTTTGTTTCATTCGGGTTTCACGAAACCCGATCCGACCAAAGTCGCTCAACTCTAGTCCACACCTATACATGTGGGGTTTCTTCACCTTCTCAGTAGGCACTTATTATTTAGGCCTTCATTATTCCTTGACATAGGGTTCAATTGCTAAGATATTTTGGTTGATTCATTTATATGTCCTTGATGTCTGTTTCTCATGTCCTTGATACTTTGAAAGATTGAATTTCATGGACCTAGGTTTTTTTCAATCTATGTAACTATGTATTCCATGTATTCTTATATTGTATGTTACATACGAAAATTAAAATGGTCTCCTGTCAACAATGCAATTTAATCTTGCAGTGAGTAAACACAATTTTGTCAATGTAATAATTCATTATTATTTACTCCCATTAAAGGACTTTAACCTATGATTTTCGGATCACTTATATTACATATTGCAATACCACAGCATTGCAATCTATAGAACAAATCATTGTCTCGTATGAAATAAACACCAGAGTCACAGTCAGTACAGGAATACAGACCCAGATCCACCAACAGTATATATACACATCACCAGAACCATTATCAGCACACAAATATAGCACCAGAGCCACCATCAGTACATACATACAGCCATCAGTCACCATCAATACAACACCAAAACCATCATAGGTGCATGAAAACATTTCCAGAACCACCATCAGTATATGAATAAATCACCAGAACCATCATCATTATCAGGAACGCCACCCACCACTTATGACCTATAAACTTCTCCCGGTTCCCCTATAGAATATAACCACCACACTTTCCCTACTTCATTCTGTCCCCTCTGCACTGCCCCACCATGCTGTCTCTATCTCCACATTGCCACTAATGCTCACAACCAACAGAATTCTGAGTTATGTCTTGTTGTCAGAGGAATACTAACGTTTTACAAAAATATATTAAGTTTAAAAATATTATACACACATTTTGATTTCTGCTTTCCTGTTTTACTTTGTAGTGGGCTGTTGCATTTTTTTATTCCATGTTCATACCTCTTGGCATTTCTTATTACGTGGTCATTTTTTGACAGGTGGAATTAATCTGATGAAACCAAAAATCTGCAAATTAATTTATAGTATAAATCAAGATACAGTGCCTTGCGAAAGTATTCGACCCCCTGCAACTTTTCAACCTTTTCCCACATATCATGCTTCAAACATAAAGATACCAAATGTAAATTTTTGGGGAAGAATCAACAACAAGTGGGACACAATTGTGAAGTTGAATGAAATTTATTGGTTATTTTAAATTTTTGTGGAAATTCAAAAACTGAAAAGTGGGGCGTGCAATATTATTCAGCCCCTTTACTTTCAGTGCAGCAAACTCACTCCAGAAGTTCATTGTGGATCTCTGAATGATCCAATGTTATCCTAAATGACTAATGATGATAAATATAATCCACCTGTGTGTAATCAAGTCTCCGTATAAATGCACCTGCTCTGTGATAGTCTCAGGATTCTGTTTGATGAACAGAGAGCATCATGAAGACCAAGGAACACAACAAGCAGGTCCGTGATACTGTTGTGGAGAAGTTTAAAGCTGGATTTGGGTACAAAATGATTTCCAAAACGTTAAACATCCCAAGGAGCACTGTGCAAGTGATCATATTGAAATGGAAGGATTATCCTACCATTGCAAATCTACCAAGACCCGGCCGTCCTTCTGAACTTTCATCTCAAACAAGGAGAAGACTGATCAGAGATGCAGCCAAGAGGCCCATGATCAGTCTGGATGAACTGCAGAGATCTACAGCTGAGGTAGGACAGTCTGTCCATAGGACAACAATCAGTCGTACACTGCACAAATCTGGCCTTTATGGAAGAGTGGCAAGAAGAAAGCCATTTCTCAAAGATATCCATAAAAAGTGTTGTTCAAAGTTTGCAACAAGCCACCTGGGAGACACACCGAACATGTGGAAGAAGGTGCTTTGGTCAAATGAAACCAAAATCGAACTTTTTGGCAACAATGCCAAATGATATTTTTGGTGTAAAGGCAACACAGCTCATCACCATGAACACACCATCCCCACTGTCAAACATGGTGGTGGCAGTATCATGGTTTGGGCCTGCTTTTCTTCAGCAGGGACAGAGAAGATGGTTAAAATTGATGGGAAGATGGATGGAGCCAAATACAGGACCATTTTTGAAGAAAACCTGTTGGAGTCTGCAAAAGACCTGAGACTGAGACGGAGATTTGTCTTCCAACAAGACAATGATCCTAAACATAAAGCTAAATCTACAATGGAATGGTTCACAAATAAACGTATAAAGGTGTTAGAATGGCCAAGTCAAAGTCCAGACCTGAATCCAATCGATAATCTGTGGAAAGAGCTGAAAACTGCTGTTCACAAATGATCTCCTTCAAATCTCACTGAGCTCGAGCTGTTTGCCATGGAAGAATGGGCAAGAATTTCAGTCTCTCAATGTAAAAAACTGATAGAGACATACCGCAAGCGACTTGCAGCTGTAATCGTAACAAAAGGTAGGGTAACAAAGTATTAAGTTAAATGGGCCAAATAATATTCCACACCCCTCTTTTAAGTTTTTGAATTTCCACAAAAATTTAAAATAACCAATATATTTCATTCAAATTCACAATTTTGTCCTCTTGTTGTTGATTCTTCACCAAAAATTTACATTTGGTATATTTATGTTTGAAGCATGAAAAGGTTGAAAGTTCCAGGCGGCCGAAAACTTTCGCTAGGCACTGTAAATCTGTTTTGCTCACCTGTTTAAATTGTTGAATTGGAGATACATACACACCAAATAAATATTATTGTCAGATTGTTATTGCATTAGTCTTTTTGGCCATCACACAAGCCCTGCCTTGCATTTCTGTCTGATTCCGTATTTTTTAACTGTTAGCCATTTGTGTCAAAATGTTTAAGATATGATTTACCGTATATAATCAACTATAAGCCAAGTTTTTAAGCAAATTTTTTCTGTGTTGAAAACGACCCCCTCGGCTCATTCTCGAGTGAGGTGTCCAGAACATATCCAGAACATATCCAGAACATGGAGGGGAAGGGGCAGCGGCGGAGCAGTGGGTTCCAGGAGGTAGGAGCCATGTGCTGTGGTTAAATCCTGTGCCCACTGCTAAAGAGAAATGAACATTCACTGCATTGGCAATGAATATTCATTTCTCTGTGTGCACAGTGTCAGCCACAGCAGCAGGTTCCTGCAGCTGCTGGGTGGTCACGTGTGTGGCTACTTAAGAGAAATGAGTATTCACCTCTCTCCACTCCCATCCATGGGCATGGAGAGAGGTGTATATTAATGTTTCTTAAGTAGCGGCACACGGGACCGCCCAGCGGCTGACAATGTGTGCGCTACTTAATACTCACTGCCCTCCACACACAAACCATAGGAGTTCTAAAGATAAATACAGGATAGTGATTTGTCACCAAATTTCAGTTCAGAGTGCTTACTTCAAATGATGGAATAGCTAGCTGGTCTGGTGGAGCCATTGCAAAATCACTGAAATCTGTTGAAAAAGTAGCAGCAGAAGTAGCTTGAAATTGACACAGTCCAATCAAAGGGCATCTGAACAAAGTACTTGCTCAAAACTAAGATACAGGAATGTGTCTTACTGACCCTTAAGAGGCCGAGGGAGATAATGTAACTGAGACACACCAAGCAACTTGTAAAACCCGACATGGAGAACATTAATGGGCATCAGTTATAGGGGAAGGGAGCAGAGTCGAGCCCCCCTGGGACTGGTGCATTTCAATGAGGTTTAGATATTTTAGGCTACTTTCACACATCCGGTGTGTGGGGTCCGGCGGCGTGCGGCGAAAAGCCGGGCTGCCGGATCCGGCCTGCAGCCGTGACACCGGATGTGTGTGCGGCGAGACGATATGGCTCGGTCATTATTAAAGGAGCCGCAGGACAGAGGCAGCCAATGAGACAGCTGCTGAAAGGGAGGTGAGGGGAGGAGAGGATAGGAGAGGGGAGGGGAGGGGAGGAGAGGGGAGGGGGGTGGAGAGAGAGAGACATGGGGGGTTAACATTAGTGTCCAGGCAAGAGAATCTCTCTCTCTTGCTGGGCACTTGTGGGGTTAACCCCACAGAGAGATCTCTCTCTCTCACCCAGACACTGTGAGTGTTAACCCCACAAGTGCCCGGCGAGAGAGATCTCTCACAAGTGTCCGGGTGACAGAGAGATCTCTCTCTCTCGCCGGGCACTTGTGGGGTTAACATTCACAGAGTCCGGGCATGCGCTGTGGAAAAAGCCGGTCCGGTGCTGACAAAAAACGTTACTGGGAACGTTTTTTGCAGATGCCGGACGGCTAATTTATGCCGTGTCCGGCAACAACCGGACACGACACATAACCATCCGGCACGATGCGGCGCCCATGAAAGCTTATGGGACAAAACCGGATCCGGTGCTGGATCCGGTTATTAAAAATTTCGCCGCATCGTGCCGGATGACAAAAACCGGATGTGTGAAAGAGGCCTAAGTGTTTGTGTGTATTTTCTGACTTGTTATACTATGGCTGGCTAAAGGGCTTTTCTGGTTTTAAGATCTTGATTACCTATCCTTAGGATCACATTGATAAATCATCAATATCTTAGACCAGGAAAATATTTCATAATTCAAATTTGGAAATTAAGTTGTGTAACCCTTTATGGATTGGTACTCATGGGAATATAAAAATATCTCTGTACAGTTCTATGTAATAACTTTAAGCTATATAAGCATAGGAAATGCACAGGATGCATCTTATTCCCTATTTAAAGGGAATCTGTCAACAGATTTTTGCTACCTCATCTGAAAGCAGCGTAATGTAGGTAAAGAGAATCTGAATCCAATGGCCAAGTCAAAGTCCAGACCTGAATCCAATCGATAATCTGTGGAAAGAGCTGAAAACTGCTGTTCACAAATGATCTCCTTCAAATCTCACTGAGCTCGAGCTGTTTGTCAAGGAAGAATGGGCAAGAATTTCAGTCTCTCAATGTAAAAAACTGATAGAGACATACCGCAAGCGACTTGCAGCTGTAATCGTAACAAAAGGTAGGGTAACAAAGTATTAAGTTAAATGGGCCAAATAATATTCCACACCCCTCTTTTAAGTTTTTGAATTTCCACAAAAATTTAAAATAACCAATATATTTCATTCAAATTCACAATTTTGTCCCTCTTGTTGTTGATTCTTCACCAAAAATTTACATTTGGTATATTTATGTTTGAAGCATGAAAAGGTTGAAAGTTCCAGGCGGCCGAAAACTTTCGCTAGGCACTGTAAATCTGTTTTGCTCACCTGTTTAAATTGTTGAATTGGAGATACATACACACCAAATAAATATTATTGTCAGATTGTTATTGCATTAGTCTTTTTGGCCATCACACAAGCCCTGCCTTGCATTTCTGTCTGATTCCGTATTTTTTAACTGTTAGCCATTTGTGTCAAAATGTTTAAGATATGATTTACCGTATTTAATCAACTATAAGCCAAGTTTTTAAGCAAATTTTTTCTGTGTTGAAAACGACCCCCTCGGCTCATTCTCGAGTGAGGTGTCCAGAACATATCCAGAACATGGAGGGGAAGGGGCAGCGGCGGAGCAGTGGGTTCCAGGAGGTAGGAGCCATGTGCTGTGGTTAAATCCTGTGCCCACTGCTAAAGAGAAATGAACATTCACTGCATTGGCAATGAATATTCATTTCTCTGTGTGCACAGTGTCAGCCACAGCAGCAGGTTCCTGCAGCTGCTGGGTGGTCACGTGTGTGGCTACTTAAGAGAAATGAGTATTCACCTCTCTCCACTCCCATCCATGGGCATGGAGAGAGGTGTATATTAATGTTTCTTAAGTAGCGGCACACGGGACCGCCCAGCGGCTGACAATGTGTGCGCTACTTAATACTCACTGCCCTCCACACACAAACCATAGGAGTTCTAAAGATAAATACAGGATAGTGATTTGTCACCAAATTTCAGTTCAGAGTGCTTACTTCAAATGATGGAATAGCTAGCTGGTCTGGTGGAGCCATTGCAAAATCACTGAAATCTGTTGAAAAAGTAGCAGCAGAAGTAGCTTGAAATTGACACAGTCCAATCAAAGGGCATCTGAACAAAGTACTTGCTCAAAACTAAGATACAGGAATGTGTCTTACTGACCCTTAAGAGGCCGAGGGAGATAATGTAACTGAGACACACCAAGCAACTTGTAAAACCCGACATGGAGAACATTAATGGGCATCAGTCATAGGGGAAGGGAGCAGAGTCGAGCCCCCCTGGGACTGGTGCATTTCAATGAGGTTTAGATATTTTAGGCTACTTTCACACATCCGGTGTGTGGGGTCCGGCGGCGTGCGGCGAAAAGCCGGGCTGCCGGATCCGGCCTGCAGCCGTGACACCGGATGTGTGTGCGGCGAGACGATATGGCTCGGTCATTATTAAAGGAGCCGCAGGACAGAGGCAGCCAATGAGACAGCTGCTGAAAGGGAGGTGAGGGGAGGAGAGGATAGGAGAGGGGAGGGGAGGGGAGGAGAGGGGAGGGGGGTGGAGAGAGAGAGACATGGGGGGTTAACATTAGTGTCCAGGCAAGAGAATCTCTCTCTCTTGCTGGGCACTTGTGGGGTTAACCCCACAGAGAGATCTCTCTCTCTCACCCAGACACTGTGAGTGTTAACCCCACAAGTGCCCGGCGAGAGAGATCTCTCACAAGTGTCCGGGTGACAGAGAGAGATCTCTCTCTCTCTCGCCGGGCACTTGTGGGGTTAACATTCACAGAGTTCGGTCATGCGCTGTGGAAAAAGCCGGTCCGGTGCTGACAAAAAACGTTACAGGGAACGTTTTTTGCAGATGCCGGACGGCTAATTTATGCCGTGTCCGGCAACAACCGGACACGACGCATAACCATCCGGCACGATGCGGCGCCCATGAAAGCTTATGGGACAAAACCGGATCCGGTGCTGGATCCGGTTATTAAAAATTTCGCCGCATCGTGCCGGATGACAAAAACCGGATGTGTGAAAGAGGCCTAAGTGTTTGTGTGTATTTTCTGACTTGTTATACTATGGCTGGCTAAAGGGCTTTTCTGGTTTTAAGATCTTGATTACTTATCCTTAGGATCACATTGATAAATCATCAATATCTTAGACCAGGAAAATATTTCATAATTCAAATTTGGAAATTAAGTTGTGTAACCCTTTAGGGATTGGTACTCATGGGAATATAAAAATATCTCTGTACAGTTCTATGTAATAACTTTAAGCTATATAAGCATAGGAAATGCACAGGATGCATCTTATTCCCTATTTAAAGGGAATCTGTCAACAGATTTTTGCTACCTCATCTGAAAGCAGCGTAATGTAGGTAAAGAGAATCTGAATCCAATGATCTATCATTTAGTTTAATGAGTGCAGCACTTCTGACACAATCAGTGGGTACATAAAGCGTTTAGACCCTTTTAACTTTATCGCTCTGTTTCATTGCATCTATTTGGTAAATTCAAAAAAGTATATTTTTTCTCATTAATGTACACTCTGCACCCCATCTTGACTGAAAAAAGCCTGAAATGTAGAAATGTTTGCAAATTTAGTAAAAAAATGAAATATCACATGGTCATAAGTATTCAGACCCTTTGCGCAGTATTGTGTAGAAACAGCCATTTGAGCTATTACAGCCATGAGTCTTCTTGGGAATGATACAACAAGTTTTTCACACCTGGATTTGGGTGACTTCTGCCATTGTTCCTTGCAGATCCTCTCCAGTTCCATCAGGTTGGATGGAGAACGTTGGTGAACAGCCATTTTCAGGTCTCTCCAGAGATGCTCAAGTGGGTTTAAGTCAGGGCTCTGGCTGGACCAGTCTAGAATTGTCACAGAGTTGTTCTGAAGCCATGCCTTTGATATTTTAGCTGTGTGCTTAGAGTCATTATCTTGTTGGAAGGCGGACAATAGGCCAAGTCTAAGGTCCAGAGCACTCTGGCAGAGGGTGTCATCCAGGATATCTCTGTACTTGGCTGCATTCATGTTTCCTTCAATGGCAACCAGTCATCCTGTCCTTGCAGCTGAAAACACTCCCATAGCATGATGCTGCCACCATCATGTTTCACTATTGGGATTGTATTGGGCAGATGATAAGCTGTGCCTGGTTTTTTCCACATATACTGCTTAGAATTATCACCAAAAAGGTCTATCTTCATCTAATCAGACCAGAGAATCTTATTTCTCATAGTATGGGAGTCCTTCATGTGTTTTTAGCAAACTCTATGCAGGCTTTCATGTGTCTGGCACTGAGTAGAGGCTTCTGTCGGGCCACTCTGCCATAAAGGCCCGACTGGTGGAGGGCAGCAGTAATAGTTGACTTTGTGGAACTTTCTCCCATCTCCCTACTGCATATCTGGAGCTCGGCCACAATGATCTTGGGATTCTTCTTTACCTCTCTCACCAAGGCTCTTCTCCCACGATTGCTCAGTTTGGCTGGATGGCCAGGTCTAGGAAGACTTCTGGTGGTCCCAAACTCTTCCATTTAAGGATTATGGAGGCCACTGTGCTCTTTGGAACCTTGAGTACTGCAGAAATTCTTTTGTAACCTTGGCCAGATCTATGCCTTCCAGAATTATGTATATGAGCTCCTTGGCCAGTTCCTTTGACCTTATGAGTCTCATTTGGTCTGACATGCACTATGAGCTGTGAGGGCTTATATAGACAGGTGTGTGCCTTTACAAATCAAGTCCTATCAGTTTGATTAAATACAGCTGGACTCCAAAGAAGGAGTAGAACCATCTCAAGGAGGATCACAAGGAAATGGACAGCATGTGATGTAAATAAGAGTGTCTGTGCAAAGGGTCTGAATACTTATGACCATGTGATATTTCGCTTTTTCTTTTTTAACAAATTTGCAAAAATGTCTACATTTCTTTTGTTTTCCGTCAAGATGGGGTGCAGAGTGTACATCAATGAGGAAAAGAAAGAACTTTTTTGAATTTACCAAATGACTGCAATGAAACAAAGAGAGAAAAATTTAAAGGGTCTGAATATTTTCCACACCCACTGTAGATTTAGAATGAAGGAGAGCTGAGAAAGCTAAACCTGCCCACATGGGGCTCTCTGTATACAAAGTCCATGGAAAAGGACGGTCTTTTTACAGGAGGGGGCGTTGCCAGACAATGTTAATCTTTTAGTGATAAATCCTTTTCAATTCGTAAACACCACGTACTTTGACAAGTGACACATCCCTGAATTTTGTGTTTCAGCCTCTATCTCCTGCGCTTTCTTCAGATTACATAAAAACCTGCTGAAAGATTCCCTTTAACTATTCTTCTGCACCTTTCTCTATCCTTTCACTCTCTCTCTCCTAGCTCTCTTTATACCCATGTTCAAATGGTTGACCATTTTGAACCTCTGCAAACCAATATAGATTTTTTTTGTCAGTTCACATATGCTTTTAGAGATTGTAATTTTGGTAGCTGTAGGCAATAATACATATCAGTACTGTATAATACTATACCATTCAGTGTGGGTGGAACTGGTATTTTTTATTCTGCTTGTGTCATTGTTTGTAACATTTTATTATTCACATTTTTCAATAAAAAGGATATTTTTTAATCACTGTACACATGTAATGAAGAAGAACCAAATTAAACTACAGCATACTTTCATCTTGCCTTACTATGCAGAAGATGTAGAGCATATTGCACCTCCTGTGTCTCATGCAATTGTAATTGGGCAATAATATCAGTGTTTAATCTTTTTTTCATTTTCACCGATGTGAAGGCAATATATCCAATCAGACAATCATTGCAGGAAAAAAATCCCAGGGCTAGGATGACTGCATAGATGTCTCAAAAGTATAATTATAAACCCTTCTCAAATAAAGATCTGGTACTATTGTCCATAGTTTTCTGTGGAAACAAAACAAATGGAGACTATAGGTCCCATGTACCTAGTCAGTCTATAGGAATTCCCTTTAAAGTAAATTAGCTCTCTTTGTTATATACAGCTTTGCATATCACATGTCATTTATCTTGAGGAAACATATACTTTATACTAGAAACTAGTGTTAAAAAATGACAAACCTCATCAATCTATGCTAAACAAGTATTTATATAAATTATTATCTATGCAAATGTATTTTAAAAAATATTGCTTTATGATAAGGAAAGTGATTATGGCTCCTCTAAATATTATTTGCATGAACCTCCAATACCATATTATAAATTTGGTCATCAATTAATAAAATATGTAATTATTAATCATATAAATAGAAGGTTTTTAGAAAGTCAGAAGGAAGCTTAAAGAAATAATCCCACTGTTTCAATCCTAAGCTTTACAAGGTTCACATGCTGAGTCCCATAGCTATAGTTTTATAAAGGTGATTGGAACTTAAATAGTCTTTATTTCTGGAAGCACAGCAACTCAAGGGTAGGAAAGTAGATGCTTTTCGTAGCCTGAATAACCACTTTAAGAAATGCCATTAACTTAAAAAAACAGAGCAAAACTTTGGTACGTTGTACTAACCTCAAATCTAAAGAAATGATCTAGAATATGAGCTAGTATTCATGCAATGTGTAGGAGCACATTCACATTATGGCAATTTCACTGACAAAACCCAGGAAAAAAAACAAAATGAGCATATACCCTGTAATACGTAAACAAGTAAATAGTAATAATACAAATAAATAAAATGGGGTACTTAGCTCACACTATTTTCATCTAAAAAGCATAAAAGCAGCAAGATGGTTTACCCAATCAGGGCAATCCTCTCTTTAGTATGAGCACCTCACCATTTGTCAGGTTACCTCAATATAGATGGGGCAGAGCAGAACTCAGGCTTGGACACCTGCTCGTGACAGGCTATATAGATGAAATGCCTAGCTCAAAAAGTATGAACCACGCCCCTGCTTGTACAAACATAAGCCCCTGTTGGTAAACCTCCTCGGGTAATGAGATACTTAGAGTATATTATTTGATTGCAGTGCCCGTGTGTATTTTACACCTGTTATTGATCTTGTACTCATTTACATTGTACTGTCTTCAGCCTAATGGCGTATATACATCTTCTCACTAGTATCTCACGCTGACACCATAGTGTAAGGTGTCCTCCACGTAACCTTTATTCTGGATTGCACCTATGTATATATATATATATATATATACAGCTCAAGGAAAAATTTAGAGACCACCACATCAAATCCCTGTCATGGGCAGCCCATTCTCCAGACCTAAACCCCATTGAAAACCTCTGGAATGTAATCAAGAGGATGATGGATAGTCACAAGCCGTCAAACAAAGAACAACTGCTTACATTTTTGCACCAGAAGCAGTGTGAAAGACTGGTGGCAAGCATGCCAAGACGCATGAAAGCTGTTTTTAAAAATCATGATTATTCCACAAAATATTGATTTCAGAACTCTTCCTGAGTAAAAACATTAGTATTGTTGTTTCTAAATGATTATGAACTTGTTTTCTTAGCATTATTTGAGGTCTGAAAGCACTGTTTATTTAATTTTGACTATTTCTTCTTTTCAGAAAAAAACAAACAAAATTTATTGCTTGGAAATTCGGAGACATGTTGTCAGAAGTTTATAGACTAAAAGAACAATTTACATTTTACTAAAAATATACCTATAAAGAGAAAAATCAGACAAACTGAACATTTGGAAATGGTCTCTTAATTTTTGCCAGAGCTGTATGTACCGAAAGGAAAGCTCTTGAATGAGTTGAAAAGAAATGAACTCTTTATACATCAAATGGCCAAGTTCTCCAAAAAATATGAAATAGTTGTCTTGGGAGATTTCAACTATCCTGACATTTGTTTGGAATCTCTCTCAGGCAAAACTAACATGTCAAGGAAATTCTTATCCTCTCTTACTGACAACTTTATCTTCCAAAAGGTAGGGGACAAAACAAGGGGAACTGCTACCTTGGATCTAATCCTTATAAACAGGGAGGAAATGGTTGAGGAGGTAAAAGTGGCTGGGACCCTAGGAGGTAGCGACCATGCTATTTTAGAATTTTGGATAACTAGAGGAGGAAGACCTGTGAAGACTCAAACGTCAAGGTTAGATTTCAGAAAGGCAGATTTTAAGGGATTCTGAAAGAGAATTGGAGGAATGCAATGGCTGGATATCCTTAAGAACAAAAATGTCCAGGAAGGATGGGAAATCTTGAAAAATGAAATTCTCAAAGCACAATTGTTAACAATTCTGAAAAGAGGGAAGAATAGGAAGCATTTAAGGAAACCAGGATGCATGAACACAGAACTTAAGCACATGCTAAAAAGGAAGAAAGAAATGTTTATAAAATGGAACGAGGGAGGCATATCTAAAGAAGAATATAATGCTGTCTGCAGAACTTGCAGGGCACAAATCAGATTTACTAAAGCTGACAATGAATTGAGGCTTGCAAGAGATGTAAAAGCAATAATAAAGGATTTTGGGGATATGTCAAAAGTAAAAGAAAAGTCAAAGATGCTACAGGATTTTTACAGGATGAAAATGATGAAATAGCAAGACAGTATGTTGAGAAGGCCGAACTTTTAAATTCCTATTTTGCATCTGTTTTCTCTCAGAAAGGAAATGTAACATCAACTGTTCTTCATTGTCCTATTAAGGGAATAGAAGAATCCAGGATTTCTATAAACAAAAAGATAGTGAGGAAACACTTAGCTAACCTAAATGTATTCATGTCTCCAGGTCCAGATGAATTACACCCCAGAGTACTAAAGTAGATAGCAGAAGAAATTTTTGAACCTCTCTCCATAATCTTTGAAAATTCTTGGAGAACAGGAGAAGTCCCAGAAGACTGGAGAGGTGCAAATGTTGTTCCTATCTTCAAAAAGGGGAAGAAGGTGGACTCAGGCAACTATAGGCTGGTGAGTCTGACTTCTATAACAGGAAAGATCTTTGAACAAATTATTAAACAACATGTATGTAGGTACCTGGACAAGAATGAAGTGATTAAACAGAGTCAGCATGGGTTTGTAACTAATAAGTCATGTCAGACTAACTTATTTTCCTTCTATGACAGAATCACTGATTGGGTGGATCAGGGAAATTCTGTAGATATAGTATATCTTGACTTCAGCAAAGCATTTGACAAAGTATCTCACACAATCCTTATTGAAAAAATGGCTAAGTATGGAATGGACAAGGCAACTGTTAGGTGGATTCATAACTGGCTTAGTGATCAGACCCAAAGAGTAGTCGTAAATGGCTGCACGTCCAGTTGGAAGAATGTCTCAAGTGGGGTACCACAGAGCTCTGTCCTGGGCCCTGTATTGTTCAACATCTTTATCAATGATTTAGATGAAGGAATTGAGGGTAAACTGATTAAATTTGCTGATGACACAAAGCTAGGAGGGATGGCTAATACTAGAGAAAAGAGAGAGAGAGGATTCAAAAAGATATAAATAAACTGGAACAGTGGGCAGCAACTAACAGAATGGTTTTTAACAGGGAAAAATGCAAATTACTATATCTGGGCAATAAAAATGAAAAAAGCATATACAGAATAGGAGGAATAGGGCTAAGCAACAGTACATGTGAAAAAGACTTGGGTATACTAATAGATCACAGACTGAATATGAGTCAACAGTGTGATGCAGCAGCAAAAAAGGCAAATGCAATTCTAGGATGTTTTAACAGAAGCATACAGTCAAGATCACGTGAAGTCATTATTGCCCTCTACTCCTCTTTGGTCAGACCTCATCTGGAATACTGTATTCAGTTTTTGGGCGCCACATTTTAAAAAAGACATCAGCAAACTGGAGCAAGTTCAGAAAAGAGTGATCAGAATCGTGACCGGTCTGCAAACCCTGTCTTATGAGGAAAGGTTGCAGGATTTGGGAATGTTTAGCTTGCAGAAGAGAAGACTGAGAGGAGACTTAATAGCTGTCTACAAATATCTCAAGGGCTGTCACATTGTAGAAGGATCATCTTTATTCTTATTTGCACAAGGAAAGACTAGAAGCAATGAGATGAAACTGAATTGGAGGAGACACAGATTAGATATTAGAAAAAACTTTTTGACAGTTAGAGTGATCAATGAGTGGAACAGACTGCCACGAGAGGTGGTGAGTTCTCCTTTAATAGAAACCTTCAAACAGAGGCTGGACAGACATCTGTCTGGGATGATTTAGCAAATCCTGCTTTGAGCAGGTGGTTGGACCAGATAGCCCAGGAGGTCCCTTCCAACTCTCCGATTCTAAGATTCTATGAAAACACTATTAATACTTAGATAATCGTTTAGTTAATTTGTGTTGCAAATCTGTAGTGTTGAATATATGATGTGAAATGTTTTTATGTGCAATATAATCATTATAATTTGTTATAACTAACCACAGTTAGCTACTATGCCTGGGCAGCGCCGGGCTCTTCAGCTAGTATGAAATTAAAACCTGCAAAGCCAGAAATGTAATTCTTTATTTCCTTAAAAGGTAACACAGTATTAATAAAGATCAATAAAATCATTAGCTCAGAGTACAAAAAACAAGCCCTCAAACAGGTCTATTGATAAAAAAGGAAAGATTTAAGGGACTCAGAAAAAGGTGACAATACATTTATTGATTTTTTTGTAGAGTTCAGTTTTTTTATCATGAAAGTATAAAAAAGTGTTATGGGCAATTTTTCTAATGGAATTGAATTCTGCTTGAATTTTACAAAAATATGCATTCTAGAGAATACAGGTTTCTTAAAATTTGTTCCGAATTAATTTAACAAAATTTTTGTCCAGCTGAGGTGATCATCTTAGTGAAAATTAGAGTGCCAGCAAAAGGTATACTTACTGTATATACTTACCTCACTGTTAACTTCTCCAGCCACCTCTCAGGCTCCCTGCTCCCTGTCTGGTTCTCTGCACCTCTAGCACACCGCCAACACCTTGAGTTCACTCTAGGCTGAGACTTCTGCTGCGACCAGGCTCGGCAAAGTCATTTCACATCCATAAGCCCCAACCTAGAGCGAACACGTGGAATATAGCTTTGCTGCAAATTGAATTTCACATTAAAATATACAATATTTGGTTAATCTAAATTTTGTCAGATCCACTCATCTCTACTTAGAAATTTGAAATTGCTATAGTCATATTGGCCTGAAGAATTATATTGCCAGGTCATGATTTTTTTTCAGCAAATTTCTGAGTTTTTTTAAAAAAACTTATATTACCAAACAATGAATGCTGTAGAGAAAAAAACCCCACAAAAAGCAATTGTTGAATTGCATCTTTTCACTATTTTATCACATTTAGATTGTTTTCCTTTTTTCCAATGCATTTTATTGTAATGTGAATGGTGTCATTTAAAACTACAACTTGTTTTGCAAAAAATGAGCCTTATCAAAGGTAGGTCTATAGAAAAAATAAACTGGTTTCGGATTAAAGGGAGGAAAAAAATATGAAAGTGCAAAAATAAAAACATTGTCATGAAGGGGTTATAGGACAGTTTTATGAAAACTTTGCTTCCTATGGCAACCAATCGCAGTGAATAAAAACCGACAAACCAATTCATTAGTCCCCGTGAGTTCGAACAGTTTACATAGTGACATTTGACACACTGCTAAAAACTCAGAGAGCGGGCAAATGCAGTCAGGCGAATCTGGGCTTTCCCAAAATTGCATCAAGTGATCTAGTGCAGCCCATCAGTGGGCTATCACAGTGACTATAAATAATGAAAATCAGGCAGGGCAGCGCCATTTTAGGGATAGGGATAGAGATCGGAACTCACAGCTCATTCCAAATAGTGATAGAAAAGCCTAATCTGAGTTTGGTGTGCTACTGCAGTGCTTAAACAGATTGAAAATGGGATAAAATGCAATAACAGTACCCTAGCATTTTATTGTACATGTATCTACTTCGCAATGTAGCATTTTAGGGTTAAGCAACTTATGTTGCATTTTTGTTCAATTTAGGAATACAAAATATATAACTGAAATAAAGCACAAGTAAAGGTTAAGGTTTTGCAACAGTTTTACTTGTTGAATATTACAATCGTAGGTACAATAACAATACTGCTTGTTGGTGCCACAAATTACTTTCCATACCTGAATATAACCAGCAACAGTTTCTTTTTTTTGTTAATTGGGAGGAATTTAAATAAAGAAAATATATATATAAAAATAGTCCATTGTAACAAGTATACGTGCTATAAAAAGTCAAGTAGTGGACACAGGAGGTGAAAATCACAAACCGGTTTTCAACTCTGGATCGGAGCTTTCATCAGAGCTGAAAACCGATTTGCATTTACAATATGATTTTTTGCATTATACTTTCTGTTTGACTCTATGGTATTGCTTAGTGTTTAGTTACCTTAACATTTATTTTATCATTTAGTATATTTTTTTTTATAAAATATTCAAAATAAAATATAGAAAATATTGAAAAAGAACATCTTTAGGAAAAATGTACGTAACATTTTTTCAGCATTTTATCTATGGATTAATTGTTGTCCACCTGAAACATGTATAAAGAAATCTTCATGTGCATGTGCATTTTGCAGAAGTAATTAAAGTAAACTTTCCTATCCCATTAAGAACAACTTAACATCTTTGTCAAAAAATACCAATCTGTGTTGTGAAGTTCTCCAAGGAAGATTCCCTCCCCTACAGAGAGGTGAACTTTTTCAAGGAGGACCCCTGAGTGATGTAAGTCCTTTGAAGAAGAAATCTAACAAGCTGACGTCTTTGAACGTAGAAACATATGGACATAGACTTGTTGTTTGTTAGCTATATGGAAGACATATATTATAGAAGGCTGCAAATATTTCTGCTTCAATTTCAGCTAAATTGTTTTAGAGATATAAGATGCAGAGATATCAAAAAAGAAAACATGAAAACAAGAACAACTTTTGGTCTAAATATCTGCTATCCATCATATATCTATTTATCTAAAACAAAATAAAAAGAGGCAGCTCTTCAATAAATTCGCAAAAAAGGGGTATTAATTAGGCCATTTGGTTATTTCTCAAGCATTTGAAAAGTGCATCAAAGAGGTACAGTATATATACCGTATTTTCCGGCGTATAAGACGACCAGGCATATAAGACGACCCCCTAACTTTTCCAGTTAAAATAGCAAATCTTCTTAAAAGTCGGGGGATCTTCTTATACGATTGTGTCATCTGATATGCCGGGTGCGGAGCAATCTTCATATGGCGGGGGAGTGGTCCTGATGAAGAAGGGAGGGTCTGCGGGTCTCTGTGCTGTGGGGATCGGCGGCTCCTCCATCTGCAGTGTGGCGGCTCTGTGCTGGGTGTCGGCGGCGGCTCCTCTTTGTCCAGCGTGAGGGCGCTGTACTGGGGGGCAGCTGTGGGGGCTCTCTGTCCAGCATTGGGGCTCCTCTGGCATTTCCCCATAGCCCGGAGGCCCAGGCAGCTCCATTGGTGTTATGGGGTGGCCCCCGGGAAAATGGCCGCCGGAGCCCGCGCGAGCTCAGATTCAGATCTCGTCTGCCGAGATCTCGGGACGAGATCTGAATCTGAGCTCGCGCGGGCTCCAGTGGCCATTTTCCCGGAGGCCACCCCATCGCAGCAATGGAGCTGCCTGGGCCTCCGGGCTATGGGGAAATGCCGGAGGAGCCCCGACGCTGGACAGAGAGCTGCCGCAGCTGCCCCCCAGCACAGCGCCCCACGCTGGAAAACAGGAGCCGCCGCCGCCGACCCCTAGCACAGAGCCGCCACACTGCTGAAGGAGGAGCCACCGCACTGCTGCCACCAATGAGGTAAAAGGGGATGATAACACCACCTACACCCTCCCTTCTTCATCGGGACCATTCCCAGCCATATGCACTCGGCGTATAAGACGACGCCTGGCGTATAAGGCGACCCCCGAATTTTAAGCAGATTTTCAGGGGTTAAAAAGTCGTCTTATATGCCGGAAAATACGGTAACAGTGTTAATCCATCACACAAGCATATTCCCATTAACATTATTACAGAAATATGAATAAATTACTAGATAAAGTCTAGTCATACAACACATATATCAATAGATTCCTATGACTCAATACCCAATATGTATACAAAATTAATTTATTTTATGTTCAAAGAAGTTTAAAGTGTGAAGTGCCTTAATGGTACAGAACTAACATGTGTAAATATAACTAAAGGCATGATTCTGCCTTTAGTAGCAATCTGTAGCAAAATTCATATTATTTAGAAGTTAGCGTTGGCACGTAGCTCGTCGTCCTTTGTATGCTACTGTACATGTGTGTGCGGGTCACAGCAAACTAGTTAATAGAGGAATATGGTAATGCCATAGGAATTACTGGCACATGGTACACTAAAGGTTCAAAAGTTGTGGGCGCCACTTTTAGTGAGGGAAACAATCCCATATATAACAGAAAAAGCGTGCATGCATCAGATGGCAAGCAAACTCCATCTTTAAAAAGGGAAATATACTATAAGGACCAAAGGTTATTTTATAAATGGGGAAAAGGGTAAACAAATGGACATTCTACATAATAAATATGAGGTATTGGGATAGGAGTCGCCATAGCAAAATATTTATTATATCAATATGCCTCATCATGGGTTACTAGTATCTCCCCTCATTTCTGGAAGGAAATCCCAATATTTCTGTATATAATAATGTTAATGGAAATATAATTATATGATGGATTAACAATGCTATATATATACTGTACATCTTTGATGCACTCTTTTAATCCTTGAGAAAGGTTCTGTGAACTAAAACATTGCCACATGGGCCAATTAAAGTCCACTTTTTTTTCTGCACATTTATTGAAATGCTGCCTTTCTTTATTTTCTCTTGCATTATTACATTATTACATTTGGATTACTGTTTTGGACACCTTTCACCCTTAATTTCTTATTTTGTGTGCCACCATTTTACATTTATCTATCTATCTATCTATCTATCTATCTATCTATCTATCTATCTATCTATCTATCTATCTATCTATGTCTGTTTCTATCTGTATATTCTTAACATGCATTTCATGGCAAGCTGTAACAAATTTAAATACAAGTAAGTTTTACATAAATAGAAGCTCACCATTTACACTGCAATGTTATTGTGAACAAGCCTTCCCAGAAATGCTGGTTTACGATAAACTTGCAGACAAAACTGGCTGCTGATCACCCAATGATGCTGGACAAAATATTATATTCTTGGCTGTGCAATGTTCTGCATAAACTTTGGCAGTCTATGCCCACTGAACGATCTATTACAGATCATTCAGTGTGCATCTGAAGCTGGGTCAGCTTTTGTAGGCAGGCTACTACATAACCACCAATCGACAAACAGCCCAATTGACAACACAATGTATGGATAGACTTTTCATAGTTTTTTTTTCATTAAAAGATGTTCCAAAAACTATCCCTTTACTACCTTTCTTTGCAGAACACTGACATAAACTGATGCAATTGCTGTCAGAGGTAACTGAGACCAGTGGTGCATCAAAAAGTTTATTGCCCGATATATCAATAAAAAAAGATTAACCTGATCGCTAAACGGCGTAGCGAGAAAAAAATTCAAAATGCCTGAATACGTTTTTTTGGTCGCCTCAACATTGCATTAAAATGCAATAACAGGCGATCAAAAGAATGTATCTGCACCAAAATGGTATCACATGTTGGATTCAGCTTCATAGGATGAGTGTCATGATCTGCTGACTTCATGGGATCAGGTAGTTTAGAGGTTAATCTGGACAGCCTCACTCTGAGATTCTGGGAGGCTTTTTATAGCCTCTTTGTGGGCTCACTCCTTGTTGCTTATACTCAGACCCTTGGCCGAGTGTGTGACCCTAGTGTGCTTTGTGACTGTGATACTTTATGCTTGCTTGGTTTTGATCCGGTTCTGTCCCTGTTACGAGTTTTGCCTGTTCCTTTTGTACTGCTCTGCTATCTCCGTGTATGACTCTTTTGCCTTGGATCTGACTACTCTCTGACTGCCTCCCTTGTACTGCATTGCTATCTCTGTGTATGATTCATTGCTTACGTTTTGACTATTCTCTGCTTGTTCCTCTGGTACCGCGCCGCCCTCTCCGTGTATGACCCCCATTTGTCTGACCTGAGTTTCCCTAGCCCTTACTCCAGGATTCCTATAATAGAACCCTACAGCCCTCTCCTGCAGCAGGATGCTAAGCCGTGCCCCCTGTGGGTCCTTGTACTGCTAACTACTTCCACTGTCGCAGGTCCTGTTGTCTGAACTTTCCCTGCAGTATCGGACCCTGGGTCCTCCCGTAGTCTGGGTGAGTTTCCCAGTTCAGCCGCGGCAGTCCGCCAGCGCTGACAGGATCCTGATATTGAGGCTCTATAACAGTTTATGATATTGTGTTATTTATTTAGCTCATAATAAAAATGTTCAGCATTTTTTAAATAAAATAACGGGGAACAATGACATGATGAAAAAATAGATCAGTTTACATTTCTTTTATCAAGCAGATTTATTAATTCTTGTAGATTTTTTACATTATGCAATCTTATGGTGTTCCATCTGCAAAGAATTTTTCATATACCTGTTATGCTGAAAACTGCAAGACGTGTTAGCATTACACATAGTGCAACATCTATGGGAGTGATAGCTTATATTGAGATATTGGAAAAGACCTAGGCCCTAATTAATTAAGTCTGACACTAAACCCCTTCACTACCTTTGACGCACTTGTATGTCAAAAGCAGTGTCCCTACTTTTGATGTTGGCTCGTACACCAAGACCATATCTTTCCTGCACTTGATGGCTGATCTAATCAGCCATCAAGTGCCTCTAATAGCGGTGGGTGAATCGGTACTCCTCCCACATCTGGTAATCAGTTAAATCCCACTGTCAACCATTGACAGAGAGATTTAGCACGCACCAGCCAGAGAGGTGTCATTCATCCAACCTATCGCTGCCCCGTCACGTGATTGTGGGGTGCTGACACGTCATGATGACACTTTTTTTTACCACACTTTTTCCTTCCACTCAACCTTCCATTAATATTCTTGCATACAACACTCTGTGAACAGCCAGCTTTTTTTTGTTTTAGCAATGACCTTTTGTGGCTTACCCTCCTTGTGGAGTGTGTCAATGACTGCCTTCTAGACATCTGTCAAGTCAGCAGTCTTCCCCATGATTGTGAAGCCCACTGAAACAAACTAAGGAACCTTTTTAAATGATTAGGAAGCCTTTGCAGGTGTTTTTTTGTTAATTATCCTAATTTAATGAGATAATGACTTTTGGGTTTTCATCGACTGTAAGCCATAATCATCAACAATAACAGAAATAAAATTTGAAATAGATCAATCTATTTGCAATGACTCCCTATATAATATATGAGTTTCACTTTTTTTGAATTGAAGAACTGAAATAAATTAACTTTTTGATGATATTCTAATTTTGTGAGGAACACCTATAGTTGACTGATGATAAATTCACACACAGTAGAATTTTGATAATGGCACAGCAGCAGTCAGCCATGGACTGTGCATTAGGTATCAGGGTCTGGGCCATCATTTAGTGCTTTGAATTTAATTTTAAATTAAGATGAGGTGGATGAGGAACGGGAGCAAGCCTGATGTGCTGGTAGCCCTGATACCTCATGCAACAGCTCCAATTGCTTTTCACACTCAGGTGGCACAACTATAAGCTTTGTAGACTACTATTGTTATGAACATTTAAGAATAGTAACACAGGTAGTTGACCGATAGCCCTACTTCTACAGGCAACACACATGACGGAGGTCCAACTTGGAGTCCAAACATTTCAAAAAATTATTGCCATACACCAGTAAAGTGGCATGAATTTCCCCAGAGTATAAATAGTATAATGGGCATCTCAGACCACTTCCACTGCAGGCAAGCCACCATTTCAAAACCCAACTTGAAGTCTCCACATTTCCACAAATTGTTTGTAACCTCCGCAGCATTAGCAATTGCAGGCAAAGAAGCCACAACAAAGGTGTCAAAAACTAGAATAACACAAGAATAAAGCAGTACAATAAAAACTACTCCATCACCTTTTCTGCCCAGTCTGTGGCTGGTGTGCAAAAATCATTGGAGATACATGATTTGTTCATCTTGATGAAAGTAAGGTGGTCTACATTTTTAGGGGACAGTCGGATGCGCTTATCCATCAGAACACCACCAGCAGTGCTGAAGACACATGCTGAGAAAACATCGGCTGCAGGGCATCACAAAATCACCAATGCATGACAGACGAGCTAAGGCCATGCTTCCATTTTTGAAGACCAAAATGCAAAAGGATCTAAATTCTCTCTGATGGCATTGATATTGAGCTCAAGATACACCTGCACCAGCATATACAGAGGTTCAGTACGTGTCAGAATTGTACTCTGTTCTGCTGGTGCATGGGCTGGTCTAAAAAATGTGTGAAGCAATTTACAGAAATTGCTTATGCCACTTACACTGCTGCTAATGTTTTTGAGTTGACAACTCAATGTTCCCAGGGTTGGAAGTTTATAACTGTGATGCACACTGCGTGCCTCACTGCTGTATTAGGGAAGATCACTCTTAAGATTGTCTACAAGCATTTTTCGATACTCTAACATACCCGGGGGAAAGCATCTGGCAAAACTTACTCTTGTACCATGGATCTAAAAGAGTGGCAATCCAGTAGTCAGCACTATTTCTGATCCTAACAATATCACCATGTCTCAGCAAGAAGGCACTCATTTGTCGGATGCTTCCCTGATGTTCAAGTCCATGGTGTGTTGGAGGCAGGGTAACACTCAAACTTGCTTCCTCCATCCCCTCCCACCAACCACAGACAACAGAGAGGGCATCATTATCCTCTTCAGCTCCTGACTATTGCGCACCCATCACCTCTTCCTGCTTGTCCTCCATATGTTCCTGGGCTCCTGCACCTTTACTAACAGTTTGCCTGATACCATAAGCCCCCCTCGATTGTTATGATCCTTGCCCTCATGGCACCCACCTGTGTGATGACAGTATGGAACTTAGAGATATTGTTATCCCTTTGACATCCTCCTCTGCTTCCACATCTTCCCCTGGGACCAACACCTCTTCCTGTAGACTATTCAAACTGTGCTCCAGAATGTAGATGAATAACATAGTGATGCTGATGATGGCATTGTCAGCGCTAGCCATCTTGGTAGCCATTTTGAAACTTTGCAGTAGAGTACAGAGGTCCTTCATCTGAGCCCACTTCGCAGTTGTGATTTGCATCACGTCCATACTATGTTGACCTAGACTGTGTAAAAGGACATATTGCACCAGGGATCATCGTTGCTACCAGAGTTGTTGCAACATGTATAGAGTGGAATCCCACCATGTTGGCACATCACATATCACACGGTTTACCAGTAGGCTTAAAAGCCTATGCAGCAATGCAAGTCAATGACCTGTGGGATGCGAATGGCAGAAGTGAGAATTTGGATTTTTTTTCTCTTTTTCTAAGTACATTATATGGTTAAAGAATGGTGTAATTTATAAGTACAACTTGTCCCATAAAAAAGTTCTCATATGGCTATATGGTCAGAATAATTAAAAAGTTATGGTACTTGGAGGAAGGGAGGAAAAAATGAAAACAAAAAAGCCTCAAATTGCTGGCTAGTGAAAGAGTTAAAGGGAAGGTATCACAAGTTTTCTTTTTGCATTAATAATTCTGAATTAAAAAAATAATTTATTTTAAAAAATTACTGTTTTAGCATTTGCTTTAATATTTTTTTTTCTGCAGCCATTTGGGGCTGCTATTTTTTATTTGTTCTCAATACAAGAAGAAGGAAAAGGTTTCATCCTGATTTCCTGCTCCTTTCGCCAACTATCTTTGAATTTCTTATTGGTATACTTGGCAGCGCAGAAGATAACCCCCCTTTTCCTGCTTCTTTTTCCATGAACATATGTGTGGTCTGCAGTCTATGAAGCATATTGTGCCTTATGATTGGATAAGAAACTATTGCGCCATTGTTTTTTTTAGCTCTTCCATTTTGATTTTTGTTTGTTGGTGTCAAAGTGTCAGAGAATGACACACATTGCAAATACAGCAGCTCCAGGCTATAGGACACTGTATTTGGTCTCTGACAGTATCTCCTATACTGTGGCTGCCTCAGCTGTGAACTGAGCACCACCTCTGAGATGTCCCGCTCACAGCAGTGGCTGGAGCCAAGTGCCATTTTATTGTAGGCCAGGACTGCGCTGTAAGCTACAATTTTCCCATTTCACTATTCACTCAGTGTTCAGCGGCTAGTGGTGGGTACATTCCCTTTAACCCTTTCATCACGAAGTCGGTTTTCACCTTCCTGAACAGGCAAATTATTTCAATTCTGACCCTGTCAATTTGTGAGGTAATAACTATCGAATGCTTAAACAGATCCCACTGATTCTGAGATTATTTTCTTGTGACATATTGTACTTCATGATAGTGGTAAACTTTCTTTGATATGACTTATGCTTATTTGTGAAAAATCAGAAACTTGGTGAAAATTTTGAAAATTTAGCAATTTTCATCTTTTAATTTTTATGCCCTTAAATAAGAGAGGCATATCACACAAAATAGTTAATAAATCACATTTCCCACATGTCTACTTTACATTAGCATAATTTCTTAAACATGATTTCTTTGTTAGGAAGTTATAAGGGTTAAAAGTTGACAAGTGATTTTTCAGTTTTACACCCAACTTTACAAAACCATTTTTTTAGGGACCACATTACATTTGAAGTCACATTGAGTACATATATGACAGGAAATACCCAAAAATGAAACCATTCTAAAGACTGCACCCTACAATGTGCTCAAAACTTTGCTGAAGAGGTTTATTAACCCTTCAGATGCATCACAGGAATTAATGGAACGTGTAAGGAAAAAATAAACATTTAACTTTTTCACCAAAATTTTCCTTTAGACCCAATTTTTTTTACTTTTACAAGGGTAACATGATAAAATGGATCGCAAGACATATAAGGGAACTTATCCAGATGTATGGTGAGCACTGTGAACCCCAAAGTGTTTCACAGAAGTTTATAAGGTTGAGCCGTGAAAATAAAAAAATTACATTTTCCCTACAAAAATGGTTTTTTTTGTCCCCAAATGTTCCATTTTCATAAAGGTTACAAGAGACATTGAACCATACAATTTGTTGTGCAATTTCTCCTAAGTATGCCAATGCAAAATATGTGGAATTAAACTACTATTTGGGCACACTGCCGATCTTGGAAGGGAAGGAGCGCAACTTTACTTTTTGAATGCAAAATTTTCTGGAATAATTAGCAGATGCCATATTGTGTTTGGTTGCCCCTGATTTTCCTAAACAGTGAAAACCCCCACAATTGACACTGTTTTGGAGACTAGACCCTTTAGGGAACCTATCTTAATGTGTGGTGAGCACCTTCATCCTTCAGGTGCTTCACAGAAATTTATAACGTTTGAGCCGTGAAAATAAAATCAAATTTTTCCCACAAAAAATGTTTTAAGCCCAAAATTTTGCATTTTCTTAAGGGTAACAGGAGAAATTGCACTATAAAATTTCTCCTGAGTGCACGGATACACAATATGTGGAGGAAAACTACTGTTTGGGTGCATGGCAGGGCTTGGAAGGGAAGGAATGCCTTTTGACTTTATGAATGCAAGATTTGGTGCAATAATTAGCGGATGCCATGTCACGTCTCGAGAGCCCCTGATGTGCCTAAACAGTGGAAACCCCCCACAAGTGACACCATTTTAGAAACTATACCCATCAGGGAGATGTGTGGTAAGCACCTAGAACTCCCAGGTGCTTCATAGAAATTTATAACATTGAGCCATTAAAATAAAAAAAATTTTTAGCTCTAAATTTTGCTTTTTCACAAGGGTAATGGGACAAAATTAACCCCAAAATTTGTTGTGCAATTTCTCCTTAACACACCAATATCCTATATGTGGTTGAAAACTACTTTTGAGGAACAGTGCAAAGCTCAGAAGGGAAGCAGCACCATATTGATGTTCATATTTAGCTAGACTGGTTTAAGGGTGCCATGTCACATTGGTAGAGCCCTTGAAGTGCCAGATTAGCAGAACTTCCCACAAGAGACCCAATTTTACAAACTACACCTCTCAATGAATTAATCTAGGGGTGCAGTGATCATATTGACATATTGACATCACAAGTGTGTCACAGAATTTTATACAATTGGACAGTGAAGAAAAAATAAATACATTTTTACCACCAAGATTTTGTGTTAGCCCCATATTTTAGATTTTCATGCTGGGAAATGGGTAAAAATGGCAACAAAATTTGTCCCACAATTTATGCTGAATGTAGAAATACCCCATATGTAGCTGTACAGTACTGCTTAGCCACACTGTGAGATCCGGGAGCAATGGAGCGCTATTTGCCTCCTGGAGTGCAGATTTTCCAAAAATAATTTCAACTCTCCATATACAGAGCCCCTAAGTGCTAGAAAAGCAGAAACCCCCTAAAGTGACTCCATTTTGAAAATTATACTCCTTTGAGAATTTACAAGTGTATTGATGATTTTGACTCCATGAGTGTTCTCCGAAACAATCAGATGTTGCTGAGTGAAGATTGCAAACTGAAATTGTAGTGATCAGTACATTGTAGTGCCCAGTATGTTGTAGTGACCAGCTCATGCTTCTGTAGGTACACACCCATAAATTAGCCGGACTATCATTGCTACAGAAATGAAAAAAACATGTGGACGCTAAGGCTATGTGCACACGTAGCGTTTTAAAACGCTCACTAAAAACCGGACTCCTTCCCAGAAATCGCGCGTTTTTTTCCGCGCTATTTCACCGCGATTTTACCGCGATTATGATCGCGATTTTGCCGCGATTTTCGCGTGCGTTATTCAAGCACTTTCCAAGCGATTTGAAGCATCGCTTGGAAAGTGATTGACAGGTTGGTCACACTTGTCAAACATAGTGTTTGACAAGTGTGACCAGGTTTTTACTATTGAGGCCGCCTATGCGGCATCAATAGTAAAAGATAGGATGTTAAAATGTTAAAAAAAAAATAAAAAATCGGGGTATATATACCCTCCGGCGTCCCGCGCTGCATTCCCTGGCCTCAGCGTTCCCAGTAATGCCTTGCGAGACCTGTGATGACGTAGTCTCGCGTTGCTATTGCGATCTCGCGAGACCGCTAGAGTCACGCGAGACTACGTCATTACAGGGCCTTGCCGCAAGGCATTACTGGGAACGCTAGGCCGGGAATGCAGCGCGGGACACCGGAAGGTAAATATACCCCGATTTTTTATTTTTTATTCTTTTTTTTACAGGGGTATGGTATCCAGGGCCTGGAGGACAGTCTCCTCTCCTCCACACCGTGGGTACCAACCGCACATGAGACGCTTAACTTCCCGCATGGTGGGCATAGCCACATGCGGGAAGTAAGCGATTCTCATGCATTCCTATGGGTGCGGAATCGCGGCAATTCTTTGCGATTCCGCACAAAAGAATGAGCATGCTGCGATTTTTTCCGCGATGCGATTCCGCTGCGGAAAAAAGCGCAGCATTAGCACAGCATGTGCGGAATACCATAGGAATGCATGGGGTGCGTTCTGTACACGATTTTTAAGCGTTTTCGCAGCGTTTTCGCGCCGAAAATCGCGGCAAAAACGCTTAAAAATTGCTACGTGTGCACACAGCCTAAATGTGGTTTATACACACTGGGACTCAGAAGAGAGGGGGGGCATTTGCATTTGGGAGAGCAAAATTTGCTGAATTTCTTTTTGGGGCCAAGGAGCCATTTCACTTTTTCAGAGCCTTTGTAATACAAGTAATGTGGAAGCCCTCTATATTTCCATTAATAGATGATTGACCTGAATGGGAACTTGCTTTTTTGTAGATTGAGTTGAAACTTTTATTGGGAACATTTTACATAACATTTAGGATTACATTTATCAGGTGATCTACACTGAGCAGTTACTTTGGGGTTTCCATCGAAATCTCTGAGTGACATGACAGATGAAACCCAAATGGATTCATTCACTATAATGAGGCAACAAAGTTAGGGTACCGTTACACTTAGCGATGCACCAGCGATCACGACAACGATATGGATCGCTGGTGCATCGCTAAGTGGTCGCTAGTGAGCTGCCACACAGGCAGGTTTAACCAGTGACATAGCAGGGGTCGGGGGTCGCTACTTACCTGTCAGACGAGGCGATCCTGACATCCTCCCGCCCACGTCCACGCGTTGCTCGTCGGCGCCACAGGAAGCACAGCAGGAAGCTGACGACGAGAAATGGTCCAGGACGTTCTCGCACGACCAGCGATGAGCAGCGGGGGAGCCGGTCGGAGGTAAGTATCAGACATAGCGATATCGCTAGCAATATCACTATAACGTCACAAAATCGGTGACATTACAGCGATATTGCTAGCGATATCGCTATGTGTAACGGGGGCTTTATTCTGGACTCTGTCTGGTCTCTGTTCAACGATGTCTTTGTTTTCAGGAGTGCACAAAATCTGCCTCATTATAGGGGATCTTCTGCCAAGGAATCCGTCTAAATGACATATTTCAGAGATTTACATGAAAAATCTTGTGTAAGCTCTCAGGACAGGGCGCAGGATAATTGTGAGCCAAGCCTTACTGTGATCTGTGGGAGGCAGAATGACCAAATCAACAGAAGGTGAAGAATTGGTTTTATTTATTTTTTACAATGCTCCTTGTGCAGTATAAGTGTTTAGACAACATTATTCTTCAGGTCGGTGAGATTTCAGCGATACCAGACTGATATGGGGTTTTAATATTTGGCAGCTGTCACACACACTAAAAGATGCTTTTTATTGCAAAAACTAGTTTTTGCATCTCCATATTTAGACACCTATAATTTTTCCATATTTCAACTGACAGACTCATATGACAAAATGAATAAAAAGCAGCAATTCAGGTATTGTTTTTTTATGCTGTTCCACATGCGATAAAATTTATAAACAACTTTATTGTTTTGGTCGGTACGATTACAGCGATACCCAGTTACATCATTTTTTAATGTTTTGGAGCCTTTACACAATAAAAACTATATTATAGAAAAAAAAATGTGCATCACTTTATTCTGAGAGCTATATATTTTTTATTTTTCCACTGACGTAGCTGTATGGTGGCTTATTTTTTGCGGGACAAGGTGACATTTTCATTGGCACCATTTTTATTTACACTCATCTTTTTGATCGCGTTTTATTTTTTATTATTCATTTTTTGTTAGTCGGGAAGATGATAAAGCATAGTTTTTTGCCATTTTTATGGTGTTCACTGAAGGGGTTAACAAGTGGGACAGTTTTGTAGGATGGGTCATTCTGGATGCGGTGATACCAAATATCTGTACTTTTGTTTTATTTTATTTTTTTACATAAAAAAATGTGTTTATTGGAGTAGTATTTTTTCATTGTTTTTGTTCTTTGTTTTTTTTTAAATATTTTTAAAAATTTTAATAACTTTTTACATTGTCCCACTATGGGACATCATCTTTACTCTGCAAAGCTTCTGCACTGTAGGGCATCAGAGCAGCATCTGACAGGAAGGATGAGGCGCTTATTGGCCACCTTCACTAAAGGGCCCTGAAGGATCCCGCAGCCATCTTGCGGCCCGGGGTAACCATGGAGACCATCAGAACAATGTGATCACATTGCATGGTGCTGATGGGAGCAGACAGGGAGCTCACTTCCTCTGTGATGCCCCTTGATGTCACTGTCACTACTGACAGCAGCCCTCATGATCGTGAAGAAGTATACAGTATGTACTGCGGTTTTTGGGAACACAGCTCCCGTAACGCTGTACATATATGGCACATGTCAGTAAGGGGTTAATGCTGGATATTCAGGAGTAAGATGCACCCAATTGATCAAGAGGTGTATGCCACTTAGGGAGCAGACAGACTGCTGTACAAATCACAAGAAGATTGGGACACAGTGCACAGACTAGCCGGTGTATCTCTCAACAAGAGCATGAGAGCTTGATGTACAGTTGTGGCCAAAAGTATTGGCACCCCTGCAATTTTGTCAGATAATACTCAGTTTCTTCCTGAAAATGATTGCAAACACAAATTCTTTGGTATTATTATCTTCATTTAATTTGTCTTAAATTAAAAAACACAAAAGAGAATGAAGCAAAAAGCAAAATATTGATCATTTCGCACAAAACTCCAAAAATGGGCCAGACAAAAGTATTAGCACCCTCAGCCTAATACTTGGTTGCGCAACCTTTAGCCAAAATAACTGCGACCAACCGCTTCCGGTAACCATCAATGAGTTTCTTACAATGCTCTGCTGGAATTTTAGACCAATCTTCTTTGGCAAACTGCTCCAGGTCCCTGATATTAGAAGGGTGCCTTCTCCAAACTGCCATTTTTAGATCTCTCCACAGGTGTTCTATGGGATTCAGGTCTGGACTCATTGCTGGCCACCTTAGAAGTCTCCAGTGCTTTCTATCAAACCATTTTCTAGTGCTTTTTGAAGTTGTTTTGGGTCATTGTCCTGCTGGAAGACCCATGACCTCTGAGGGAGACCCAGCTTTCTCACACTGGGTCCTACATTATGCTGCAAAATTTGTTGGTAGTCTTCAGACTTCATAATGCCATGTACACGGTCAAGCAGTCCAGTGCCAGAGGCAGCAAAGCAACCCCAAAACATCAGGGAACCTCCACCATGTTTGACTGTAGGGACCGTGTTTTTTTCTTTGAATGCCTCTTTTTTCTCCTGTAAACTCTATGTTGATGCCTTTGCCCAAAAAGCTCTACTTTTGTCTCATCTGACCAGAGAACATTCTTCCAAAATGTTTTAGGCTTTTTCAGGTAAGTTTTGGCAAACTCCAGGCTGGCTTTTTTATGTCTCGAGGTAAGAAGTGGGGTCTCCCTGTGTCTCCTACCATACAGTCCCTTTTCATTCAGACGCCGACGGATAGTACGGGTTGACACTGTTGTACCCTCAGACTGCAGGGCAGCTTGAACTTGTTTGGATGTTAGTCAAGGATCTTTATCCAACATCCGCACAATCTTGCGTTGAAATCTCTTGTCAATTTTTCTTTTCCGTCCACATCTAGGGAGGTTAGCCACAGTGCCATGGGCTTTAAACTTCTTGATGACACTGCGCACGGTAGACACAGGAACATTCAGGTCTTTGGAGATGGACTTGTAGCCTTGAGATTGCTCATGCTTCCTCACAATTTGGTTTCTCAAGTCCTCAGACAGTTCTTTGGTCTTCTTTCTTTTCTCCATGCTCAATGTGGTACACACAAGGACACAGGACAGAGGTTGAGTCAACTTTAATCCATGTCAACTGGCTGCAAGTGTGATTTAGTTATTGCCAACACCTCTTAGGTGCCACAGGTAAGTTACAGGTGCTGTTAATTACACAAATTAGAGAAGCATCACATGATTTTTCGAACAGTGCCAATACTTTTGTCCACCCTCTTTTTTATGTTTGGTGTGGAATTAAATCCAATTTGGCTTTAGGACAATTCTTTTTGTGTTTTTTCATTTAAGACAAATTAAATGAAGATAATAATACCAAAGAATTTGTGCTTGCAGTCATTTTCAGGAAGAAACGAGTATTATCTGACAAAATTGCAGGGGTGTCAATACTTTTGGCCACAACTGTATTTCTATGAAGCTATCATGCTTCAGTAGGGAATGTCGCAGGCCAGTCCGTGCCCTGTGTTCAAATCTTGTTACAATTTATACAGCTGTCTGACTGGGCCCTTAGGTGCGTCTTATCACTTACATGTGCATATGTGTGTCTTTCTTGAGGTGGAGTAACATTTATAGTCTAAGTTATTATCATTATTATTATTATTATTTATATAACACCATTGATTCTGTGGTGCTGTACATGAGAAGGGGTTACATACAAATTAAATATCATTTACAGTAAACAAACTAACAATGATAGACTGTTACAGAGGGGAGAGGACCCTGCCCTTGTGGGCTTACATTCTGCAGGATGGTGGGGAAGGAGACAGTAGGTTGGGGGGTTGCAGTAGCTCTGATGTTGGTGAGGCGGTAGCTCCGATAGTGGTGTGGAGGCAGTGGGGTCATTGCAGGCTGTAAGCTTTCTTGAAGAGTTGGGATTTCAGGTTCCATCTGAAGGACTTGAATGTAGTTGATAGTCGGACGTGTTGGGGCACAGGCTTAGAGGATGGGGATATTCAGATGAAGTCTTGGAGGCAATTAGGTGAGGCCAATTAAGTGTGGAGGAGAGAAGGAGGTCTTGGGAGGACCAGAGCTTACGTTAGGGGAGATATCAGGAGATTAGTTCAGAGATATATGGAGGAGACAGGTTATGGATGGCTTTGTAGGTCAGTATTAGTAATTTGAACTGGATACGCTGTGGGAATGGGAGCCAGTGAAAAGATTTGCAGAGGGGAGAAGCAGAGGAGTAGCGAGGAGAGAGAATTAGTCGGGTAGCAGAGTTAAGGATGGACTGGAGAGGTGCGAGAGTGTTAGCAGGGAGGCCACAGAGGAGGATGTTGCAATAGTCGAGGCAGGAGATGATGAGGGCATGCACAAGCAATTTAGTAGATTGAGGGTTTAGGAAAGGATGGCTTCTGGAAATATTTTTGAGCTGAAGGTGACAAGAGGTGGAAAGAGCTTGGATGTGTGGTTTGAAGGACAGGGCAGAGTCAAAGGTTACTCTGAGGCAGCGGACTTCTGGTACGGGGGAAAGCGTGATGTCATTTATTGTGATAGATTGATCAGGTAATGAAGATATGTGAGATGAAGGAAGGATGATGAGTTCAGATTTGTCCACATTGAGTTTGAGGAAGCAAGAAGAGAAGAAGGAGGATATGGCTGATAGACACTCTGGGTTTCTGGACAGCAGAAAGGTGATGTCTGGAGCAGAGAGGTAGATAAGAGTTTCATCAGCATGAAGGTAGTACTGGAATCCATGGGACTTTATTAGTTGTCCCAAGCCAAGTGTATAGATTGAGAATAGTAGGGA
Organism: Dendrobates tinctorius; assembly: GCF_039654945.1. Lineage (NCBI taxonomy): Eukaryota > Metazoa > Chordata > Amphibia > Anura > Dendrobatidae > Dendrobates > Dendrobates tinctorius. The sequence continues at coordinate 305,327 of NW_027361737.1, read as the reverse complement.
TCATAGAACAGAGCCTTGGGAGACTCCAACAGAGAGAGGGTGGGAAGAGGAGGTAGTGTGGGAGTGCAAGATGTTGAATGTGCGTTTGGAAAGGTATGAGGAGATCCAGGATAAGGCGAGGTCTTTGATGCCAAAGGATGAGAGTATCTATAGTAGGAGGCAGTGGTCAATTGTGTTGAAAGCAGAGGACAGGTCTAGAGGAGGAGCATAGAGTATTGTTCATTAGCTTTGACTGTAAGTAGGTCGTTAGTAATTTTGGTCAGGGTAGTCTCAGTGGAATGATGGGGACGGAAGCCAGTTTGTAGATTGTCAAAGAGCAAGTTAGAGGAAGGTTCAAGGAGGAGGAAAGTTCAGTGTGGACGTGCTGCTCCAGGAGTTTGGAAGCGAATGGGAGCAGCTATATTGAGCGATAGCTGGACATAGAGGTTGGGTCGAGGGTTGGCTTTTTATGGATAGGCGTGATTGTGGTATGTTTGGAAGCAGAAGGGAAGGTATGAGAAGTCAGTGATAGGTTGAAGAGATGGGTTAGGGATGGGATAAGTGTGGTGATGAGGTTGGGGAGGAGATGGGATGGGATGGGGTCTAGCGCACAAGTGGTGAGGTGTGATTTGGAGTGGAGACAATTAAACTCCCCTTCAGTAATGTTGGAGAGGGAGGTTATGGGGAGGGGCATTGGCCTGGTATACAAAGGGGATGTGGTGGTTGAACAATAAAGGCTTGCCTTGTTTGGTTGATCTTAGTTTTGAAGTGTGCAGCAAAGTCCTCAACAGAGGAGGCCAGAGGAGGGAGTTAAAAGTTTTGAATAACTGTTTGGGGTTGTAGGATAGGAAGATACGAGAGTTGTGAAGTAGGCCTGTTTTTCAGAGGTGAGGGCAGATTTGAAAGCAAGTGTTGTTTGTTTGAGTGTTGTGAAATCATCTTGCAAATTTGTTTTCTTCCAACATTGCTCTGCAATCCTGGACACTTGTCTGAGCTTTTTAATGATGTTATTGTGCCAGGGTTGTCTACTGATACGTCACACTCTGCCATGAACGAGAGGGGCGACTGTGTCAATAGCTGATGCGAGAGTGGCATTGTAGAAAGCACTGACACTGTCTGTGTTGTGGAGTGAGGATATGGATGCATGGTAGAATAGGAGAGAGAGAGCTTGTGGGTGTCTAGGTGTGTGAAGTCTCTGCAGCAGTGTGCATGTTGCTGGACATGGATGACAGGTGAGGAGGACAGGGATGAGATATGCCACAACTTTAGATGAATTTATCTCGTGGGCTTTGCCAGACACTGTTGTATCTCTGTTGTGTTTGCCCAGGTGTGCAGAGGTAGTTTAAGTAAGTGTGAAAATGCCAAAGGTGGCAATTTATTTTGAGCAAATTCAGCTCAAAATAAAGCTTTTTTAATAACACAGATGTGGTGTAAAAAACAGCTATAATTCTATATTGTAATTTGCAATCTTCAACATACTCTTTCACATGGGCTTGTTCCATGTATAAACTGAAACAGAATTTTATGAATTTGCATCTCTAACTTAATGGGATAAGAACTATGGCAACTCATTAAACCTCCCTTGCTGGGGGGCATTATATGCAGAAAGGTGAGCTGAGCATGTGCTCTTGGACATCTATTATGAATTAGTGATCACCACCTACTACAATTGAATATAAGAACTTAACTGCATAGAAATACATCTTATCTTCAAAGTGGAGCAGGATCTCTAGATTCATATTGGTACCGTTGGACAAAGTCATACAAGGTTTTGACTTTTCAAAAATATTTTACAAAGGATGTGGTCTTAGATATTATTGCAATGGATACATGATGGAGTAAATCTCAGTCCATAAACTTTTCTCCCAAAATGCTAAGTTTTTGCATTGGTTTAAATGGCTACTGTGGCAGGGCTAAGGGTCGTGTAATCGATGGGAGATATGTGCCTCATAAATGGCTTGTCTCTATAATGTAAGGCATAAGTAAAGCGTACCAGATATTATTATTGTTGTTGTTTGAAGGACCTGTGGTGAGGTCACAGTCAGGTGACCAGTCAGCTGCTGAGTTCGTGGGTGTGGCTACAGCCTTATAATGTGGCCTGCTCCTGAACCAGGGAGATGTGTGTGGGGAGGACTAAGCCTCACATGTGTGCTGAGACTCATGCTCTGAGTCTACAACCACGGACATTTTGTGTTATTTTGCCTGAGCTAAAGGCTACTTTTTGGTGCTACGCTGCCTTGTGCGTTTATGACGTGAATAAACCGCAAGCACTGTTGAAGAACCTGTCTCATATTTGTCTCCCGCTGCACCTAAGCGAGTCACATCCCTACAATTGGTGGTACACGTGCGGGCAGCGGTCCCAGCAGAGACTTGAGACAGTTGCTGCATGTCCTGGGTGAAGTTTGCAGCGGGACAACAAGCACTGCCTGGAATCATGGAGGACCTGCTGAAACACCTGGTCCAGTCCCAGGCACTGCAGCAGGAAGCCAACAAGCTGTTGTTACAGCAGATCCAGCAAAGCCAGCAGGAGCAGCGGCAGCAGTTCCAGCAGAGCCAGCAGGAACAACGGCAGCAGATGCAGCTTCTGGCAACCGCCATCCAGGTGGGCAAGACGAGCGCCCCAACCCCAGGTCGGGCTGATGCCACCGACGTCGAGAAGGCGGTAAGACGCGCATTACAAAAAATGACCCCTGAGGATGATGTTGAGGTCTTCGTGACATCCTCCCAAATGTTTGACCTGTTGCACCTGGTCCAGAAATGGCTGCAGCCAGAGTCGGCTTCCCCGGCACATATGGTAGAGCGAGTTGTGATGGATCGGTTTGTGAATTCTCAGCCGAGACCTCTACAGACTTGGGTTGCCCAGGGTGATCCCCAAAATGCTGATGAACTGGTTGGGCTGGTCAAGAGATACCAGGGGATGGAAGGTTCCTTGGGGAAGCAGCCCATTCCGTATTGGGGGTCCCAGCAGGGGGCGGAGTCACAAAAAGGGGTGGTGCGTCCAAGGTCAAAAGGGGCGGGGGAGGCGGTGCCCAAGGTCCCCTCGGGTGTTATTTGCTGGAAGTGTCATGGGCCAGGACATATAGCGGCCCGTTGTCCCCAGACCACCGAGCAGATGGACTGCAGCATGGGACGCCGTAGTTCATACTACGCATATCCAGCCTGCAGTGTGAACTCGCTACCTAACAAGGGGCCACAAGTATGTCCCATGAAGGTGAACGGTCGAGCAGTAATGGCGCTTCTGGACTCCGGGAGCTTGGTGACCCTTGTGAGGGCCAGTTTTCCTCTAAACATACTCCCGGGTAAAAAGATTGGTGTTCGGTGCATACATGGCGATGCAAAGGACTACCCTATGGCTAGGGTGAATATTGAAACGGCGCATGGCACCGAGTCGCATGAAGTTGGCGTTGTTCGAGACCTGTTGCATCCTATAATTATTGGTCGGGATTTCTGTCTGTTTTGGGATCTGTGGGGGGTGGGTTCTGAGTGTGCTAGCCAGAGCAAGGAACCAATCCACCCCACTGAGGTATCGCCACCACCAGACGCAGACGAGTTTCCTTTATGTGTCCTTGTTGGGGATGAAGAGGAAGGGTCCCCTGTACCTGACATCCCGGAGTTAGGGGTGGCTGGGGAGAATTTTGGGACTGCCCAACATAGGGACCCCACACTAAGGGAAGCCTTTAACAATGTCACCGTCATTAATGGGGTTGCACAAGAGCCGGGAGCAGACACAAGGTTTCCCCATTTTATGTTGAGTGGGGAATTGTACCGGGCCACGAAAATAAGGGAGGAGGTGGCGGAGCAGTTAATAGTCCCAGGCCCCTATAGACGAAAAGTGTTGGACATGGCCCATTCACACATCTTGAGGGGACACCTGGGGGTGGAAAAAACCCAGGAACGGATTGTACAGAGGTTATATTGGCCTGGGTGTCACCGGGAAATAGTAAACTATTGCAGGTCCTGCCCGACATGTCAGTTAACTGCCTCCACATCTCATTTTCGGAACCCTCTTGTGCCACTGCCCATTATTGAGGTGCCATTTGAGAGAATTGCCATGGACTTGGTCGGTCCCTTAGTTAAATCAGCTTGGGGCCATCAGTATATATTAGTCATCCTGGACTATGCCACACGCTATCCTGAGGCCATTCCCCTGAGAAACTCCTCCGCGAAGAGTATAGCCCGTGAGCTGGTCCATGTGTTTTCCCGGATGGGTTTGGCGAAGGAGATCATGACCGACCAGGGGACACCTTTTATGAGCAAGGTAATGAGAGAATTGTGCAGAGTCTTGCAAATTTCCCAGTTGAGGACTTCAGTGTACCATCCGCAGTCAGATGGCCTTGTTGAGAGGTTTAACAAGACCCTGAAGAGCATGCTGAGAAAAGTCATAGAGGAAGATGGTAGAGACAGGGATTGTCCCTTACCGTATTTACTATTTTCTATCCGTGAAGTTCCCCAGGCCTCCACGGGGTTCTCCCCCTTCGAGCTTCTGTATGTCCAGCATCCGCGAGGTCTCCTAGATATAGCCAAGGAAACCTGGGAAGCCGAAGTCACGCCCCACAGAAGCGTCATTGAGCATGTGGCACTGATGCAGCAGAGGGTTGCGAAGGTGATGCCCATTGTTAAAGAACATCTCCGCCAGGCACAAGAGGCTCAGGCCAGGGTCTACAACCAGTCAGCCAGAGTGAGGCAGTTCAATCCGGGAGACCGAGTTCTCGTGCTAATCCCGACGGTGGAAAGTAAGTTCTTGGCCAAGTGGCAAGGGCCATATGAGGTGGTGGAGAAGCTGGGAGACGTAAACTACAAGATCCACCAACCCGGAAGACGGAAGCCATACCAGGTTTACCATGTTAACCTTATCAAGCCATGGCAAGATAGAGAGCCAGCGGTAACTCCGTGCTTGCTGGGCAACCTAGAAGGGGAGGTTGGAGCCGTTACCATAGCGGAGACTCTATCGAAGGCCCAGAAACAGCAGTGTCGGGAGTTACTCTAGAAAAACCGCGACCTGTTCTCAGAGTTGCCGGGGTGCACGAAGGTGGTGGAGCACGAAATTCTGACCGAGCCACATGTGCGGGTGAACGTGAAACCCTATCGTATTCCTGAGGCCCGGCGAGAGGTAATCTCCAAGGAGGTGCAGCGTATGTTGAAGCTCGGGGTCATTGAGGAATCCAAGAGCGGCTGGTCAAGCCCGATTGTCCTGGTCCCAAAACCTGATGGTGAATGGAGGTTCTGCAACGATTACCGAAAGCTGAATGAGGTCTCCAAGTTCGACGCTTATCCCATGCCACGCGATGATGAGCTCATCGAGAGACTTGGACCGGCCAGGTACATAACCACTTTGGATCTGATAAAGGGATATTGGCAGATTCCCATGGCACAGGAAGCCAAGGAGAAGACGGCATTCTCCACACCAGACGGGTGCTTCCAGTATGTCCGGATGCCGTTTGGCCTACAGGGAGCTCTGGCAACCTTTCAGAGGGCGATGGATAGAATCCTTGTGCCTCATAAGCTATATGCTGCCGCATATCTGGATGATATCGTCATCTTTACCCCAGACTGGGAGACTCACCTGGAAAAGGTCCAAGCAGTGTTTGACACTCTAAGAGAGGCGGGGTTTACAATAAACCCGAAGAAGTGTGCCTTGGGGAGAGAAGAAGCCAAGTACCTTGGATATGTAGTGGGGCGTGGTGAGATCAAACCCCAAATCAATAAAGTGGAGGCAATTCAAACATGGCCGAGACCTCTGTCAAAGAAGCAAGTTAAAGCCTTCCTGGGGATTGTGGGATATTACAGGAGGTTCATCCCAAACTTCGCCACAATGGCTGCCCCTCTAACTGATCAGCTTAAGGGGACAAAGTCAGTGATGATCAGCTGGTCCGAAGAAGCAGAGTCAGCCTTCCAAGAAATGAAAGGAGCTCTTTGCAAGCAACCCGTTTTGGTGGCCCCAGACTTTAAACGTGAATTTGTCCTCCAGACAGATGCCTCAGATGTCGGGGTAGGAGCAGTCCTCTCCCAAGAGATACGTGGGGAGGAGCATCCTGTTCTCTACTTGAGTAGGAAGTTGACTTCTTGTGAGAGAAATTACTCAATTGTAGAGAAGGAGTGATTGGCCATAAAATGGGCAGTGGACACATTACGGTACTACCTGGTGGGACGGAAGTTTAGGTTAATATCCGACCATGCCCCACTCAGGTGGATGAGGGAAACAATGGGCAAGAATGCTAGGGTCACCCGCTGGTTCTTAGCCCTACAAGACTTCAGCTTCCATGTAGAGTATAGGGCCGGGAAGCTACATGGGAATGCCGATGCCCTCTCCAGAATCCCTTGCCTGGTAGGTGAAAGTGCCAAGCCCCACGGCTTTAGGCAGAGGGGGAGGTATGTGGCAGGGCTAAGGGTCGTGTAATCGGTGGGAGATATGTGCCTCATAAATGGCTTGTCTCTATAATGTAAGGCATAAGTAAAACGTACCAGATATTATTATTGTTGTTGTTTGAAGGACCTGTGGTGAGGTCACAGTCAGGTGACCAGTCAGCTGCTGAGTTCGTGGGTGTGGCTACAGCCTTATAATGTGGCCTGCTCCTGAACCAGAGAGATGTGTGTGGGGAGGACTAAGCCTCCCATGTGTGCTGAGACTCCTGCTCTGAGTCTACAACCACGGACATTTTGTGTTATTTTGCCTGAGCTAAAGGCTACTTTTTGGTGCTACGCTGCCTTGTGCGTTTATGACGTGAATAAACCGCAAGCACTGTTGAAGAACCTGTCTCATATTTGTCTCCCGCTGCACCTAAGCGAGTCACATCCCTACACTACATTAGCACTAGAAAATGTTAATATTTACCTTTTATTTACTATTCATTTAAAACTGTACTCTTGAAATGGGTAATACCTAAGGGATCAACGTTTTCTTTACAGACATTAAGTTTTAATTAGTGAGATTTACATTCAAAGCTCTTGTGTACGTTTCATCAAAGCCTGTGTATTTTAGTAGCTTAATCTCAATTAAAATATAACCCATAAGGATTTTAAAAACTTGGAATAATATTGAAACAGAAATAAGGGTGTACTAAATTGTATATTTTTTGTTGAAAATTACTATGCAAAATGGTATTATAATTAATTAAAAATGTCTTGTTTTATTATATCTTCTAATCTTGACAAAAATAAATCCGTTAGCTACCAAAGATTAAGACTATGCATTTTTGCCCGTTCTATAAAAGCAGTTTAATTGGAATTGGGATCGTTCTGAGGATTTGAAGGTATTACAAAGGTTTTTAGAATTTGCTAACTACTACAGTAAGTTCAACAAAAACTTTTCAGTAGTAGTCATAACTCTGACAGATATGACAAGGAAGGGACCAACTTCTCTAAGTGGTCTAGTCCTGCCAGGGAGGTATTCGATACTTTGAAAAGGTGTTTTTCATCTGTGCAGATCCTCATACAGCCTGACATCTCTCAGCTTTTTATCATTGAGGTCGAAGAGTTTGAGGTTGGGAGTGGGGGCTTTGTTGTCACAGGGTGCGTCTCCTGGTAAATGTCGACCCTGTGCATATTTTTTGAAAAAAATTGTCATCTGCTTAGAAGTTATAACATCAATAACAGTGAACTCCTAGCTATCAAGTGGGCTTTTGAAGAGTGGCTTAATTTTTGGCAGTTCATCTGGTTATGGTAATCACGAATCATAAGAACCTGGTATATTTTGAATCAGCGAAACATCTAATGCCTCAACAGGCAAGATGGACATTGTGCTTTAACAGGTTTAACTTTTTTGTCTCATATAGGCCAGGGAACAAAAACATTAAGGCAGATGTCTTATCTCATTGTTTTCCAGGGAGGAAATAATTGTGTACCATACCTATTCTTCAAAAAGGGGTGGTTATAGCATCTATGTGCTCCGATCTGGAAAGAAAGGTTGTTGATGCTCAGGGGGATGCTCCTGCTGCCTGTGCACTTGGTAAACTATTTGTTCCTTTTAATCTTCATCTAAGAGTCTTTAGTGAACATCACAATTCGGTCTTGGCCGGACATATGGGTAATAAAACCACCACTAATCTTCTTACTCAGCGTTTTTGGTGACCAGGTGTTGATCAGGATGTTTGGGAGTAGGTAGCTGCCTCCAGTGTCTGTGCGCATTCTGAGACCTCTCATACTTGTCCGTCAGGGGCTCTCCAACTATTGGAGATTCCCAACAGACCTTGAACTCACTTGTTGGTTGATTTTATCACGGATCTACCCGAGTCAGTGGGGAATACTGTAACTCTGGTAGTGGTAGATAGATTCCGCAAGATGTCTCATTTTATCGCTTTGCCAGCTTTACCAAAAGCCAAGTTCTTAGTGCAAATTTTCAACAGGGAAATTGTAATATTACATAGGATCCCGATGGATATTGTTTCTGACAGGGGGTACAGTTTGTTTCCAAGTTTTGAAGGACGCTTTGCACCTGTCTGGAGATCCATCTGTCATTTTCTGCTGAATTTCACCTGCAGTCTAATGGGCAGACTGAATGGGTTAACCAGAATCTAAGGACGTATCTTAGGTGTTTTGTGTCTGAGAATCAGAAGGATTGGGTTACCTACTTACCGCTAGCCAAATTTGATGAAAATAATCATTGTCATAAATCTACTGGTAAGTCCCTGTTTTTCAGAGTGTATTGGTTCCATCCTCAATTAAGCTCATTTAATAAAAATTGTCCTTCTGGATTACCTGAAGAGGAATGGTTTTCATTATCTATTACGTTCGTATGGCAGTGGGTTACTAATAATTTGAGGAAGATAGGATCCAAATATAAGAGTGTGGCTGATCGGAGATTCTTGGTGGGTATGGACCTGGGTGTTGGTGACTTGGTGTGGTTGTTCTCTAGGAAAATTAAGTTGAAGATTCCATCTTTGAAACCGAGTCACAGGTTTGTTGATCCTTATAAGATCATAACCATCATCAATACCGTAGCATTCCATCTTGCTATACAGTCCACCTTTAGGATCCATAATGTATTTATTCGATCTATCCTCAAAAAATACAATACAGATTCGATACCATCACCACTACCATCATCTCTTGTCATTATCAATAGATACTTGGAGTTTCAGATAGCGAAAATCATGGATTCTTGTTTAGTTCATCGGTCGCTTTGGTATCTGGTACATTGGAGTGGTATGATCCTGAGGAGAGGATGTGAGTACCAGCATCTGACGTTCATGCGGCCAGACTGTCAAGGGGTTACCGTAACAGAGAGGAGCCAGAAGACCACAGCGTCTGATGGCTCCTACTCCTATGCTGAGAAGAAGTACTTCTTTTTAATGGTGTTTATTTCTTTTGGCAAAAAAGGGGTTAATCGGCCATGTTGAAAACTTTGAGCTCTCAGATGAGCTGTTAGCCACTCCCATCCCCTTTATAATCTGGGTTCTGATTCAAACCCACGTCAGAGCTAGCATTTTCTGCATTGCTTAGGAGAGGTGTTCATATGAGAAGGAGATTTGGAGGAGTTATCTGTGACTCATGTGTGGTAATTCCCTTCCCTCCTCTACTTTTCCACATGCTCCACTCCCCGATGTATTCCTCTGTTATATGTGAGTGAATATTTGTATGTCTGGTGTTTTCAGTTTACCCTTGTTTGTGTAGCCTTGTTTGTCGGGTTGGTGTACTGCGGTGCCCAGTAGTAACCCTCTTCATTGGGTGGGGGAAGAGAACAGAAGGAGGGCTTACTCAGGAAATAAGGCAAGAGTTGCGACCTTGACATCTTCAACTTCTGAAGTATCCCAGGGAATAGGGTGAGCTAAGGCACCCCCTAATGTTAGTGACAGAGAAGAAGTTCCTGGTCCCGAGTCAGCTGAGACATCAATTTTTTTAAAATTATTTATTTATAGCACAATGGATGGGTGAATTGATGCCACTTTTCCTGTGTCTGTCCCTAATTTCAGCTGTTTGGCAGTTTTTGGCCCCCCTGAAGGTGTCATCTATGCGTTTGGTTTTCCCTCCCATTGAATTCAATTCTGATCAGTTATGTTCGGTAAACATCGGAAAATTCGGCGAACATAGCTGAACCGAACCTTAAAATCTTCACTCATCTGTAAATAACACATCATATTGATAAGAGTGGTTACACCAAATTGTCAATGATCTTTTGTAGTGCTACTGGTTAATTATATAGCATGAAATGCCAGGGCCCTGGGCATCTACATAAAGACTAGGCCAGTGCAAGTGGTGTAATGCAATGACATGGTTGAGATGCCTGTTTCGATGTGCCAAAATGATAACATCTTGTAATCCATAGCAACTTGTTGCCTAGAGGACAGAGAGTGATGAAACAAGGAGCCTTCGGTAGGCCAAAATGTTACACTCAGGGCAGCTGTTTCTGTGACCCTCCCCCAGGTGCATCACTGCTGCTGGTTGATTTTAACTGTTAAATGACAGCTGTATGCTAAACATGTGTCAGGAACAGAGGGTCCCTGGTTCCTGGATCTCTGTCCTTCAGGTATACATTTCTGCACTGCTATGTATGTTTAAACACTGCTGGCATTTGCAATTAAGCTGACTGGTTTCTGCTATAGTTATGTCATTACATTATCCCACTGTGGTTTTATTCTTATACTAGCTGAAGAGCCCGGCGTTGCTTGGGCATAGTAACCAACTGTGATTAGTTATAACAAATTATAATGATTATATTGCACATAAAAACATTTCACTTCATATATTCAACACTACAGATTTGCAACACAAATTAACTAAACGATTACCCAAGTATTGATAGTATTTTATTTTCAACTCATTCAAGAGCCTTTTGATAAACAACATTTTTGGTTTTTCCTTTTGGTGCAAAGATGAACAGATTTTTGGCAGTTCCAACTCTTGAACAGATCATGTAAAGTTGACCATGAGAAAAGCATGGAGAATGCAAATCGATCCCTACTACTTTCAAGGACTGTCCCTGAGCTTTGTTAATGGACATTGCAAATAGCAGTTGAACTGGAAACTGGAGGTGTTTAAAATCAAAACGCAAATCAGATGGAATGAGTGGAATTCTTGGAATGAAAATGTCCTCTCCTTTGGCACATCCTGTTTCTGAGCTCTGTATCTAACCATATCCTGTGTGATAATGTCTGCTGAGCGTGTACCTAATCTTCTCCTGTGTGATACTTTCTGCTGAGCTGTGTATCTAATCCTATCGTGTGTTACTGACTGCTGAGCCGTGTATCTAACCCTATCCTGTGTGATACTGACTGCTGAGCTGTGTACCTAATCCTATCATGTGTGTTACTGACTGCTCAGCAGTGTATCTAATCCTATCCTGTGTGATACTGACTGCTGAGCCATGTATCTAATCTTATCCTGTGTGTTACTGTGTCTCCATTCAATGTCAGCAAGCAGTTAATCCTGAATGCTATCTATGTGTTTTCAACTATGCAAGCTTATATCTGGTAACCAGCTTTTCCAATCTCTGCTCTGAATCCACTCCTGTGTCTCCATTCAATGTCAGCAAGCAGTTAATCCTGAATGCTATCTATGTGTTTTCAACCATGCAAGCTTATATCTGGTATATAGTTTTTTCAACTTACTCTGCCTGTCCCCTTATGTTGTGAGGTCAAGAAACTTTTCAAAGTGCTTTATGATCCATGTAGTGCTGCACATGTGTTTATTTGACCACAACATTTTATTGGGTCCTGGTGTCTCAATTTAGTGTGATTGATTAACGAGAAGAGAGAGAGCAAAAAAAAAAAAAAAAAAATCTTAGCCTTACCTTTCTATATATTCAGACATAGCTAGGGGGAGCATTTATGCAGGGGGCATTTATGCACATGTAATCGAAGTACAAGTATCAAAGTGCTACTGGCAGTTATAACATGGCAGTTAGACAGGGCAGGAGACAGGTAAGACATTTATATACATCTACTCCCTGTACATTTGGAGCACATCAAATATATACCATATGCATTTGTGTAATTTTTATCCTGGCCGCTGCATTCACACACATCCACCGCCCTGGCATTAACTCTCTACACTCCATCCATATCGGCCCCTCGCTCCTTTCCTCTCCTATGTATAGCACTCACGCTCTTTTCACATTGTTAAATTGCACAGACCCAGTCAGTCCCACCATTCAACATCAGAGACGCTCTCACAAATCACTTAACCATCTGCTCACTCTTTCCATCCTCCTTCTCCTAGTCGCAGGAGACATTGCTCCCAACCCTGGTCCCCCATGTTATAGAAAGTCAACCCCCCCCGACTGCTACATTCAGAAACCCCTCTAATCTTATTAATATTCCCTGCATGCCATCTGTCTCTCTTAATTGTGCACTTTGGAATTCTCGCTCAGTGTGTAACAAACTCTCCTTCACTCATGACTTCTTCCTTTCTAATTCTCTTAACCTCCTGGCTCTTACTGAAACTTGGATCCAGCAGTCAGACACTACCGCTGCTGCTGCTCTTTCATACTGGGGGCTACACTTCTCTCATACCCCAAGATCAGACAATAGAGCAGGTGGAGGCGTTGGTCTTCTCCTATCACCAAAATGTACATTTCAGGTTATCCCTCAACTACCCTCACTAGTCTTCCCTTCTTTTGAGGTCCATGCCATCAGACTCTACACCCACTTCTCCATGCGAATGGCGATGGTGTATCGTCCTCCCGGCCCCTCCCATCAGTTCCTGAATCATTTTGCCACTTGGCTTCCACATTTTCTCTCCTGTGACATCCCTACCCTCATCATGGGAGATTTCAACATCCCCATTGCTCTTCCCCTCTCACCATCTGCTACTCACCTTTTATCTCTAACCTTCTCATTTGGCCTTTCGCAGCTTACTAATTCTCCAACGCATGAAGACGGAAACTCCCTCGGCTTTGTGCAGTGGATGATTTTGCAAGCTCCCCTCTCCCGCTCTCTGACCACAATCTTCTTTCATTCTCTATCAAGAACTGCCAGGCTGCTCAGGTCACCCCCACTGTCCAGACTTATAGAAACATACAGGCCATTAACACCCAGAAACTTATGAAGAACTTGCAGTCTTCATTGGCCCCTATCTCCTCCCTCTCATGTCCTGATTCTGCATTGAAGCATTACAATGAAACACTTCAAAGTGCCCTGGATGAATTTGCACCCCCTATAAATAGAACACCACAACGCAGATGGCGACAACCCTGGCACACGGTGCAAACACGTTTCCTGCACCGGTGCTCCAGGTGCGCCGAACGTCTGTGGAGAAAATCCAAACTACATGAAGATTTCATTTATTTTTAAGTTTATGCTTAGAATATACAACACTGCCCTTCACCTCTCCAAACAAGCCTATTTCAACACCCTCATCACCTCACTGTCCAAACACCCGAAACGTCTCTTTGACACTTTTCATTCTCTACTCAATCCAAGAATACAGGCCCCAACCACGGATCTCTGAGCTGACGATCTGGCCAATTACTTCAAAGAAAAAATTGACCAGATTCGACAGGAAATTATCTCCCAATCACCTCATACCATGCACTGTCCTCCCTCCCCCACTGCATCTAGCTCACTCTCTGATTTTGAACCAGTCACAGAAGAAGAAGTAAGCAGGCTCCTTGCATCTTCTCGCCCAACCACTTGCACCAGTGACCCATTTCTGTCATATCTCCTCCAGTCCCTTTCCCCTGCTGTGACCACTCACCTAACTAAAATATTTAACCTCTCTCTCTCTTCTGGTATTTTTCCCTCCTCATTTAAGCATGCCATCATACATCCACTACTTAAAAAACCATCCCTCGACCAAAACTGTGCAGCTAACTATAGACCTGTCTCTAATCTTCCCTTCATCTCTAAACTCCTGGAACGCCTGGTCCACTCCCGTCTTATCCGCTATCTCTCAGAAAACTCTGTTCTCGACCCTCTCCAATCCGGTTTCCGCTCTCTACACTCCACTGAAACTGCCCTCACTAAAGTCTCTAATGATCTGCTAACAGCTAAATCAAATGGTCATTACTCCATGCTAATTCTCTTGGATCTCTCTGCAGCATTCGACACTGTGGATCATCAGCTCCTCCTCACTATGCTCCATTCCATTAGCCTCAAGGACACTGTTCTCTCATGGTTCTCCTCCTATCTCTCCGACCGCTCCTTTACTGTATCTTTTTCCAGTTCCTCCTCCTCTCACCTTCCCCTTACTGTTGGGGTCCCTCAAGGATCGGTTCTAGGCCCCCTCCTCTTCTCCTTGTACACTGCCCCTATTGGTCAAACAATCAGTAGATTTTGTTTCCAGTACCATCTCTATGCTGATGACACCCAATTATACGCTTCTTCTCCTGACATCACGCCAGCCTTTCTAGAAAACACCGGCGATTGTCTAAACGCTGTGTCTAATATCATGTCCTCACTATATCTGAAACTGAACCTGTCAAAGACTGAACTCCTGGTGTTTCCTCCCTCTACTAATGTATCTATACCCGACATTGCCATTTCTGTGTGTGGTTCCACTATTACTCCCCATCAACAGGCCCGCTGTCTTGGGGTCATACTTGATTCCGAGCTTTCCTTTGCCCCCACATTCGGTCACTGGCTCGCTCTTGTCATCTGCACCTCAAAAACATTTCTAGAATTCGACCTTTTCTTACTTTTGACTCTGCATAAACTCTTACTGTTTCTCTTATTCATTTTCGTCTCGACTATTGTAACTCTCTTCTAATCGGTCTCCCTCTTACCAAACTCTCCCCTCTCCAATCTGTCTTGAATGCTGCAGCCAGGATCATATTCCTCACCAATCATTACACCGATGCCTCTACCTTGTGCCAGTCATTACACTGGCTACCCATCCACTCCAGAATTCAGTATAAACTTATTACCCTCACCCACAAAGCCCTCCATAGCTCAGCACCACCTTACATCTCCTCCCTTGTTTCAGTATACCACCCTACCCGCGCCCTCTGTTCTGCTGATGACCTGAGGTTAGCATCCTCAATAGTCAGAACCTCCCACTCCCGTCTCCAAGACTTTACACGTGCCGCGCCAATTCTTTGGAATGCACTTCCCAGGTCAATACAATTAGTCCCCAATCCCCGCAATTTTAACCCCTTCATGACCAAGCCTATTTTGACCTTAATGACCAGGCCATTTTTTGCAATTCTGACCAGTGTCCCTTTATGAGGTAATAACTCAGGAACGCTTCAACGGATCCTAGCGATTCTGAGATTGTTTTTTCGTGACATATTGGGCTTCATGTTAGTGGTAAATTTAGGTTGATAATTTTTGCGTTTATTTGTCAAAAAATCAGAAATTTGGTGAAAATTTAGAAAATTTTGCAATTTTCAAATTTTGAATTTTTATTCTGTTAAACCAGAGAGTTATGTGACACAAAATAGTTAATAAATAACATTTCCCATATGTCTACTTTACATCAGCACAGTTTTGGAAACAAAATATTTTTTTGTTAGGAAGTTATAAGGGTTAAAAGTTGACCAGCGATTTCTCATTTTTACAATAAAATTTACAAAACCATTTTTTTTAGAGACCACCTCACATTTGAAGTCACTTTGAGGGGTCTATATGGCAGAATATACCCAAAAGTTACACCATTCTAAAAACTGCACCCCTCAAGCTACTCAAAACTGCATTCAAGAAGATTATTAACCCTTCAGGTGTTTCACAGGAACTAAAGCAATGTGGAAAGAAAAAATGGACATTTTAATTTTTCCAACAGAAATTTTCTTTTAGCATCAATTTTTTCATTTTCACATGGGAAACAGGATAAAATGGATCCTAAAATTTGTTGGGCAATTTCTCCTGAGTACAACGATACCTCATATGTGGTCATAAACCACTGTTTGGGCGTACGGCACAGCTCAGAAGGGAAGGAGCGCCATTTGACTTTTTGAATGGAAAATATGCTGGAATATTTAGCGGTTGCCATGTCGTGTTTGGAGAGCCCCTGTGTGCATAAACATTGGAGCTCCTCCACAAGTGACCCCATTTTGGAAACTAGACCCCCCAAGGAACTTATCTAGATGCATAGTGATCACTTTGAACCCCCAGGTACTTCACAAATTGATCTGTAAAAAAAAAAAAAAAAAAATTTTTTCACAAAAATTTTCTTTTAGCCTCAGTTTTTTCATTTTCACATGGGCAACAGGATAAAATGGATCCTAAAATTTGTTGAGCAATTTCTCCTGAGTGCACAGATACCTCATATGTGGTCATAAACCACTGTTTGGGTGCACGGCATGGTCCGGAAGGCAAGGAGCACCATTTGACTTTTTGAATGGAAAATTAGCTCCAATCGTTATCGAACACCATGTCGCATTTGGAGAGCCCCTGTGCACCTAAACATTGGAGCTCCCCCCACAAGTGACCCCATTTTGGAAACTAGACCCCCTAAGGAACTTATCTAGATGTGTAGGGAGAACTTTGAACCCCCAAGTGCTTCACAAAAGTTTATAAAACAGAGCAGTGAAAATAAAAAATAATTTTTTTTCCTCAAAAATGATTTTTAGCACACTATTTTTAATTTTCACAAGGCTAACAGGAGAAATTGGACCACAAATCTTGTTGTCCAGTTTGTCCTGAGTACGCTGGTACCCCATATGTGGGGGGGAACCACTGTTTGGGCACACAGCAGGGCTCAGAAGGGAAGGAGTGCCATTTGACTTTTTGAAATGCAAATTACTTCCAATCATTAGCGGACACCATGTTGTGTTTGGAGAGCCCCTGTGTGCCTAAACATTGGAGCTCCCCCACAAATGACCCCATTTTGGAAACTAGACCCCCTAAGGAACTTATCTAGATGTGTAGTGAGCACCTTGAACCCTCAAGTGCTTCACAAAAGTTTATGACGCAGAACCGTGAAAATAAAAAAAAAATTTTTTTCCCTCAAAAAATTATTTTTTAGTGCGCAATTTTTTATTTTCACAAGGGTACCAGGATAAATTAGACACCAAAATTTGTTGTCCAGTTTGTCCTGAGTACGCTGGTACCCCACATGTGGGGGGGAACCACTGTTTGGGCACACGTCAGGGCTCGGAAGGGAAGTAGTGACATTTTGAAATGCTGACTTTGATGGAATGGTCTGCGAGTGTCATGTTACATTTGCAGAGCCCCTGATGTACCTAAACTGTGGAACCCCCCACAAGTGACCCCATTTTGGAGACTAGACCCCCCAAGGAACTTATCTAGATGTGTGGTGAGCACCTTGAACCCCCAAGCGCTTCACAGAAGTTTATAACGCAGAGCCGTGAAAATAAAAAATATTTTTTTTCCACAAAAAAAAAATGATCTTTAGCCAGCAATTTTTTTTTCACAGGGGTAGCAGGATAAATTGGCCCCAAAAGTTGTTGTCCAGTTTGTCCTGAGTACGCTGATACCTCATATGTGGGTGGGGACCACTGTTTGGGTACACGTCGGGGCTCGGAAGGGAAGTAGTGACATTATGAAATGCTGACTTTGATGGAATGGTCTGCGGGCATCATGTTACATTTGCAGAACCCCTGATGTACCTAAACTGTGGAACCCCCCACAAGTGACCCCATTTTGGAAACTAGACCCCCCAAGGAACTTATCTAGATGTGTGGTGAGCACCTTGAACCCCCAAGTGCTTCACAGAAGTTTATAACGCAGAGCCGTGAAAATAAAAAATATTTTTTTTTCCTCAAAAAAAATGATTTTTAGCTAGCAATTTTTTTTTTCACAAGGGTAGCAGGATAAATTGGACCCCAAAAGTTGTTGTCCAGTTTGTCCTGAGTATGCTGATACCCCATATGTGGGGGATGACCACTGTTTGGGTACACGTCGGGGCTCGGAAGGGAAGTAGTGACATTATGAAATGCTGACTTTGATGGAATGGTCTGCGGGCATCATGTTACATTTGCAGAACCCCTGATGTACCTAAACTGTGGAACCCCCCACAAGTGACCCCATTTTGGAAACTAGACCCCCCAAGGAACTTATCTAGATGTGTGGTGAGCATCTTGAACCCCCAAGTGCTTCACAGAAGTTTATAACGCAGAGACGTGAAAATAAAAAATATTTTCTTTTCCTCAAAAAAAAATGATTTTTAGCCAGCAATTTTTTTTTTCACAAGGGTAGCAGGATAAATTGGACCCCAAAAGTTGTTGTACAGTTTGTCCTGAGTACGCTGGTGCCCCATATATGGGGGGGAACTATTGTTTGGGCACACGTAAGGGCTCGGAATGGAAGTAGTGGCGTTTTGAAATGCAGACTTTGATGGAATGGTCTGCGGTCGTCATTACGTTTGCAGAGCCCCTGATGTGCCTAAACAATAGAAACCCCCCACAAGTGACCCCATTTTGGAAACTAGACCTCCCAAGTAACTTACCTAGATGCCTGGTGAGCACTTTGGACCCCCAAGTGCTTCACAGAAGTTTATAACGCAGAGACGTGAAAATTAAAAAAAAAAAATTTTCCACAAAAATATTTTTTTAGCCCCCAATTTTTTATTTTCCCAAGGGTACCAGGATAAATTAGACCCCCAAAGTTGTTGTGCAATTTTTCCTGAGTATGCTGATACCCCATATGTTGGGGTAAACCACTGTTTGGGCACACGTCGGGGCTTGGAAGGGAGGAAGCACCGTTTAACTTTTTGAACGCAAAATTGGCTGGAATCAGTGGTTGCACCATGTTGCGTTTGGTGACCCCCTGATGTGCCTAAACAGTGGAAACCCCTCAATTCTAACTCCAGCCCTAACCCCAACACACCCCTAACCACAGCCCTAACCCCAACACATCCCTAATTCCAACCCTAACCATAACCCTAACCCCAACAGACCCCGAACCCTAATCCCAACCCTAACCATAACCCTAACCACAAGCCTAACCCCAATTCCAACCCTAACCCTAATTCCAACCCTAACCCTCTTTCCAACCCTAACCCTCTTTCCAACCCTAACCCTTTCCAACCCTAACCCTCTTTCCAACCCTAACCCTCTTTCCAACCCTAACCCTCTTTCCAACCCTAACCCTCTTTCCAACCCTAACCCTCTTTCCAACCCTAACCCTAACCCTCTTTCCAACCCTAACCCTCTTTCCAACCCTAACCCTCTTTTCAACCCTAACCCTCTTTTCAACCCTAACCCTAACCCTCTTTTTAACCCTAACCCTAACCCTCTTTTCAACCCTAACCCTAACCCTAACCCTCTTTTCAACCCTAACCCTAACCCTCATGGAAAAATAAAAATAAAAATATTTTCTTTATTTTATTAGTACTGCCTACCTATGGGGGTGATAATCGGGGGGTTTATTTACTTTTTCTTTCATTTTGATCACTGTGAGAGTGATCAAAATGAAAGAATGGAATCTGCAGCCGGCAGATTCGGGCGGGCGCACTGCGCATGCGCCCGCCATTTTCAAAGATGGCGGCGCCCATCATCCGGACCCGAGGGACACCGGGAGGGACGGGGGGACTCAGGAGGTACCGGGGGGGTGAGGGGGGGATCGGAGGCTGGCGGGGAGCAGAGGGAATGGGAGGGGGGCAGATGATGACAGCGGCGGCAGATCGCCGCTGTCATTCAGTTGCGGGGGGGGGGCGATCGCCGGTGGGGGGGTGGAATCGGTGTCTCCAGCCATGTCCGATGCTACAGCAGCGTCGGACATGGCTGGATTGTAATATTTCATCAATTTTCATTGATGAAATATTACTATCGCTCTGATTGGCTGTTTCACTTTTAACAGCCAATCAGAGCGATTGTAGCCACGTGGGGGCAAAGCCACGCCCCCTGTGGTGAATTACAAAGCCCCCTGTATCTGCGGGTCGGGTGTCCTTTCAGTGACCCTGGTCACCCGACCCGCAGGGGGGCTTTGAAGTCATGACGCCACATAGGCGTCACTGGTCAGATTTGAACCAGGTTTCATGACGTCTATGTGGCGTCATTGGTCGTGAAGGGGTTAAGCGTGCCCTGAAAACGCATTTATTCAGACTGGCCTATCGCCTCAACACATTAACCTAATCTATCCCTGTGTGGCACAGCCAAAAATTTTACCATAACCAGATTTCCCACATCATGTTCCCATATGCTTTATGCATCCATTAGTCCTCTGTGTTTGTACTGTTACACACTTAACATTATGGCTGGTCCATACAATCAGGGCAACTGTTACCACCCACCTTTCGTGTCTACCTCTTTCCTCATAGACTGTAAGCTTGCGAGCAGGGCCCTCTTTCCTCTTGGTATTTGTTATAATCTACTGTATGTGATTATTGTTATGCTGTAATGTCTATTGTCTGTACAAATCCCCTCTGAAATGTAAAGTGCTGCGGAATATGTCGGCGCTATAAAAATAAAATGTATTATTATTATTCTGACTGCTGAGCTGTGTATCTAATCCTATTCTGTGTGATACTGTCTGCTGAGCCATGTATCTAATACTATTCTGTGTGATACTGTGTGCTGAGCTGTTTATCTAATCCTATCATGTGTGACACTGTCTGCTGAGCCGTGTATCTATTCCTATCCTGTGTGATACTGACTGCTGAGCCATGTATCTAATCCTATCCTGTGTGATACTGACTGCTGAGCCATGTATCTAATCCTATTCTGTGTGATCCTGTCTGCTGAGCCGTGTATCTAATACTATTCTGTGTGATACGGTGTGCTGAGCTTTGTATCTAATCCTATCCTGTGTGATACTGTCTGCTGAGCCGTGTATCTATTCCTATCCTGTGTGATACTGACTGCTGAGCTGTGTATCTAATCCTATCCTGTGTGATACTGACTGCTGAGCTGTGTATCTAATCCTATCCTGTGTGATACTGACTGCTGAGCCCTGTAACTAATCCTATCCTGTGTGATACTGGGCTCCCCCTGCAGTCTGTGTCAGAGGGTGGTCTGTGTTGGCACGGTAATAAATTGTGTTATTTCCAGTTTTACAGAAGGACGATAACACCATAGAAATGATAAGAATAATAGGCCTCAGTTACCACAACTGTCTACAAAGAAAACTGTTGCTTATAGCAACCAATCACAGCTCATTTTTCATCATTTAAACAGCTCTGGGAAAGTGTAGCAAGCTTTGAGCGGCAACTTTTGTGTTTCGACTTTTATGTGGCGAGGTTGGTGTATGTGTGGTGAAATGTGTGCTGAGGGTGGCATATGTATTGAAGCACGTAGCAGTGTGTGGCGCATTTTGTGTGTGTTCATATCCCCGTGTGTGGTGAGTATCCCATGTCAGGACCCCACCTTAGCAACTGAACGGTAGATACTATTTGGCGCCATCGCTCTCATTCTTTAAGTCCCCCTTGTTCACATCTGGCAGCTGTCAATTTGCCTCCAACACTTGGGCCCGGATGGGATACACCCCCGAGTACTGCAGGAATTAGGCACAGTCATAGATAGACCATTATTTTTAATCTTTAAAGATTCTATAATAACAGGATCTGTACCACAGGACAGGCGTATAGCAAATGTGGTGCCAATATTCAAAAAGGGGACAAAAACTCAACTTGGAAATTATAGGCCAGTAAGGTTATCCTCAACTGTGGGTAAAATCCTGGAGGGTTTTCTAAGAGATACTATACTGGAGTATCTGGAGAAGAATAACCTCATGACTCAATATCAACATGGGTTTACAAGGGACCGCGCCTGTCAGACTAATCTGATAAGCTTTAATGAAGAAGTAAGTTCTGGACTGGACCAAGGGAATGCAGTGGACGTGGTGTACATGGACTTTTCAAAAGCTTTTGATACGGTGCCACACAAAAGGTTGATACATAAAATGAGAACAATGGGGATAGGGGAAAATATGTGTAAGTGGGTTAAGAGCTGGCTCAGGGATAGAAAACAAAGGGTGGTTATTAATGGAGAACACTCGGACTGGGTCACGGTTAGCAGTGGGGTACCACAGGGGTCAGTTTTGGGCCTGCTTCTTTTTAACATATTTATTAATGACCTTGTAGGGGGCATAGAGAGCAGAATTTCAATATTTGCAGATGACACTAAACTCTGCAGGGTAAGGCTGGTTTCACATTTGCGTTTTTTAGCGCTGGAAAAAAACGCTAACCTGCGCATGCGTTTTTTCCCCTATATTTAACATGGGTGCGCATACCTGCGCGCTTGTAAGCGCATGTATGCGATTTTCATGCGCTGCGTTTTTTTGGGGTGTGCGATTGGATTTTCCAGACGCATCATGTTGCATTTTTTGGCCCTGCAAAAAAGCGCATGCGCACATATGCGCACGTTTTGCGCTAAAAATGGCCATTATAGCCTATGGATGCGCATATGTGCGCACTGGCATGCTCATGTAAGGCTAGTTTCACACTTGCTTTTTTTTGCAGCGCGTTTTTCCCGCAAAAAAACGCATTAAAAAAACGCATACAAATGCATACAAACGCTGCGTTTTTTTCCAGCATTTTAATGCGCATGCAGGAAAAAAACGCAGCGTTTTTGCGCGTTTGTATGCGTTTTTTGTGCGTTTGCGTTTTTTTACAGATTTTGGAAAAACCCCACAAAAAAGAAAAAACAACCATTCAACAACACACAAGACCAATGGGACTTCATTGTGGGTGTGGTATGTTAATATATATACACCCTGTCTACAGTATTCTTCACATTTGCTTGATTCTTCTCGTGACCATGGATCTGCGCTGGAAGAGTTTTCACTTCAACTTGGATTTGGACATCGCGATGGCTCAGGCGTATGCAGTTGCTTGCCATGAACAAAGGAAGAGAGAGAGGCAGCGAAGACGGCGGCGTATGTGGATACATCCGATTGTTGAACTCCGGGAGAGCCGTGGGGCATACCATACCCTCTACAGCGAGCTCCAGTCAAACCCGGAGAAATTTACAGATTATATCCGGATGTCCCACGAAAGTTTCATGGATTTGCTTGCTCGTGTCCAACAATCCATCCGGAGACAGGACACACAGCTCCGTCGTGCGATTCCTCCTGAGGAACGGCTACTGGTGACATTACGGTATGTTTTAAAAACAAAGGGGTGTGGTCTGATGTTTTTTTTTGTAAATTTAGTATTCAAAACCTTGGGTAATTAGTTTTCGTGAATGTACTAATATTTTTTTTATAGTTTTTAAAAATAATATACATAAATATTAATTTTACTTCTTTGTCTGTTCACAGATTCCTGGCGACTGGAGAAACCCTATCCTCACTACACTTCCAGTACCGTATTGGAATCTCTACCTTGTCTGGAATTGTTGCTGACACCTGCCGGGCTCTCTGGAATGTTCTTTGCCCAGAATTTATGCCCCTGCCCACCGCTGAAAAGTGGATGGAAATTGCTGACAAATTCTGGACAGTATGCAATTTTCCCAACTGTTTGGGAGCTGTTGATGGGAAACACATACGGATCATCAAACCCCAAAGAACGGGATCTGAGTACTATAATTACAAAAAGTACTTTTCAATAGTACTCATTGCAATTGCGGATGCCGGATGTATGTTTGTAGCAGTGGACATTGGAGCATTTGGCCGTGGTAATGACTCGCAGGCTTTTAAAAACTCAGACATGGGCCGGAGGTTGTATGGCAACCAATTTAATTTCCCTATGCCACGGCCTCTTCCTCACACCGAAGCTCCGCCACTGCCCTTTGTAATGGTTGGCGATGAGGCTTTTCAAATGTGCGGAAACTTACTGAAACCCTACTCCAGCCGGGACTTGGACCACACCAAAAAAATTTTTAATTACAGGCTGACCAGGGCCAGAAGAACTGTCGAGTGTGCTTTTGGGATTCTTGTTTCCAGATGGCGAATTCTGGGCACGGCCATTAATCTTAAACTTGAAACAGTCGATGAGGTGGTGAAGGCCTGTGTGGTTCTACATAACTTTGTGATGGCTAAAGAGCACCCGACCTTTGAACTGGACGATGATGCTCCTAACCCATTGCCTGAATTCACTCAGCACACTCTCAGGTCATCCGTTGAAGTTGGCCAAATGAGGGACAAATTTGCGGCCTACTTTATTTCTGATGTAGGACGGGTGCACTGGCAAGATGAAATGGTGTAATGTTGTTGTTTATGGTAATAAAAATCCTTATTTGATACCATTACTGAGTGCACTATATTTTTTAAACTCCGATTAATTAAAAAACTTCCCATGTATAACTGAATTTTGTTATGTTCACACACCTGGGCAGGTAAATACACATACGAGTTAAAATGCAGCATTGCTAGTCTGCGTGAAATATATTGGAATGAGCAAAGCTGCAGGCCATGAATCAGGAAACAATTTTTTTTCAAGATAAAATTGTGCAAATAGTTTAAAACAAAGTATGTGATTTTCTCAAAACACAACACTCAAAACCCAACCCCAATGAAAGTCCATGGGGAATACAAGTCAGCATTGAGTGGATGAATGTAATCTGCTCCATTAAAAGTTATTACACTAGGCCTTGGAATGACTATACTAGGCCGTGGTATTTCAAATATGAGTATACTAGGCCTTGGGGCTAGTAGTATATGTGAAATACCACGGCCTAGTATAGTCATACCAAGGCCTACTGTAATAACTCGATTTTTAACAACTAGCATCTTGTTTCAACAAAAACAAACTGGTGAAACTAGAAAGAAACTTATTTTTTAGACAAGTTTCAACAGTTTGTTTTTCATGAAACCAGATTCTATTTGGTAAAACTAGAGTTATTACACTAGGCCTTGGAATGACTATACTAGGCCGTGGTATTTCAAATATGAGTATACTAGGCCTTGGGGCTAGTAGTATATGTGAAATACCACGGCCTAGTATAGTCATACCAAGGCCTACTGTAATAACTCGATTTTTAACAACTAGCATCTTGTTTCAACAAAAACAAACTGGTGAAACTAGAAAGAAACTTATTTTTTAGACAAGTTTCAACAGTTTGTTTTTCATGAAACCAGATTCTATTTGGTAAAACTAGAGTTATTACACTAGGCCTTGGAATGACTATACTAGGCCGTGGTATTTCAAATATGAGTATACTAGGCCTTGGGGCTAGTAGTATATGTGAAATACCACGGCCTAGTATAGTCATACCAAGGCCTACTGTAATAACTCGATTTTTAACAACTAGCATCTTGTTTCACCAAAAACAAACTGGTGAAACTAGAAAGAAACTTATTTTTTAGACAAGTTTCAACAGTTTGTTTTTCATGAAAACAGATTCTATTTGGTAAAACTAGAGTTATTACACTAGGCCTTTGAATGACTATACTAGTCCATGTTATTTCACATATGACTATACTAGCCCTTGGGTTGGTTTTTAACATGTATTTACCCATCAGTGTGTGTGAGCGGCGCAAACAACATTAATGAAACTTATTAATGGTGAACCACAAATGTAAATTTATTTTTTATCACAAAAAAAAAATTTAAAAATTATTTTTTACGGCGTTTGGGGGCAGATGGTTTCAATTTGGGGGTGTGCAGGGAATATGCAACACTTGCAGTTGAAGACGGTGTTTGAGGGGAAGGGGCAACAAAACTTGTGGGGGAAGGTAGTCCAGTTAAGGGAATTAAACTTGGAACACTTGTAGGAGAGGAAATCTGTTCAGTTACATTAGTTGTAATGGCATGTCGCCGTAGGCTTGTGTGCCTGGACCGACTTTGGCCCAATGCCCGCCTTGATTGATTTCGCCTTGAAGTAGGGGCAAATATGGAATGTAGGTCCCCCGTCTGCTGGTATGGCTGCTGCTGCTGAGGTGGCGGCTGCTGCTGCAGAGGTTGCGGCTGCTGCTGAGGTGGCGGCTGCTGCTGAGGTGGCGGCTGCTGCTGAGGTGGCAGCTGCTGCTGAGGTGGTTGCTGCTGCTGCTGAGGTGGCGGCTGCTGCTGAGGTGGTTGCTGCTGCTGCTGAGGTGGCGGCTGCTGCTGAGGTGGCTGCTGCTGCTGAGGTGGCGGCTGCTGCTGAGGTGGCTGCTGCTGCTGAGGTGGCGTCTGCTGAGTTGGCTGCTGCTGCTGAGGTGGCTGATGCTGCTCTTCTTGTTCAGTGCTCGTCCTTGCAGGAGGACTGGTGGCGGCAGTGATGGCCCAGGTTTGCAGAGTGGTGGTGGCAGGGCTACTACATGTTGTTGTAGCGGCAGGGCTGTTCCATGTTTGCCTAGTGGTGGCTGAGCTCCACGCATGCATGGGATTGGCGGTGGTGCTCCAGACAGGAGCAGCGCTTGCCATGGTGGTGTCGGTGAAGTGACCAGCTGCACTCAGACTTGTGGTGGTGTAACGGTGGGTGTCCAGCCTTTGAAGAGAGGTGTCCGTGCAGTGGTATGCAGCACAAGTCGGTAGTGAGGTGAAGCGAGTCAATGGTGGCACAGGTGGAAAGGACACCACTGACTGCTGACCGTACCGATTATGCTGCATAGCCTGCAAGAAAGCATTGTTGCAGGCCTGCAGCACATTCAGCTGTTGATCAGGACTAAGGTGTTCCGCCATGCCCTTTTCAATCTTACTAAAAAAATGGTGTGCTGGTCTGTTGAGGTCGGCCTCCAGACGGTCAAGGCGCTGTTCTACAGAATTGAAGCGGTGTTCAAAGTGGTTAAAACCACGTTCCATCAGTGCAAAACCGCTTTCAACTCTGTCGGACAGTGACTTGAGGCTGGAATTAAATGTCTCGCTCAAATGCATAAACTCGGGCAAGACATTCCTTTCCAAGGCCCTCTGCCGCTGGCGGGTAGTGCCCGCATAACCAGTGGCAGAGACCTGGGACAGGGGAACACCTGATGGCCCAGCTTCCTGGTCACCAGCTGTGTGTGTGTGGGACCTGCAAGGTGCTTCCTGGCTGTCGGATGGCTGGGACGGGTCAGAGGACGTCCGACGAAGGACCGCTCCAGGGCCAGGTTGCAGGGTGCTGCTCCAGGTGCTGTGGAAGAAAGGAAAATCATTACTACCATGCCTTTACAAGAAGCATCAGCTGTGGATTAGAAAAACACAGATTAATAAAAATAAAAACCCAAAATGTATAATACTTACGATCTTGTGGCAAGGACCGGTCGTAGGAACTGCAACGCGTGATAGTGACGGTATCTAGTTCTGGTCCTTGACGCAGATCCACTGCGAACCTGGCCCTCAGCACGAACATCACTGTTGAAGCGGTCCTTGATCGAACGCCAACGTGTTCGGACTTTGTCCACTGTTGATAAAAAAAAACAGTGCCGTCAAGTACAACAGTCACTGCTTCACAATTTAGCAATACAATACTCAAAGCAGTCACTGTAGACCACGATGACACTGTTGGGTTTCCTGCTAGAATACGCCTAGCACGAAACCCAACAGTGCCGTCAAGGACAACAGTCACTGCGGCACAATGTAGCAATACAATACTCAAAGCAGTCACTGTAGACCCCGATGACACTGTTGGGTTTCCTGCTAGAATACGCCTAGCACGAAACCCAACAGTGCCGTCAAGGACAACAGTCACTGCGGCACAATGTAGCAATACAATACTCAAAGCAGTCACTGTAGACCCCGATGACACTGTTGGGTTTCCTGCTAGAATACGCCTAGCACGAAACCCAACAGTGCCGTCAAGGACAACAGTCACTGCGGCACAATGTAGCAATACAATACTCAAAGCAGTCACTGTAGACCACGATGACACTGTTGGGTTTCCTGCTAGAATACGCCTAGCACGAAACCCAACAGTGCCGTCAAGGACAACAGTCACTGCGGCACAATGTAGCAATACAATACTCAAAGCAGTCACTGTAGACCCCGATGACACTGTTGGGTTTCCTGCTAGAATACGCCTAGCACGAAACCCAACAGTGCCGTCAAGGACAACAGTCACTGCGGCACAATGTAGCAATACAATACTCAAAGCAGTCACTGTAGACCACGATGACACTGTTGGGTTTCCTGCTAGAATACGCCTAGCACGAAACCCAACAGTGCCGTCAAGGACAACAGTCACTGCGGCACAATACAGAGCAGGGAAATACTCACTAAACGCCTTTTTGGCGGATGCTGTG